>NC_056630.2:192616107-193289322 GCF_002870075.4 Lactuca sativa | reverse complement strand
CAACCTGTGATATTTCATGTTTACTTTGAATAATATTTTTCAGAGTTTTTTTTATAAAATTTGACAATTGACAGTCTACTGCATTTGTTTTTCCTGGGTTTGGGGGTTTAACAATTATATATATATATATATATATATATATATATATATATATATATATATATATATATATATATTCAATAATCAAGAACGCACACCAAGTGTTTGTTAATACGCCAATGACAATGTAGAATTTTAGCTCGACAATAAAATGTTGTCTATGCGTAGCATCTTTCTGTAGCAAATAAAAGGAACCGAAGTCGCTAATAAGTGGCAAAACCCTAAAGCCTAAGGAACATAGGTTTGTCATATAAGCCCAAGAACCTAATTTTAAAACGTAAAGATATGAAGAAGTCAATAATCACTTTGGTTTAAACCCAGATTGATCCTTTAAGTACAAACACAAAGCAGAGAAATAAAAAACCCTAATTTACTTACCACGCTGGAGCAGATAATAAAAAGAACACCACCTACGTGCTGCTGTTCGAAAAAACCCAAGCAATCTGGTGACTCCAATCAGGGGATGAGGCTCAAGCAGGTAGCCGTGAAGTGGTGGTAGAACCTGCAAAGAGAGAAGTCGACAACAGGGCACTCGGTCCGGTTTATAGAATTGGATTTTTTTGATTTTGGGTTTCAGGTAACCTACCATTAAAATGAGTTAAATTTACCTCTATAGTGTAGCCGGAGCGTACAAAAATAAGTTGTGGAATCCCATCAATCACACGCAACTCTTCAGGAGTAGTGATTATGATTATTCATATAAAACAAAAATTATGTATCAATGATTATTATTTCATAAATTAAAGTGTCCGAGAAACCCTAGAAATCGATTGTTGTGTAAGTGTGTGAATATGCGTAGAAAGATAAAGGTGCAAACTCACAGAGATGCTGTTTTTTCTCTAGGAAGGAACAGTCGAAGGAATGGTTGGATGGATCATAGAGAAGTTCAAAGTTATTGAAGATCTCGATTGGAGTTGGATCGGAGATTGGGGAGCGGAAGAAGAGAGAATCAGAGAAGTTCGAAGTGTGGATTGAGTTTTTAGGATGGATCATAGAGAAGTCCAAAACGATTAAACCTCCTTGTACCTCACTCAATAATCGAAACCATAGAAATTTTTGAGTTTTGTATGAACTTTTCTCACGAATGATGTTCACGTCGCCGGCTCTAAAGCGCCATAATCATGCCGAGATCCAGAATCGTATACGTTTGATGTTTACGAATTTGTTGTTGAACCCTAAAGAATCGACCTAGGCATTCCCACTGCTAAAGATTAAGATGAAGGCCCTAGGGCTTTTTCTTGCTGAGTTGAAGAGGCGGGGGTTTAATTTTTGGGATCCAATATGCGGGGGTAATTTTTGCCGATTTCATTTCCCGCCTAAAACGCGTGTTTCACTTAAAAATTATAAAGCGACACATTTAGATGACGCACATTTTATGAAAGGCGCCCTCCGCATTTCTTTGTTTTTTCTTTTCTGACACTAATTTTAGGGCACGCATAAATGCGTATCTTCTATCCTTCAAATTTTGGAAAACTAACACTAGTTTTTAGGGTACGCACAAATGTGTGTCCTCTATCACCGTGTGTCATTGTTTGCGCGTCATTAAAGGGTTGTTTTCTTGTTATGATCCCTGACCGATCACTAGGAGGTAAGGGCCTCGCCCCAACTCCGCTATCGAAGCTACTAAGGAATGCTACGGCTTACCCGTAGTCTTACATCACCATCCATTGCTGACTGCTAGTGAATGCTACGGCTGCCCCGTAGTCTTACAACACTTCCACCACTAACTGCTAGTGAATGCTACGACTGCCCCGTAGTCTTACATCACTTTCTACCACTAACTGCTAATGCAAAGGCACCCATGTGCCATTAGCTCTCAAGATCTCATTCTGACTCCCTCGAGTCCTACGGGCGATCCACAACCTGAATTCCCAACCACGTACTAACCATTACCATCGCCCACACTAGCTGATGGGGAGCTTCTCAAACTCCCAACCCTGAAATCCTCAATCCATCAAATGCTGAACCACTTCTTTTCCTTCTCGGAGGTCGGACACTCTTTTTGGATCTGCGTGCTCCTACCTTTGCACACTCGGAGGATCCTCCCCCAATTCGATCCTGCTTACCCCTTGTTGCCCAATACTCAAAAGAAATCCTTGCTACCATTCCATAATCGATCTGCTGAGGAACCCAAGCTTACCATAGCTAGGGATCTAACCAATCCATTTCTAACACTATACAACTCCGTTCTAGCGAGACATACCAAGTCCCTCCCAAGCATGCTACAGTTACTGCATCCTATGTAACCTTCTCCAATAGGGCACATCCCCTCACTACCATTCGAACATCCAAGGTATGTAGATGGCAAATAACTCGATCACAATCAACTGCTCAAAAAAAAATATATAAAATACTCATACCGATAATGATGCGGAACCATAACAATATAATCATGCACAAATAAAAGAGATAAAAACAGAAATCGCATACCTGCAACGTCTGGTGCTGATCGCGCCTCTAAGGTAGTCATCTGAAGAGCTCTGCCTCCCACCGCAGGCGCCTCTGCACGGTCCTGACGGCCGTCTGTGATCCTCAAAGTTGCAGGGGCAGGTGCCATCACCCGCCCTACTGAAGACAAACTGGGGCACTGGGCCTTCTTGTGGCCCCGCTGATGGCAATGAAAACATAACAAGTCTGATCCCTGCGCGGTGGTAACAGTACAATCCCTGCTGAAATGACCAGTCTGACCGCACTTGAAACAGCCAGACTCACCACCGCTACCACTCCTGCACGCGCCCCCGTGCACCCTGCCACACTTCCCGAACCGACTACGGTCCTGATAATCCCTCGATCTCGAATCCGATCCCTTGGGCCTTTTGCCCGAACCTACAGCTACCTGAACCTTATCTGGCTTCCTCTTCCGGATTTGCTCCAAATCAATTTCCCTTTCTCTAGCCCGAGAAATCATATCTTCCAGCATCTTACAACTGGATCTGCTCACAAACTCCCTGATGTCATCCCTCAACATCTCATGGTATCGGGCCTTCTTCATCTCCTCATCCGCGACATACTGCGGTACAAGAAGAGCCCTCTCTCTGAACTTGGCGGTGATCTCCGCCACAGTCTCAGTGGTCTGTGCAAATCCTGAAACTCCCGTACCAACTGCTGCACCTCAATAATCAGCGAAAACTCCGCCCTGAAACTGGCCGAGAAATCGCTCCAAGTCATCGCGTCCAATGCGGCATCATCCCCCAAAGCATGACCAATCTCCTCCCACCAATCCCTCGCTCTGTCCTTCAGAAGACAGGAAGCGAGTCTGACCTTGTCCCCCTCAGGGCACCGGCTCGTACGGAATAAGTTGGCAACATCAGCCAATCATCTGCTGCTAGCGATGGGGTCCCTAGCCCCATGATAATCTGGTGCCCCGCAAGCCCTGAACTCTCGAAATGTCAAGGTACGCGCTCCCATCAAAGCCATCATCTCAGTATGGAAGGCTCCTAGCCTCTCATCCAAAATCTCTAATATACCCTCCTTGACCGTGCCAAAGATCACAGGAGTCTGATTCAAAATACTGCGCGTAACCTCGACGAATATCAATTCCCTCATTCTCCCCTCGAGCTGCTCGGCCCCTGAACCCGAGCCTGATCCCTCTCCGGCGCCTAATCCGCCCGCTGGTCTCTCTCGCAACGTCACCATGCTGAAAATATACCACAACCACTATCAGAATACTCATCACTGATGCGAGACCAAACACACCCTACCAGGTTCCCGATCTTGTCTCGGCCTTTCCCGAATCGAGTACGGATCCTCTGCTTTCAGTAGTACGGGCCCATATTTCCTTCCACATCTATCTATACTTTCCTCAGGAATTGCTTTGACTCCACCAGGTCCCTTAATCACTACTACTGCTCCCAGCACTATCTCATCCTAGGACCAAATCCAGCACTCTGAGATTATTCAACCCTGATCACAGGTGACGTGTTGTATCCACTTGATGGTTGACTTTCATCACTCAGAATCCCATAATGCACAAAGCAAGCAACATTCAGACAAAGAGAAATCTAACCACAACATACTCAAGCAATCATATCCACATAGCAAGAAACTGAACTAGCATGCAACACAAACTTATAGACCCACACAAACTCATAGACTCAGGCATAACCCAAACAGGCTATCCGACTACTGTCTAATCAGCACTATCATGCAACTTGAAAACACATATAACAGTCACATAAAGCATCATCCCTAGATCCTTAGCCCTATTCTAGCATGCTGTTCTACTAACTGATAATCAAAACATAAACTTGTATGGGTATTTTCGGGTACTTACTTGAGCTCGGTTGATTGCATGCACCACACCCTTTTTTTTTCTCTTTTCAAAGTTCTTTTCTTTCTGAATTATTTTTGCTTTTCTAAAACTGTTTTCTTTCCCAAAACTCTCTTTTTACAAAACTGTCTTTTCATTTTGAAAACTTCTATACCAATTCCTCGGTTTGAGTTCAGACGCACCCGAGAGCATGTATGAATCCCTCAAACCAAGGCTCTGATACCAACTTGTAACGTCCTAAAACTCAAGACTAAAAATTTCTTTTAATAAAACATAACATTAAGAAAATTCATCTTTTCAAAACATAAACAGAGTAATAGTTTCCAAAATACATGATTGTTATCAGAGTAAACATTCCCAGACTGACTAATTTATGGTGTGTGCCATGCGATCACCCCGAGCCCCATCATCCACTACCGGAAGTACTTGAAACCAAAACTAAAAACTGTAAGCACAAAGCTTAGTGAGTTCCCCACCCTACCACATACCATGCATAACCACATACTGCACATACTGCGCCACGCCCGCTATCCTAGGCCTCGCCCACCCCTACCTCGGGCCTCGCCCGCTACAACGACCCCGCGGCTCCAGGCCCCGCCTGGCTTCGAGCCCCGCTCGGATACAAATCTGTTTCATTTATGCCTCGCCTGTCACAGGGCCTCGCCCACTAACATACAATAGCACATAAACATATCACATCACATCACGTACGCTTAACACATTGTAACGAATCTTGTCCTAAGGCCTCGCCTATCTCTGGGCCCCGCCCTTGTCCCGCTACTGATGAGTCATGGAACCCCATCCATACTCCGGCTGATAGTGAGGTACGGGCCCAACCCACCCTCACTCCTTCCCTAACTTGGGCCTCGCCCCTGATTTACTGCTACTGAGATGTGGAACACCATCCACACTCTGCTATTGGTGAGATACGGGACCTCGACCACACTCACCTCCCTACCAGGCACATACAAGTATCACACAGACAACAAGTATAAACTATCACATAAACCATTCCTTGGGCACCCGCCCTCTATCATTGGACCTCGTCCCGAATATCATACTAGCATACCGTGCCTAGGGCTAACCCCCAGGTCTTCTACTCATAACTACATGGGTCGGCATTGTGGCCGTAGACCCATTCATACAAAGGGAAACTCACCTGCACTGGCTGAACTCGCTGATGATCCCACTGGCTGCTGACCGGCAACTCTCTGAACTCCTGCTCCACTAGCTTCCTGAGCTACCAAAATCAATGCAACACTTAGCCTAGTTGACCCCGACAGTCAACCAAGTCAACTCCGGTCAAAGACAAAGTCCTGGTCAAAGTCAACCTTCCAAGTCAACCCTACTCGCCGAGTCACCCTATTGACTCGCCGAGTTCATATGTTCAGAGTTCTTCCATCCGCATCTCGACTCGCCGAGTCTTCCGAGTCTTGACCTGTCCAACTCACCGAGTCTCCACTCGACTCACTGATTCGAGTCTCAACTCGGAGGGTTTGGGGTTTTGCGACCTGACTCGCCGAGTCCAAGAACAGACTCGCCGAGTCCAAGACAACCTTCAACAGACTCGCCGAGTTGTTCATCCAACTCGCCGAGTTCCTACTCAACTTCATCTGACTCGACGAGCTGTTCATCCCACTCGTCGAGTTCCTCCTCATCTTCATGCTACTCGCCGAGTCCACTCAAAGGACTCGCCAAGTCTATTCAGATCTCTGTACATGCAGAGGACTTTTGAGTCATGCATGGACTCCAAATCGTAGATCTACCCTTCCCAAGCCTATTCCTCATGTAAAGTTGCAAACTTTACGTATAGAGAAGGAGATATAGGCAAAATACACCATAAACTAGGGTTTAAGGCAAGGAGGATCCATAATCAACTCAAGGGCTGAAACTTTATGCTTCTCAAGACCATAGTATGTTTGGATCTGAAGTAGCAACTCCAGATCCGACTTCTAACTCAAATGGATGACTATCCATGGCTTAAAAAGCCCCAAATCTCACAACCAAAGAAGATCTAAAGGAAAGAAACGACTTATTACCTTCAATAACTCAGAAAGGTTCCACAAACTCCAGATCTAAGGCCAATCCTTGAGACTTCAATGATTCCCTCTTTCTTCTTCGTTCAATTCACCCAAAATGACCCAAAAATGACTTGGAAGCTTGAATTCACAACAATGGGGGCTTAGGGTTCGTTTTCTGTATGAGGGAGGCTCTAAGGAACCCTAATGGAGAGAATAAGGAGTTTAAATAGCGCCCAAAGTCCCGGATTTAGGGTTTTCCTCGAACAGAACTGACTCGCCGAGTCTCCTTGGCCGACTCACCGAGTCCGTCAATTACTCCTCGACCCGGATCCCGCTTGGACTCGCCGAGTCCCCCCCCCCCCCCCCCCCTTAAAGTAAGGGTTTTCTTTCCTTTCTTGGCCTTCAAAACTTTGGGTGTTACATAACCTGTAGGTGTTAATGAACTTGGGTGTTCATTCGCTGTATTCCATCCCCCTCATGGTTGCCTTATTTGACTTATATTGCTGAGGAACCCCCGAAGCATGTGTTGTCGTCCCGATGAAATATTCTTAGACTAGGTCCCTTGTGTTAGTTGTCTTAGGGACATAAGGTGAGAATAACGAGAATGGGTAATTGGGTTATTATTGGTTGACGAAATTAAATTAATTATTTATTGTGGGTTGAAAACCCTATATGCTCACCAGGCTCCCAAGCCTGACCCACTCAGTTTTCTTTGCATTACAGGTAATGACACAAGAGTATAAGTTGGTGGACTTGACGATAAATTATGGAATATAGATCAGTAGTTAGAAATAACTGTTGTAAGGTCTATCTTATACTGTTTATGCTTTTGGTCTGTATCGGAACATGACATCCTGAGGTTTTATTATTTAATGAAAATATGTTCTCTTTGAAAATCGTTTTGATGAATTTTATCATATTTTGTTTGGGAACAAATTCCGCAACTCTTTAAATCAAAGGATTACTCTGAAATCATTTTTAAAGCATAAATTAAACCGGTCTTTTCTGGCCGTGAAATTAGGGATGTCACAATCTCTCCCGGAACGCGAGTATTCGACTGAATTTATATCACTATGAGATCTTGAAAAGAAACTCCAACCCCATATATCTTTGAATTACATATTTATATTTATGACCATATTTTTTTATTCTTTAAACATCAGGTCCACAAGCAAATCACTAATAAAGAGTTATCAAAGAAGTTTTAATGGATTTACCACTCATTTCTCCCACGAAGAACAACAAAATTTGAAGTTAATAGTTAATTGTGAAAGGCAAATGAATAGCTTGCATTCAATATATTTAGGCATGATTGCCCCTTTTTGACAGTTTTGCCCCTGCTTTATTTTGATTAGGTGTGGTTTTGATGTTTCTTTCCTATGTTTTGCTCCTGTATTGGTTGTTCTTATCTGTGATTGTGTGATACTTTTTACGACATTGCAATTTTAGCATCTTACTTTGTTTAATTTAATACTTTTTAACACAATCTTAGATAAATTAAAAGCTTCTTTCATGATTTTATTGGTGTGTTTTTATTTTTTTATTTTACAGGTATAATTTTATCAAATTTGACAGGCACCAGAAACATTCGATGATTAGAGGAAGAATACCCAAAACCAACATTGTACTTCGGAATATAAGCAACAATACATTTTTTACCAACAATAGAATTGTAGAAGATAGGCTTAGTGAAACCATATAGGAAAAAGTTCTATTGAGGTGTGCACGATGCATTTTTATTTACTGTTTCATTGTTACTAATATATTGACTACGTTTTTTCATAATAAAATATAAAAATTGTTCTGAACTAGATGTAAAAGGCTAAACGGGTATTTGTAATATAAAATAAAAGGTTATAATTGCTTAATATAATATTAAATGTAATAAAACCTAACTGAATTACTTGAAATATAACAACAAATAAAAAATTAAATTGAGAAATATAACAACAAATAAAAAATTAAATTGTGCAAGCATATCGTTAGTAAAAGATAATTTAGAAATAAATAGTGTATTATCAACAAAAATCAAACCTTAAAAGATAGTTATTTAAATGCTAACGGTAATTCCATTTATTTGGAGTATAAACATAATTATCTTTAACCCCCAATCCTTTAATTAACTTAAAGCTAACAAAATACACTTCGTTTGAATCGTAGACAACGAAATATATAATTTTTCAATAGTTGTTATTAGCTTTTAACCCAAAAATAATTACAATGTTATTGCCATGTATAAAATAAAACACTTGCACATTGAAAAAATATAGCTGTTATCTCCAATTTTTATATGTATCTAATTCATCTATGTAGTGGTGAAAATGGTAGGGTTTGAAGAACTATCTGTTAAGCATATTTTATTGATTTTAAAATTGCGAATTTGTTGGTGATTATTCAAATGCTTTGAATGTCATAGTCCTTGAATTCTACATTAATATATGAGAAATAACCATTATTCTTCTTTTCACATACTATTTCTTCGATGGGGTCAATTTTGGTCCTAAGAAGAAATAACCCTAAGGACTTCTCTTCAAGGTAACTCAACAAGAATATAAAATGTTGGACTACAAATCTTCATTGGGGTATATTCCATTATTTATTGAAATCTTTATAGTTGATTGTATTTATTATTAAAGAAAATATAGCGAATGAACCACAATATATCATTAATAATTATCAAAATAAATGGTGATAAAAGTAAGGGAATATATATATATATATATATATATATATATATATATATATATATATATATATATATATATATATATATATATATATATATATATATATATATATATATATATATATATATATATATATATATATATATATATATATATATATATATATATATATATATATATATATATATATATATATATATAACTTTTCAGGGAAGAGATTGAAAAAATCATGATTTTTTGTAATTATAGTAAAGCAATCCAAACGTTACCCATCTCTCACCTCTAATAAAAACATAATCATCAAAATAAATCTACTTCATTGAAACATCAAATAATACCCAACATCTGCATGACAGGACTTTTATTATTAACCAAAAAATATCAAAAAATGTTTTTCTTTTAATCTAAAACATGTAGTTTTTTTAACCCAAAACAACAATATGCTATTAGTTTAACCTAAATTAACAATCAATGTGTTTTTATTTTAACCCAAGACATCAACATTGATGTGAACATATTTTATGGTGGACAATTAAATTTTTTTTTTTTTTTGAAAAAGATAATTTATCTCTTCTTGTGTAGATGCTATAGAACTCAAAGTTGGATTTGTGATAAGCCAAAAATTGAAGTTATGCTCAATGATTCATCTATGTCTGTCTAAGATTATATGTTTTCATTCAAACCGAATAGAAAACAACTTCCAATTATATTTCGCTATGACAATCAATAAAACTTAGGAAATACTATTATGAACGCACGGATATCACGTGTCAATAAAAAATATTAGTGAAGTATGACGAACAATTCAACGACATTAAAATCTATACATTAAATGCGGTGTATAAAGAAGTGTTAAAACTAAAAAAAAATTAATTCTTATTGATTTTGTTTCCAAATATTTCATTTTAAATAAATGTAGTGTATAAAGAAATGTTAAAAAAAACATTAGTGTAGTAAACTATTAACACAAAAGAAGTAATCGAATTTAGAAACTAATTTATGAAAAACGTATTCGCACCCATCGTTTGGCGTGGGTAAACGACTAGTGTGTGTGAGTGTGTGTGTGTGTATATATATATATATATATATATATATGTGTGTGTGTGTGTGTGTGTGTGTATATATATATATATATATATATATATAGGGCTAGGTTATAATGTGGATGGACAACTACTGTGTGGACGTGTGGATAATGCTATTTTTATGAAAATTATTAAGAGAATATGTTGTTTAGTAATGTGAATACGTTCAATCTCACAAAACTATTGTTATTTTAATGGATTCTCACCAATTCTAATTCATTTTTGTTATCATTCATCGTTGTTTATTTATTTTAATTCTTACAGAATACAACTCAATAAACATCTTGATAAAATTCTGACAGAATGAGAATAATTAAAAAAAGTGTATAATAACCATATAGACAATTTAATTGGTGAAAATGCTTAATAATTAAAATAATTATATAAGATTGAACGTATTCATATTATCAAACAACATATTTTCTTTGTAATTCTCACAGAATAGCATTATCCACACGTCCACACAATAAATGCCAATCCACATTTGAACCTAGCTCTCTCTCTCTCTCTCTCTCTCTCTCTATATATATATATATATATATATATATATATATATATATATATATATATATATATATATATATATATATATATATATATACTAGTCGTTAACCCACGTCAAACATCGGGTGCAAATAATAAGAAACATAAATTAGCTACACAGATCTTGAAAGCATGAAAACAATGAGCTTATAATAACAATCATCTTAAGTTTAGAAGAGTGATACCATGCATTGATGTCATAATTTATATTAAAAGAGAGAGAATAAGTGAGATTTTTTTCGGTTAAATATGATTTCAATATAAAAATTCCAATTTTTAATGCTAAATCATTAAAAAACAATGAATTAGTTAAGTCGAACTGATGAGTTATTAATTAACTCTTTGATCGATTAGATCTTTGTAACAGGTATGCGATGAACGTAAAAACAGTAAACAAAACACAAGTATGAATCAAGATGTGTCGAATGATTAAATTACTCGATCCTCAGCAGAGCTTGACTAAGAACTTCCGCTGTAGAGGATTCTAGGGTTACAAAACAAGAATGATAAATTTGCTGAACAAATAAAATTCTAATCGTTACTAATCGTCTCCGTTTCTAGGATGCATGCAAGCATCTATTTATACTAAACCCTACAAAACTCACGGATGGACAGGCCCATACCGGAGATAAACATGGACTAGCTAACGAGCCCAATAGACGCAACACTATACTGATCCTAACAATCTCCCCCTTTGCGTCAAATTGGAGTGAGACTAACGCTTCTTCTTGCTTGGACCAGCAGCGGGAACCTTCTTTGTTATATCAAACAGACGTGTGATAAGTGCAAGGATAGTCTGTCTGAAGCGAATGTACCATTGAATCATGTCATCAAAGTACTTGATATCATCCGCTGTGTTCTGCTTGCATCGATGGATGATCCCTAAAACGTGTTCCAAACAGGCAGTGGTGTAGAGATGTTTGTCTGCCAAGGCGAAAAGACATTTCTGTCCTTCGTTCCTGGTAAACATGACAGAGTTTCTCTTTGGGTCAATCTTCCCCATCTGCATCATGTTGAGATCACTGGCAGAGCCAACAGGAGATATGGTAGGCTTTTTCTTGAATACGTTCGCTATCTCCTGATCCATCAGAGCAACTTCCATGACATAGCATACAAGCATCCTCTTAAGGTGGTCGATGATCGGACCATATTCAGCTTCAGGACCCGAACATTGATGATTTTCTGAGTGCTCCAAGTTTGGTATTGAGGTTGAGCTGCCCTCAGATAAAATTCGACTAAGTCACGATCCACCTTCGGATGAGGATGGGGGAACTCAGCAATGTTGTCAAAGGCATGAAAGATAAACGCCTTTCGGGTCAGTGGCATATCGAACTGAGAGTCGACAGTGTTAGAACGATCTAAAGAGATCACGGGTTCTAGCCACAAGATACTTGGTGTTTCGATGGCTTCTTTAATCAGCCTCTTAAGAGTCCACGGAGGAAAAAGAGTTTTCCTGTTCTCGAGAAGGTCGTGGGCTTCTTTCTGTCTTCTTTCGGCTTCTTCAGCCTCTCTAGCCACACGAGCACTGATGTCAGCCTCTTTGTCTCGACCCTGTCGCTTCAAAAGGTCGGCAATTGTCTCCTTATCATCATCGTCACTCTCCTCAACAATTTTCTTGCCTTTGTCTTTCACACTGGAACCTGAGGCTTGGCCTACCGGAGGAGGTTCGGTTGTGTGAGTTGCTGTTGAAGTAGGAGGTGGTTGAGACACTTGTTCTTTTTCTCCCCCTTGTTTCGGAATGGACACGAAATCAAGGAGCCCTTCAAGTTTGCTCAGGAGAGAAAGGGTGGGAGCAAGCTTCTCTGCAAGGGTACGTCGTACTGAATAATTGAGTATTGGGTCATGTACGTCAAGGATGTTTGAGATAGCAGAGTGGACATCCGAAACACACGATTTAACCACCTCTCTTTCAGATCGAAGAGAGTCAATCTCCTGTTGAGAGTTGGAGAGTTGAATACTCTTGACCTTCAGAGCGGTAGTCTTCCTTGCTAGAGCATCCATGAGAGAGTTCTCAGCAGCTAAGTCTTCTTGAAGCTTGGAGAGACGCTCCTCAATGGTGGTTCTAAAAGCTGAGTTGTCGTCAGAAATTGTTTGACGAAGTGAAGCGAACGACTTCAGCTCTGATGCGACTGAGTTAGCCAGCTGGTTGACAATGGGTTCCAGCTTTGTCGTGGTGGCTTCAGCGTTTTCCTATAAAGATTTCAGCAAGGTAGAAGCATCAGTGAATAGTTTATCGACTTTTTCGGTCGCTGCCTCACAAGCTTTGGTTGAGGCGTCAATGGCTGCAGTGGCAGAATCAAGAGAAACTTGATGAGCTTTGGAAAAAGCATCAACAATTTTCTGAATGGCAACTTCAGATACTGAGGACCGTGATGTGGAAGATGAGGCAATGAGCGAATCGATTTTATCATGTAGCTCCTTGAGATGTTTCTTTGTGACAGGAGCATCTTCATCATCATCACTCTGAAGTTGAAACAGACTGTAATAGACCAAATCAAAAGTCATGTCTTCCCCGCCAAGGAATGGTTCTTCACCCTCTGATGCATGAGCAGGAGAAGATGGTGGTGGTGAAACTGGAGTCTCGGTAGTAGTAGTAGTAGGTTCGAGTTTGGTGGTGTGTTCGGTTGTTGGTGTGGGTTCGGGTGCTGAGTTGAATTTTGGTGCGTCAGTATGAACCCCCGTATCAGATACGTTGGTTCTAACATCTGCAGTGGTGGTGGTTGTTGCTTCGGTAAAGATAGGTGGTGGTATTTGGATGAAAGTAGATGGTATTTGAGTGGTGGAGGTTATGGGGGGAATGGAAATAGGAATGGTAACTGGTGGAGTGGAGATATGAGAAGTAGATAAGTGAACTTCAGGGGTTGGCGATCTTGGTGGAGTATTACCACGAGGAGAGCCTTCAGAAGCAGAACTCTCTTCCTCAGATTCGCTTGAGGATGAAGCGATAATCAGTTTTCGCCTTGGTTGAGTTTTTCTCCTCTTCTGTGGTGGAGACTGAGCAGCCTTAGTGGTTTTGCTTTTCTTGGGAGATGGGCCTTTTGCTCCCTTTGCCACCTGTTTTCCCTTATCAGCCTTCTTTCCTCTAGGAGCAGGCTTGTCTCTGTCATGAATTCATTTCAGCATCTCTGGAGTAAGATCCCGCGGACCAGAACGTTTGAACTCCTTGTACGTTCTGATAATCCGACTGTCAGCAGGAACATCACCATACATCGTTTCAGGAATAGACCCGTTGAAGGGAAATTTTGATGCATCCGACACAATGATCTTCGTGGTATGGAAAGTACCAATCGAAGACATTGGAGCACCAGCAACAATGGGGACGTGGTACTTGTCCATCACCCATTTCGTGACAATAGTCCAGAACCGGGCATAAGAAATCTCTGAGTGTCGAGAGGTGGAAGAGAGACTCTGAATGAGTTGTTGCCATAGGACCAACCCGTAGTCCATGTTGATGCCATTGTAGATCCCATACATGATTGATAGGAACAGACGACTTGCCCCATCTGATCCAGCACTTCTTTCAGATAAGCCCTTGAAAAGCATAGTGAACATCCCATTCCACTGAGGGGGCAGGCACGATTTCTTGAATTTCGTGACCGTAGTGAGCACCTCAGTGTACCCCATGTTGTAGAACATGTTGAACAGATGACCCATAGGAATGGTTTCAGGGTTAACCCTCGAAGAATCAGGTTCAAACCCTAACAGCGTACAAAACCTTTGCTTAGAAATCGACGTCTTGTGCTCAAAGACATCGAAGAAAATCCTGTCGACGAACTTGTCGTAGTGAGCTGTAGCAAAAATTTGTGACAGGAACTCCATTGGAACAGCTTCAGCCCTGGTAAGAGAAGGAGCGATTGGCGAGAACTTCAGGCATTCAATGATGGGAAACATGAAAGCGTCATATGCCTGAGGAGTAAGATCAATGATCAAACTCTGCTGGGGACGAATGGACAAGATGTGAGAAGTTGCGTGAACAGATGAAGAATCCGCTATTGTTGAGATGAAAGTGGGAGAGATGATGAACAGTAGAGGTTTAGAGGATTTTCTTGCTCTCTGGGAATGTAGGTGCAGTAAAGAGGTAAACGGTGGATCACATTGCCTTTTATACTGTGGGTAAAGGAGAGAGAAAAATCTTTCCCAAATCTTCGATTGAAAAAAAACGAAGGGTATTTCGGAGGTGACTGACGTGTGACAGTTGGGTGTGCCGATGATCACGCAGGAGAGAGAGTGTCAGTCCCTAATCACACGCCTTCCCATCAGGCGCTGTTTGGAGATGAAACGGTTCCTATTCGCACGCTTTTCCCTGTTGCGCCGTTTGAAATCAAATCGATTGGACTCCCTCCTGAGTCATCATTTCTTCATCTTATCCCTTTAGAGATTCGGCATCTTTAAGGTAAAATCCCCACGTGGATCAATATTAACCACAACCGTTTATAACAACCAATCCAATTAAAATTCCTTAGAATTAATGAAACCAGAATTTTGGAAAATCAAAAAGATTTTCGTGCTGAGTGTGTAAAAGAAAAAGAAATAAAGCAACACTTTTGAGGGATTATGTGATGTCAATAAAGACACGAAACAATGGATCCCGGGCATGAATCCCTTCCTTCAAAGTCAAGAGAGACTTTAAAGTGTTTGTGTGGTTTCCCGTTGAATAACGATCAGACACTTATTAAGAAGTGTTGAAAGGATTCTTTTAATTAGGCTTATGGGGTGGCTTTCGCTTCGATTCATAATTCCTGATCTTGATATAAGATAGAAATCGAACGAAGTACTTGTGAGACCAGTGTAGTCTGTTGAACAAGTAGGTTGGAGATAATTTAAGTAGCAAGTTAAACTAATGTATGTGAAATCTAAAAAAAAATTAAAACTGGATCCCAAGGAAAGAAATGTTATTGGATTTAACAATTTCATAGGAACCAATCAAAAGAAAAATAGAGATTTCATGTTGTCCGTCAATTCAGTAGTGAAAACTAGAGCAATTTAATTGTTCACTGTCAATTCATAGTAGGTATTGAATTGTGGGTTTCACTTAGCACGTAGTGACACGAAGCTAAGATCATGAACACATAAATTGTGCAACCCTAAACCTCAGTGGTAATGTCTAAGAGTCTCAAAGGTTACGTTTGTGAAACGAATGAGATGGAGAAGTAATGTGGATGGTGTAAAGAGACCAAAGAACCTCTGCTGTAAAAAAGAAGGACTAAGCAGAAAACTCTTATCTCATGTGAGAAGAGAGTTAGGTAGCTCATGATTAGTATAAATATGAGAGCCTAATTGGGAAGACAAGGTTTGTTTATACCAAGTCAGTAAGGCTTTTATTCAGAATCAGGTGAGGCTTTGGACACATACAACAACATGCTTCTAGGGACACTTAGCTAGTGAAATGATTTACCTACAAAGAGACATACAAAAAGATAAGAGCCAAAAATAAAATAAAGAAATAAATAATAATAAAATATTTTTGGAGTTTTTTGAATAAAAAAATAAAAAATAAAAATATTTTTTCTTTTTTTTTTTTGGAAATTTTGATAAAAAGTAAAATAAGACATAAAAAAAATTAATACAAAAAAAATGTTGGAACCAAACCCGAGCGTTCGGTTTATTTCGGTTGAGAAAAATTTTTTGAACCGAACCCGAGCGTTCGGTCTATTTTGGGTGAGAAAATATTTTGGAACCGAACCCGAATGTTCGGTCTATTTCGGTTGCCAAAAAAAAGTAGGTTTGAAAAAGAAAAGAACTTTGACAATAAGATAAATGAATTTGGAAAAATTATACAAAAGATTTACAACCAAGTAACTACCTTTGAGTGAGAAGCGAAGATCAGATGATACAACCGAACCCGAGCGTTCGGTTCATTTCGGCATACATGAGACCCGAACCCGAACGTTCGGTCTATTTCGCTTTGGTGAAGATGTCAGCTAGTTGATCAGTGGTTCGAACAAAATGAATTTCGACATTCCCGTCTTCCACATGATCCTTAATGAAGTGATACCTCAGTGCTATGTGCTTAGTCTTGGAGTGTTGCACTGGGTTATGACAGATCCTAATTGCACTTTCTGAGTCGCAATATAGTGGGATCTTTTTCATATTGAGTCCATAGTCCCGGAGCTGGCTTTGGATCCAAATCACTTGAGATGTATAGGAGGCAGCTGCGATGTATTCTGCTTTAGCTGTAGACAGAGATACACAAGTCTGTTTCTTTGATTGCCAGCTAACCAACTTCCCGTCAAGGAATTGGCAGCCTCTAGTGGTGCTTTTCCTGTCTAGTCCACAACCTCCAAGGTCTGCATCTGAGTAGGCTTGAACGAAGAAACCTGAGGTTGATGGATACCATAAACCGACAGAGATAGTTTGTTTTAAATACCGGAGTATGTTCTTCACCGCAAGCAAATGAGGTTCATGAGGATTCGCCTGAAATCTAGCACAGTAACAGACATAAAACATTATATCAGGCCTACTAGCAATAAGGTACATTAAAGAGCCGATCATCTGGCGATATAGCGTAATATCGACTGCTGGCTTATCCAAGGATGGAGTGAGCTTGGTGCCGAACGCCATGGGAACTTTAACTTTTGATTCTCCCATCATGCCAAATTTAGCAACAAGAGTCTTGGTATAAGCTTCCTAGTTGATAAAGATGCCTTCGGGTCCCTGTCTAATATTTAAACCAAGGAAAAAGTTAATTGGACCCATTGAGCTCATTTCAAATTTAGTCTCCATCAGCTTTCTGAATTCAGCTGTTAAGCTAGGATTCGTTGAGCCAAAGATGATATCATCGACATAGATTTGAACAATCATAAGGTGGTTACCTTCCTTCTTACGAAAGAAGGTTGGGTCAACCGAACCTTGTTTGAATTTGGACATCTTTAAAAAACTTGGTTAGCGTTTCATACCAGGCCCTAGGTGCTTGTTTCAGACCATAAACCGCTTTGTCCAGAATATAGCAGTGATTGGGGTACTTTTCATTAACGAAACCTAGAGGTTGCTCCACGTACACCGTTTCTTCAAGTTCTCCATTTAGAAATGCGCACTTTACGTCCATTTGGTAGACCTCAAAGTTCTTATGTGCAGCATAGGCAAGAAATATTCGGACAGATTCCAGCCTAGCTATAGGAGCAAAAGTTTCCTCATAATCGATTCCTTCCTTCTGGCAGTATCCTTTCACCACTAGACGTGCTTTGTTTCTTATCACATTGCCTTCCTTGTCCATTTTGTTTCTGAAGACCCATTTGAGACCAACAATCGAGGCATCTTTAGGAGTTGGAATGAGGCACCAAACTTTATTTCTTTCGAACTCATTAAGTTCGGCTTGCATAGCTTGAACCCAATCAGAGTGATCAAGAGCAATGTTAACTGTCTTCGGTTCAACTTTTGAGACGAAAGAGTTAAACATGAAGAACTCTACTTTTGAGAATATAGATGCTTGCTTTGCTTTCAGTTAAGATCGGGTCAGGGCCTTTTCGGAGACATTACCCACTACCTGTGAAACAGGATGATCTCTGGTCCATTTGACAAAAGGAGGGTAATTTGGATCATAGGATGGATCCAATTCAACATTTACCATCTCTTCTAATTCAGATTGACTGTCATCATCATAAAACATATCGGCATTCTCCCCCTCGACTGATGAGTTTTCAGGTGTGTCTTGACTTTCAGGTGCTACAGGAGTTTCGAATGCATTTGAGCTTTCGGGAACTATAGTACCTTCGGGTGTAGTAGAGCTTTCGGGTGCAGCTGGAGAAGAGTGCTCCCCCTCAACTTGTGAACTCGGCAGTTTTGAAGAAGATGGATTCTCCCCCTCAACTGAAGCACCGTGCTGAGAAGCTTCACCCAGTCGTTTGGCAGCGTCATCAACGATTTGCTTCAGATGGTCAACTTTGTTGTCTGCTGCATTGGCTTCTGAGAGAGTAGCCTTCTCTGGTTCATCGAACAACTCCACAAACTGCTCAAACAAATTTGCAATCGAGGCTGTGACTTGGCCTGTTTGAGAGAAAATTTCTCCAACTGTTTCTTCAGTGGCCTTCAGCTTCTTGACGTAGTTGTCATCGAAAGTCACGTAATATGTTTCTTCAATCTTCCTCGAACGCTTGTTTAAAACCCGATATGCTTTTGAAGTTAGAGAGTATCCCAGAAAAATCCCTTCATCGGCTTTTACGTCGAACTTGTTACGATGTTCTTTAGCATTGAAGATAAAGCATCGTGAGCCGAATACGTGGAAGAATTTGACGTTTGGCTTTCTGTTGTTGATGATCTCATAAGGAGTAAGAGTGAACCGCTTATTGAGATAGGACCTGTTCTGCGTAAAACATGCTGCAGCAATAGCATCAGCCCAGAAATATAGAGGTAGAGAAGCGAAACTTAGCATGGTTCGGGCCGCCTCACACAAAGATCGGTTTCGTCTTTCGACAATCCCATTCTGTTGAGGGGTGTAGGGAGCTGAGAAGTTGTGACTGGTTCCTTTTTCTGCTAAAAAGTCTTCAAATTCTTTATTCTTGAACTCCAGCCCATTGTCGCTTCTGATGTTGCGAACGACTTTCCTCGGTTGCACTTCAACCTGCTTGATAAACATCTTTAGCTTGAGAGTTGCTTCAGATTTGTGCTTCAGAAAGAACACCCATGTAAAACGTGAAAAGTCATCAACAATAACAAGAATATACTTGCTACCACCAATGCTTTCGATAGATGATGGACCACACAAGTCAATGTGAAGTAACTAAAGTGGTTCAACAACTTTAGTGTTTATAATGGATGGGTGACTTTGACGACTCTGCTTCCCCATTTCACACGCAACGCACAAATGTTCTCGATCAAACTTGAGCAATGGAAGACCTCGAACATGCCCTCCTATTACAAGTTTGTTGATATCCTTGAAATTAAGATGGGAGAGCCTTCGGTGCCACAGCCAGCTTTCGTCAGAATGTGCTTTGGATAACAGACAGATAGCTGGATTTCCTTTAATAGGTTTGAGATTGAGAGGAAACATTTTGCCTTTGCGCTCTGATTTGAGAATCACTCTTTTTGTTTTCTTCTCTATTATTTCCAAACCCTCATCGTCAAATGAAACTTTAAGACCGGTACCTCCAACAAGCTGAGATACACCGATGAGGTTATGCTGTAGTCCTTCAACGTATGCAACTTTTCTAATCGTGAAGTCTCCATTTGTTATCATCCCATAACCTTTTATCGTGCCATATGAGTTGTTCCCAAACTTGACATTCCCGCCATTTGGAAGAGATCGGAATTCCCTCAGCTCTTCCTTCCTTCCTGTCATGTGACGTGAGCAGCCGCTATCAAAATACCATTCTTCGTCGAACTGCTCATCACCGATAACCTGCAAAAATCAAGCAGATTTAGGAACCCAAAGTTTCTTGGGTCCACGTGAGCCTTTCACAGGAACAAGAATAGTAAGAGAAATGTCAACAAGATATGTTCTTTTTATTAAAGTTGTTTCATCTTTCTTCTTAATAGTGAAAACTTTAATTTTGTTAGGATTTGTTACAGTCGGTTTGGATTCAGGTTCAGGCGTTTGGGCCTTGGAACGCTTTTGATCATTCTTGACTGAGGAAACCTTCGATTTTCCTTTCAGATCTATTTAAGATTTTGGATTTTGAGTTTGAACAGAATTGGATTTAGAGTGGGGTTGAGAAGAATTAGAATGAGAGAATTTAGACTGAGAGGTTTTCTTGACTTGACGTTCTAGGTGGCCCTTTTGTTTTTGGTCATTAGTGGGACCGAACCTTGAACCTTGGTAGCTTTTGCTCTCGGAACCGAACCTATGCTTTCGGTAGCTAGTGTTCTCTGAACCGAACCTGTCCCTTCGGTTGTTATTCCTTTCCGAACCGAACCTGTCCCTTCAGTTGTTGTTACTCTCTTGTGGCCTGACAGTACTTTTCTCTGACTTTGAATTTTTGTCATGATAAGAGAAATGGGCGTTTTGAGATCGCCAAAACTGTTTTCGCTCTGAGAGATTCTTTTTGTATCTCAGATTCCTTTGCTGCTTTTGTTCCTTCACTTGCTTTGGCTGTCGGTGGATGTTGGCTTTTTGCTTTTGCTTCCTGTCAGCTGGTTCACTTTTAACAGATGATGTTTCTCTTGTAGGAGTGACTTCTTCTACAGGAACTTCTTTTGTACCACTAGTACTTGGCACGTCAAAGTTGTCAAGCTTGTTCAGAGGCTCTGGCACATATCTGCCTTTGGTTTTCTAGGACGTTCGTTCTGACAGACCAACGGTTTCGTCAGCATTATCTATAGGAGCAGACCAGAAAAACTCATCACAGCTATCTGCATTATCTTCGTTTACTATGGCGGTGAGTTCTGCTGTTTGATGTTCGGTTACTCCTGTGACCTTATACATTTGATTTGGTGTTGTTCTCACCTTTTGGTATACAACGGCCTTTTCTTCAAGAATCGGGGACTTATGTTGTGACAAACGAGCGAACTCCACAGAATTTTCAGAAATAAGATTTTTGTGGTTTTCGGGTTCGCTATTGACAAACTCAGAACAGTCAACTTCATCCTCTACAGAAATTACGCTCATATCATCATCCTCATTAAGCTCAGACGCGTTTTCAACATCAATTTTATTTTCTGAGCTCAAGTTAGCATTCTATGAGTCAAATTTTTGTATGGTTTCGGTCCTTAGTTTCAGTTTATCGTTTTCATCCAAAATATTTTTCAGCATGTCCTTATGGTCCTTGGTTTTTATAAAAGATTCGATTTTGTCCAGACCATACATATAAGTCGGATTCACATCATCAGATGAAACTACACTTTCACAATTATATGCTTCAGCATCGATTTCATCCTCCTTAAACTCAAGGAAGGGCAAAATCATGCGATGAATTTTCTGCCCTATTTCACAGTTCAGATGAAGTTGAGTGATGTTAGCATAAAGACGTTTAGCAATTAAACAAAAGACATTTCTTTGTTTCAAAAGTTTTAAATTGTCTCTTTTCAAATAAATGTTTTCATCTTTGGATTTAATTAGCTCCGACTCCTTCAACTCTATCCACATCCTCCGTTCTTCACTCTTGGATGACACCCTGCTTATTTGGTCAGTTAGGTTAGAATTGGTGACCCGTGTTTGAGTTAAACTGCTATCTAGATTTGAGATTCTTGAATTTAATCTTTTTAATTCTTTTTCATATGAATTTTGTGGGACTTTGAATGAAACAAAAATGGATTGTACCTTCTTGATCAATTCATCAAGCTCATTGATCTGCACACTGAGAGGTTTCGCTGTGAAGCATAAGTCCTCTCGCTCCTTGGTGTCCTCTTTTCCGCCATCAGTATTGTATCCCCTCATGTGAGATACATTAGTCACCATCAAACATTTCCCACTGCTCTCGTCATCTCTTGCCACATACACCTTTCCATGAGATGGCTTCCTAACTTCATCATCCTCTAAGTCGGTTGACCAGACCTGCACGCCACTGAACTCATCATCCACTGCCGAACCCAGCACAATCAAAGCATTCATCAAAGGGTTAGTAGCGGCTTTCTTTCTCTTGATCTCTTCCAGCTTTTTCATCAACAAGGCCTCTTCATCCTTTTCCTCATCCTTCTCTGCCATTTTCTTTAGAACACAGTCTTTGGCATAGTGGTTCTTTCCTCCACAGTAGTAGCAGTTCACACCTGAATCTCCTTCAACTTTCGCCTCTTTCTTTGGTTCCTCTGTCTTCGGTTCCTCCCTAACCTTTTCAGAACTGTAGTTTCCCTGCCAATTTCGGTTCTTATTAGTAGGGAACCTTTTCTTAATGAACCTCTTTCGATTCGACACCATCATTGCATAGTCTTCAGAAGTAAGATCATAGTCTTGTAAGTTGAGATCTTCATCTTCTACCACACTTTTGCTCTTGGACAGGAGGGCCAAGGACCCTAAACTAGAGACCACATTTTTCTCTTGCGAAACAATCTTTTCTTGGGATTTCAGAATCCCCACCAGCTTTGCCAATGAATAAGATTTAAATTGCTCATGAGCTTTAACAGTGGACACAACCGCTCTCCACTCGGATCTAAGGCCATTCAAAAAGGTTACTTTTTGTTCAATCAGCTTCCTTTCTATATCGTGTTTGATCATCTTGCTAAGAAGATGATTGAAGCGATCGAACGTCTGAGTAACAGTTTCACCAGAATTCTGCTTAAATTCACCAAACTCAGAAAAAAGCAAGGTCTGAATAGAATGCTCCAAATCTTCATCTGTGGAATATAGCTCTCGCAGCCTATCCCATATTTCTTTAGCAGTGCTGCATGAACTCACTAGCCTGAATGTATCTGATTGCAGAGCGAATCGAATCTCAATGCTTTAATGTTGCATTGAAACTTTTCCTTTTTGTCTTGAGCAACATCCTTTACGTCCTTTAACAGATCATTGTACTCTTTCTGAGTTTTAATGATTTTTGACGTTCCAGAGTGAGCAAATGGTCTAGAAACGATTGTTTCCCAAATAAGATATCCATTGTCTTCCGATCCGATGACATAATCTTCAAAGTGATGTGCCCAGACTTCGTAATCTTGGGTGTAAAGAATAGGAATCTTCGTCGTCGATCCAATGCTGTTAGAGATGTTGATGGGATTAGATTGTGACTCGTCCATGCTTGATCGTTTTTAGCCTGTTTGAAAGATCAGACTTGTAATATTTAATATTAGGGCAAACAAATAAATGCTGAGTTATGTCAATAATGGAATGACAGCTCAATAAATATTAGTTAATGCGGAATAACCCTAATCGCAAACTCTTTCACAGAAAAGATGTGTATGAATTACACAGCCTCCTGCTCTGATACCAATTGATGAGTTATTAATTAAGTCTTTGATCGATTAGATCTTTGTAACAGGTATGCGATGAACGTAAAAATAGTAAACAAAACATAGGTATGAATCAAGATGTGTCGAATGATTAGATTACTCGATCCTCAGCAGAGCTCGACTAAGAACTTCCGCTGTAGAGGATTCTAGGGTTACAAAACAAGAACGATAAATTTGCTGAACAAATAAAATTCTAATCGTTACTAATCGTCTCCGTTTCTAGGATGCATGCAAGCATCTATTTATACTAAACCCTACAAAACTCACGGATGGACATGCCCATACCGGAGATAAACATGGACTAGCTAACGAGCCCAATAGATGCAACACTATACTGATCCTAACACGAACAAATTCAAAATAATACCTTTTTTATAATATTCAAAATTTTACTGAGTGATTTATAAGTAAACCTCTAGATGTTTAATATAAAAAAATAAAAACCAACTTTATAAAAGTCGTTTTACAGAGCATCCAAATTTTATGAAAACCATTTTAACAACCTACTTTACAAAAATTGTTTTAAGGAATACTACTTAAAAAAAGTATAGCATCCTACTGGGTTATAAATGTATTGTGTCAAATATGTGTGCTAGAATAATTTCATTTACCGGTTTGGGCCTGTCCATTCACGATTTTACTTTTCTAGGGTTAGACTATTTATAGTGTATGCAAGTATCAATTAGGGTTAACGTTTTGGTCGGCCTACATAGCTCTTATAGAGATGTTCTTCTTTGAACTCTTCTAGAGCTTTATAATCAAAGCATTCGACGCTATTTTGATCTTTGTTCTTGTCATTCATTTCACGTTATTTATTATTGAATCTATCGAACTTATTTATTGTTCTACAATTAGTATCAGTGCAGGACATAGTGTAACATAGTCACTACTCTTCTGTCAAGTTCGATTAGGGTTTTGTATTTCTCTTGGATCTGTTCTCGTCGTCTCGATCGTTTCTATTGATTATAGACGTCAGATCTAAATCTTTGTTTTTACCCTAAAACTCGAAGTTTCGTTTTACACATCTGATTCTATATTCGTGTCTTTGAGAATTTTTGACATCATGCGGCACGAAGATCCTCATACTTTATCGTTCAATGTTTCTTGTAACACCCATAATCAGAAAGACCAAGAAAGGAAAGGAAAACCCTAAGTTAAAGGGGTCAACTCGTCGAGTCCATGGGTGAACTCGGCGAGTTGGAGCGGGACCCGTGTCGGGGTTTAAGTGACCGGCTCGACGAGTCGGAGGGACCGACTCGGCGAGTCAGGTCTGGGTTGGAAAACCCTAATTTCCGGGCTTAGTGCCCTATTTAAGGATCATTTCAAGCCTTCACCCCAGCCTCCATCACTCCCTCTACCTTCACTCGAAACCCTAAGCAGCCATTGAGTGTAATTGAGCTTCTCTTGCCATTTTTGAGTGATTTAAAGCTATAAGGAAGAAGGAAGACTTTGGGTGATTCAAGAAGTAGCAGTGGACTCTGTGTTGGTTTGTCATTTCAGACCCTAGAAAGGTATGAAGCTCATACCTTGACTGTTATTCACTTAGATCCCCTTTCCTAGTTAGATTTTTTCATTTTGGGCCATTTCCAAAGCCAATTCGTGTATTGTGCCTTTGTAAGCAAAGAGAACTTTGGATCTAGGGTTGTCTTGGCCTAGAAACCCATAAAGCATCAGTCTTTGGTGGGTTGGTGAAGCATGCTTGTCACAAAACCAAGCCCTAGAGTGTTTTAATCCTATAGCATCTTGGTTTCATGTAAAGTTTGCAACTTCACGTGAAAGATGGGCCTTAGAAGAGTGGATCTACATTTTGGAGCCCCTGCATGGCTCGAAAAGCCACTGTATGGATTAAGAGCTGAAGCTACTCGGCGAGTCACATGGGTGGACTCGGTGAGTTGGATGAAGATAGGCAGGAACTCGACGAGTTGTAAGAACAACTCGGCGAGTCTGTTGAAGATTGTCTAGGACTCGGCGAGTCTGTTCTTGGACTCGACGAGTCGGGTCGTTGAACCCCCCTAACCTCTTCTGGTTAAGACGCAGATCAATGAGTTGAGTGGTGACTCAGTGAGTTGGACAGGAAGGGACTCAGAGATTGTTGAACTCGACGAGTCTTGGGGTGACTCGGCGAGTTGAGTCATGTTATGGGAGTTTCTGAGTTAAGGACTCGGCGAGTCGAGTCAACTGGAAGGTTGACCAGGAGTTTGACTTTGACCATAGTGGACTTGGTTTGACTTCTAGAGTTCAGTTTGGAACTAAGCGTTTTATTGGTATTAGTAGCTCGGAGAGCTAGGGGAGCGGCGGTTCAGAAAGTGGTCGGGCAACAGCCAGAGGATTATCAGTAAAGTTCAGTAGTGCGAGGTGAGTCTCTTCACTGTTCGTATGGGTCTAAGGCACCAATGTCGGCCCATTTAGTTTATGTATGCTACGAAGACCCGGGGGTTAGCCCTAGGCAAAATGCATGAAAGACTAGGAGGAGGCTCCTGGCACACAGTATGTTATTATGTATGATAGGAAGACCCAGGGGTTAGCCCTATGCAATATGCATGAAAGACCAGGAGGCGGCTCCTGGCACATAGTATGTTATTATGAAAGGTAGGAAGACCCGGGGGTTAGCCCTAGGCAATATGTATGAAAGACCAGGAGGTGGCTCCTGGCACATTGTATGCTATTATATATGAAAGACCAGGAGGTGGCTTCTGGCACACTGTATGCTGTTTAGCTAAGTAGAGTAGTATCTACGGTTATCTTTGTGATACTTGCATAAAAGACCAGGGGGTGGCCCTTGGCACTTGTCTGTAAGACCCAGGGAGTGGCCCCAGGCTTGACCAGGAAGACCACGTGCGGCCCATGGCATAATGGCAAGACTATGCGTGGCACACAGCACCTTACTTGATTATGGATATGTTGGCTTGGTATGGCATGTATGGATAAGTTGGTTTGTATGGTATGTGGTACCTGGGGAACTCACTAAGCTTCATGCTTATGGTTTTCATTTTGGTTTCAGGTATCAAGTTTTCAGAGAAGGAGCTCAGGAGGGTTGCAGTGCACACACCATGACAAGTTAACATGGGATGTTTTACTCTGATAATTAAACAAGTGTTTGGAAATGAGACTATGATTTGTAATATAAACCCTTTTTGTAAGTTTGAACGACTTAACTATGAATTAGTAATGTTTTTAAAAGAATTTTTTGGACCGTACTTTTTGGGGCGTTACAAGTTGGTATCAGAGCCTTAGTTTGAGGGATTCGGGCACACTCTCGGGTGTGTCTGAACTCAAACTGAGGAAGTGGTATAATTTTTTCAAAAGAAAGAGCATAATGATAAAAAGGATTTTTAGAAAAGGGTTTTAGAAAAAGCAAAAATGAACTTTGGAAAGAGAAAAAGGTGTGGTGCATGCTGAAACAACCCAAAAATACGGCCCAAAAATTTTTGTTTTTAATATAGTCAAAACTGAAATCAGAGCATCATGTAATAAAACCATACGTGCTGTATTCCAAAACATAGTAAAATACTGTGCGGAAAAACTGTATCATGCTACATCAGATCAAACATCTAAATCAATCCCAGGCTAAAGCTGAGGCGGTGGTGTGTGCGATGCCGTCATCCAGAGCTCTTCCCTTTGCTTGCGGAAGTACCTGAAACCAAAACTGAAACTGTAAGCACGAAGCTTAGTGAGCTCCCCCAAACTACCACATACCCTACAATAACACATAAACACATATTGGGCCTTGCCCACTGCATCGGGCCGAAGCCCGGAAACTGCATCGGACCGAAGTCCGGAACTGACTGGGACCTTGTCCCCTGCATCGGACCGAAGTCCGGAACTAACTGCATCGGACCGAAGTCCGGAACTGACTGCATCGGACAGAAGTCCGGAACTGACTACATCGGACCGAAGTCCGGAACTGGCTGGGACCGTGTCCCCTGCATCGGACCGAGGTCCGGGACTGACTGCACATAGGATAGCATGTCATAACCATTTATATTGCATACTGCATCGGGCCGGGGCCCGGAACACAAACACATACACATAGCATATAAAACGTGTCTGAACCACGAAGGCATCAAACATACGAACTACTACATCGGGCCGAAGTCCGGAAACTACTATTAACTGGACGGGCCGGCATGGTGGCCTTAGACCCGTTCCTACAGAAAGGAGACTCACCTCGTAAGCTAGCGGATGAGTGTGTGGCTCGGAAAGCTAACGGCTGCTGCTCCTGAATCTCCTCGGCTACAAATCCATAAACACACTCAATCAATCACTAGCACTATACTCAGGGTAAAATGACCCTTTTTACCCTTGGTCAAAGTTGACTTACTCAGGGCTGACTCGCCGAGTCGGGATACCCGACTCGCCGAGTCCTAGATTCCCCGTTCAACTCTTACATGCTGTTACTCGTCGAGTGTGGCATCGACTCGACGGGTACCCTCTGGATCCAAGAACTCAGATGATCTTCATCCGACTCGCCGAGTCAGATGAACAGACTCGACGAGTTGTTCTTAATCCTTAAGGAGATTGCCTTGGACTCGCCGAGTTGTATGAACAACTCGCCGAGTCCCTCCATTACTGAGTCTACTCTTAACTCGCTGAGTCCACTCCCTAACTCACCTAGTCCACTCGACACTGAAGAAACTGGAGAACTCGGGACCCGCGACGTGACTCGTCGAGTCGTTCTTCCGACTCGCCGAGTCGCCGCCATGCAACATATTTTTACTCGATTTCTCTTGAATCCAACACATGCAAATGATAGATCTAGGTCCATTAAGCTGTTTTACCACGTAAAGTTTCCAACTTTACGTGCACAACTACATGAATGAGGGAAATAAGGCTAAAATATGCACAATAAGGGTAGATCCATGGCTAATAAGCAATGTAACCCCAAAAAGACAGTGGATCTGGACTCTTCAACACCCCAACACTCAGATCCATAGGTGATTCGGCTTAATAATACAATCAAGCAAGCATAGAGTTTGGAACAAGCATCAAATAGCCCTTAAAAGAGCTCTAAGGGAAGTTTAAGCATGAAACCAGAAGGGGACTCCGAAAATACCTGAATAAGTTCACCCTTGACCTTGGATCTTGGCACTAGAACTCGTTTCCTTGCTTCCTTCTTCTTCTTCTTCTTCACTCCTTCACCAAAATGGAATAAAATCACTATAAGCTCACAAGAGGAAGGTTTAGGGTTTCTCACAGTGCTAACAGGGGAAAGTGACGAGATGGAGGCTATAATGGGGTTTAAATAGTGAGCAAACCCGGGGAGTTAGGGTTTCACCCAGACGGATGGACTCGCCGAGTCCAGGATATGGACTCGTCGAGTCGCCGGCTCCCGCGTGCCCAAGATGCGCGACCCGACTCGGCGAGTCAGGCTAGAACTCGCCGAGTCCCTCTTGAAAACTTAGCCCAAAAAAAATTAATTAACATACCGGAAACGGGTCGTTACACATGCAATCAGCCGAGCTCAAGTAAGTACCCCAAATACCCATACAAGTTTATGTTGTGATTATGAGTTAGTGGAACAACATGCTAGATTAGGACTAAGGATCTGGGGAGGATCACTACTAGAAAAATAGCCTTTTACGACGCGCGAACCATGACACGCGCTCTTTTATGATACTCATTAGTGTGTGCCCTATAAATAATGTCTACTCTCAAAAAATTAGAAGGATTTAGGGCACGCATTTTCGCGCGTGCTAAAATAAGTGTCACATTGAAAAAAAAACACGGAGGGCACATAAATTAAAATGCGCGTCCTCTATGTATGTCGCTTTATATTTTTTTAATGAAACGCGGGGTCAGTTCTTTTGGGGGAAATGAAATTCCGAAAAGTTTGAAAGGCCCGCCATGAAGGGACGATTCTACTTAGTTTTTCAAAAATCTATTTAACATATGTTGACTCTCACACGCACAGACTTATCGCTATCTCTATCTCTATCTCTCTCTCTCTCAAACACACATCTCTATCTCTATCTCTCTCTCTCTCTCTCTCTCTCTCTCTCTCTCTCTTTCAAACACACACACACACACAAAATTGAAGGGACGATTCTAGGGTTTTTTTCAAGAACCATTCAAAATGCAAAGGAGTCCTCTTTACAATAGGTTGGCGACGTCGTCTCACCTCACCTCGTCGGCGACTGCGACTCCTCGAAGATTTAGGGTTGTGCTCGGTGTTGTGCTCGGTGATTCAACAACTAACTGAGGTCTAAGGTTACGTGGTTGTGTTTGGCACTAATGGAAATAGAGAATATATTGTTTTTACAATCAGATAAGCCTTCTTCTAACCGGTATGCCCCCTCTTCTCTTTTTAATTCGATCACAGCTCCGTCCTTACCCTTCTTCTTCTTATTATTTTTTGGCTAATGTTTTACCTTGAGGAATATACTATGGAGGCGATGTCAGGGGCAAAGAAGGAATTTCAGCGGTGGAACTTATTCCATCTGATGGAGGAGATGCCTGAGGAGGGGCATTTTCAGGGGCATTTTCGAAAATATGAAGTTTTTCCAATATATCAGAACAGTTAGTCTTCCAAAAATTCATAGAGGTACTTCCATCTGGCATTCTTTTTGATGAACTATTACCATTTATCAGGGTCCTCATTGATGTATATCGCATGGGCAATCTTGGTGTTGTTTTTGATGTGCCAAGACAATGGGACTTTTGACAGCAAAAAGCATTGGAAGATCTTGTGATGTCCCTCATTTTACCTGTGTATGTGTTGCTATGCCCCTCATTTGAGCCCGACTACTTTGTAAGTTGGCTATTTGTTGTCTAAGCATGATCAATTGGCGTGCTAAAATCTTTGTTGTTGCCTGATCAAACCACATGTTACTACTCATTAATAGTTAGACGTGATCAAGAAACTTAGGAATCCTAATTTAAGTAGATCTTTACTGCACACCAATTGTTTGATGATATGCCTTAGTGACAATGTGTATGATTTTTTTCTTCTTATAGGATAATCAGCAATCTTGCTGCTATAAGAGAGATGATCCGATGGCTAAAGGTAATTAAGAGACATGATTAATCATAGAATGTTGAAATAGGACAAGAAGAAGAAAATGTTCTACATTCCTAATGCTTTATGTATGTTCTAGTTGATTCTCAATTTGGGATCCCATTAATGGATCTCAACTATAATTTGATAGTGGTCATTGCAAAATGTTTTTAGAATAAGAGGAATCGGAAAGCTTGATAATTATTATTCTCATGTTTGTGTGTATGCATACTTCATGAATCATGATTTATTATTTTTCCTATATTTCTTATGCATTAATTAACAAGTCTGACTTGTCAACATCTGTAAAATGCAAATGATCCCGCAATAGGATTCTTGTTTGATGGAATGGACCATCTTTGCTAACTAGTATGAAAATACATTGCAGGTGAAGCTTTAAAGGTTTAATTACCTTTTTGCCCTTGACAATCGTTGGGTAATTATACTAAACAATCGTTGGGGAGTTATAATCATCAATCGCCATGTGGTTAAACTAGGTAAGATGAGAGCTTTATTTTCTTATTCTTTTATTGGGTTTCAAAGATTCAGAGTTAGAAGCTCTAAACGGGATGTTACTAAAACCCAGTTCTATTTGTTGTTAGCAACCCATTTATGAATGCCCTGTTCTCTCCAATATTGAACCCAAACAGATCAAAGTTTGGTTCCAAGATCAATGGTATGATTATGAATATAGCAATTTTTTCTTCCAAATCTCTTTTCAAATGGTTGTGTAGGTTTAACTTTGAACCTTGTGGTTGTTAATGATCTTTACAAATGCAAGGAGAAAAGGGGGAAATAGGCTTCCCATCTTTAGTTTCTGAATCCAAAGCTTTTAATGGAGGAAAATTATAGCTTTTAATGGAGGAAAATGATAGGTTGCAGAAGCAAGTGTCACACCTGTATACATAATGTTTGACAATTTTATTGATATTGTGGTAAGCAACAATGAATCAAAATTACACATATGATGGATTGTACAAGGTAGACTAATAGACACTTTGGGATTTTTTTTAGAATAAATAGGTAATATTTTTATATAAACATTAAAATTATACTTGTTTTTCTTTTCCAGGTTGTCAAATAATGGGCAGAAAAAGGGGTTTCGGGTTTCTATGTTTACAAGTTTCGTCTCAAGCGTATGGAAGGGCAGCCTTCTTTAGTGACTGACATGGCTAATTTGTTGTTTTTAATGTTAGGATGGTATGTGAAGACATCAGTGGAGGCCTTGAGAATATTCCCATTCCAGCAACAAATTTAGTTGATGATCCACCTATTCCCCCAACTGGCATGTTACTTACACTGCCTCAATTTTTTTTTTATTAAATTAAACTACATCCATGATCCATGATCCATGATCTATGATTATGATGATGTGTTATTAATTTTTTTTATTGCAATGTGAATGTGATAACATGGCAAGTTACAAGTATATCAAGTCTATTAAAGTTTCAAAGAATGTTGTGGTCCCTGGTAGTACCTCTAGATGCACCTGCATTAAAGTAGGCAGATATAGAAATTGCCATGGACTCAGGCACAACTGTTGCAAAGGTATATTTGATGACTTTTTGACTAGTCAACTCTTTCTTATGATGACTTTATGGTTATAATATAGCAAATTAATAATCATTATTATCAGAGTGCTTCAGACGTGGTTTTGACTGATGACAATTTTGCTACAATAGTTGCAGTAATGAGACTTTTTAAAGGCCCATAACATATCATATTAGCTTAGTATATTTATACCTTTGTATGGTTGGGATATTGATTTAGTTGGATCAAATATAGTCATAATAATGTTTTATAGTGCACGAAGTCTTGAAATTGAACACTTCAGTAACACTGACTCCATTAGACTTTACAGCATATCTAGAAATGTACAAATGTTGTTTTCCATCGTAATGTCCCATAGCATATCATATTAGTATAGTATATTTATGCAGTTATAAAATTATCATAGGCTAATCGACACTCTTGTTTCAATCGGTTGTTGTTCTGTTCCAATCTACATGAAAATAATGTTATGTTAAATCTGCTTATTGTGTGCCATTAATGCTACAACATATCATGAATGACTTAAATAGCTACATTCATAGCATACTTTATGTTGTTTTTACAGTTGATGAACGTTGTGATATGGAGTTGGATGAAAAGTTGTTGGATAATCTTACCTCTCAGCCTTCTTTGAAGTCAAGGGGTCCAAATACAGGTTACAAATCTTCTACAATTACAGACAATGGTCTGAGCGTTTTTCTAGCAGTGTGTGTGCACGAATTAACCATGCTTTGTGCTAAACCTAATCGCTTGGTGTTAAGTATTTACAGAATTTTACTGTCTCTGTGGACGAATCAGCTAAAGACATGTTATGCTGTATACTTTTATTTTCCCTATGCTATAGATCTGATTTTCACTTTCTGGAATGTTTTCTATTCTGTGATGGAATTATTTTCAGAAAATACCCATGGATTGGATCCTGTCTCTAGTATGTTTAAACAGGTTTGTGATTTAGGAGTTGGATTCTATTTTTTTTAAAGTAGAATGCAGTTATTTGTATTTGTTGTCATCTGTTTTTATCTTTCTGACGCAATGCAGCATGTTGCTGCTGAAGGCACAACCTTGGTCAAACAGGCAGAAGATGCTGCAAGTAATAAGAAAGCAGAAAAGAGATTGCAGGTTGATCCTGCTACGTGGCCAATAATGATCTTTAGGGTCTGCTAGAAGGATTGGAGATTGTAGTTAAGCTTCTATCTAAGACTTCACGCCAAGGACTTGATGAATTTAAGATATCATATTTTGGAATGGCTAGAAGCTTTGGAGGAAATGAGACTCAAGCAAAAGTAAACACACAGAGAGTTGTTGGCACATAGTAAGCTAGATAATGCAATTGTATATAAATGAGTTCATTTTTTATAACATTTACTCACTACTGGAATAATAATTTGTATTTGACATATTAGTGAAACGAATTATATTTGTTATTTATGGTATTTTATTTTGTATTATGATATTTTTAATGTATTATTTAATTTGAAAATTAGTAAATCTATAAATAATATTTTTTTTAAACATTTAAAATTATGATACGCAAAAATGTGTGTCATCTTCATTTATGACATGACCTTTCTTGACAGGGGCTTTCTTGATACGCATTGCATGTCATTAACACGCGCGTCGTAAGGTTACGACACGCGAATGCCTGTCGTCTTCCTTTATGACAAGGCCTTCCTTGATACGCATTGCGTGGCGTAATTGCGCGTCGTAAATCAGCGACGTAAATGCGCGTCGTCTCTCTTTATGACAGGGCCTTCCTTGACGCACATTTGTGCGTCGTCTGAGCCTTTTACGACGCGCAATGAGCGTCATAAAAGGCTATTTTTCTAGTAGTGGATGCCTTATGTGTCTGTTATATGTGCTTTGAGCTGCATGATAGTGCTGGTTAGACAGTAGAAGGATAGCCTGTTTAGGTTATGCCTGAGTTTATGAGTTGTGGTGCATGCTAGTACAGATTCCTGATATGAGATTATGATTGCTTGAGTATGTTATGGTTAGATTTTCCCTTGTCTGAATGATGCTTGCTTTGTGCATTGAGGGATTCTGAGTGATAGGAGTTAGCCATTAGGTGAGTACGTCACGTCACATGTGATCAGGGTTGAATAATCTCAGAGTGCTAGATTTGGCCCTATTGCGTAGCTCTCGTTTGAGTCTAGCCATTGTAGAGACGAGTCTTTTACTCGAAGGACTATCTGAGCCTCGCCACATGTGATGGCATTCAGGTGATGGCTAATTGGCATCACAAGGAGGGCTTCAGCAGTTGAGGACTGGTTTGAGTTGAGTTAGAGGTTTTCCTAGGGTAAGCCTAGGATGAGATGGTGCTGAGAGGTGTGGTAGTAGAGAAAGGGACCTGGTGGAGTCGAAGCAGTTCTTGAGGAAAGTACGGATACATGTGGAAGGTAGTATGGGCCCATACTACTGAAAGCAGAGGATCCGTATTCAATTCGAGAAAGGCCAAGATGAGACCGGGAACCTAGGAGAGTGTGTTAGACCTCTCGGGAGTATGTATGATCCTGACTTTTACGCATGTATTTTTCAGCATGGTGACCACGCGACACGGAGCAGGAGGGTCAGGATCCGGTTCAGGATCAGGTTTGGGCGCGGGATCCGAACAAGTTGATGATGGGTTGCGCGAGTTCATCGCATCTGAGATTATGAGAGGCATCCTTGAGGCGACCCCGGTCATTTTCGGGTCGATCAAGGAAGGGATCATTGAGCTGATGGAGGATCGCCTCCGAGCTTTCCGGAGTGATTTGGCGTCTGGCCAGGCGAGTACACGCATGCCATCCTTCAAGGACTTTAGAGGGTGTGGTGCGCCGGATTTTCACGGGGTGAAGGACCCCATTGCTGCCAGAAGATGGATCGCAGATATTGAGTTTTCACAGTTGACGAGCTTCTGCCCAGAGGGGTCGAAGGTCCGCTTTGAGGCGGGATGTTTGAGGGACCGAGCCAGAGATTTGTGGGATTCAGTTGGAGACTCATTGGGAGCCTCGGTCATCGAGGCTACGAACTAGTCAGACTTTATGACAAGGTTTAGGGCGAAGTTTGCGCCGGCAGTGGAGCTTCAGCAGCTGGCCAGAGAATTCCTAGACATGAGACAGACGACAGAGACGGTGGCGGAGATTACCACCATGTTTCGGGAGAGGGCCTTATTGGTGCCTCAGTATGCAGGGAATGATGAGATGCAGAGGACCCGTTATCATGACATGTTGAGAGCTGATATTCAGGAGCATGTCAGCTTCTCGGCATGCCCGACCCTGGGCTCTATGATTTCCAGGGTGTGGGAAAGGGAGATCGATCTGGAGCACATTGCGAAGAGGAGGTCAGATCAGACGTATACTCTGGAGGATCCCGAGAAGAGACCCAAGACTTCAGATCAAAGATTAGCAGGTCGGCAGGTCCGAAGTCAATGCATCACGTGCGGGAAACCGCACGAGGGAGTTTGTCGTTCCAGGGGTTCAGGCTGCTACAAGTGTGGCAGTGATGGTCACGTCAGCAAGGATTGCCCATAGGGGGCAAGCCCATTATGTTTTCACTACAATCAGGTGGGCCACAAGAGGGTTGACTGTCCGACGATGAAGGGAGGAGCAGGGAGTGCGTCTGCCCCAACGACCATGAGGATTACGGATGGGTGAGAGGGTAGGGCCTTGCAGTGACAAATGTGGAAGATCTGGATTATAGTAGGGAATGTTGCAGGTACGTATCTATGGCTATTTTCACTTCTATGCGAATTAGAGAAGTTTTTACCCTAGACTCAGGCGATTTTATGTATGATTTGTCTCTCTGCTTGTATTCAGATTGTATTTTGGAATTGTCATATGCCAATTGCATACCAGGAGCAATTAGTAGCTAGTGTAGGTCATCTTTCACTTCGGGTTCGAAGTGTCTAGTATCATTTTGGTTACGGTTGAAAATGGTTCAGGGAGTAGTCATCCACCATCATCAGGGTTTGATGGTTCTAATCTTGGCATTCGGGATGGCTTTCGGAAGCATCAAAGAAAGTGGCTTATCACCGAGGAGGTTGACCGGAGCAGTAGTTATTCGGACCTTAAGAGAATTAGTTGGAGATCAGGGGATTATCAGGATCGGGGATGCAGGAGGTGTTTGTCTGGTATTCGATGATCGTACAGTATTAGGAGTGGACTAGCGATGGATCGCTAGTGACATCCAGGCGATGGTAGTTATCATGCTCTTTTGTGCAAGGGAGGAAGGAATGTAAATCCTCGGGTTTTCACGTGCAGTAAAGACTTAGCTGAAGCTAAGTAGGGGAGAAACAATCAGGTTATGGGAGTAGAAGGGGTTTTGAAACTAGGATAAGTTTCGCTCTCCTGTCAGGAAGAAAGATGGCCCAGGTGGCTGTATGAATGGAGGACAGTGTAAATTAGAAGTTGGGAAAACTTGCCAATTATGACACCTCATTCTCGAAATGTCTGGTCGCAGATTACAGAGGAATCAGTTGGGAGTTCCATTTGGGACATGAGTACCACTTGGGGGTACTAGATTGTGCTTGTATGATCGACTATGGGTTAGTCGCAGCATCCACTAGCAGCTAGTCGGTGTGGAAAGGTGTTGTAAGACTACCGGATGGCTGTAGCATTCACCAGTGGTCAGATAGTAAGAGAAGTATAGTAAGACTACGGTGTGGCCCGTAGCATTAGATTAGTAAGATTGTGGTGTGGTCCGTAGCAATCATATGTGAGGATAGTTAGTAAGATTGCGGTGTGGCCCGTAGCATTAGATTAGCAAGGCTGCGGTGTGGCCCGTAGCAATCGTATGTGAGTATGGTTAGGCTACAGTGTGGCCCGTAGCACTGGTTTAGCAAGACTTTGGGGTGGCCCGTAGCTTTGGCTGGCTGGCAGCGTAGAAGTGTTGTAAGACTACGGGGTGGCCCGTAGCATTCTTCGGTTCCTATTCGCTAGAGCAGATGTATCAGGTGTATGATTTAGTGGCAGGGTTTTCAGGTAGTTAAGTTCAAGACGGGGCAGCCGCCCGGATGTGAGCAGGCCACATTATGATTGGGTCTGGAAGACGGTAGGTCATTGGAGACCAAGAGTGGCACAACACTACGGGTAAGCCATGGCATTGATTAGTAGCTTAGTTCGTGGAGTGTGGGCGAGGGCCCGTATCTCCGAGGGAGCATGGGGGAAACCGGTATTCCGGGTTATGGTAGACCAGTTGGGACCAGGGTGGTCTCGGTTCATCCGGTAGGCGGATGGGAGTCAACAGGACTGCAGGCAGGAATGATGGTAAAGGATTCGGTGTGAAAAGTCGTAAGCTGATCGGGTGATGCTAAACTGCTCATCGCGGGATCGAATGATCTTAGAGTAAAGGATTTTGCTCGGTGACGCCATTCTCGGCTGAGCCAGAAACGTAGCAGAAAGGAATCTGCTACCCGAAGGATTGTCTGAATTCTCACGATTGGGTGGAGCTTTCAGTATTAGAGCATTGTATAGGGATCATTCCATGAGTACTGGTTTGACGGTCGGCACTGGGAGTGGTCAGGATTGCGGTTTCGGCAGAGGATTGCTCCTCGAAGGAAATTGGGAAGATTGTTGTTTGTGGAAAGTGCCTTAGAAAGGCCAGTGACAGTGTAGGGTGAAAGAGTAAACCCCTTTCGAATCAAGGGTAGGTGTATCAGGAGTATTGGTAAGATTATCGGTTAGATAAAGTGTGGTACTCGAAGGTTGCATGTAACGGGTTATTCTGAAGATGGCATCTTCAAGGTTTGGATCGAAAGGGGTGGAGTGTGTACCTTGTGGTAAATGGCGACCAGATGGTAAGGTAGTTGGCCGTGGCAGACTTCGAGGACGAAGTCTAGTTTAAGTGGCGGAGTGTTGTAACACCTAAAATCAGAAATACCAAGAAAGGAAAGGAAAACCCTAAGTTAAAGAGGTCAACTCCGAGTCCATGGGTGAACTCGGCGAGTTGGAGCGGGAGCCGTGTCGGGGTTTAAGTGACCGACTCAGCGAGTCAGGTCTGGGTTGGAAAACCCTAATTTTCGAGCTTAGTGCCCTATTTAAGCATCATTTCAAGCCTTCACCCCAGCCTCCATCACTCCCTCTACCTTCACTCGAAACCCTAAGCAGCCATTGAGTGTCATTGAGCTTCTCTTTCCATTTTTTAGTGATATAAAGCTATAAGGAAGAAGGAAGACTTTGGGTGATTTAAGAAGTAGTAGTGGAATCTGTGTTGGTGTGTCATTTTAGATCCTAGAAAGGTATGAAGCTCATACCTTGGCTGTTGTTCACTTAGATCCCCTTTCCTAGTTAGATTTTGTCATTTTGGACCATTTCCAAAGCCAATTCATGTATTGTGCCTTTCTGAGCAAAGAGAACTTCGGATCTAGGGTTGTCTTTGCCTAGAAACCCATAAAGCAGCAATCTTTGGTGGGTTGGTGAAGCATGCTTGTCACAAAACCAATCCCTAGAGTGTTTTAAGCCTATAGCATCTTGGTTTCACGTAAAGTTTGCAACTTTACGTGAAAGATGGGCCTTAGAAGAGTGGATCTACAGTTTGGAGCCCCTGCATGGCTCGAAAAGCCACTGTATGGATTAAGAGTTGAAGCTACTCGACGAGTCACATGGGTGGAATCGACGAGTTGGATGAAGATAGGCAGGAACTCGACGAGTAGTAAGAACAACTCGGTGAGTCTGTTGAAGATTGTCTAGGACTCGGCGAGTCTGTTCTTGGACTCGACGAGTCTGGTCGCTGAACCCCCCTAACCTCTTCTAGTTAAGACATAGATAAGTGAGTTGAGTGGTGACTCAGTGAGTTGGACAGGAAGGGACTCAAAGATTGTTGAACTCGACGAGTCTTGGGGTGACTCGGCGAGTTGAGTCATGTTATAGGAGTTTCTGAGTTAAGGACTCGGCGAGTCGAGTCAACTGGAAGGTTGACCAGGACTTTGACTTTGACCATAGTTGACTTGGTTTGACTTCTAGAGTTCAGTTTGGAACTAAGCGTTTTATTGGTATTAGTAGCTCGGAGAGCTAGGGGAGCAGTGGTTCAGAAAGTGGTCGGGCAATAGCCAGAGGATTATCAGCAAAGTTCAGCAGTGCGAGGTGAGTCTCCTCATTGTTCGTATGGGTCTAAGGCACGAATGTCGGCCCATTTAGTTTATGTATGCTAGGAAGACCCGGGGGTTAGCCCTAGGCAAAATGCATGAAAGACCAGGAGGAGGCTCCTGGCACACAGTATGTTATTATGTATGATAGGAAGACCCGGGGGTTAGCCCTAGGCAATATGCATGAAAGACCAGGATGCGGCTCCTGGCACATAGTATGTTATTATGAAAGGTAGGAAGACCCGGGGGTTAGCCCTAGGCAATATGTATGAAAGAACAGGAGGTGGCTCCTGGCACATTGTATGCTATTATATATGAAAGACCAGGAGGTGGCTTCTGGCACACGGTATGTTGTTTAGCTAAGTAGAGTAGTATCTACGGTTGTCTTTGTGATACTTGCATAAAAGACCAGGGGGTGGCCCTTGGCACTTGTCTGTAAGACCCAGGGAGTGGCCTCAGGCTTGACCAGAAGACCACGTGCGGCCCGTGGCATAATGGCAAGACTATGTGTGGCACATAACACCTTAGCAAGACTATGTTTGGCGCATAGCACCTTACTTGATTATGGATATGTTGGCTTGGTATGGCATGTATGGATCAGTTGGTTTGTATGGTATGTGGTACCTGATGGGTTTGAGCATTCTAACACTTCCTAAGTGTACATGCAACCCTAATAACCTTGAATGTAAGTTTTCTCTATATACATGCAAATTTCTTTTTCAAGGTTATTTTCTAACTAGCATGGCATGGGGAATATATATGAAACATAAAAACTAGTAGAAATACATACCTTGTTGTTGCTTGGATTCCTTCAAGACTTTGTGATCCTAGCACCCCAAATGTTGTGCCTCAAATGCTTCACACAACACCACAAAACTTGGAATAACTTAAGAGAATACTTCTTGCACTCAAAATCGGTTATTCCCTCTTTAGTAACACTAGGTCCGATTTTGCTAGCCAAATGGTTCCTTTCATAGTGTTGTCACAATTAGGGTTTTCACATGAATACTCTTAATTGTCATGACTCTTCATTTCTCATGACCCACGGGTTTGTAACTCCCATGGACTATCCATGGAGCTCCATATGGTTATAACCAAACCTATAAACCATGGATCATTAATCCACCATAAAAGAATTGATGATTGTCATAATCAACCCTATATATTTAATTAGTCTCACTTTGATCACCAAATTAATACTAGATTAATACTTGATCAAATACTAATTAAATAATACTATTATTAATATATTAGAGGTTATAATATATTAATAATCATAAGTGCCTTATTCTCTCATCTAGTCTATCCAAGTATTGCAATGTCATCCAACCCAAATGGACCATGCCGGGTCGGTTCAAGTTCATACCAAATAAAGTTATGGACTTAGACACTATATCCAACAGTCTCCTACTTGGATAAGTCTAATAACTATATTTGCAAATATGACTTCAAAATCCGACTAGCAATCGTAGCTCTTTTAAAGTCTCTCGGAACTGAGATGATGATGATACGCCATTTAAGATAAGTGATCATATAATCCTCTGTTCTCATGATATCAGCCGGACACACACATGGAACATGGTCTTACTTATTGTCCAGCATTTGTTTCTCGATCTCTGATTTGTTTCGACATAGAACTAAATTGAACACATCAATTACGTTCTGACCGGGCCCGGTACATAGGTCAAAACCAAATAATCGAGGGGCCCAGATATCGCTTCTATTTCTAGAAGGAACAGATAAACTTCGACTGATATGCTTGTACCAACTACTTGTTGAATTATTCACAAAGTCAACAACTCATATCTCTAGGTTTGAAGATTTATATGATATTACCGTCTCACGATCACTCGAGATAAATTCCATGAAGTGATGCAAGTGAGCGTGGGTTGAATCCAATACTCAGCCCTTATGAGTACTCATGAATGTTGTAGCAACCATTGCATTATCTAAAGAATTTTAGACAAATCATACAAGCCAAATTCACGACAGTCTTAAATCAATACTTACGTCCAAAGTTTGACTAACTGTGGATGGTTTGAATAATAACATAATTATTCTGGGAGTAAAACATGCAAAATTGAAACATAGTAAACAATCAACACAAGATAGTAACACCTTACTCATAAATAAAAAACAACTTTTATTTATCATCAAATTTCAATTACATTTTACAAGTTTCAGGAATCTAATTATTGAAACTAATATCATCCTTCAACCCAATGCGCCTCGCATGCTGTAAGTGCTTAACCCGGCTCAATCCCTTCGTGAGGGGATCTGTCGGGTTCTCATCTGACGATACCCTCTTTGCAATGATGAGTCCTTCTTCTATTCTATGTCTGATGAAATGGTATTTCCTGTCAATGTGCCTAGATCTCCCGTGATCTCTTGGTTCTTTAGCCAAAGCAACCGCACTTTCACTGTGACAGAAAATTTCATTGGCTCCTTTATAGCTGGTACAACTCCAAGGTCTCCGATGAAGTTCTTTAGCCATATCGCCTCTTTTGCTGTCTCGCTTGCTGCTATGTACTCTGATTCACAAGTCGAATCAGCTACTGTCTCCTGCTTGGAACTTTTCCAAGTAATTGCTCCTCCATTTAGGATAAATACCCAGCCTGACTGAGAGCGGAAATTATCCCTATCAGTCTGAAAGCTAGCGTCACTATATCCTTCCACTCTCAAGTCATCACTGCCCCCGAGGGTAAGGACCTCGTCCTTAGTCCTTCGCAGATACTTGAGAATGTTCTTTACTGCTGTCCAGTGTGCCTTGCCAGGGTTCCCTTGATATCTACTGACCATGCTCAAAGCAAAGGCCACATCAGGGCGAGTACAAGTCATAGCATACATGATCGAGCCTATAGTGGCAGCATATGGTATCTGACTCATCTCAGCCTCTGTACTCGGACTCTGAGTCTTACTTAGCTTGGCATTACTCTGGATTGGTAATTCTCCTTTCTTGGAATCTTGCATACTGAACCTCTTCATTACCTTATCCACATAAGTACTCTGACTAAGTCCAATTAGTCTCTTACTCCTATCTCTCAATATCCTTATCCCTAGGATATAGGCAGCTTCCCCAAGGTCCTTCATAGCGAAACACTTCCCAAGCAAGGACTTTACTTCCTGTAAAGTTGGGACGTCGTTTCCTATGAGAAGTATGTCATCCACATACAACACCAAGAAGCTAACTATGCTCCCACTAGCCCTGACATACACACAAGACTCATCCTCACTCTTAGAGAAGCCAAACTCTTTGACTTTCTCATCAAAGCAAAGATTCCATCTGCGAGATGCTTGTTTCAATCCATAAATGGATTTCTCAAGCTTACACACTCTATTAGGGTATTTTGGATCGACAAAACCCTCTGGCTGAGCCATGTAAACATCCTCAGCCAACTTCCCATTAAGGAAAGCGGTTTTGACATCCATTTGTCATATTTCATAATTATGAAATGCAACTATGGCTAATAACACTCTAATAGACTTAATCTTAGCTACTGGTGAGAAGGTCTCATCATAGTCAACTCCCGGAGTTTGAGTAAAGCCCTTCGCAACTAGTCGCGCTTTATAAGTGTGTACTTTCCCATCCATGTCAGTCTTCTTCTTGAAGATCCATTTACACCCAACTGTCTTACGACCTAGTACATTTTCAACCAAGCTCAAAACTTGATTGTCATACATGGACTGAATCTCACTGTCCATAGCCTCCTTCCATTTCGCAGACTCAGGGCCTGCCATGGCTTCCTTATAATTATTAGGTTCATCCAAATATATCAATGTACTATCACTGATAAATGTATCACATTCAGTGGTGATGTGATAAACATAATAAAATTCAGGTGCGTTCCTCACCCTAGTGGAACATCTTGGAGGTACAGACTCATTTATCGGCTCAACAGAAGTTTCCTCCTCAGGTTGGCTAACAGCATTTGAGGTGCTTTCACCACTTGACTCTTGAAGCTCTTCAAGGTTAATTTTCCTCCCACTGTCCCCTTGGCTTATGAATTCTCTCTCACGAAACACTCCTCTTCTTGCTACAAAAACCACATTATCACTGGGTCTGTAGAAGAGGTAACCAAAGGATCTCTGTGGGTAGCCGATGAAAATACACCTCTCGCTTCGGGGTTCAAGCTTGTCATGAGTCTCACACCTCACAAAAGCTTCACAACCCCAAATCTTGAGGTGGTCCAAATTGGGTACTTTCCCGGTCCACGTCTCGTAAGGTGTTTTGGCAACCTTTTTAGTAGGGACTAGATTAAGGATATGGGTGGCAGCCTCTAAGGCATACCCCCAGAAAGAGATAGGTAATGAAGCTCGACTCATCATGGAACGAACCATATCCAACAAGGTTCGATTGTGCCTCTCAGCCACACCATTCAACTGTGGTGTCCTGGGAGGTGTCAATTGTGAGACAATCCCACATTCCTTAAGATAGTCAAGGAACTCAATGCTCACATACTCTCCTCCCCGATCGGATCAGAGCATCTTGATGTTCCTGCCCAATTGATTCTCAACTTCCTGCTTAAACTCTTTGAACTTTTCAAAGGTTTTTGACTTATGCTTGATTAAGTAAATATATCCATATCTACTGTAATCATCAATAAAATTCACATAATAGCGATTAGCATCCCTTGTAGCCACTCTGAAGGGCCCACACACATCCGTGTGTACAAGGTCCAACAAACCTTCACCCCTATCACAAGTACCTATGAAGGGTGACTTTGTCATTTTTCCAAGCAAACAAGACTCGCAACTATCATCTGACTTGAGGTCAAATGATTCCAAGACTCCAGCCTTCTGGAGTTGGCCTATGCGCTTCTTGTTAACATGTCCAAGATGCCAATGCCACAAGGATGCTTTATCCAAGCTATCTGAAGAATAAATATACAACACATTATTTCCTAGATTGTCTACAACATTCACAGCTTCATATACACCATAACAAGGTAATGCTTTAAAGTAAAATACATCATTGTAATAATCATTAATAGCACCATTTTTATTATCAAATGAAAATGAAAACCCTTGTTTGTACAAGCCATGAAAAGAAATAATATTTCTCGCCATTTCGGGCGAGTAACAACATTTATTCAAATCTAACATTAACCCATTATTAAGAAATAAATAATAAACTCCTATCTTGGTAACAGGTGATGCTTTCCTGTTGCCCATGACTAAGTTTATCTTCTCGTGCTCCACTTGCTCACATCTTCTTAGTGCCTGCAAATCAGTACAAATGTGAATACCACAACCTATATCAAGCACCTAAGAATTAGCATTAGATGAGTTGTTAGACAATATTGTGTAAATACCTGCATGGGTGGGTTTAACCTTCCTATCCTTTACATCTTGCAGATATTTGGAGCAGCTTCGCTTGAAGTGTCCCTTATCCTGGCAATAGAAGCACTGTGCTTCCTTTGATTTTGAAGAAGGAGTAATGGGACCTTTCTTTGTCCCACTTGAAGAGGAACCATCAAGAGTCTTACCCTTGGTACCCTTCGATGGGTTTTTCCTCTTCTTACCCTTCCCTTGCCCAATTGCAAGAACATGGGTTGTTAAAAGAGTAGAAGTAGCAACCGCTTTACCCTTAAGGCCATTTTTAGCTGTCCTTAAGAGTCCTTGAAGTTTGCTAAGTGTGACTTCCTCCTTGTTCATGTGATAAGTCATATGAAACTGATCATAACTTGGAGGTAAGGAATGGAGAATGATGTCAATCGCCAATTCCTCAGGGAAGTCAACATTGAGCTTTAGCAACCGGTCAACGAACCTCTGCATCTTCTCCAAGTGACCGGTGATGGGTTCACCATCCTTCATCCTTGCAGTTATCATGGAGGAAATGATTTCATACCTATCTTGACGTGCGCTCTGATGGTACCTTTCCATCAAGTCCAGGTGCATCTCATAGGGGTAGAAATCTTCATAAGACTTTTGGAGTTCCGGAGTCATTGTGGCCATCATGATGCAAGACACCTTGGTGGCATCCTTCTCATGTGCAATGAACTCTGCAAACTCTTCAGGAGTAGCAGTGGCTTCATTAACAACCTTAAGCTCCCTTTCAAGGACATATTCTTTGTCCTCATAGCGGGTAATCATCCTGATGTTTCTGATCCACTCATTGATGTTGGATCCATCAAAGATGACCTTACCACACAAGTTCATTAGGGAAAAGGAGCTTGTAGGGTTTGAGCCAGCAACGTTATTGGAAGACATCTGAAAGAAAGACAAGTTTCATTAGATTCCTTAATAAGTCACCCAAATGAAATATTAAGGCTAGGATCCAACAAACAATTTATAGTTGGAAGAGGGATGTCGTAATCCACACTATAAAATATTTGAAGGTAGGTAAATGACGATTTACCAATTTCCACCATAAGAACGAAATATTTTATTATTATGTTTTATTGGTTTTGAAACTCCTAGATCTTTTGAGATACATTGAACTTTTCAATGGCATGTTTGAATCTCGATTGTGCCCTTTCAAATTTGTGACTGGGATGCCGAGGATCACAAACAAGGTGTGAATAACCATACAAATTGACTTGGTACCCTCAACAATATTACCTAATCGATGTGCCGGTTAACCACACACGCTCCACCGATCTATAATAAATTCAAGTTACCCTTTTCCACTCTTACTAGTCCATGTTAGTGTGCCGGTAAACCACACACGCTCCACTAACAACTTGGTAAGGTACAAAGTGTAATTTTATGGGCTAGCACCAATTTCACATTTTCCTAAAGTAACTAAGATTGGGAATTTATAATGTATAGTTACTTTATAATTCATTATACTTTTAATGAGTATTTAAAGTCGTATCCTACTTGTTCGGCTAACGACCCTCCACCGATCAAGGAAGCGGTGGGTGAGAGTGGACACCCATTAAGTCACCATTTTATAGGCAACAACCTTATACCCCCCCCCCCCCCCCTTATAGACCAGCTTCGTGAATGAGGCCTACTAACGGTAAGAATGACATATTCTTATACATATCTATATAATAAAATTATAATAATAGTATAAGTGTTGATTTTTAAATTTTTTAAAAATATAAGGTTTAATTTGGAATTAAAGTATTAAAGTGTAAGACTTTTCAAATTCCAAAACTTGAGGGAAAGAATTGAAACTATTCCAAGTCTCTTCAATTTGTAACTTATGAGTTTTAATGGTTCATAAAAATGAAGACTCTTCATTTTATGAAACCTCTTTAGTTCTTTAATCACAATATAAAGAAGTGACTTTTGGTTATCCATAACTTGAGGACATGTTATGGACACCATCATTGCCATTAAGATCATGAATTAAACACGCATGGAGGTTACACATAATTCCTATGATCTTCTAAAAACTCATAAGAACACAAATTCATGTCAAGCAATTTCAAGAAATCATATAAACATATACAATACTTGAAAATGGATAAAAGTCATGTAAAATGGGTTAACATAATCATTATCACTTTGAAAAACAGATTTTACAAGTCCAAAACAGATTGGGATAATGATTTTAATCCATTTCCAGCAACAAAACTCGAAAAACTACCCAACACGCTCCTACTTGTCGAGTGCATGATCCTACTCGATGAGTAGGATGAATTTGTTCATGGACACGGCGAGTCCAGTCGTCAGTGAGCAGATTTTTCGATTTTCAAGCAGTTTGCATCAAGTATACAGAAAACAAACCTGACTCTGATACCACTGATGGGTTTTGAGCATTCTAACACTTCCTAAGTGTACATGCAACCCTATAACCTTGAATCTAAGTTTTCTCTATATACATGAAAATTTCTTTTTCAAGGTTATTTCCTAACTAGCATGGCATGGGGAATATATGAAACATAAAAACTAGTAGAAATACATACCTTGTTGTTGCTTGGATTCCTTCAAGACTTTGTGAGCCTAGCACCCCAAATTTTGTGCCTCAAATGCTTCACACAACACCACAAAACTTGGAATAACTTGAGAGAATACCTCTTGCACTCAAAATTGGTTATGCCATCTCTAGTAACACTAGGTCTGATTTTGCAAGCCAAATGGTTCCTTTTATAGTGTTGTCACAATTAGGGTTTTCACTTGAATACTCTTAATTGTCATGACTCTTCATTTCTCATGACCCATGGGTTTTAACTCCCATGGACTATCCATGGAGCTCCATATGGTTATAACCAAACCCATAAACCATGGATCATTAATCCAACATAAAAGAATTGATGATTGTCATAATCAACCCTATATATTTAATTAGTCTCACTTTGATCACCAAATTAATACTAGATTAATACTTGATCAAATACCAATTAAATAATACTATTATTAATATATTAGAACTTATGATATATTAATAATCATAAGTGCCTTATTCTCTCATCTAGTCTATCCAAGTATTGCAATGCCATGCAACCCAAATGGACCATGCCGGATCGGGTCAAGTTCATACCAAATAAAGTTATGGACTTAGACAGTATATCCAACAGTACCTGGGGAACTCACTAAGCTTCGTGCTTACAGTTTTCAGTTTGGTTTCAAGTATCAAGTTTTCAGAGAAGGAGCTCGGGAGGGTTGCAGTGCACATACCATGACAAGTTAACCTGGGATGTTTTACTCTGATAATTAAACAAGTGTTTGGAAATGAGACTGTGATTTGTAATATAAACCCTTTTTGTAAGTTTGAACGACTTAACTATGAATGAGTAATGTTTTTAAAAGAAATTTTTGGACCGTACTTTTTGGGGCGTTACGTTTCTAGTAGTATTGGATCAACTACAATGATTACAATCCTCTTCCCTCAAAATTATAAAGTTCGGGCGTTGCACTTTGAAGACTATGTTCTTGGTATTGAAGAACATGGTTCAACAATATGGCAAGCGATGACTCAGGAGATTTGCACACACTGCAACCAGGAAGGTCGTCAATACTCAGGCTGATTACAATGCACTTCTCGTTAAACACACTAATGTTCCTTAGGATGAAAATGATAAGTTGTTGAGAAACATAATGGCGATGAGAATTATATGGTTTGCTCTTCCATCAGATATCTTTCATCTCGTGAGTGCATGTACTACTGCCAACGAGATATGGGATAGGCTAAATGAACTTTATGTGAGTGATGCTGATTTAGAACATTCCGTGCAAACATTACTTTTATCAGAGTCTGGAGCGTTTGCACAGAAATCTGATGAAAAACTAGATCAGATGTTCAATCGATTTAATCATTTGCTGAGCAGGATGCTTAAGCACAATCTCAGGTGTGAAGTAATTGAACAAAAATTCATGTTTATGAATGGACTGAGATCCGAGTCGAAATCTTGTGGGAATTCTGTGGGAATTCCGAGATCCCATGAAGATGAAGTTACGAAGGAGGTGAAGATTGTTTCTAGCATGGGATCCCTGGAATTAGTGGCGATGGGAAAGAAGGTGACTGAAGATGATTCAGAATCTGTGAGAACACATATATTATATGCATGGACAAGGTTCGAAAACTCAAACCATGAGTTAATGCTTAAGATCAAGGCCTGGTTATAATTATATGTTCCAGTCAAGTCTGGCAAGACCAGTCGAGACCGAAGAGAGAAATCAAAAAAGTACTTCAAGTATTAAATATAGAACTATAAGTATAATCAAGGTAAGGACAATAAATGAACAAGTAGAATGTTTAAAATAGTTTGGTTGAGAGAAGAGTGAAAGTGAAGTAAATTTGAATATAACTATCTTTGGAGCAACAATTCGTCATTTATTCTTATCATTAAACACTCATTATATAGGAAAAGGAGGTACAACTTACAAACCTAAATGCATACAAAGGACTGGATAAACGAGTTACATCTAACACTCCGATTATCCAAATTGATAAAAGAACTTAGTCCTATGTAAGGTTACATCAAACAAAAGACAAGAATAATTAATGCATAGATGGACAAACTATCTCGGAACATTTCTTCATCACGTACCACAAACTCCACTTCGGACTTCAACTACCATCTCGTACCATAATCGTCTCGTACTCAAGCCTAACTTCGGAACTAAAAGGGTTAGAGATTGCTAGAGGTTCACTTTCAGGTTCCAACAATCCCCCCTCCCCCTAAGTGAACTTAGCAATCTAGTCAGCTTAGTTTGATTCTTCCTTGATAAACGCATATGCCCGGTACAATCTGACTTCGATGCACCACTGCAGCTGACCTATGAACTTAGCCTTCACATGTTCTGGTGCCTCGTACTTTGATGCGCGATTGATGAACTTCCGAAGTACGTTGGTGGGAACCAAATGCTTGTCAAGGACTCAGTAGAAGTCCTTCTTGTTAGTTTTCCTTTGAAGATACAAAAACCCTAACAATGGTTCTTTAATTGGTCCCTCTACCAATATTGTAACACCCCGACTCCCAGGTATAAGTTTTAAAGCATTATGTACATGTTTATGGACCTACTCGACGATTTGGTTGCCCCAACTCGTCGTGTAGAGGCGGGTTAGCCCGCGTGGATTATTGGACCTACTCGGAGAGTCGGAGGACCCGGACTCGACGAGTAGAAGCTGGAAGATGAAACCTTAATTTTTAGGGTTTGTACCCTATTTAAAGGATTTTAATTCCTTACCTCCAGTCCCATACCACCTCTTGATGGCCAGAAGAACCCTAATCAGCTTAGATCTTGTTCTTGTGTGTTTGTGAGATTTAAAGAGTGATTTGGTGCATTTTGTGAAGAAGGTTTGGAGCTTAAGGAGCTTAGAGAAAAGAAGAGCTTGTGAATCCGGCTCTACCTTATCTTGACATCATTTTGAAGGTAACAAGTCGTTATCTTGATTTCTCTCTAGCTAGATCTCTCCATGCTTAAGTTAGGGCCATTTTTAGCATATATGTGAGTAATTTCGGGTATTAGCCATGATCTAAAGTTGCAACTTTAGATCTGACTCCTCCAAGTCTCAAAGTCATAAAGCTATCAACTTTATCTCGTATGAACCTCTCACCATGCCCTAAACATCATTCTAGACTTGGTTTTTAGTGTTTTAAGCCTCTATGACCTTGCATGCACGTAAAGTTTGCAACATTACGTGGAATTTGTGCCTTAGGAAGTTGGGTCGGTATCTTGGGTTTATTGCATGATATGCTTTACGATTAGTATCCTAGTTAGAGGATGGTTACTATGTTAGTGATCTGTTAGATCGGTATCCTGGTTATAGGATTATGCTATGTTGGTGATCTGATAGATCGGTATCCTGGGTATAGGATGGTTTATTGTTAGTGATCGGTTAGATCGGTATCCTGGGTATAGGATGATTGCTATGTTAGTGATCAATTAGATCGGTATCCTGTTTATAGGATGGTTTCCATGTTAGTAATATGTTAAATATGTATGACTATCTGTACATGATAGCTAGCGTATGATATTTATGTGTACATGTTGTTTAATTGGGGGTTGGGTTGAGGCGGTCATGCTTTGTTCTTAGGCTAACATACCCAAAGCAGACCGGATAGAATGTAGACCCACGAGGGCATACTAGTCAGACCGAAGACCCGACAAGCGGTCCGGATAGGCTGAAGGCCCGTGAGGGTGTCCATACGTGTCGATGGCTCGGAGAGCGGTCCTGATAGACTGATGGCCTGTGAGGTGGTCCAGTCAGGCTGATGGATCATTATGCATGTTGTTTGTTTATATTATATGGTTATATATGTATTTCGTTGGTATTTTGGGGAAACTCACTAAGCTTCGGGCTTACAATTGTTGATTAGTTTCAGGTACTTCTAATGATCGCAGAAAGGCGAAGGCGTGATCGTGCACCTCCTTATATTTTTCATGATTTGATTCCGGGGATACTATGATGTTTAAACTATTTTGAAAACAAATTGTAATAACTTAATGGTTTTAAATGTTTTTAAAAGTTTTGAATTGGCTTGAATTGTATTGGTGTTACAAGTTGGTATCTGAGCCTTGGTTTGAGTGAATTGGAGGAAACACTCGTGTGTCTCCAGTCTCAAACTAAGGACAAGATTTTAAAATGATTTTTTTTCAAAATGGTTTTCAAAATACTAAAGGAGGATGGAAGTGTACGATCAGTCGGAGCTCACGAATAGACCCCAAAATACCTTACGGATTATTTCATTTTGTGATATGTTAGAACATCATGCTAGTACTAGGCTAGGGATCTTCAGGAATTGCATGATATAATTGCTTGATTATGTGATGCCTGATAGGCTAGGGTTTTCATTAATGGAATTGACATCATTACTGTAGCTGCTTAGTGTATGCACCACGGCTGTACATAATTAAGATCTTATAGCCTGAGAATATTTGGTTTAGCTTTATTTCCTATTCCTTGTTTGGTTTTGGGCTTAGAGTAAGATCGAGTATTCAAATGCTTATATGGTCCAACGTTAAGTATGGCTAGCATACACTAGTGCTGTAGGGTTGGTGGAAGTTTCATGGATAGGTGGGTTGTGCATGGTCAGTAGGCCAGTACGAGATATTTAGCATTCCTCTAGGAGTGAGGATTAAGCGCTCGCCATTCTATTGTATTTTGTTAGGGTGTTGTGGTGATACATGAGACAAATATAGGTAGGTGTGGAAGGTAGTATGGGCCCGTACTACTGAAAGCACAAGACCCATACGCGTAGCAAGGAAGTCACAACCCCAAAGGGTTTAGTTGGGAATTGGTTCCCCGTTATTTATGCGGATTATCTGATATTTTCCTGGTATATTTTCAGTATGGTGGTTAAAAGACGCTTTGTGACATGCTTTTCTATAATCATTAAGATGATCATAAAACAGGATACTAAAGTACTCTCCCATCTTTTCAGATTAGAGAAACTTTTATCTTTCTGCCAAATTTGATTATTCTCATTCGTTCTGTCATACACTGAAACTTTTCTAAGGTTTTAGAATTATGCTTAAACTTGTAAGTATAACCATAGTTACTAACGTTAGTAAATCATGACGAATAATCGTTCTTTGTGGTGGACCTGACCAGCGCACAACCAAGTGTACCCAATCTCCTAGTCCTTCACCCGACTCACATATACATGTGAACAAGGAATTAGTCTTTAATTTCCAAAAGACAAAGGTTCTCATTCATCACACAATACAAGTTCTATGATTCCAAGTTTCTATCCAATTGAAACTTGGGTGATGAGAATCTTTCCTTATTTAGTAAATTTTGACACTTCCACAAACGAAAGAATCAAATCCATATTGCTAACAATAGAAACATACAAACATTAATTTTCACAAATGTCACTGCAAGGAAACTTTAAAATAAATTAAAAACAAAATTTTTTCTTTTATTTATAAAATTGCATAAAAAACTTTTTCTTACAATGCAATTACAAATGAAACTAAGTTACTACATATTTCTAAGCAATCTATCATAACTCTTAAGTAGCAGCTCAATAATCCGATCTTCGAACCATACGATCGAAATCCATCTTTTCGCGATCAGATTCAGCATGATCTTACTTTTAAGCTTCTTTCCTTTTGCATGATCCTACAAAACATCAAAATGCAAAACTTGTCACATTATGTATTAAGAATCAACAATTTGGAACTTAATAGAGTTAGATAGTGGACATACCTGAAGTAGAACCATAATATTTGATTAAAGTTCTCAGGTAGTCAGGGCAGCTTCGCTTCCAATGTCCCTTTCCTTGGCAATAGAAACACACAAGCTCATTTGGAATGGCACATGGAACAGTCTCAGAATTGACCTTTCTCTTATGATCAAAACTTTTGACCATGGCCAATTCATTTCCTTTAGGAGAAGGAATCATTTCTGGGATGTCCATGTCAGCTTGGAATGTAGATCTTCCAATAAAATTTCCTTGACCATTGCACCAAATCATTGTTGATTCAGCAGCAATTAGCTAATAGGTAAGATCAATAAGGGTCATGTCATGATCTATCACATATTAGTCTTTAACGAACTCACTATATGACTCGGGAAGTGACTGAAGAACCAAGTCAATAGCCAACTTCCTTAGGAACATGACACCCAACATTCCCAGCCTGTCAATATGTAGCTTCATGTCTAAGACATGAGCTCATATAGACTTTCCATCTTTGTGTTTACAAGCCAATAGGGATTGAGTGATCTTGAACTTTTCAAGTCTTCAAGCTTATGGGTCAGAGAGAATAATGGGAGGAGGTGGAGGAAGTGAAGTATGATTTCCACTTCCACGATCCAATCGTGGAACATCATCTTCAGGAGAAAAGCTTGTTCCAAAAGATTTGGGAAGACCATAGTTGTCTGAACTAGACATCTACAAGGGAGAATTTTAAGTTAGTTGATTTAAGTCCTTAATATAACACCCAAATGAAATATTAAGGCTAGGACCCAACACAATATTTTATAATTCGGAAGAGGGGTGTCGTAATCCAATTGTAAAATATTTGAAAGTAGGTAAATGACGATTTATCAATTTCCACCATGAAAAAGAAATTGATTATTAAGTTTTAATTGGACTTTTCAATGGCATGTTTAAATCTTGATTGTGCCCTTCAAGTTTGTGACTGGGATGTCGAGGATCACAAACAAGGTGTGAATAACCATGAAAATTAGCTTGGTACACCTAATGTTTCAAATCACCTAATCAATGTATCGGTTAACCACACACACTCCATTGATCTATGATTAAAATCAAGCTACCCTTTGCCATGCACTGTCAGTCCCAGATTAGTGTTCCGGTTAACCACACACACTCCACTAACGACATAACAAGGTGCAAAGTGCAATTTCATGGGGTAGCACCATATTCATATTTTTCCTAAAGTAACTAAGATTAGGAATTAATAAAAGTTTAGTTACTTTATAATTATCATTATACTTATAATGAGAATTTGTGTCGTATCCTACCCGGTCGGCTAACGACCCTCCACCAATCAAGGAAGCGGTGGGTGAAAGTGGACACCCATTAAACTGCCATTTTATAGGCAGTAATCTTATACCCCCCTTATAGATTGGCTTCGTGAATGAGGCCTACTAACGGTAAGACTGACTTATATATATATATATATATATATATATATATATATATATATATATATATATATATATATGTATTCACTTTTAATATTATAATAGTATAAGGGTTGAATTTTAACTTTTAAAATTCTAGGGTTTGGAACTAAAGTACTCATAAGGGTGACTTTACAAATTCCAAAACTTGAAGGCAGTTTTGAACTATTCAAAAACTTTTGGTTTCTATAACTTATGAGTTTAATGTATTTTAATGGAAAAACTTTTCAAGTTCCATAACTTGAGGACAAGTTATGGAAGACTTTAAAACCATTTAAAAGTGAGAATTTTCATTGTTCATAACTTGGGGACAAATTATGGAGTTCATAAAAGGCATTTAGATCAAATATTCTAACTATTAAAAACGATCAAATAATTTTTCTATGATCTAGTTAAACTCATAAGTCAAGATAATTTATATCAACAATTTGCAAGAATTTAGCTTATCATATAAACTAATACAAATCTTGAAAACTATGACAATTATCTTTTAATTGGATAAGCATGATCATTACTAAACCAACAAAATCAAATTTTATGAACTAAAACATTTTTGGTAATGATCCTAATCCAAAACAGGCCAAAAATTCTGAAAATCTACCATCAGAAGCATCAACTCGTCGAGTGCATGATCATGACTCGTCGATTTGACCTTATACTAAGTGGACTCGTCGATTCAGCCAGTGGACTCGGTGATTTCATTAGTCAGAGGCCATAAAATTGATTTTTTTCAACTTTGAAAATTAAACCATGCATCAAATATAATAGAAAACAATTAGGTTGTGATACCACTGTAGGGTTTCAGTGTACTACAACATCCTTTGGTGCACATACAACCCTAAATGCTTTGGATCTATGTTTTCTCTAACTATACATGTAATATTGTTTCCAAAGCATTAAGTCTGCAACTAGCATACAATTGACATAAACAACATAATATACTAGTTAGAAATTTACCTCTTTACGTAGCTTGTAGAACTTGTTGTATTTGGCCTTTAAGAACTTAGCACCCCAAGTGTGATGCCTTAAACGGTTCACAACACACCTAGGACAAAGGAGAACTTGAGAGAGATGCTTCTAGCTCAAAATTCGGCTCTAATGAACTCCAAGAACTCTAGTGGCCGATTTTGGATGCTAAGGGAGTACTTTTATAGTGTAGCAAAGTCTAGGGTTACATCCATGCAAACCCTAATGCCCATGACCTTTCATATTACTTAGGCTCGATAGGTTAAACCTCCATTGACTATCCATGGACTACCATATTGGTTTAGCCCATCCTAAATAAAAATTGGCCCACACTATAAGAATCATTGATTTACCAAATCAATCCGCATATATTTAATTAGTCTCTTGTGATCACATAATTAATTTTAAATTAATTCTTGATCAATACTAATTAAATAATATGATTCCATATTAATATATTAGAACTTATAATATATTAATAAATCATAAGTAACCTCTTACTCAAGTATCCATACTATCAAATTGTCCTAGTGATATGCAACCCGAAATGGACCATGCTACTCTCGAGTTAAGTACATACCAATTATAATTATGTGCTTAGTTACCTAATCCAACAACTTCTTCTTCTTCAACCACACAAGAAAAACACTCTTAGCTCAAACACACACTAGAGAATTAGGGTTTGCCAAAAATGATTCCAGAACTTGGAGGCTGAAAAGATGGGGGTAAAGGGTCCATAATGATGCTTAAATACTCCACAAGCCCTAAAAATTAGGGCTTTCACCTGGACACACGTACGCCCAACGTACAACACAAGCTCCCAATAAATTACCAATTTGCCACTAAGGCTTCTTAGGGCTAACACCAACCAATTTCAAGGACCAAAATGACATATTTAAATACCAAAGGAAGGATTTGAAAATACCTGAAAGCCCGGGATGTTGCAGTTGGGTTGAGGCATTCCTGTTGTATACTGAAGGCCAAAAGACCTAGGGTGATCCGAATAAAATGCAGGCCAGAGGGGCGTACCAGTTAGGCCGAAGGCCCAGAGAATGGTCTAGATAGGCAAAAAAAAGCCCGGTGAGGCATACCAGTCATGATGAAGGTTCTGTGAGCATACCAGATAGATTGTAGGTCGGTGGGTGTTTTAGTCAGACTGAAGGCTTTGTATGCATGTTGTTTACTGTTATTATTATGATTATGTGTTGTGTTGGTACATTAGGGGAAACTCACTAAGTGTTGGCTTACAGTTTTGGGTTATGTTGCAAGTATTTCAGAGGATCGTGGGAAGGCGAAAGCGTGACCGTACACATCATCATGTCTAGGACTTAGGATTTGGGAAACTCTAATATTGAACATGTGATGAAAACTAAACTATAAACAATTTATGGTCTTGGGATGATTTTCAAAAGTTTAAAATTTTTCATTATTTTTATGGATGTTACGGTAGGTTGTCTTGACCGAACCACGTAAATATTGTGTCTTGTGCACTTATTGTTTTTTATTTGTTATCCGCTTACTTCCTCACGAGTGGCATCAGATTTGCGGTTTGTATTCTAGTGATTGAAGATGTCTACTCACAAATTGATTTAGAGAAATTCAATGGTTCAAATGTGTAACACCTAAAATCAGGAAGGCCAAGAAAGGAAAGAAATCCCTAAGTCAAAGGGTCAACTCGTCGAGTCCACGGAGGAACTCGACGAGTCGGAGCGGGATCCAGGGGATCGATTAAGTAACCGACTCGGCGAGTCGGCTAAGGGGACTCGGTGAGTCTAGTCTGAACAGGGAAAACCCTAATCCCGGGAGTTGTATCCTATATAAAGGCTGTTATGTCCTTTCCTCAGCCTCCATATCATCCCAGAGACCCTGTAAACCCTAGAATTCATGTGAGCTTCCATCATTTGAGAGATATAACTTTGGAGGAGGAAACCTTTGAAAGGAACTTGAAGATCAAGAGGGTTGCTTCAAAGGAGAGGTGTAGATCTGATATCTACCTCAGTTTGTATTCATCTTGGAGGTAATAAGCTGCTATCTTCCCTCCTTTGCATCTAGATCTATTTTTGTTATGAGATTTCGGGGTTTTATGGTTGTTTGAGACCCAATTCAGGTTTGGGGCTTAGATATGTGGTTGCCACTTCAGATCTAGTGTTGGGATGGTCCAATATGTCGTAAAGCATCAGATATTGAGTAGTTGGTGAAGCCCTTTTGTCCTAAAACCTAGCCCTAGAGTGTTTTGAGCCTAGATCTCTTTAGTTATACGTAAAGTTTGCAACTTTACGTAAGGATTGAGCCTTGGAAGTAAGGATATATGATTTGGAGCCCCTGCATAGCTCGAAAAGCCACTGAATGGATTAAGAGCTGGAGCGACTCGGCGAGTCACATGGGTGGACTCGGCGAGTTGGATGAAGTTGGGCAGGAACTCCGCGAGTTGGAAGAACAACTCGGCGAGTCTGTTGAAGATTGCCTTGGACTCGGCGAGTCAAGTCGCGAAACCCCAAACCCTTCGAGTTAAGAATCGGATCAGTGAGTTGAGTGGGGACTCAGTGAGTTGGACAGGTCAGGACTCGGAAATCGGTAGACTCGGCGAGTCAGGGGCTGACTCGGCGAGTCGAGTCGCGAATGGAAGGACTCTGAGCGTGTGAACTTAGCGAGTCCGTAGGCAGACTTGGCGAGTAAGGTTGACCTGGAAGGTTAACCCTGACCAGGACTTTGACTTTGACCAGAGTTGACTTAGTTGACTTTCAGAGGACAGTTAGACTAAGTGTTGCATTAATTTTGGTAGCTCGAGGAGCTAGTGGAGCAAGAGTTCAGAGAATTGTCGGGCAGCAGCTAGAAGGGTCATCATCAACAAGTTCAGCAAGTGCAGGTGAGTTTCCCTTTATGTGAATGGGTCTAAGGCCACAATGTCGGCCCATGTAGTTATGAGTAGAAGACCTGGGGTTAGCCCTAAGCACAGTATGCTAGTATGATATTCAGGACGAGGTCCAATGATAGCGGGCGGGTGCCCAAGGAATGGTTTAAGTGATAGTTTATACTTGCTGTCTGTGTGATACATGTATGTGTCTGGTAAGGAGGTGAGTTTGGGCGAGGTCTCGTATCTCACCAATAGAAGAGTGTGGACGGTGTTCCACATCTCATTAGCAGCAGAATAGGGGCGAGGCCCAAGTTAGGGAAAGAGTGAGTGTGGGTTGGGCCCGTATCTCACCACCAGTAAGGGCATGGACGGGGTTCCATGACTCTTCAGTAGCAGGACAAGGGCGAGGCCCAAGATAGGTGAGGCCTCAGGACAGGATTTGTGAGTATATGTTAGCTTATGTGTTGTTATATGCTTATGTGCTATTATATGTTAGCTGTCGGGGCCCAGTGACAGGTGAGGCCTAAGTTAAACAGATCTGTATCCGAGCGGGGCTCGAAGCCAGGCGAGGCCTGGAGCAGCGGGGTCATTGTAGCGGGCGAGGCCCAGAATAGCGGGCGTGGACCAGTATGTACAGTATGTGGTTATGCATGGTATGTGGTAGGTTGGGGAACTCACTAAGATTCGTGCTTACGGTTTTCAGTTTTGGTTTCAGGTACTTCCGGTAGCGGAGGGTAGAGCTCGGTGTGATCGCATGGCACACACCATAGATTAGACAGCCTGGGAATGTTTTACTCTGATAATGAACACATGTTTTGGAAATTAATACTCTGATTATGTTCTGGATTGATGATTATGCTTTAAGTAACATTTTATCAAAAGAAATTTCTAGTCTTGAATTTTGGGATGTTACAAAATGAATTCAGATTGTGAAAGGTGAAGATAAAGGCTTATCTGGTTCAACAAGGATGTTCAGCGGCTTTAGAAGGAGACGCAACATTGCGTAAAGACATGGAAAATAATAAGAAGGTGGACATTCTATGGAAGGCACATAGTGCCATTCTATTGAACTTGACAGATGAAGTGTTGAGGGAGGTCGTAGATCAAACAACTTCTTCTGGGATCTAGGATAAACTTTGTAACAAGCACCATAACAACTCACTACCGAACAGGTTGTATCAGAAGAAAAGTTTGTACACTCTCAGAATGTCTGAAAGTACCCAAGTGAAAGATCATATGGATAACTTCAATCGAATTATGTTGGATCTATAAGGGGTTGATGTGAAGATTGATGATGAAGATCAAGAACTCATTTTCTAATGTTCTCTTCCTAACTCATATGAGAACTTTGTTGATACCATTCCCTATGGTAGAAAAATGATCATTGTGAATGATGTAAAAGACTCTACGATGTCTATGGAACTAAAAAGAAAAGTTTTAATTGGAAAGGAGGTGTCCAGTTCTAGTTTGTTTGCAAGGAGAGGAAGGAAATAAGAGAGGAAAGGGGGAAACAGAGGGAGATCACATTCAAAATTGAAGTCTAAAGGTTTATCAAACGTAAAATATTATAACTGTAAGGAGAAGGGATACTTCAAGGGAAATTGTCCACAGCTGAAGAATAGGAAGTTTAAGAGTGAATCAAGCAGCAACAACATTCTTGTTGTGGTTCGGGAAAGTTCTGATGAAGGGGATGATGGTGATGTACTGACTCTTAGTACATCAAGATTTGTTGATGCTTGGGTCTTGGATTCTGGAGCATCCTATCACATCACATATAATCATGACTAGTTCGACTCTTTCAAAGAGTGGAATGGCACAGTCAAGATGGGTGATGATTGGGTGAGAAATATCAAAGGTAGTGGCATGGTGTAGATCAAGATACACGATGGCAGGTTAGGAAGTTAGATTGCTGGTACATTCCAAAACTTCAAAAGAATTTAATTTCACTTAGCACATTGGCTAAGAATGGGATGAGGTACGCTGGTGAAGGTGAATGGGTCACAGTGATCAAAGGTTCTCTGTTTATAATGAAAAGGAAGATGATTTGTGAAGGGATCTATATCCTAGAAGGCAGTACGGTTATGGGATTAGTGGCTATCTCCTAATCCTTGAATGAAAGTGATGACAAGACAGAGTTGTAGCATCATAGGTTGGGGAACATGAGTGAGAAGGGTATGTCAGTTCTAAGAAAACAAGCACCGCTTGATGGAGAGGCTACTGGAAAGATAAAGTTTTGTGAAGCTTATGTTAACGGAAAGCATCGCAAAGTGAAGTTTAGTACCGATCAACACACAAACAAGGAAATCTTGGAGTATGTCCACTCAGATCTGTGAGGTCTTGCACCATTGAAGTCTCAAGGAGGATGCTCATACTTTTTGACGTTCATTGATTATTATTCAAGAAAGGTTTGGTTGTACTTTCTGAAGACCAAATATGAAGTTTTTGGAAAGTTCAAGAAGTAGAAGATCCTGGTTGAGAAAAGGACTGGAAAACAGGTCAAGACTCTAAGGACTGACAATGGTTGGAGTTTTGCAATGTTTCATTTGATAATTTGTGCAAGGCAGAAGCTATAGTGAGGCACCACATTGTACGGTACACACCATAGCAAAATGGAGTGACAGAATGGATGAACCAAAAACTCATGCAGCATGCAAGGTGCATGCGAATATTTTCCAACTTATCCAAGCAATTCTGGGTGGGAGCAGTTAACACTACTTGCTATCTGGTGAACAGATCACCATTAACTGTAATAGACATGAAGACTCCTCAAGACGTATGGTCCGGGAAACCCTTTGAATATTCTAGCTTATGTATATTTGGATTCCCCACATATGCTCATGTGAAAGATGGTAACACTTTAGGATAGATCCCTCAAGCTCATCATTTTAGGATCAAAAAGTGAGGATAATGGGAATATTTAATTGTTGTGAAATATATATATATATATATATATATATATATATATATATATATATATATAAGATTATAATATTGTGAGTTGAAAACCCTATGTGCTCACCAGGCTCTCAAGTCTGCCCCACTCAGCTTCTCTGTATCACAGGTAATGGTACGAAGGTATAGGGATAGTGAAATTTGAATATACTGAGAGATTTAATGAAAAACTCCTAAAAGGATATGCACCATGATATTTATTCCCTGATTGACTTGTCTGTGGTGAGTGCATTTCATCTGGAGCTTGAACAGCTTGATGTGAAAATTGCATTTCTTCATGGGAACTTAGAAGATAAGATTTATATGTCACAACCAAAAGGGTTTCTTGATTCTAAAAAGGATCATGTGTTTCGCTAAAGAAATCCCTGTATGGTTTGAAGTAGTCTCCAAGACAATAGTACAAGAGATTTGATTAATTCATGATCTCGAATGGCTACACTCAAAACCAGTTTGACAATTGTGTTTACTCAAAGGAATTATCACCAGATTCCTACATATATTTGTTTCTATAAGTTGATAATATGCTCATTGCAGCCAAGGACATGGCTAGAATAAATGAATTGAAGCCGACCGAGAAGAATGAGTTCGAAATGAAGGATTTGGGAGAAACAAAGAAGATACTTGGAATGGAGATACAAAGGGATAGAAAAGGTGGGCGGTTGTGTATTTCTTAACAGAAGTACATCGAGAAAGTTATGCAATCCTTCAATTATGATCAGTCCAAGCCAATTGAAATTCCTTTCACATCATGTTGTTCAAGCTCCATCAACTGTAATATATTTGGATGCCTCGCATATCCTTTTTGACATTCATTGTCACTTATCACAACTTTGTCTAGACTTTGAGTTGCAAACTCCACCTTTTGGCTAGCACCATGATATTTGTTCCCTGATTGACTTGTCCATGGTGAGTGCATTTGATCTGGAGCTTGAACAGTTTGATGTGAAAACTACATTTCTTCATGGGAACTTAGAAGAGAAGATTTATATGTCACAGCCAGAAGGGTTTCTTGATTCTAAGAAGGATCATGTATTTTGCTGAAGAAATCCATGTATGTTTTGAAGTAGTCTCCAAGAAAAATAGTACAAGAGATTTGATTCATTCATGATCTCGAATGGCTACACTCAAAACCAGTTTGACAATTGTGTTTACTCAAAGGAATTATCACCAAATTCCTACATATATTTGTTTCTATAAGTTGATGATATGCTCATCGCAGCCAAGGACATGGCTAGAATAAATGAATTGAAGGAGACCATGAAGAATGAGTTCGAAATGAAGGATTTGGGAGGAAAAAAGAAGATACTTGGAATGCAGATACAAAGGGATAGAAAAGCAGGGCAGTTGTGTATTTCTCAACAGAAGTACATTGAGAAAGTTCTTCAATCCTTCAATTATGATCAGTCCAAGCCAGTTGAAATCCCTTTGGTCGCTCACTTTAAACTTTGTATAAACACTATGCCCACTACTAATGAAGAAAGAAAGTAAATGAGTAGAGTTCCATACTTAAGTGTTGTTTGAAGTCTCATACATGCTATGGTATATACCATACCTGATTTGGCTCGTGTAGTTAGTGTGGTTAGAAGGTTTATGAGCAATCTAGGGAAGAGTCATTAGGAAGCTGTAAAGTGGATCGTGTGATACTTAAAGGGAATGGTGAATGTTTTCTTGGTGTGTGGAGCAAATACAAAGAGTAACTTAGTGGGATATGTTGACTCTGATTATGGTGGTGATTTATTGAAATGTAGTTCATGGATATGCTACATATTCACTTTATTCAGATGTGTCATCAGTTGGAAGTCAACGTTACACGATATCGTTGCTTTGTCTATAATTGAATTTGAGTACATGTCTATGACAGTCAAAGTGCTTTGATTCTTTCTAAGAATCCTTTGTATCATGAGAAAACAAAGCACATTGATCTCTGGCTGAATTTCATTCGGGATATTCTGGAAGTAGAAAAGTTTTCAATAATGAAGATTGATACCAAGGTCAACCCAACAGATATGTTGACAAATTCATTGCCCACAAAGAAGTTCAAGCTTTTCTTGGACTTAGTTGATGTTCGTAGGAGATAGGTCCCTTCAGGACAAATGGCGATATAGGAGAGAAAGTTCTTGTTCGAGGTGGAGCTCAAAGGATGCTCAAGTCAATGTAACATTCTCTTTAATTAATAATTAAATAGATAAAAATTAATGAACGAATAGTCGCCCTAAATCTATATTATTTAGTGGGGTGATGGTTTTGAGAAGCCAACTATTATAAATCGGATTATTCAGGGCCTAAAAAGTAATTTTGGGATTTATTTTGAAAATATTTTGGAGGCTAAAGGGTTGTTTAGTAATAGTGGATTAATTATGAAAAAAATTATGAGATCAAAGGTGTAATAGTAAATATGAGAGCTGATTTGGGAAGAATTCTATGGAGAGGGACTGTTTATGCCATTATGGAAAACATCTTGATGGAGCCAGGTATTTAAAGGATTGCCAAACCCTAACCCTAAAGGAGAGGTCAGCCATCACCCCCCCCTTCCTCTTCATCCTTCAGCCGCAAACCCTATATCTCTCTCTCCTAGCCGTCATCTCATCGCCACCATCGAAGGACCACCGAGTAGCTACCCTATTCCATCGTCGGTGAAGATGGAGAGGCACGAAGAAATCAGGAAACCGTTTGTGGATGTTGTTGCTGTTGGCATTTGGGTTGCTGCGTTGACCCACATTCACCATTGTCACCCGCCGATGTCCGATTGATGATGAAGCCATAAACACCGAGGACAATCTCATGACCGTGTACCACCTCTTTCTCTCTCTCTCTCTCTATCTCTCTCTCTCTTTCTCTCTTCCCTGTCGTTTCTCTCAGTATTGGACGTCGCGAACATCGTTGTTGCTATCTGAGGTATTTGTGCTATTGTGGTCATTGCCTCGGTGTTGGATTGCCACCGTTTCCCAGCCGAAAACACCTTACTACCTCCGTTTGCGGTCATAACTGCCGTAAACCTTGCTACTGCTGCCATTACCACCTTAAGCCACCGATGTGACTATTTCTGTCGTCACCAAACACCACCAGGTGGGGGGTTGCTTCCATTTTTCCGAACACGGGTGTATAGGTGTGTTTCTACTTTAGATGCGCAGGTATGTCGTGTGTGAATTGTTGGCCAAAAACGTAAAGAGACCACCATGGCCGCCAGCCATGATGGCTGCTACTAGGAACCACCACCGGCCACCACTAGGGGTGGCTGTGTGTGTATTATTTTATGAGTGTGTGTGTTTGTGTGTGTGTGTGTGTGTGTTTAGACATTATTGTAATCTGTATTGGAATAATGAAAAAGAAAAGTATAAACCACCACTGTGAGGTGGTGGCTACCGCCACCAGCCGCCGTTTTGGGTGGCGGTGTGCTTTGCATTGTTGCGTTTGATTCGTTTGGGGTGCTTGAAACCCTAATGGGCCTAATGAAGTCCTAATGAGCCTAAGGACTTAACTTTGGGCCTAGTCAGATTGTATTGGGTCGGAAACCCCAATTAGGGTTTGGAAAGCCCTAAATGCCATGAAGCCCTAATTTTGGGGATTGATCGGGACCCGCTATAGAATTGATTAATAAACTTAAAATATTAATTTACAACATTGGAAAATTAACCTAAAGGCTATATTGGACTTAATGGGTTAAGTAGGAACACTTAACCCTAATCGACATTTTATGTGAAAAAGCCTAATTGGAATTGGGTTCTTATTAGGCCACTTATTGAACTAAGTTGTTGTAGGCCTTAATGGGCCAATTGGGAACATGTTATGGAATAAGGAAATCCTTGGGCCTTAGGATAAGACCTGTTAGAGAGGCTTGGGCCAAATTAGGAAAGTTGGGCCATAATTCCTACTTAACCCTAATCGACATATTATGTGAAAAACCCTAATTGGAATTGGGTTCTTATTGGGCCACTTATTGAACTAAGTTGTTGTGGGCCTTAATGGGCCAATTGGGAACATGTTATAGACTAAGGAAATCCTTGGGCCTTAGGATAAGACCTGTTAGAGAGGCTTGGCCCAAATTGGGAAAATTGGGCCACAACTGGGCCTTGAGGACTATGAGAGGTTGAGCCATGGGAATTCCCAATGTTTGGACTAGAATAATAGGTTGGGCCTTAAAATAAGTCCATGTAGAGGTTTGGGCCCAATTTGGAAAATTGGGCCATATGATTGGGCTTTGGCCCATTACTTGGCCTTTGGGCCTTTGGAGTATGATTTGGACCTTAGGCTTGGAACTCAATTATTAATTGGGTACTGTTTGATGTTGACAGTTCTGATGGGTTATAGCCATAAGAACATCCTATGTGCTCATGCAACCCTAATGCTTGGATCTAGGTTTCTCTATTGTACATGCAATTCATACAAGACTATAAAACCTAAGATCTAATCAATATAACATATGAATTAGGGTTTAGATCATACATTGATTGTAATGTAGCAATAACAATCTCAAATCCTTCTTGTATTGACTTTAAAAAGCTTAGAGTCACAAATGTCACTCCTCTAATGGTTCACAAACACCAAGCGCAAGAGTATGAAGAAGAGAAGAGAATTAGGCTCTCAAAAAACGTGTGGAAACTCTAACTAATTAGTTCTCCACATTTTTGGGGCTTAAGGGTTCCTTAAATAGTGAGGCTATTATGGTTATCTAACAAGGAAACCCTAATTTGGATGTTTAGGCCCTAAGCAACCCATGTACTCCTTTCTTAAAGGCCTTGGGACGATTTCCAATGGGTTTCCCCATAGAATTCGTCCACCCCTTTAATATGTAGTCCATTAGCCCAATATTCAACTATCACACAATTGACAGTTCTAGTCCCTTAAGTTTAATTAATGTCTTTTAGCCACAAACTTAATTCTTATTAATTCTTGACTAATATTAATTAAACAATATGATTTCTCCTTTAATATATTATTCTCATAATATATTAATAAATCATAATTAATCCTTTCTCTCCATAATTCATCCTATCAAGTTGCTTTGATGAAGGCAACCCAAAAGGACCATGCACCATCGGGTCAAGGACATACCAAAATAGTTATGGACTTAGACACTAATCCAACAGTCTCCCACTTGGATAAGTCTAATAACTATTCTGCATATGACTTCAGATCCTGATCTGCAATCGTAGCTTTCTAAAGATGTTGTCAACTCTGATCTTATCAGATACGCGTGTCCTTTAGATAAGGGATCATATATTCCTCCATTCTAGATATCATATAGACGGATACATGGATCTAAATCATTCTCTCTGTCTATGTGCTGTTTCCCAAATTCAGATTTATGATGACTGACAACAGACTACAATTGAACACATCAATTTAGTCCCGTCTTGGCCAAGCACTTAGGTGCCATCACTAAATCATCGAGGGGCCCACAGATATCGCTTTTATCCTACTTTGGATAAAAGGAATGAATAAACTTTGACTCAATGCTTGCTTGCACTCACTCACCAAATCACACACAACAATATGTTATATAACACCAAGTTACTGGTGCGTTTACATATTATCAATGTGCAACCGACTTGCAAGATACAACTCACACATCTCGGTTTCAAGAATATAAGATGTTATCGTCTCATTAATCACTCGTGATAAAATCCATGAAGTGATCCAAGTGAACGTGGGTTTAATCCAATGCTCAAATCATATTCATAAGCACTCATGAACGTTGCAGCAAACATTTGCTTATGTCCAATACACTTTGGACAATCTACACACCAATTCACGACAGTCTTCATTCATATCTACTTCCAACATATGAACGACTGTGGCCCGTTCGAATAATTTGACTGTTCTCAACCAATTAAATTATTCAGGAAGTCAAAACATGCAAAGTGAAACACAAGGATAATACTAATCCCATATGGCCTCAAACCTTTGAGTATAAATAAAACACCTTTTATTTATCACCACATCGATTACTCATTATTTGTCGTTTCGGGTAATCAACTTCTTACTTGAATTATTACCACACTTGTCCCATGCTCTTAGCATGCACACAATGTTTACCTATGGTTCTTACTTTGTGAAATAGATCAAATGAACACATTACCAATCATACTCATTTCACAACTCCCAATCATTTCTATAAGTGAAAGAATATCAAATTCTTGCCACTTATAGAATATCCTAGATTCTAACATTTTATGTAATGATCCTTTCGTAATATCATTGCACTAAAGTCACAAGGACTATTTCCAATGAAAGTACAAAGTCCTCTATCGGAGATTGTTACAAGACAATTCCATAGATGTGATGTCTTTCACTCAAAGTACATTCCTTTGAACATCCTTTTGCATAAAAGTTTCTAATCTAGACATTGATTCTTAATATCAGACTCCCAATATGGAAACCTTTCCATACTTACCATATGACAACTCATTATTAATAGAATCTTATCTATTCAAAATAATGTCGATATGGTCCATCCAATACTATACCTCCAACTACTCACAAGCGACCAATCCTCGGTGAACTTTGGATTGTCCTTTGATAGTTGTTTAATTATCTTAGTCAAAACCGATTCTTGTCCTTTTTCCCTCTAAATGCGCTAGACATTTGGAAAAATTTTAGAATGGTAAAATATTATAGCATTTTCAATCGATCCTATACCCGAAGCGTGTGGGACACGATGCATAATGTCTTACATAAAGATTCGATACTTTATCAATCTTTTGCCATAATATTTTACGTGTCACATTCTCACAATTCGATTTATGAAGAGGGATTCCATAATCATAATCGAAATTTGAGAACGTACTATGTATCATTGACTAAATTTATTAACATTCCACAACCTAAGCCTTTAGATTTCAAATGAAGCATAATATTCTCTCCCTTAATTATAGCAAAATAACTATTCAATCCTTACGACTTTGTATAGTATAACTCTTGTTTTCTATAACTAATATTGCTAACTTGCAATACTTGCCTTAATAATCATACAATCGTAACATTTATGCTCCCACTATCACGACGATTATTATAACCATAACACTTATGCTCCCACACGTATTCAGAAACAACTTAACTTTCAGAAAAACAATGCCTATTGAATTTCTTTAAGTTCATATTTCTAATACCCAATGCTTTGATAATCTTTTATCAAGGCTTTATAAACTTATACACCTTTGCCTTAGATAGTTCATGTGTGTGTCTTAAACAATTCAGACAAATTGCCAAATCTCACAATTCGAATCATAGAAAGGGATACCGTAACCATAATCAAATTTGAGAGTACAATTTTACAATCGCTATCTTCTTAAAATCTCTCTTAGTGAAAGCATTTCCTCACAGTTATTTTCATGAAGTAGGGAATCTTATGACACTTAGATTTTAATGGTGTATGTGTTCCTATCCATGTGAATTTGTCAAAAACAAAGTTTACAACAAATTCAAACTCATATGGACCGAACTTTCTTAATCTTGATTTCTTGCCTTATGGTAACACGGCTGCCCACCATGTCTTCCAAGTAGTTAAGCAGCTCACCCTTTCCTATCAATGTACTTTTCATTGATCAAGGTCCTCGCCTTTTATGCATTCAAATGAGAACTCATCGAACTCATATGCATAATTAACTCGATTGGAACGGCACAGAAACAAGATAACGTCAACACGATAGGTTGTAAACCTCTATTTGTGTGCTAGTGATGATCGACAAGGTTTATTCTTGATTAGTTCTTGAAACTTTTCAAGACCATTAAGACTCCCACTAACTCCTTGACATATAAGATTCTCTTGTCAATAAACATTTCTTGACAATCAAATATTCAAGAGTTAGTGTAGCTTTTATCAAGACAAAACACCATATAAAATTGGTCCTAGTTGGTCTTTGTCTTATCCAAGACATCACAACTTTCCAATTTCAAATGTACGATAATAAGAAAATCCTTTTCCAAATTCTACACTTGATGAATGTTATAAACCTTCTTAGGACTTGTCACTCAATGTCATAATCTTAACTCTAAGACTTGTTTTGGAACGAAGTATGATTGACTTCTTGATTTAACCATTTCTTCAATTCTTGATTCCTCTTCTCAGACAAACAATTGTACTAAGACTTACACAGAGGATTAATTGAGATATGGTTCTTAATCATTAAGACCTATCAAAAACATAAAAGGTACTCTCCCTTCTTCTTAGAATAGAGAAACGTTTATCTTTCTGCTTACTTGATTCTTCTTATTCGTTCTGCTATTGATTTAAACCTTTTCAATCAATTCAGAATTATACTTAATCTTATAAGTATAATCATATTTACTAAACCTTTAGTGAATCATGACGAATATCTTTGTTACTCTTGTGTTGGACTTGATCAACACACAACTTTGTGTACTCGATCTCCTAGTCCTTCACTTGACACTTTGTCAACGACTTAGTCTAATTTCCAAATATGAAATTTCTCATTCATCGTGCAACCAAGTTGCATGATTCCAAGTTTCTGTCCAATTGAAACTTGGGCGATGAGAAACTCTCCCTATTTGGTAAATTCTCGACATTTCCATAATTATCATAATTAAGAATCACATCCATTCGTTGTAGAAATATGCAAACATCAATTTTTCATAACAATTTCATTGCAAGGAAATAAATAAATAAATAAATGAGTCAAATCAAAATTTATTTTATTCATAAAAGCAACGGAAAACATTTGTCCTTACAATGCAAAATCAACTGAAAAAACTATGTAATCAAATATTCCTAACAACACTATCATAACTTTCTAAGCTCAAATCTAATCTTCGAATCCATGCGATCGAGATCCATTTCTTCGTGATTAGACTCATCTTGCTTTCTCATCAAGCTTCCTCTCTTTTCACAGATCCTGCAAGACATTCAAATGCAATCTTATCACATTATGTATTAAGAATCAATGAATAGGAACTTAATGGAGTTAGATAGTGGATTTTACCTGAAGCACAACCATACTCTTTGACTCTCCCATCTTCTGGACACTTCAGGCTCTTAGGGCAGACTTGTATCCAACGCCCTTTCTCTTGGCAGCAAACGCAGGTCGGCTCTCCTAGAACGTCCTCGGAAGCATGGTTGGTTGACTTTCCTAACAAATACGCTCCATTGCTTTGCCAAATCATTTCTGATTCAGCAGCAATGAGCATGTAAGTTAGGTCAATGAGGTTTTCGCCATGATCCATCATATAATACTTTCTCTTGAACTCATTATATGATTCGGAAAGTGACTGCAGAACCCAGTTCACAGCCAACTTATCCGGGAATGACGCACCCAACATTATCAACCTATCGATGTGTGATTTCATTCCTAGAACGTGGGAACACACGGGTTTACCATCTTCATGTCTCATTTCCAATAGGGCTTTAGTGACATTGAACCTTTCAATTCTTCAATCTTGTGGGTTAGGGAGAATAACGGGAGGAGGTGGAGGAAGTGAAGCATGATTTCTTGTTCCTCAATCGAATCGTGGAATATCATCTTCATGTGGAATGCTTGTTCCACAAGATTTGGGAAGACCATAGTTGTCGAACTTTGACATCTACAAAACGGGAGAAAACAAATTCAAGTTAGTTGATCGATTGAGTCTTTAATAAATCACCCAAATGAGATATTAAGGCTAGGACCCAACACAATATTCCACAACTCGGGAGAGGGATGCCGTAACCCTAATTGCAGAACATTTGAAGGTAAGTGAATGACGATTCACTAATTTTCCACCATGAAAAACAAAAAATAGATTAAGTCTTAAATGTATTGAAAACTCCTAGATTCTTTGAGATTCATTGAACCTTTTCAATGGCATGTTTAAATCTCGATATACCCCTCTAGTTTGTGACTGGGATGTCGAGGATCACAAAGCGGGTGTGAATAACCATGCAAATCTACATGGTGCCCTCACATGTTACAGTCACCTATTCGATGTGCCGGTAAACCACACACGCTCCACCGAACTATGACAAACATTGAGTCACCCTTTGCTACCTTTGCTTAGAACCATTTAGTGTGCCGGTTAACCACACACGCTCCACTAACGTCTTTGCAAGGGTACAAAGTTTAATTTCATGGAATTGCATCAATTCACTTTTGCCTAAAGTAACTAAGATTGGGAATTTGTAAAAACATATAGTTACTTTTGTACTTCATTATACTTATAATGGAAGGTTCTGTCCTATCCTACCCGTTCGGCTAACGACCCTCCACTAGTCAAGAGTGCGGTGGGTAAGAGTGGATACCCATTCAATCGCCATTTTATAGGCAATTTCCTTAAACACCCCTTATAGACCAGCTTCGTGAATGAGGCCTACTAACGGTAAGACTGACTTTTACTCATATATAATGTTAAACTTTTAATGTTATATATAGTATAGGATGTATTTTACACTTTTAAAATACTAGGTGGTCAAATTTAACAATTATACTTTTAATTCAATTTAATTGTAAACCAAAACTTTATGGATTTATTAAATCTCTTTTAATTATACACTTTAATTAATTAATAAAACCATAAGGGTATGATTTGAACTTTTTCAAAACTATACTAGGGTTTTAGAATTTAACATTTCTAAATCAAACTTTTAATCAACTTTTAAATTTTAAAACTTGAGGGCAAGTTTTGAAACATTTCAAAACATTAGGGTTTAGAATTTAAATATTTCAAAATCAAACTTTTCAATCAAAATTTAAATTCCAAAACTTGAGGGCAAGTTTTGAAACCTTTTTCAAAACATTAGGGTTTCAACTATTTAAGTTTCAAAACAAAACTTTTGAGTTCTAATTTAAACTATAAATCCTAAAGGGATTAATTTGAAACTTTTCCAAACTTTGTCAAGAATATTCTAGATCACAGAATTCAAATAAGGCAATTAACTATAATTGGTGGTTATCTAATTAGATCTAGTTCAAATTCTTGCAAGATAATGATCAAATAATTTCCATAACTTAACATTTATCAAATAAGGTAACAATCATCTAATTAGATGACCAAAATCTTTTATTTTGACAAGGATAATCATAAGGAATCAATAAAATTCGAATTCTATTAATTTTAAACAATTATGGCAATTATCCTAAGTCAAAATAGGCAAAAAAAAATCCCGAAACAGCCTCCTTCTGACGCTCGAACTCGCTGAGTTCCTCTATGGACTCGTCGAGTTGGATCTACTCGCCGAGTTCATCAGACAAGGGGCCAAAAAATCGATTTTTGAAGCTTGAACAAATAACCAAGGCATCAATACAATAGAAACCAATCAAGTCTTTGATACCACTGATGAGTTTTAGCCATAAGAACATCCTATGTGCTCATGCAACCCTAATGCTTAGATCTAGGTTTCTCTATTGTACATGCAATTCATCCAAGACTATAAAACCTAAGATCTAATCAATATAACATATGAATTAGGGTTTAGATCATACCTTGATTGTTATGTAGCAATAACAATCTCAAATCCTTCTTGTATTGACTTTAGAAAGCTTAGAGTCACAAATGTCACTCCTCTAATGGTTCACAAACACCAAGAGCAAGAGGATGAAGAAGAGAAGAGAAGGAGGCTCTCAAAAACGTGTGGAAACTCTAACTAATTAGTTCTCCACGTTTTTGGGGCTTAAGGGTTCCTTAAATAGTGAGGCTATTAGGGTTATCTAACAAGGAAACCCTAATTTGGATGCTAAGGCCCTAAGCAACCCATGTACTCCTTTCTTAAAGGCCTTTGGATGATTTCCAATGGGTTTCCCCATAGAATTCATCCACCCCTTTAATATGGAGTCCATTAGCCCAATATTCAACTATCACACAATTGACAGTTCTAGTCCCTTAAGTTTAATTAATGTCTTTTAGCCACAAACTTAATTCTTATTAATTCTTGACTAATAATAATTAAACAATATGATTTCTCCTTTAATATATTATTCTCATAATATATTAATAAATCATAATTAATCTTTTCTCTCCATAATTCATCCTATCAAGTTGCTTTGATGAAGGCAACCCAGAGGACCATGCACCATCAGGTCAAGTACATACCAAAATAGTTATTGACTTAGACACTAATCCAACAAGTTCGGGAGAATGTCAACCAGTAGCTAGAGTTTTATATTTGGGATTTCAGCAGTGCAAGGTGAGTCTTCTCAACATACCAATGGGTCTAAGGCACTAAGGCCGGCCCATTTTATACTAGCTGGTATACTTGCTATGTAGAGGTATGTGATATGTATGTATGGATGATATACGGTAGAGATAGCCTTGTGGCTGATGGTAGAGATAGCCTTGTGGCTGATGGTAGAGATAGCCTAGTGGCTGATGGTAGAGATAGCTTTATGGCTAATGGTAGAGATAGCCTTTGTGGCTAATGCTAGAGATAGCTTTTATAGCTAATTGATATGCGTTATGTGGTAGAGATTGCTTTATAGCTAATATGATATGGTTATGTGGATTGTGTGTGGGGTATGCTCTAGGGGACTCACTAAGCTTTGTGCTTACAGTTTACAGTTTTGGTTTCAGGTATCATCGATTTCAAAAAAGAGGGCTCGGATTGATTGCAGTACACACACTGTGATTCCCCAGTGAATGATTTTGGGATGAACTTTGATAAATATTTTAATTAACAATGTTTTGGAATGTTTGGAATAATTGGTAACTATGTTTGGGTTAGATTAAAAATGAAATTTTTACCCCTGATTTTTGGGTCGTTACAGTCAAGGTGGAGATTGTTAAATGTGACTTGAGCATTTAGATCATTCTCATGGAACATGTGGAGAATTTTGAGCACTTGGAACTCAATGGATCACTTGGGTTTCATGGATCATGTAACAAAGGAAAATATCATCTGAGAAGGGAATGGATCGTTGGAAAAAGAAACGAATCAAGTGCCAAAGGAACAGATCATATAAAAGGGGGTTTGGAGCACCTGGAAGAGGTTTGGAGCACATAGGAGTAATATGGAGCAACAAAGGAACTTGTTGCGCCATTTGATAAAGGGTTGTGCCAAGAAGGATGTTGTTGCATCAAGGGCATTCCTTCTTGTGCCAAGCTACTCCCTCTTGCGCCATGAGTTATCCCCGTTGTGCCATGGAATATGTTGTTGCGCCAAGATGGTGATGTTTCTCCAACCTAGAAGCTCTTGTGCCACACTTGAAGCCTGTTGTGATATCCATACACTTATTGTACTAGGGATGAGCAATTTATCCCAAATCCCGATCCCGTACCGGTACCGAACCGTACCGAATTTAAAAATATGGGACGGTACTTGGTACTCCAAATACATGAAATTCGGGAATCGGTACCGCCGGTATCGGTACTAGTACCGAAAACCGGTACCATTCCCGGTACCGGTACCCATGATGTTAATTCGGTTCGGTACTCGGGATTTACTTTTGATCAAATTCGGTATTTGGGAAATCGGGAACGGGATGGGTTGGTACCTGTTTTGTCCCATGCTCATCCCTATATTGTACCATCATGGCGCATGACGGACCACCTTAGTTTCTGATGAGCTAAGTATGCTATGAAGTCCTCTGTGATGCTCAAGATCGTTCAATGATGCTCAGAAGTTGGTATTTCTCAAGGATTACACCATGTTGTGCCACCATGTTGGATGTTGGGCCATTAGTGTTCATGATGTGCCACTGGTACATCATGATGCTCCACTATGGCACTAGGTGCTCCATCATGTGTATCTTTGATGCTCATGGGTTGTATGACATGGAAGAATGTTCCACAAGATGCTGCATGACGGATTGTGATTGGTTGACACCTTTCATGGGCATATGGGCCAATGAGCTTAGCCCATTAAGGCTTTAGGTATGATCCATTACGTATAAATATGGATGCATGCTAGGTCATTTAATATCTTGAATTCTAGAGTGATATGCGAATCTCTGTGTAATTTTACTTGCAACCACTGTTTGAGAGATCTGAAATAAAGAATACTCCCTTCCTACTAGTGGACATAGGTCACATTGACTGAACCACATAAATAATGTTTCTTGTGCGCTTATAGGTTTTTTCTTGTTATCTATTTTACTTCCTAACACTTTAGGATAGATCCCTTAAGATCATCATTTTAGGATCAAGAAGTGAGGATAATGGGAATGGGTAATAGGGTTATTTAATTGTTGTGAAATGTATATTTAAAAGATTATAATATTGTGAGGTAAAAACTCTATGTGCTCACCAGGCTCTCAAGTCTACCCCACTCAGCTTCTCTGTATCACAGGTAACGATACGAAGGTATAGGGATAGTGACATTTGAATCTACCGAGAGATTTAAGGAGTTTTAGGCCATTAAATAAATTGATGTAAGTCCTGTAAAGACTAGTTTAGGATTATGTCACTGTATCGATTATGACATCCCAAGTTTTAAAATATTAATGAAAACTATTTCCTCATAAATGCTTTGATATTGATATTATCTCACATTAATAATGTTTTGGGACAAATTCCGAACAAATAAAAGAATATTCTATTTTAAATAAGAATAAAGAAAAAGGTGTTTTTCAGACCATAAAATTGGGGATTCCACATCTTCTGTTTAACCGCCAACGCTTGTTTAACATTCATTCTTTCAACTAAGTCCAACAAAATACATATTTTAACCTTTATTTTACTAAATATGTTACATCTCTCATAAAATTATCAATTACAAGAAATATGTGTTACATTTTAACAACCAAAAGAGTATATGTCAATATAATCAATATCGGGAATCTAATTGTAACCTTTTGCTACTAACCGAGCTTTATACCTTAACTTTTTATCTAGGGTAACATGTTACTTAAACTTATAAACCCACTTGCACTTAACGAGCTTTTTCCCTTTCAAAGTAAGATCCATATTCCAAGTACCATTTATTTGTAAAGATTCCATCTTGTTGTGTATATCAATCACCAATCACCAAAGTCATCAGACTTAATAGCCTCATCATAATTCACCGACTATTACTGAAACAACATATTTAGCAATTGTAAGAGAATAAGAAAAAAATCAGCTTCGACATACCTCTTCGGAGGTGCAATATGTCTTTTCAGCCTATTTCTAGCAATGCATGGATTAGTAGCTTGTGGTTGTGAATATGTTGAATTTTCCACAATATGATCATTTAGCGAAGAAGAATCTTGATCCTCAATTGTACTTTGAATGGTTGTAGATGAGGTACGAAGCTTCATCTCAGTTTGAGCATGCTTTTTAGTTGCTTTAAATGATTCTTTTATACTAATAAAAGAGTTAATAACTTGTTGAATCATAAAAGTTTCATCAAAGGTGTAAGCCCCAATCCTTAGATCCAAATCAGTAATCAATGAATTGCAAACAATCAAACAGAGTGTAGAAGGAGTAGAAGGAGAATAAAGTCAAGCATGCACACATCTATAACGTATAAATGTCAGGTACACCTTGAAAAGTACACATACATACATCACATTTTCTGACACACTGACACAGCCTATACCATAATTAGCAGCACACAAGTGTGCAGCTGCACACATGTGTATGGCCGCACACACCCACTAACATGCAATGATCGCCAAAACACACTCTAATCATCCTACCAAGACCTATATATTATGATGCCTAGCCCAAACCACAAAAATATAGCCTATCAATCGCCCCCTTGGTTTGTGGCTAGCATAGAGTTGGTCTTCATTCTCCAGTATTTTCGAACAGCTTCAGGTCAGATTTTCCCATAGATCCCATCCATAATTTTCCATTGATAATAGTGGCGACCATCCCAGTGAATTCCTTGGCAGCAGCCTTCATGACTTCTTTTCTACAAATGATTTGGTGACGAGCCAAGGTACAAATGTCTCTTTCTCTGAATCTGAGAAGATCTTTTGCACAAATAAGTCTTGGTACTATTTCTTTATTCTTGAACTTAATGGCAGCAGTGGCAGTTTCATCATCATATGCCCAAAATTCCATGTTGTCAATATATCCTTCATGAAAGTGCTGAGGGATAGAAATTTCTTTGAGTTGTTTTGTTGCTGGCCATAGTATGATCTTCATTGGCTCACCAGATTCAGGATCGAGAACATTCGCATCTTTTCTGTATAGGGCTTTTGCAGTTTTCATCTTTGAGAAGTTCTCCTTGACCTGCCTATCTAGAAATTGTTTGAAGTTGTACACACTGGGAACCTACGAAGGATTGTGAAATGGGGCCCTTGAAAGTTCGGCAAGATCAACTTTTGTCCATGAGTTGAAGTCATGAATGCTCCGGTAGTACTCAGCTTCTCTAGAGTTTCTCTTTACGACCCACATGTTCGCTTCATGGTCAAAGGCCCACATCTTGATCCTAGAGCGATCACCAAACTCGTCACCAAACTTTCTCTTTTTAAGGTCTGTCACTGTCAATACAGGATCTTTCGCTTTGCGATTTTCGTTCGAATCATGGTACTTGTAACATCTTAGTTTTCCTTTGTTGAATCCCACTTTCTTATCAGAATTCACACTCCAATTGTTCTTTCCTGTTTTCTTGAAGAACTGTTTTGCCCTGAAGACCGCCATGGTCATTTGCCATGTAATGTCCATCTCTTCCACATCCTCAGGATGAATCTGGTCTAGGTCAGCAAATGAGAGTTGTGAAGAGAGTTCTCCGGCTACAAAAGCGTTGTAGCAGTTTACCAAACCAGTGGCGAGGGCCAGATTTTCTTCCTTTTCTTTCAAAGATGAAGCTTGAGGACTGATTTCATGATATTGAGTCAGTGCAGCTGTGGATGAACCAATACTAGAGCCAACTTGTTGAGCTGAAGTTTGAGGTTGAGGAATTTGAATTTTTTGCATTTGAGGTGTAATGTATGAGATGGGTTGATGAGTCACATAGGGTTGAACTTAAGGAACATGAACTTGAGGAGCTTGAGGTGTAGAAAAGCTTGAGAAAGCAGTGTTGTTAGTGGTTTGGATCCCAAGATTTGTTGTGGGGTATGAATTGACATGGTTAATCTCCCTTTGCTTATCATCGAGATCATAAGCCTTGATGATCTCCATCGTTTCAGCCAAACTCAAACGATTCAAATCTTTGGTCTTCTTAATCACTGAGACATTCATATCCCAGGATTTTGGCAGAGAGTTCAGCAGTTTTTTGTTGATTTCCGATCTTGTAACCATCACACCAGCAGAGATCATTTCTGTGGTGAGTTTGATAAACCTTTGCAACTAATTCTCGAGTGTTTCTCCCAAGACATAGTTAAACATATTGAACTTTTGTCGCAACATGTCTTGGCGACTCTGTTTCATGTCTTCGTTTCCTTCATAGACTTCTATCAGTGCTTCCCATAAGGTTTTGTTGATGTATACTCACGGAAACCTTGAGCGATTTCCAGAGATAATGCCATGGTTAGTGTAGCAAGATCCTTTTCCTGCTCCTCGACTCTCTCGAAATCATCATCGGTGTAGTTCTCAACTTGCATATCAATTATGGTTCCATCTTCCATTGTAGTTGTAATGCGGATTGGTCCTCTAAGAATACTTCGCCATATCTTGAAATCCTTCATTTTGATGTACTTCTCGATCCGATATTTCGATTTTGGAAATCCTTCCGCAGATAACAGTCGTGGAATTCGAGAAGTGGTTCCCATAATTGCATCCAATTCATGGTGAGCTGACATGCTTTGAGATTCCATGTTTTAGAAATCAACAAAAAAACTTCGTTAATTAGGATGAGTGCAACCGCACACTTCAGACGCACACAACAACAACACACTACAACCGCACACACCAGCAGTACACTCTAACCGCACACTTAGCCGCACACTCAGCCGTACACTTAACCGCACACCCAACCACACACTTAACCGCACACACTAGCTGCACACTTAACCGCACACCTTCAAGGACTCAATCGCACACCTTCAAGGCTCCAACCGCACACTCAAAAATACTAGATTTTTGAACGAATTTTGATTCCAAACTAGTAAAAACAGTTATTAGTAGCAGTTTCTCAATCAAAAAGTATGAATGCACTTCAAAAACCAAAATTATCTTCAACCGCACACTCTATGATTCTTTCAAATTGACACTGAATTGGCTCTGATACCAATTGTAAGCCCCAATCCTTAGATCCAAATCAGTAATCAATGAATTGCAAACAATCAAACAGAGTGTAGAAGGAGTAGAAGGAGAATAAAGTCAAGCATGCACACATCTATAACGTATAAATGTCAGGTACACCTTGAAAAGTACACATACATACGTCACCTTTTCTGACACACTGACACGGCCTATTTATACCACAATTAGCAGCACACAAGTGTGCAGCCGCACACACATGTACGGTCGCACACAACCACTAACATGCAATTATCACCACAACACAATCTAATCATCCTACCAAGACCTATATATTATGATGCCTAGCCCAAACCACAAAAATATAGCCTATCAAAAGGTAACATCCCTTCAGATAAGAACCTTCTTCAAGTGAAAAATTAACAACTTGTATCCTTTTACCCCTGGATTATACCCAAGAAAAAACATATTTAATTGCTCTTGGTTTTAACTTCTAATTGTTAATATGTGCAGAATATGGACATCCAAAAGGTTTTAAAACTATAATCGAAAGGTTTCCCAGACTATGACTCAAAAAGACTTTTCTTCTCAATTGCCTATAACGATGATTGGTTAATAAGATAACAAGAAGTTGATGTAAACTCTTCCCAAAAGGACTTTTGAAATTTGGAATTATAAAGCATACATTGGGCCTTCTCTATTATGTTGTGATTCATCGGCTACACCATTTTGTCGAGATGTATGGACCACCATGTGATGTTAAGTGATGTCTTCCTCGTGGTATTAGACATTAGACCCTTCTAAGCAAAACTCAAGTCCGTTGTGCATGTACTCTACCATCAATTAATTAATTGTTTTTCAACCTATACTTTCTTATTTCTAGAAGTAAAAAAAATAAACAAAAGAAAGACCATATTTTTTTTTGAGAAATCATCAATGATAGTAAGCATATAATTAGTTCCACCTTTCGAAGCAACTAGAGATGGCCCCCATAAATCTGGGTATACATAGTTAAGTGGGCCTTTCTTTGTATCAATACAACTCTAAGGTGGTGTTGTTTGTTTTTTACAAAAAAAATTCATGAAATCTGCGGACCACCTCTACAACCCTCTGTAGTAGAAGAGGTGGACCAAACGGCTGCAAACTATAATAAGAATTGTGTTTGTTTTTTTTAACATCTGCATGCTGCTGCAGATACTAAAAAATTAAAATAAACTGATTTTATAAAACTGAAAATAGTTTTTTAGTACCAAAAATTTAATAATGTATGACATTTTAGCAACAATTTATGATATTTCATCAAAAAATAATGATAATTCAACAAAAAAAAAAATAAAGATATTTTAGCAAAAAATAATGATATTTCATCAAGAAATTACTATTATTCAATATAAAAAACGAAAAAAATTCAACAAGAAGAAACAAAAAAATGAAATAAGATTTCAGCAACATAAAAAAAGGGGGTTGGAAGAGGCAATACAAGTGCTCCGCCAAACAGAACACGCACATATGTTAATCGCTACGAAGACTTCAAAAAAACAAACAGTTGCGAGATGAAAATTGTTGCACCGTGCAGCAATAAAAGGTCTGAAAATGTTTTTTCCAAAAAAAAACAAACAACACTTAAATCTCACTCATTTTCTCTTGCCATATGCATAGAATTCATAAAACTTTGAACCGACAACCTTTTGTTATAAAGAACCCCCTTCAATCATTTTAAGATTGAACAACCGTTGCTTTAAAAGCAACTTAATTGGTAAGGTCATGGTTATCAATAATTTCTCCAACTTTATCCATAAAGAAGTGTTGAAGTTTCCTTCAAAACATCCTGCAAGACATTGTTTGACAAGTGCAAATGAATTTGGGATAAAGCCTTTAGAACTTTCATCTCTTTTTCTTCATCAAACCATTCATCGGGCATCTTCTCAAAACTAAAAAGTGTCTTGTGTAAATCCATATGTTGGTATATCTCTCATTTTTAATTTCTATAGAGGATACCTAGTGTCTTAATCCAACAACATAATATTATACTTCATTGTAGACATGATCATCACTTGATAAAATGATCCCAATAAAATAAGGCTAGAATCCGTATGCTCTAATATAGGGACGGACGTAGGATTTGGTAGTAGGTGTTGCCGGTCCGTAGTAGGTGTTGCCGATAAGTAGAAAAAAGAAAAAAAAATCGAAAAATATCTAAAAATTTACACTGCGTACTGTTGAATCGTATTTTCCCATGAATCCCTTTCAAGCCCTTGCAATACAATAAATACCATAATACATGAATGGGCCCCGTATCAATATATGGGTTGTACAATAAATATATGGACTATACATAATAAAAGAAATATACGCTAACAGCCCCCCGCAGTCTGAACGGGAGGTCTTGAACGAACATTCAGACTGTCTCGGAAGTCAAGAAAAAGAGTCGATGGTAGACCTTTGGTGAAGATATCAGCATACTGAGAAGAAGACGGAACATGTAACACACGTATGTGACCCAAAGCAACTTTGTCACGCACAAAATGAAGATCAATCTCAATATGTTTGGTGCGTTGGTGTTGAACAGGATTACTTGATAGATAGACAGCACTGACATTGTCGCAATACACCAAAGTAGCAAACAGCGGAGGATATAAAAGCTCATGTAAGAGGTTGCGTAGCCAACAAGATTCAGCAACAGCATTGGCAACACCACGATATTCGGCTTCAGCACTGGATCTAGAAGTGGTACCTTGTCGCTTGGACGACCAGGATAAGAGATTCTGACCAAGGAAAACACAATAGCCGGATGTAGAGCGTCTGGTGGACGGACACCCTGCTCAGTCAGCATCCGAGTAGGCGATTAGACCGCGTGATGGAGAGACATACAACTGAAGACCATGGTCCAGAGTTCCATGGATGTAACGAAGGATGCGCTTGAGAGCCGTGAAGTGAGGCTCTCGAGGATCATGCATATAAAGACAGACCTATTGTACGACATAAGTGATGTATGGGCGAGTGAAGGTGAGATACTGGAGAGCACCTGCAAGGCTGCGATAGAGAGTCGGGTCAGTAACAGGCGGACCAGTACCATCAAACTTGGCTGATGTATCAGCTAGTGTGCAAGCTAGTTTGCAGTTTAGCATATTAGCACGTTCAAGAATCTCTGTGGCATACTTTTGTTGACATAAAAACATGCCATGACGGTCTCTGGTGATAGCAATACCCAAAAAATAGTTCAAAGAGCCCAAATCAGTCATGGCAAACTCTGAACGTAGAGTAGAGATGATTTGCTAAAGAAGACTTGTGGAAGATGCTGTCAAAACAATGTCATCAACATAAAGTAGTAAATAAGCAAGTTGATCGCCCTGACTGAAAATGAATAGAGATGTATCAGATTTGCTATTCGTGAAACCAATTCCAGTGATAAACTGGGCAAATCTGTGATACCAAGCCCGGGGTGCCTGTTTGAGACTGTATAAGGATCGCTTAAGCAAAGAAACATGATCCGGAGCCTGAGGATTCCGGAACCCTGGAGGTTGCATATAGATAGTCTCCTGCAAATCACCGTGAAGAAAAGCATTCTTCACATCTAATTGATGAACTAGCCAATGATGAGATAGATCCAAGCTAAGAACAGTGCGAATGGTGGCTGGTTTTACAACCAGGCTAAAAGTCTCATCACAGTCAATACCGTGTCGTTGACTACGACCATTTGCTACAAGTCGAACCTTGTAGCGAGAGAGTGAGTCATCTGCATTGTGCTTCTTTTTAAACAACCAAATACAATTAACCACATTAGCATTATGAGGACGAGGTACTAATTCCCAAGTTCCATTAGACATAAGTGCATCATATTCTTCTTGCATGGTGTTTAACCAATGTGGGTCTCGAAAGGCTTGAGAATACGTGCGAGGAATGGGAGAAGATGTGGAGTCAATGTGGAGATTTAGTTTATCAATCGGTTTAAAGATGCCATGCCGAGCACGAGTGGTCATAGGGTGAGATGGGGCGGAAGCTTGAGGTGGAGCAGCCCGTGAAGAACGAGATACGGGATTGGTGGCAGCAACCTCGGGAAGAGGATTGAGATCGACATCAGCCGTAGCTGCATCGATGGAAGAGGCAGCGCCGATGATCGGTTCAACGGCGGTAGCTGCCGGAGTAGGGATGGAATCGAGAGGTTGAGCTGTATGAAGAGGATCGTTGAAAAAATTGCGAGAATCATTATGATTGAGAAATCATAGTTCGGGGAGCGGTCCGGAGTCAAAGAACCGAAAGGGAAAACAGATTCATCGAATGTGACATGACGAGAGATGATAATCTTTTTGGTATGGAGATTAAGGCACCGGAAACCCTTATGATTTGAGGGTAGGGCTGGCAATTCTCGACACGACACGTGACACGACCCGCGACATGACACGAAATAAATGGGTTTGGGTTGAGTTTTTCAACCCGCCAACCCGTTTATTAAACGGGTCATATATGGGTTTCTCAAAAAATAAACGGGTTGACCCGCCAACCCGTTTATATTCTTAATAAAAAAATTATTATATTTTTAAATATATTTATGTATTAAGTATTAATATTTAATAAGTATTATATAATATATACCGTTTATTCATAGACCATTTGATTGTTTTGACATTATTACTCGTGGTGAATGGTCTATGGTCATAAGTCGTAACCTATAAGGCTAAGTCTGTAACATGTTTCTATGAATGTTTTTAATTTTCATTTGGATATTTAAGACTTAAATATCTAAAATTTGGACCAACAAACCCAAATCTGACCCACGAACCGCCAACTTGTGAACCCGTATAAATAAATGGGTTGGTGGGTCATATATGGGTTTATGTTCCAAGCTCGCCAACCCGTGACTTGTATATTTAAATGGGTCGTGTTTGGGTTGACATATTTTGACCCACCAACCCGCCAACCCGCGACACGCCAACCCAAACACGACACAATTGCCAGGCCTATTGGAGGGGTATCCAAGAAAAATGCAAGGAACCGAATGAGGTTGAAGTTTGTGGGTATTATGGAGATGAGGGTAGCAAAGGCACCCAAAAACACGGAGATGGGCGTATGTAGGATGTTTATGGAACAATTTGTGGTATGGGGTGTCATTTTGAAGAGTAGTGGAAGGCAATATGTTTAAGAGGTGAGTGGCCATGTGAAGAGCTTCCACCCAATATGTAGGGGGGAAGATGGGCTTGAAATAAAAGTGTGCGAATGGAATTATTTATGGTGCGAAGCATTCGTTTGGATTTGCCATTTTGTTGAGATGTGTACAGACATGAGAAACGTATATGAATGCCATGAGTGAAACATAATTGGTGAAACTGATTATTATCAAATTCCTTTCCATTGTCACATTGAAAAGTTTGAATTGTGGTGTGAAACTGATTTTTGACATAATTGTGAAAATGAAGAAATTTAGAGAACACGTCAGACTTGCTACGTAATGGATAAACCCACAAAAAATGAGAAAATTGATCCAAGAATATAACGTAATAACAAATACCACCATTGCTTTGTAAAGGAGATGTCCAAACATCAGAATGTATTACTTGAAACGAAAAATAAGCATGAGTTTGAGACATATCAAAAGATAGACCAGTATGTTTGCCAAGTTGACAAGCATGACATAATAATTTAGAATCCTTTTTATTACAAGAAATGGACTTATTTGCAACTAAAAACTTGAAAGTTTGATGACCGGGATGACCAAGACGTTGGTGCCAAGTAGATGGGGTGACATTGAGAAGGGCTTGAGGAGTTGGACTTGTAACCGGATAGAGATCCCCGGTGCTATCACATCGGATGAGAACTTGTTTGGTCAAAAAATCCTTCACAGAAAAACCAAACTCGTCAAATTCAATAGTGCATTTATTATCACGAGTAAATTTACGAACGGAAACAAGATTTTTAATTATTTGGGGAGTGATAAGGACATTATTTAAGACAAGAGTACGAAAGGGATTTAAACCAAGGGTGGTGGTACCCGTTTTGACAACAGGAATTCGATACCCATCACCAACAAACACCGAAGAATTAGTACACTTATGATTAATAGATTTGAGAATACATGCGTTGTTGTTTAGATGAGTCGTAGCGCATGTGTCCATGTACCAGTCTGCGTTGCCCGGATCTTGAAGAGACATAGTGCTGAATGCTTGAGGTAATGATGTGGGTTGATTCGTTGGTTGCGTGTAGTGAAAATACTGCCATCCGGGTGGGAGAGAAGTGGGTTGTCCAACATTGGGCTGTCCGGCAGTAAGCAACGCTTGTTGGGTTGGAGCTGCAGTGGGCCACATAGTAGTGGGCTGTCGAGATGTAGGAGTCGGCTGGAAAGACCAAGGGGCCATCGTGGGCTGTGGCAGGAGGCCTCTTTGAGGTGAAGATGACATGGTCCATGCGAAGAATCCACCCCCCCCCCCCAAGCACTAGGAGGATGAAAAACACCGTTGGTCCGATTGAATCGACCACCCCGACCACCGCTGTTCCGGTCGCCGGTACGGCCGCCACGTCCACAAGAATTACGACCGCCACCCCTGCCACCTGGAGAGGATCCACGAGTGGAATTATTGGAGGGTAGAGGCTGATGTTCGGTGTTAAGAATTGTCGGGGCAGATGAGTTGTCAAGGTGCGGATTCGGTACAATCTTGGTTTGATCTTTGACCATGGCACGTTCTTCCAAAGTGAGCATGGATCACATCTCCAACCATGTTGGAAAAGGTTTTTGATGGCGTATGGTCGTGACAATGTGAGAAAATTTTGGAGACAACCCATTTAGGGTATAGATCACAAGGTTTCTTTCCGATACCGAGGCACCGATGTTGCGAAGAAGATCAGCTATGGACTTAATATGAGTACAATATTCCATAACAGTGGAGTCCCCAATGGCCAAGTTGCGAAGTTCATCATCTAATTCCAAAGCTTTATTTTCTTTATTTTCGTGAAAAAGATCCTCAATGGCTTTCCATACTTCGGCTGATGTAGCATCAGGGATAAGAATAGCTTACAGAACCGACTGAGATAAAGTGCCATACAACCCTTGCTTGACAATATTGTCAACAGTCTTCCATAAAGAGTCATTAGACGATTTGGAAGTGGAGGAACCGTCAAGATGATCAAAAACCGAGTATCCAACACAGTGGGTTTTGAAGAGTTCTTTCCAGGAATCATAGTTCAGACGATCGAGATCGAGCAGAAGAGGGACATACGATTTTATGTTGGTGATACCATAGATCTTGTCAGAAGGGCCGCTCGGAGGAGGAGGCGTATCTGTGTCGGGCATGATGAAGCAAAACGAAAACAGCAAGAAGTAGAACAGAACATGGAGCAAGGTAAAGGGTGAAGCAGGGAACGATGTCAGGAGGGATCGATGATAGTAGGGTTAGCCAAAAAAGCTTGATACCATGTTGAATCGTATTTTCCCATGAATCCCTTTCAAGCCCTTGCAATACAATAAATATCATAATACATGAATGGGCCCCGTATCAATATATGGGCTGTACAATAAATATATGGACTATACATAATAAAAGAAATATACGCTAACACGTACAGAAAAACAAGGGTTGGCGGTGCCTACTGCGGCAACCCAAAGAGAACCATCCCTGCTCTAATACTAATTGCAGTAATCATGTGTGTAAAACACACCAAGAATCCAAATAACTTAAAATAATATTAGTTCAAGTAGAATATAAATAAGATATCAAAAGAAACAACCACCAATCAACGAAAACATCAACATAGTAAATAAAAGAGAAACGTGATTACTACAAAAGGCAATGACAATACATGTTACCTTGACCATGAATTCAAGCACCATATGAGATACTATTTTAAAATTTTTAGATTTTTTCGTTCAAAAACTTTTTTTTGACTAAAAAATAATCATTAAACTGTGCTAAATAACAAGACCATAATACACATGTTTTCCATGAATTCAAGCACCATATGAGATACTATTTTAAAATTTCTAGATTTTTTCGTTCAAAAACTTTTTTTTGACTAAAAAATAATCATTAAACTGTGCTAAATAACAAGACCATAATACACATGTTTTCCTCCTATTGTTGATGCTTTTTGTGTTAGGTTTTCTACTTCACATGCTTTTAACTAGGGGTGAGCAAAAACTGCACCGCAACTAAAATTAACCGCATAAACCGCGACCGAAAAACCGCAACTGCAATAAAAACCGATGGTGAGGTTTTCTGTTTTTCAAAAACCGCAAATTTGCGATGCGGTGCGGTTATTAGTTTCCAAAAACCGCAAAAAAAACCGCACAGCACCGCATATATTATATATAATTTTTTATCAATTATTAGTTTATTAAATATTAAAAATAAGACAAGTTTCATGAATGAAAGACGGATAAAATACTAAAAGACAAAAGTGTTGGTTTTTTCTTATGTTTAAATTTGAAAAAATGATGAAATTAGACAATTTTAAGATATTTATTGTTAATTACTATTGATTTGATGTTTTTAAGATATTAGTTGTTTGAGGTTTAAGTTAAATAGTTAATTGTCGTATACCTTATTGTTTTTATTATTATTACAAGTAATATGTTTGAACTCTTAAAACTATTTGAACTCTAAACTGTGGTTAAAAACCACACAAAATAAGCGCACCAAATCCATGCGGTTAATAACCGCAACACAAAAAAAAACAAAACCGCACCGCAAAAATAACCGCCTAACCGCACCGCAAAAATAACTGCACCATGCGGTTTTGAAAATGGATTAACCGCATTTGCGGTTAGTGGTGAGGTTTTGGCTAATAACCGCACTGAACCGCACCGCGCTCACCCCTACTTTTAACGAACGATAGCTATGTAGTACTCATTTTGCATTTATTGATATATTCACTTGAAATTGCCATATTTTGTTTAATCATAGACACCAGTTAACTAAGACTAAGTCAACTTAAATGTAACATTGTCTCTTAAATGTATAAAGTTTTAAAGGTGTACCTACAAATTACAGCACATAAGAAGAAAACAAGAACAAAGAAACACAAATATATTTCACTGGAAACATTTTAATCACATTGTTTTCCACATCAACATCCTACTCATAAAATGTCGAGATGAAATTGGTTGAATGCATTCAACCAACAAAAGAACTACATTAGAAAGCCATTGATTATCAAATAGCTTCTAATGAATAAATTATCCTTTGATGTTTTTTTGGAAAGGTGATGAAAAAAGGGTGCATATCTGATTGTTAGATTTAAATTAACTAAAATGATTGTAATTTAATGGCGAAAAGATGATAAAATAAATAATATGAGGGACAAGAACAAGGTGTTCATCATTTCAATAAGAGGGACAATGGATTAACGTCATAAAATGAAAAACAATAACACAATTTACTCTTTAATTAGATCAATTATCCTAAAAAGATACTCAATAGGTCACCAAACTTTTTTCTAGTATCTCATTACACCGTTATCATGGATCTTAATCGGGCAAATTTTATGAGTATCAACGCCACACAAACCTACGGTAGACACCACATAGGATTCAATACCAATTTACTCAGGTTGAATTCTACCATAATGGTGTATGAGAACTCAAAAAAAATATTAGTGACGAATACAATTATAAGATAAGTGACCTAAATAGTAAACTATCTACTATTGATTTTCATTTTATGACATTAACCCATTGAATAAAATCAAACCAAAATGATAAGAATGATATGACTACAAAGTGTATTCATATGAATAATGTATCCGAGGGATTCATTACAAACTTCGGAGTCCTATCTTACTTGCTAATTCTCACCATTCGTTTCAACATCATGTATGTTTTTATATAACAAAAGAAATGACATGAAAATGGTTAATTAGCGCGAAGTGAAGAGAGGACAACATCTTGCAACGAGCTATCTTTTTGCATGGCTGCTTTAAATTCATCAAATGTAACTTTTCCATCGCTATTGGCATCCATGTGGTCGAATATTTCATCTAGTTTTCCAGGCTCTGTGATGTCAATAGTTAGGCAGTCATCCGGTAATGCCTACACAAATAACAAAATCAACCAAATCATTTATGTAAACTTGTACTCAATTGTAGCAATGTCATCCAAATCTAAAATAGTTTTCACTAGGTAGATTTTTCAGACTACAATGTTCTAATAACTAAAAACTAAAATTATATTGCTATTATAGGAAGAAATGAAAGTATGGAGCTATAATATTTTGATTAACTAAATTACTATAAGCCAAAACTTACCCGAAGCATTGATGCAACTTCCTCTTTACTGATACAGCCCGACCCATCCATGTCATACATCTGTAACAAAAAAATGTATGCGTTAATATTTTGTTAAATATCCGTGTTGTGATGTGTTGTGTATTATCACTATAAGTAACACTAGGAAAACAAAAAGCAAGTTACTAAGTCAAGATCAAGATCCTAGGTAGGATTATTTTTAGGTTTACGTGATATTGATCATAAAATCGTATCGGGATCCTAAGATCCTATCAAAAATGACATAGTTATAATTCAAAACATGAAAAATGTATTTATATATCAGTTGCCCATTCAGAAGTTGTAAAGAGTTCAAAATTTAATAATAACAAATACTATTTAATCTATTATAACATAACAATGGTGATATGTTTCATGTTCAGCTGCCCATTCAGAAGTTATCAAAAGTTTCATGTTCTTGATTCTTTTCTTGATTTTCTTCATGATTATTCATATGATTATTGAGAGGAAAGGGAGGAAACCTGAAAACAAAGGCGAAGTGCATCGTCTCCTTTGAGATTTTTGAGGCTTGAGAAGCCACAAAGTATCTCCCTCATATCAACCGTTCCATCGCGATTGTTATCAAAAAGGTCAAAGATTCGTCCGGCTAAGGGTATAAGTGACGTCATTTTCATTGCTTTTAGTACCTCTTGGAACTCACTAAGTGTCGCGTTTTCTCCATCTGCACATCTACAAAGTCAAACATACCAATTTCAATTTTAAAATGTTTTTGGAATGAATGAAATGTGTTCAAAGGAATTTCAATTTTGTGGTTCATACCAATTTAACATGAATAAAACCGGAAAAAAAAATTGTCGGAATTCACTTACAATGTTTTGAAATGATTTCTGAGATTTTGAAGCTCCTCTTTATTAAGATCATAAGATCCAACCAAGTTCTTGAGCTTCTTTGTTCTCAAGAAAATGGTGCTTGTATACATGCTTGCGATCGCTGCTGCACGGAACTTGCGCCTTGCATTGAAGCTCTGTAACCGCGAAACAATCTCTGGATCAATTTGGCGTGCGGTTGCTGAATCTCCAATCACCCAAGGATGTTTAAGAATCTATATATGTTAAACATCCATCTATTAGTGGCTTTTACTCTTAAAATATCCAAAAAAAAAAAAACATGCTTCACTTTCAAGTTACATATTGTTGTTATTGTTAATATCAATAAAACATATATAAGCACGTTACTATTATGGGAAAAAAAAGGTCAAAAGTGTTGATACCTGAGTAGCAGTTGGTCGTTTTTGAGGATCAACATTTAGTAAGCTAGAAATCAAGTCCTTGGCCGATGAAGAAATCTTATTCCATGTTTTGTCATAAAAGCTAAAATTCCCCTACACACATGACATAATGGCGATAACAATATAAACTCATTTGTGGTTATAAAAGTAATAAAATCGTTCATTTAACCAAAACAAGAAAATCGGATTAAATGATCGTACATTCATAATCATTTGTTGCTTCTGAAGATGTGATTGGGCACTAAAAGGTGGATACCTGAAATCATCAAGAACCAATCCATAATAATTTTCGGTTTAATTACAAGAAACTAATTATTTAAAAAAATGAACAAAAATGTTAATCCAATCCATTTGGCATGTACGAAAATTATATCTATTTTGGCCAATAATAAATCATAGTGTATGAAATATGAATGATAGAATTTACTTACCCTGAGAGGAGAATATACAAAATGACACCCAAAGCCCACATATCAGATTTGGATGTTATCTTTTGTTGGGCCAATGCTTCTGGTGACACATAGTCAATGGACCCAAACAAGCCCACAACTGGATCAGTAAACTCTTCCACCGAACTCAGCCCAAAATCCATTATTTTTAATGGTGAATTTTTGCTTTTATCAAGAAATAGACAATTTTCCGGCTTCAAATCCCTATGAATCACATTGGCATGGTGGAGAGCTGCTAGACCGCCAGCAATTTGTTGCACCACCTTGGCGGCTTCCGCCTCGGAATACCGTTCTTGACTCACTATGCGGTCAAACAACTCTCCACCGGAACACAGTTCCAAAACCAAATGAACCCCAGTGGGGTCCTCACAAACATCATGTAGTTGTATGACGTTACAGTGAGGAGATACCTCCTCCACCACTCTTTTCATTACCATGATCTCGTTCGCTAGCAAAGCGTCCGAGATCAAAACCTGCTTACGGCTTGGAAATCCGACCACCCCACCACCACCTCCACCGCCACCACCACCACCACCAACTCTTTTCAGTGTCTTGATTGCCACTTCTTGTTGACCATCTTCAAACTCGCCCTTTGACTTCTTTATACCTTTTCTTACAATAGAAAACCCGCCTCTTCCCAAGATTGTTGTGACTTCATATTCATCACTAAGTTTTCTTGCTCCTTTTTCCATTGGATTTTTGGGATTGATTTCAAATGGGTGTTTCAGAAACTGAAATAGAAGTCAAAGAAAGTTAGGATTAACAAATGATATTGAGATTTTTAATTGTTTTCTATTAAAACAATGGGGTTTGTTTAATCATAGAGTTAGATAATGATTAGAGCAAGTAGGAATTATATGGATTGAATAGACGTGTGGGATGAGGTCTCACCAGCAAGAGACAAATTCAAAGACCAAGTCAAACGAATGAAACATCAAGACTTTTTGGTTTATAATAAATAAAACTGAATATTTTATTTACACACTATGATATTTCTAAATATGATTGTTTGTGTTCCCTTATTATTGTTCGTTTTAAAACATTATAAACAAGGGAGAATTTAAACACTAGTTATTTTCCCATCATCTTTGTGCTTTAGAATTTAGATAAGTATTTAAATTAAATAATTTACCTAAATAAAAATCTATACTATCTTAATAAATAAAAATAATTTATGCCGCATGTTATTTTTCTAAAGTATTGATTTAAAATTTGATATTTTATTCTCGTTTTGATACGTGATGACAATCTTACATATTTTTCTCTATTAATTTAGTTTTTTAAATTCAAATAAATCAATATATGTATTAAATTTGATATTTGAATTTTGAAGTAAGGTATGAGATTTCCTTTTATATATATATATATATATATATATATATATATATATATATATATATATATATATATATATATATATATATATATATATATATACACACACAAAAAAAAAAAAAAAACCCAACGAGATTTCTTTTTTTTTAAACGACAATCTAACATACTCTTAAACTACACCTTAAATCCATCTATGTCCACGACGGGACTTAAACCCTCAACCTCAAGGAGGGAATGCGACACTGGATACCGCTGGGCTACAAGTCCTTTGGTAACGAGATTTCCTAATATATATAAAAACCACATATACATGCCACTATTTAGATATATTTTATTATTATATCTAAAATTTATAAACTTTATTTTATTGATATATATTATAAGAAAATATAAATAATCTCAAATCTATTCTAATAAATAAAAATATTTTTTACCACGTCACACTTTCATTTATTTTGCTACATGTAATTTTATGGCTATAAAATTAATTTTTTTATAAAGTCATGGTTTTCACATATCTCTAATCTAATCTAACTCTTCTAATAAATGAAACCTAAAAATGACACGTATCAGTTTTTTAGAATGTCTCGTTGCACGTGGCATTTTTGTATGATTTTTATTATTACCTTTTTTTGTAGCAAATTAAATTCAATTTAAATTTTGAAAATACAAAATCATATCCTAACAATATTATTATGTTTATTTTGTTTAACAAATTAATTCATAATTATTTATAATCGACAACGTCTTAGGTTTTTTTTTCAATTTATTATTTTTTTGATCTATATAAAAATTTTAAATATACTGACTGTGGTTTCTACGGATTATAACATATCTATCTAATCTAATTCTTCTAATAAATGAAACCTAAAAATGATATGCATCAGATTTTTAGAATGTCTCTTTGACACGTGGTATTTTTATATGATTTTTATTGTTACCTTTTTTTGTAACAAATTAAATTCAATTCAAATTTTGAAAATACAAAATCATATCCTAATAATATTATTATGTTTATTTTACTTAACAAATTAATTCATAATTACTTATAATCGACAATATCTCGGGTTTTTTTAACATTTATTATTTTTTATCTATATAAAAATTTTAATTATACTGACCGTGGTTTACACAAGTTATAATTTAGTGGTATAATGTATACAAATACAAAATTACAAATAACCTTATCTTTATCTCGACATGTGTAAATAAAAATTATTATAACACGACCTACGTATACAATACAAAAGGTTATTATAAATAAATAAATATTTCTTTTGAAAAGGTTTTAGGAATAAAAAAATAATGCCTGCCAATTCTTTTGTCATATTTGATTTCCGTTAAGCCGACCAATTTTATATTTTATTGATGTTTGATTTTTTAATCATATGTACGGTATTTTTTTATTTTTTTTTTTTAATTATAGCCTAATTTCAAACGACTTCATAAATTTGATTTAAAAAGATCAAACATTTATCGTATATTTAACTAACAGTAAAACCTTTTTTCAAAATGTCCATTTATATCGACTTAAGCATGGGCCGAAAGGCTTGTAAATTGGAATGCATTCCCTCAAATTAAAAAAGTCAACACCATGGTCTATATTAAATAATTACCCAGGTTTATAACAAATTTTACAGGTCTTACATTTTGATAAATGGATCGATATTGTTGATAACATGAAAAAGTAATATTGCAAGTTGTATTGAAAAGGTAGAAAACTATTTTAACTTCTAAGATATGTTCATTTCAACACTTGGCATAATTTCGTCTAGATTACTGGTATTTAGTTGGTGATCTCATAATACACTGATCGACACTACATAGATATCACATATACTAGAATATACGTAATGATAATATACATACAATACATTACACTTGGGTCAAGACTATTCACATAAAAGAAACATTAGTTAACATGAATTATAAATACACATGACATAAACCAACGTCACTTTCATCTTTATTCACATTTAAACTCATTACAAGCACTTAAATATATACATAACAATTAACACAACCACCAGAAACAAGAAGTCCACAACGATTGGACCGGGCCCAGAAAGTCCGGACTGGGCCTGGCCCAAACTTATGCACCACCAGCAGTAACACTCATGGCATTAAGTTCAATATGTTGTTTCCCATTGCTTTGAGGATGAACAATCAAAGTTGCACGCGCCTCATCTCCTTCACACGAAGCGGAAATCGACCCGATCATCGGTTGAATATCATTCTTGTTTTCTTCTTGGTCGTCTTTCGAAACAAGCTCCCATTCTTCTTTGAGTGAAATTACATCTATACCCTTGCCATTGTCATGGTGCCTTTCAACCTCGAATAAAGTTGGTAGGATCACGTAGTCATTTACAGGGTTGTAGAAAGGATCATGGTCGGCTCTCAGCCAGTGTTTGACTATCCGGAACAGGTGTTTGTCACATAGGATTCCTCGGTGTTCACCCGGGATACCAACCCTAGCTTCCGCATCCAGCCCATCAGCCTGTTTTAACAAAATTACAAATTCGCCCTTATTATCCATTTCCCTGAGTGTGCCACCAAAAAGGGCAAAAAAGACTTTTTAAGTTGGTATTATGATTACCTTCGCCGATTCTAGAGGTACTGTCCCATCACCCTCCACATTCACATAAGTGGCCTGTACACAAACAGTAAACCTTACAAATTATTAAAATGTAATGTATTTTTCTATACAAGGGTAAAATAGTAAATGATCATTACACTGCATAGTGGTAATTCCTGTAGGTCGGAGATGGGCGAGTCTACGCTTCCATAGCTGCACACAGCAACAAATTTTATTAGCTTGAACTCAATTGTACTATATTATTATACATGATTTTTTTTAAAAAAATATAAAAATTATGTCTTAGTGACAAAATATATGAAGAAAGAGAGTTGACTTATACCATACGGATTGAGGAGTGTCTCTACCAGTGCCATAAACATTATAGAATTTAACATTTGGTGGAAGTTTAGTTGAAGACAAGATCTCACGTGTCTTATTAGCCCATTGCAATATTTCTTTGTTGAATGGAAGAGGAATATCTATTCCACCAATGCTCAGCTGTAATGTAATAATAAACAATAATTGTATTTTCAAAAAAAAAAAAAAAAAAAAGACCCCTGGTAAATAACGAAATATATAAATAGAAGTTCACCTCATTGAAGGAAAGAGCCTGAGTGAAGATGGAAACTGCTTCAACTGGAGTGAAAGACTCCAATATAGCAGTAGAGTTTCCATTACTATCTTGAATCTCTTTCCAAATTTGTAAAAGTGGAGCATGTTCCCATTCATAATCCAAACATGCCATTAATTCATATATGGATGGACATTCAATCACCTGTTAAAATATCATATTATAAAAAATGTATATTCTTTTTTATCTATTCTGTTACAAAATCCATACCAGCTGATGAAAACTCCACTTGGATACAAAAAAGTAGGCCTCCCAACCATCCACAAATGACATCCCATTCAATAAGGTAGATGTCACATATCCAGGTGCACCTATTACCATTTTATATACATAATTACATATACATATGTATCATAATTAAATCAAGATCTTTATATATGTTTCAATATAACTTTCAAAGTTAAAAATGACTGAATTGCTTTTGCTTACCCTGAAATGGTGCAGCAATTGCTATCCAACTCTTAATGTATTTCTCACAAACCTGTAAAAAAGAAATATCATACTTTACATTTAGTCATTTATATAACATTAACATAAAATGAAATGCCACCTGGAAACTTACATCACTGTGGAGGCTCATAAAACATTTGACAAGAAGTCCACCCATTGAATGAGTAATTACAGTTATTTTTTTTCCACCTGAAGCAGTATAAATTGCTTCCAACTTTGCAGCAAGTCGATCCATTGTTTCTTTAAGTCTGAAAGTTACCATGAAATAATATATAAATAAAGATCCGGATACTCATGAATATTCTGACAAACAAGATGAAATATATTGACTGAGTGAAATCAATATTTTATTATTTTTACCTGTTGGTTTGTCGGAAATCATATCCAAATCCAAAAAGAGTTTTTCCTTCTTGATATCCCCAGCTTGTCATTTCAGTTATCATTTCATGGAAATAGCATACATTATCACGCCCAATCACCTGTTAAAACACAAATTTACATGAGAAATACAGTTAAAAAATCTGCTGAATTATAAGATGCTGACTATTAGGTGGGTATATAGTATAATCACCATATCAGGATCCAAGCAATCAATTGCATAAAGACCATCTCTCTCCTCAGGAACAACAATGCTGATGTTGGGATCCAAAGAAACGGTTTTACCTGGTTCACAGCAAACCCAATGAGTACATTCATGATTCAACCCAACAGCTTACAAATAAAATATCATAAGTGCATAATCGATTTCAAAACTGAGTAATGCATAAAAATGTCCCTTTTGGTGTGTCAAATAAAGTAATTTGGCAATTAGACAAACACAACGCTGATTATCTGACTATTGATTATTAATTATTGCTATAGCTGCTCGTCAAAACTCATAATCGATTTCATAACTGAAATTGGAGTGGATAGTATCTAATTATTGAAGCTGCAAACGACCCTTAAAATGTAATTGAATGAAGAAGGTAATCAGTGTTCCCGAATTTCTCTCGGGTAATAAAAACAAAGAAGTAAATCTATCTCCAACTACTTACCAGAATCAGGATCGAATTTGCACCAAAGTTTGGCACGGAATTCACGATCAGCTTCCCAAATCCGAACCCAAACCCTCTCTTCTTTCCCAGTTTCAGCATCTTTAGCATTAAGAATAGAACCAGCAATCCCAGGCACTAATAGAACGGGATCAAGATTCGGATCAACGTAGGGTTCTGGTTCCTTGAGAATCTTTAACCATGCCTCTACTGCTTTAACTATATCCTCCAACAACACCGCCATACTAAATTCCAATTGCTGAATAACACAACTACCAGAATCAAAATCGGTTGTTGAATGAAATAAAAAGATTGTAAATTTTATTATTACTAATCGTAAGGGGGGATTGATCGAGTTTGACTTGAGTGAAATTAGGGTTAGTATTTTACGTGTTGAAGGAAGATGCCGTGAAAGCTATATGGATTGTAGAGCAGACTGCGGATAATAACGAGCGTTTTTTTATTATTATTTAGACAAAAAGACGAAACTGCCCATCATCCGATAATGCAACATTGCAACTTCATTCAATCGTTTCCACGTGTTTCCATAAACCATTTTATAAGATTTATTTTTTTGATTTCTTCGACTACAATACAAATCCATGTTCAAAACTGGATACTGGATTCCGAAATCTGAATTTATATAAAAAATTTCAGATTTGGATCGGATATCTGAAAAAATATATTATATCTATTATTTACAAGTTAAATGTTAAAACCGAGTACATGCAAACTCAACTAAAATATTAACATAAACAACATTATAACAATCTAGATTTGCAATTGACATTTTTACTTTTACGCCTTCTTCCCTAATTCTACTTAAGGAGTGATATGGATGGAAATGAAGAGAAAGTGAGGGATGTCGAAGAAAAATTGTGTTCTCGAGTTTCATTAATGAAATGAAAGTAAGGAGAATGAAAGGATTTTGAAGTCATATTTTCCTTCAAATTTTTCCTTCCAAATTAGGCGGATTTGAGAAAAAGCGAAGGAAAGTAAAATCTTTAAGCTTATTTTCTTTTCCTTCCTAACTTGGGAATACGGAATAAAGAAAAAAAAATTTCCTCTCCCTTTTTTTCTGTCAATATTTTCCTTCCTTTTCTTTATTTCTTTATTGAATTTACAAAAAAACTTGCGAACAAGGCGTCAAATAACCAAAGCCATACTCCATTCCAATCTCTCGTTATTAAATCTTAATCGGGTGCCTCTAATGAATAAACATGAGGATCTGATTTTCGGATTTGAATATCCCTAGTTACACATATATCCTACATTTCATCCATAAAACTCATATGAGAATAGTTATTGTAACTTTTACCCCTATGAAAAATATCAAATCATCCTTAGTTCAAAACACAAGTTTCGGACTCTTTGACCATTTTACGTATTGATTAGGTTGCTAGTGCATCTGATATGCCTAAGAAGGGCAAGTAAGTAGGTAAGTGTGAGCAACTTAGTTGTACTGCTTGGGCATTTATTCATGTCATTCATAATAGTTAAATAAAAGTCCATTAAATGTTGATTTCTTGATGGCTATTCTATAATTAGGAGGAAGTTGCAATATGCTACTCCTAAGTGCCTTGTGAAGACTTCCTCTGGATCCAGGAAATCCTTTTTTCTCCATCATGATGTACATGGGTTAGTTTTTCACTATAACGCTCTGTTCCAAATTGACTTCTAGTCTAAGGTTGTGTGCCAAAGGTTGGTCTTCATAAGGAGTATGGCTCTAGAGAAGGTAAGATCTAGGCCCATTTGGGTGTGGGTGATGTATTAGAAGTGTTTCGGGTGTTCGGGTTGTGTTTTGGAGCCTAGGGGTAATTTGCTAAAGTGTCCGTTCGGGCTTTTGTGGATAATGGATTTTTCTTCAGAAGGTCTTAAGGAAAGTTTGAGTTGTTAGAAGTGTAGAGCTTCTCGTCGCCTTTCTGTGGATATAAGGATCGTTGGAAACGGATTTATAACGAAGAAGTTATGGCTTTCAGAAGTTTGGTAGTTTCAGGCTTAGCCGAGTACGTTGGGCGTACACAATGAGTACGTTGGGCGTACTAGAGAGAAAGGGAGTACTCTAGGCGTACTTTGGGTTATGCTGGGCATAATGACCAGGAGTGGTCGCGAAGGTTCTCTGGAGTACGCTGGGCGTAATCCCGTCAGATCAAAACCCTATTTTAGGGTCTTGGACCCTATTTAAACCCCTTATTTCATAACCAAACCCTAACATCTTTAGCCTCCACCCATCTAAACATTAGAAATCATCATATAGCATCCATGGTGGCATTTTGAGCTTATGGAGTCCATTCTTGGGGTGTTTAACCCATTTTCAAGAAGTTGGAGTTTGATGCAAGGATGGGAATCAAGGAGGAGCTTATGGATCTGGCTTTTAGGACTCATTCTCAGCTTAATGAAGGTATAAAGCTCTGAACTTGACCATTGAATGCTTAGATCTACTATGTTGAGTTTTTGGATCTTTTGGTCCCAAGAATGGAGCTTTATGGTTCCAAATCTGTTTTTAGGCTTGGGGTTGCCACCCTTGATGCTATTTGAGTCCCTAAGGTAGAAAGTTGTCATCTTGATGGTCTTAATGGATTCATGCTTGAGTTAGGGTTACTTTTTTGGAAGTAGAATGCCATTTTTGGAGTTTGGGTTTGTTTGGGGCATGCAAAGTCACCAAGTCAGTGACTTTATGGGTTTAGATGTTATGTATAGCTCGGGTCTGTAATTTAGACTTGTTAGGATCAAGTATTAAGCACTTAATGGATGTTGTGCATGAGCTGCTGCATGTACAGTCCATTTGCTCAGTACGCTAAGCGTACAGAAGAGGTACATTGGGCGTACGCTCTCAGGAGGACTTGGGCCTTTGTGGACTTCGGACCTTTGGGCCCTAATGGTTTTGGGCCTGGAATTGTTGATAGTTGGGCCTGAATGCATCTTTGGCCCAATAATGGAATAGTTGGGCCTATTAGGCCTTGTGGCCCAATATAGAAATGGACTTTGCATTATGGGCCTGGGTTTGGGCTAATTCTTGGACTAGGTTATTGTGGGCCTTCGTGGGCCATTTGGGTCAGGATTATTCACTAAGGAAAGTATTGGGCTTTAGTATAAAGTCCATTGGAAAGGTCTGGGCCCAATTTGGAAAATTGAGCCATTGATGGTCTCATGGACATTATAATGTTGGGCTTTTGTTTTGGGTTTGGACCCTTAGTTTTGGATCATATTGGGTAGGGGTAAAGTGGTCATTTTACCCCATGCATGGACCAAGGATTAGCGTATGGGATCCAGTTGCTAATTGGGTATGTTGACTGGTAGTGACAGCTCAGGTAACTGGTGGGGGCAGCAACTAAGGATTTCCTCAGGAAGCTTCTGCATTCGAGGTGAGTCTTCTCACCATACCAATGGGTCTAAGGCACCAAGGCTGGCCCATTTTATGTTATGTGGTACACTAGTTGTAGTAAAGATATGTGGTATGGTAGCTAGCTTTATGCTAAGTGGTATGCTAGTGATTATATGATATGTGTTATGCTAGTTGTATTTGTGATACTTGCATGGAAGACCCCGGGGGAGCCCGTGGCATTAGATGTAAGACCATGTGGGGTAGCCCATGGCAGTCCTAGGTAAAGACCATGTGGGGTAGCCCATGGCATTGGATGTAAGACCATGTGGGGTAGCCCATGGTAGTCCTAGGTAAATACCATGTGGGGTAGCCCATGACATTGGAAGTAAGACCATGTGGGGTAGTCCATGGCTTTCCTAAGTTTTATGTATGCATGGCTTATGTGATGCAGGTAGATTTTATAGCTAACAGGATATGTGTTATGTGGATTGTGTGTATGGTATGCTCTGGGAAACTCACTAAGCTTTGTGTTTATAGGTTTTGTTTATTGTTTCAAGTATCATCGTTTTGGAAAGGAAGGACTTGGATTGATCGCAGTGCACACACCTATGATTTCCGCAATGAATGATTTTGGGGTGAACTCTGATGAATGTTTTACTTAATGATGATTTGAAATGTTTGGAATAAATGATATCTATTTTTGGGTTATATTAAAAATGAAATTTTTACCCTTGACTTTTGGGTCGTTACAGTCACTATTGGTTTTGACAACTTTTATTTTCAAAATAGTTATGACTATGATAGTAATGATGCCTAGTGCTTTTAGAAGTTGGTGCAAAGCTTCCGTTGTAGAGTGATATTATACACTGTTGAGGGAAGCTTCGGGAGCGTGGCTGAAGACTTAGGTATACACTTGAGTTTCTCTTTTGGTATACACCTTACTTCGGCCTTCGATGATTTTGGTGCAAAGGTTCGATTGCAAAATGAATACTTAGGGCGAATCCGTTTGGCAAAGTTTGGTGAGTGTTGCTTTTGAGGAAAGCTCCGGGAGCAAGGCTGGAGACAATGTCAAAAGTGCAACCAAGAAGTAGAGATTTGAATGAAGTTAAAAAGCATAGTTGAAGACTTGGCGATAAAGTCAAACAACGAAGTGTAGCTGCGAGCTGCATAGTTAATCACTTGAGTTTCTCTTTCGGTATACACCCTACATCAGCCTTCGGTGATTAGAAGTCGTCCCAAATTCTGAACTTTGGATTGGCTTAGTAACTTGGGGACCAAGTCTCCCATCATGGCTAGCTTATGTCGATAATGTCATAGGCTCATGTATCTCGGTCCAGAATAAATTAGATTAAAATGTTTATTGTAAATAGATTTACAAGTGTATGACTGTAACACTAATGTTGAAAGTGTGTATCATTGATGATTAATAAAATATCTCTCTAGTTAGTCTCTGAACATAGCTTCATTACCCTAATCAAGTGAACCACGTTAAATCCTTATGTTCTTATTGTTCTTCGCATTTGTGTTTGTCATACTCCTTTATCCTAACACTTAGACATATAATAAGCTTGCTCTAATATGTTTGTCATTAGAGCCTGAGCTTAGATCAATGAGTATGTTTAGGCTCGCGAGCCTAAACGAGTACACGTTACATATATTATATATGTAAAGTTTTTTAGTTATAATTACTAATTAAATTATATAAACGAAGTAAACCATTGGTGCTCTTTGCTTTGTTACACTTAGTTACACTTATTAGTTGCATCTATGAATTATTATTATTGTTGTTGTTGTTGTTGTTGTTATTATTATAGATAGGGGAAGATCAAATAAATGCAGTTATTAACTACCTCAAAAACATACAACCCGAGTTTGGGCTTGTTTAAACTCACAAGCTGAATTAAGCTTTAAAATAAGGCTTGAAATGAGCCTAAATATGAACGATTCGAGCTTGAGTTTTGTTAGGTTCAAGATCCGCTTGTTGGTTTACACCCTTAGTTTTCTCGTTTCAACAGTTTTTTCTTCTTTACAATAAAATCTTTGAAAAGTAAGAATAGCATTTAAGAGTATATTAGATTTGTTGTTAAAAAAAATGATAAACGAAATAGAAGTTCTATTTACCCTAATTTCCGTGTCATGTTTCTTATCATTAATCTTTACCTGGTGTACTATTTTTTCTATTTTGAGTTTATTGGTGATATGTGATTCTTTTATTGATAACTGGTACATGTTACTAGTTTAACTTTTGGTAAAGACAATGATTGGGATCATATTGACCTATCCTTTGAATCCGAAGGTTATCTTCATGCGCTTCGATGGGTATCTTTCTGTTATCTTATTGATTTTTATAATGTTGATAAATACGTAACTATTATATCACCTTCCACACAACAATAATAAATGCAAATTACAAAGAACATCAACATACTTTACCCTCATTACCAATATGGGCAATGTACTTTATTTCTTACACATAATACCTATGTAAGTAAGTTGCTATTATGTCATGAAACATAAGTACATTGCTATTATGGACATAGAACAAGTATACCAGAATATACAAGGGGCGTTATGGTCATTAAACACCTACGAAATCTTTTTTCCATCATTATGGAATCCCATCATAATAATCGGAATTAGTAATTCCAAAAGATTTGATTACTCCGATATTTTTTCTTAACATAAGTTGCAATCAATTCCTTATAACTCCACCTTCTCTTCCCTCTATTAAACTCCAAAAGCGGTTCCGAACTAGAGTGAAAATCACCTTTCCCCAACACCTCAAACACAACATCATCAGTTAACACAACACCCGAATCATTCACATTCATTTTCCTCAAAGCAAAGTCCAAATTTTTCCCTAATCTCCTATCCAAATACGCATCAACAATACAACCATAAGTCACAAGATCCGGGAAAAATCCATTATGTTTCATATGTTCAATGCTTAAACATGCCCAGTCGTAGACATTTTGGGGCCCGGGGCAAAAAACAAATTGGGGCCCTTATAATTTTTTTCTTGTAAAGAAGGGTGGTACCTCCGGAAATTTTTATTAATTAAAACAAATAATACAATTGAAGGCTGGGGACTCCCCACCTATAGAAAAAAAGGGCTTCGGGACAGGCCCCAGAAGCCAAACAACCTAGCAATTATTAATACAAAAAAACAATAAAATAAAATAAAAGGCTAGAACATGCTCTGAACCATAATACATAAACATAACAAAGAAAAAACTAAATAAATTTACATTTACGAGCTTTTTCAGATGCAAAGTCATCAATTATAGAATCAAGTTCAATATTAGAAAACAAATCTTTTTCAATGAATAACATAGCTAAACCATTTAATCTTTCTTGTGACGTTGATGATCTCAAATAATTTTTTAATAATTTTAGTTTTGAAAAACGTCTTTCTGTTGATGCTACAGTAACAGGTATGGTTAATAGAATTCTATATGCAATACAAACATTTGGATAACAATCTTTACCTTTGGCAAACTCTAAAATTTCAACCAATTACATAACAACATCTTGCAAAGTATTTGTTAATACTTTAAGTTCCGTAATAAAATCATTTAAATCCACATCACTTGTAACGTCCCAATTTTCAAGTCCAAAAACTTCATTTTTAATTAATTGACTTGTAAAAACATTTATAGGAAAACACCAGCTAATCATAACTTTTCATAAAAACCACAACTCATGTCTGAAACAGTTCACAAAAGTAAGAATAATTTCAGAGTACAATCCCAAGTAAACTCTAGTGCGGAAAGCCAACATGTGTGTGTATGATGTGTCGCTACCGCGCCAGCTCCTGCCCCTTCGCTGAAAGGTACCTGAAACGAAAAGTGTAAACTGTAAGCACGAAGCTTAGTGAGTTCCCCCATCGTACCACATACCATACAATCACATAGCATATACACTGCCGGACAATTCTGGGGTGCCCGACATACCCGGTACGGCCATTCTAGGGTGCCGACCTACCCATGCGGCCATTATGGGGTGTCGTCCTACCCGTGTCAAGCCATTATGGGGTTCTGACCTACCCATGTCAAGCCATTCTGGGGTGCTGACCTACCCGTAGGTCCTAACAACCGACCCTCGGGGACTATTCCACCCACTACTGTTACTATCACATATATCATAACATAACATACTATCAGACATATATGGGGTGTCCGAACTGCCCTTCGGTCCTAACAACCGAACTTGGGGACTACTCCCCTCCTACTACCACTATCACATATAACATATCATGCTAACATATAAACATATCATAACATATTGTCAGACATATATGAGGTCCTAACCATGGGCGGAGCCAATAGGGGGGCTAGTGGATGTTTTGCCCCCCCTAACACCATTGATATTACTGTATTACCAAACAAAGCCCCTTTTCAATTATATGCTCATCTCCTTCACTCAAATGGTTATATATATATATATATATATATATATATATATATATATATATATATATATATATATATATATATATATATATATATATATATATATATATATATTACGATGTACGTCTAAGCCGCCGCTAATCTAAAATTCTAGCTCCGCCCTTGGTCCTGACCTACCCTTCGGTCCTAACAACCGAACTCTACTACTAACACATATAACATATCATGCCAGCATATAACATATCAGGTAGTAGCAAACCTAGATTATATCACAAATACAATCATCTAACATACAACCCCTACTGGGGGGCCGGCATTATGGTCGTAGACCCACCGCTACTGGAAGGTAACTCACCTCGAACAAGTAGTTGTTGATAATCCGTGTGGGAAGTCTCTGTCTGCTGCTGCTCCGGAAATCCTCCGGCTATAATCCCCACAAAACACTCAGTCAGAAACTAATATCTATTCTTGAGGTAAAATTACTATTTCACCCCCAATCAAGTCCAAGTCAAAGTCAACTTCAAGTTGACCCGACTCACCGAGTTGGGACGTCAACTCGTCGAGTCCCTATCCCTTTACACTTCCTTATGTACGACTCGACTCGTCGAGTTTAGCGATGACTCGACGAGTTCCTCTTCTATATGAACATCGAATGAACCTTCATCCGACTCGCCGAGTTGTATGAACAACTTGTCGAGTTCACCTTCATCTGATGAACAAGTCATGTCCTTGACTCACCGAGTTGTAAGAACAACTCGTCGAGTTCATCCCCAATCATAAGGAGATTGCCTTGGACTCGCCGAGTCTGTTCTAGCACTCGTCGAGTCCCATGAACTCCAGGTCTAAAGTTAAGTCCAATGCGTTGGGTCACTCCTTCTAACCTGCTACAACCCTTCTAACCCTTAATTGAGTTCTTTTGACCCTTAACAGATATGGGACTTTATGCCTCGGACTCGTCGAGTCCCAAGAACGGACTCGCCAAGTCGGTAATGTCCACACCCTGAATCCTCGATTTCTGATGTACAACACTTGTCCAAATGATAGATCCAATCCCCTAAGCTCGATCTAGCACGTAAAGTTATGAACTTTACGTGCATGCATGGGACTTTTGAGCCAAAGAGGCTCTAAAATGGCTCTAATGTTGCATGAATCCCTCCTTGAGTGCAAAAGCAACCCAAATCTTCCTAGTGACCCCTCCATAGACTTAGATCCGACTTCTTGATTCCCAATCATGTTTGCAATCATGGCTGGCTACCTCATATGGCTTAAAAAGCCCTAAATCTCCCCCTAAAAGGGATATAACAAACAAGCAAGCAAGGTACAAACTTTATACCTTGCAAAGGCTGCAAATGATGAACCAAACTCGAATCCTTCAGTCCCCTCTTGATCCTTCTATGCTCTTCCTTCTTCCTTGAGGTCAAAACCCACAAAAATAACTCAAAAGCTTTAGATCTTGCACCAAAAGGCTTAGGGTTTGCTATGGGGGGTTCCTGGAAGCAATAGGGACGAGTGGTGGCTTAAACATATGATTAAATAAGATGTAAACCCTCATATTAGGGTTGTTTTCCAGCCAGGGCCTACTCGTTGAGTCCGGGACCTGACTCGTCGAGTCCATCACTTGCTTGTTCCTGTAACAACTCTGGGTAATGATCCATCATCTCGTCCACCAGCTCCCAAGTCCATTCTGATCCCTTTCGGTGTTGTCATTGCACCCTCACGAGCTCCACCCTCTTGTTCCTCAGATCCTTCGACTTCCGGTCGAGGATCGCCACAGGTCGCTCGATGTAACTCAGACTGCCATCAACCTGAATATCCTCCAAGGGCACCATTGTTGAGTCATCCACCAGGCACTTTCGCAACTGGAAAACGTGGAAAGTGTTGTGGATCTGACTGAGTTCGGCTAGTAGATCCAGCCTATACGCTACCTTGCCCACCCGCGCTATAACCCTGAACGGTCTAATGTACCTGGGGCCCAACTTGCCTTGTTTCCTGAATCGGATAACACCCTTCCATGGCGACACCTTCAGGAGAACCATATCCCCGACTTGGAACTCTAGGTCTGATCGGCGCTTATCGGCATAGCTTTTCTGCCGACTCTGAGCAGTCTGAAGCCTGCTTCGGACCTGCCGAATCTTCTTTGTCGTCTTGAGCACCACTTCAGTGCTCCCCATTACCCTTTGGCCAACCTCGCCCCAACATATCGGGGTCCTGCACCTCCTCCCATACAGCATTTCGAAGGGAGGGCGGTCAATGCTCGCATGATAACTATTGTTATAGGAGAACTCTGCTAATGGAAGGTAGGTATCCCAACTACCTCCGAAGTCTAACACGCATGCTCGCAGCATATCCTCCAGTGTCTGGATGGTCTGCTCGATCTGACCATCCGTCTGCGGGTGAAAGGCGGTGCTAAAATGCAGACAAGTACCCAGCTCATCATGAAACTTCATCCAAAACATGGAAGTGAACCGCACATCCCTGTCTGAGATCACCGAAACTGGCACCCCGTTTCGCGCCACCACCTCCCTGATATAGATGTCGGCCAACTTTTCGTCCGAAATGCTCTCCTGAATCGGGATAAAATGGGAACTTTTGGTCAATCGATCGACAATGACCCAAATCGAATTCACTCCTCGCGCGGTCCTGGGAAGCTTTGTGATAAAATCCATCGTGATGTCTTCCCATTTCCACAGCAGAATATCCAACAGCTACATCTTGCCATGAGGTCTCTGATGCTCGGCCTTGACCTTCCCGCAGGTCAAGCACCGCTCCATGTACCATGCCACATCTCGTTTCATGCAGGGCAACCAAATAGTCCAGACGAAGATCCCTATACATCTTCGTCGCCCCGGGATGAACAGAAAATCGAGATTTGTGCGCCTTCTCCATCAGAACCTGGCGCACACCCCCATGGTACGGAACCCACACCCTATGGTGTAGTGTCAGTAATCCTCGGCTATCATAGTCGAAAGAGGAAACCTGCCCCACTACTTGCTTTCTCTTCCGATGTTCCTCCTTCATGGCCTCCTGTCGGGCCTCCCGAATCCGCTCCAACAGCGGAGTCACCACTGTCATCCTCAGATAGATATCCCTAATCGGCGCTACCTTGCGGCTAAGCGCTTCGGCCACCACATTGGCCTTCCCCGGATAGTAAAGGATCTCGCAATCGTAATCCTTCACCACGTCCAACCACCGACGCTACCTCAGGTTTAGATTCGGCTGATCCATGAGGTACCTCAAACTCTTATGGTCCGTGTAGACGGTACAAAGAACCCCACAGAGGTAATGACGCCAAATCTTGAGAGCGAATACAACAGCCCCCAGCTCCAAATCTTGCGTCGGGTAATTCGCCTCGTGAGGCTTCGGCTGCCTTGACACGTAGGCGATGACATGCCCTCTCTACATCAGCACTACGCCCAAACCCAAGATGGATGCATCGCAGTACACAACAAAATCCTTCATGCCCTCTGGCAAGGCTAAGATTGGCGCCTCGCATAATCTCTGTCTCAGTGTCTCGAATGCGGCCTGCTGCTCAGGCCCCCAACGAAAGACAACGGCCTTCCTTGTTAGCCTGGTCAGGGGTACGACTATCTTGGAGAAATCCTGGATGAATCTCTGATAGTAGCCGAATAATCCTAGGAAACTTTGAATCTCAGATGGAGACTTCGGAACCTCCCATCTCATCACGGCCTCCACCTTGGCCGGGTCCACCGAAATCCCGTTCTGGTTGACGAGGTGCCCAAGGAACTGCACCTCGCGCAACCAAAACTCACACTTAGAGAACTTAGCATACACGTTCTCCCTCCTCAAAGTCTCCAGCACCTCCCACAGGTGCTCCTCGTGCTCATCCGGCGTCTTAGAATAAACAAGGATATCATCAATAAACAATATCAACGACCGGTCTAACATCGGTCTACACACGCGATTCATGAGGTCCATGAATGCGGCAGGAGCATTGGTGAGCCCGAAGGGCATCACCACAAACTCGTAATGGCCAAAGCACGTCCGGAACGCTGTCTTCTGTACATCCTCCTCTCTGACCCTCATCTGATGGTATCCTGAACGCAGATCAATCTTGGAGAACCAAGATGCTCCCTGTAGCTGGTCAAAGAGGTCATCAATCCTCGGGAGTGGGTAATGGTTCTTCACCGTTACCTTGTTCAGCTTCCGATAATCTATACACATCTGATGCGACCTGTCCTTCTTCCTCACAAACAGAATCGGGGCTCCCCAGGGAGAACTACCCGGTCTAATGAATCCCTTGTCTAACAGCTCCTGTAGCTGTGTAGAAAACTACTGCATCTCAAGAGGAGCCAACCGATATGGTGCCTTGGCTATCGGAGCTGCACCAGGGACTAGGTCGATCCTGAACTCCACCTGTTTCTCCGAAGGTATCCCAGGCAACTCCTTGGGGAATACGTCCGTAAACTCTCACACCACGGGTACATCGCCCACTGTCGCCTTACCCGCCTCCCCGGGTGTCCATGACATAAGCGACATATCCTGCGTAACCCTGATGAAGGTAACGCCTTGCCCTCACTGCCGAACATAAGGCTAGCCCTCACTGTGGTCTCTCGCCCTGAATCATCAACTCTCCCCCTCCTGGGGTCCTGACTCGCACCAACTGCTGTGCGCAATCTATCACTTCCTCATTGGGGCTCAACCAATCCATACCTATAATCACCTTGTTCCCTCGCAAAGGTATGGGAACCAAGTCTACCAGGTAACGCTCCTCGAACAATCTCAAAACACAATCTAGGAAGACCTCATATGCTCGCACTGACCGGTCGTCTGCAATCTCGACCTCTAGAGGGCAATCCAACATGCCCGAAGACTCAGGGAATTTCTTGCTAAGCGCAATGGTGGTTGTCGAGGCCAACACAAATAATAACCCTAAATATTACACACTAAAATAGTGTATAGTGGTAAAGGGATCGAATCCACGGAGATTGGTTCAATTTATAACTCTATGAAAAATCTCTTTGTAAAAATACTTGTAAAATGACAATAAAAATAAAATGGGGGGTTTTGGTGTTTTGAAATACTTGAAACAAACTAGAATTAACTATGATTTAAATAGACAAATGCAACAAAAATAAGAGTTTGATGTAAAATCTATAAGGGAGAGATGGTTGACTTAAAGTTTCCTCACTTTGACTTTTGATGAACATATCATTAGAATCCAATGGTGCAATACTTTGATTTAGATCCTTAATTTGGCTATAGTAATCCAAGGAGCTTGAGATTACCTAGACTTTTCTTAATTGTTGAAATGGATAGAGAAGCTCATAACAATTTCCTTAGTCAAAGTCACTAATTCCAAGTAGCATGTAATTAGTGAAAGTCAACTAGCATTAAGAGCCAAAAAGTCACCAAATCCAAGAGGGGTCAAATGCTTTCACCACCATGTTGGAGGAAATGTTTTTATGATTGTGTGAAGCAAAAACAACACAAAAATCATTTGTTGCTTGCTAATTTGAGGATCCTTTACTTAATCAAGAAATTAGCCAACTAATCACCACAAACACATTTAAACTCATGAACTAAAACATACAAGTAGTGATAAGATGTTAAAACACAAAACATTCCCATAAAGATTTAAGAACATGTTCATGGGTTCTTCAACATTCAACAAAAGTTCAAAGGATTAATCAAAAGTCAACCAAGATTAGTTTAGCCAAGCATGGCTAAACCCAAAGAAACAAAGTTAGAGAAAATTGTACCAAACATTAAGCAAGAATCAAGAGGTAAAAATATGATGTTCTTCAAGTGTTCTTGGCCTTCAAAAGTCTTCAAAACTCCAGAGAGAATCTCCAAAAATCGGATGTCCAAGAGTCTCCAAAAGATGGGCACCAACCTTCCTCAAATAGCTCAAAAGAAGAATTTCCGAAACTGCCCCTGCAGGAGGTTGCGCGACCCGCGTGCTGTTGCGCGGGTGGTCCCTGAATGTAGCATCTTTGAGGTTTTGGGCCTCCATAGCTTAGCCCACTTGGCCCAGTGCGAGCCCAATCAGCTCCTAGCCCATTTTCTTCAAGTTTTTCTTCATTTTAAGCCCAATTTGACCTCTCCAAATCCTCCAAAGCTCGTGCACTCTCCCGATTAACAATCTACGCACGCTTGAATAAACTCCTGCATCTTGCAAAATTAAAGTTTATTTCTCTCCAAGCCTTCAAATAACCATCAAGCTCGCTCCATGCATCATCTCCACAATCACCAAGCCTAACATCATTTTTGTCTACCAAATCTCATCGCTTCCCATACGTCCCGAACACTCCCGCTCCGCTAGACCCGAAAACCTGCAATTATGCTCACAAGATTCGAAAGTACCCAAAATAGTCATAAAATAACAAAATGGAAAATATGCATGGAAATTATCTAAATTATGAATGAAATATGCTAAAATAAACTATAAAAAGAAGTAAACAAAACTAACTATCACGCAAGAGAGACAAATGATCGGGTAGCACCCGAATCAAACAATACCTGAACTAGGATACCGTTCACATGGAACGATCCTAAACAGAGCACATACATAACATATCAAAATCACAGTAGCATATCATAAAAAGCATAAATATGAAGTCATACCCGTCACCACATCGAGTGCATCGCGTGCCTCCTCGGCAGTCAACTGGAATGCCCGACTCCTCACCACTAGAGCCTCTACCTTGCCATGCCGGCCATCAGTAATCCGCAAGGTTGCTAGAGCTGGTGCCTTCACTGGCATTGATGCTATCAACTGGGGGCAGTTGGCCTTCTTGTGGCCCCTCTGATTGCAGTGGAAACACAGCAACTCAGACGTCTAAATAACTAGCGCAGGGGCAGTACAATGCCTGCTGAAGTGCCCCGTCTTTCCGCACTTGTAGCAGCCCGACAATCCCAATCTACACGCCCCCTCATGTGGTATGCCACATTTCCTGCAGTGGCCCTATCCTGACTGGCCTTTCGGCCTACCATCTGATCCCTTAGGCTTCTTCCCCGAAGCCCCAGTCGTCTGACCCTCCTCTATCTTCCTCTTCCGGACATGTTCCAGATCGATCTCCCTCTCCCTTGCCCTAGCAATCATGGAATCTAGGGTAGGGCAAGCTGAAAAACTAATATGCTCCCGAATGTCGGCTCGCAGCATGTCATGGTAGCAGGTCCTCCTCATATCCTCATCTCCCGCATACTGGGGCACCAGCAACGCCCTCTCCCGGAACTTGGCGGTGATATCCGTCACAGTCTCCGTAGTCTGTCTCATGTCCAAAAACTCCCTAGCTAGCTAACAAAAATTGATAAGTACGCAAAGGGACTTCCATGGGAGTACGTGGTGCCAATGCGTCAGGCACATACTCTGGAGACAGCCATCTGGGCTGCCAATTCTGTGGAGGATATGATTAAGGGAAGAGCTGCCAACAAGGTTGAGGTTGGCGAGAAGAGGAGATTTGAAGGGTCTGCTAAACCCAAAAAAAAGAAGAGCAAGTTCGGTTCAAAGAAGCTCGGGGGAGGAGGAAATGAATCGAAATGGTGCGAGAAGTGCAAGAAGAAGCTCTCGGGAAAATGTAGCGAGGAAGTAACCTACTACAAGTATGGGAAAATAGGGCACTATGCCAATGAGTGCACCATCAACAAGAGGGTGTGCTACGAGTGCCTTGAAGAAGGGCATATTGATAAGGATTGCCCAAAGAAGAAAGATGCGGGAAGGCCCAACGTTCCACCGAAGCCAAAGGTGAGAGCCTTCCAGATGACGCTCGAGGTTGCGAAGGAGGCAGCAGACGTCGCTTCAGGTACCTTTCTTGTAAATGGTTTGCCTACCAATATACTATTTGATTCCGGAGCCAACTACTCCTTTGTGTCGTGTAAATTTGGTGGGAAACTAGCATTACCTGTAGAAAAACTTGATAATGCCCTGATTGTAGAAGTTGCCAGTGGCAAGTTCGTACCTGTTAGTAATCGTATTAAGAACGTAGTCATCGACCTAAACGGAAAAGAATTCCACAAAGAGCTATTACCCATAGAGTTAAATGGTTTCGACATCGTTTTGGGTATGGATTGGCTTAGCGCCAATGATGCCAAGATATTATGCCGAAAGAAGATAGTTAGGGTAAATCCCCTTGGAAAGGAGTCATTTATGGTGTACGGGGACAAATGTAGAGTGAATTCTGGAATCATCTCCCTGATGAAAGCCATGAAATGTTTATCCAAAGGATGTGCATCATACTTGGCATTCGTAATCGATGCTAAGAAGGAAAAGAAAGAGGTGCAGAATATACCGGTTATATGTGATTATCCGGAAGTCTTTCCTGAAGATCTTCCCGGGTTACCGCCTGATAGGCAAGTGGAGTTTCATATAGACTTGTTACCAGGAACGACACCGATAGCAAAGGCACCGTACCGATTAGCACCAACGGAGATGAAGGAGCTTATGACACAACTTTAGGAGTTGTTGGACAATGGTTTCATTCGACCTAGTTCATCACCCTGGGGAGCTCCAGTGTTATTCGTGAAGAAGAAGGACGGAAGCATGAGAATGTGTATAGACTACCGAGAGCTGAACAAGGAAACGGTGAAGAATAAGTATCAATTGCCGAGGATTAACAACCTATTCGATCAGCTGCAAGGTTCGAGCTACTTCTCAAAGATCGATCTTAGGTCAGGATATCATCAGCTGAAGGTAAGAGAGCAGGATATTGAGAAGACTGCATTCAGAACTAGATATGGGCACTACGAGTTCTTGGTTATGTCGTTTGGACTAACCAATGCTCCAACATCGTTCATGGATTTGATGAACAGGGTTTGTAAACCATTCCTCGATAAATCCGTGATAGTGTTCATCGATGACATTCTGATCTACTCGAAAAGCCAAGAGGAGCATGACAAGCATCTACAGGAAGTATTAGAAGTGCTGAAGAAGGAGAAGCTTTATGCAAAGTTCTCTAAGTGTGACTTTTGGATACGAGAAGTCCAGTTCTTGGGTCACGTGGTTAACCAAGAAGGGAAATGGTTGACCCCGCAAAGATCGAAGCTGTAATGAAGTGGGAACATCCAAAGAGTCCCACGGAGATTCGAAGCTTTCTAGGATTAGCCGGATATTACCGATGATTTATCCAAGGCTTTTCATTGATAGATGCTCCATCGACAGCTTTGACTCACAAAGGAGCTACATATACGTGGAGTGAGAAACATGATGAGGCATTCGAGAAGCTAAAGAAGAAGTTATGTGAAGCACCGATACTTTCTCTACCCGATGGAGTTGAAGACTTCGCGGTCTATAGTGACGCATCTGGAGTTGGTTTGGGTTGTGTTCTGAACCAAAGAGAAAAGGTGATAGCATACACATCTCGACAATTGAAAGAGCATGAAAAGAACTACCACACTCATGATCTGGAGTTGGCAGGGGTAGTATTTGCCTTAAAGATATGGAGGCATTACCTCTACGGCATGAAGTGCAAGCTTTTCACTGATCATAAGAGTCTCCAGTATCTCTTTAATTAGAAAGAATTGAACATGAGGCAATGACGCTGGCTAGTGTTACTCAACGACTACGACTGTGAGATACTCTACCACGCCGGTAAAGCAAATGTTGTCGCGGATGCTCTCAGTTGGAAAGTCAACCTTGAAAGGAAAAGGCCAAGAGTGTTGAGAATTGAAGTCGTCTCGACGATTGTGGAAAGTATCAGGAAAGCTCAAGAAGAAGCTTTAGAGAAGAATGACCGAAAGGAAGAACGTTTGGGCAAAACGTTAGTGTTCGGTACAAATAGTCGAGGACTGAAGGTACTCCAAGATCGGATTTGGGTACCTAAGACGGGAGGAATAAGAGATCTTCTGATGGAAGACTCACACAAGACCATGTACTCGATTCATCCCGGTAGCACTAAAATGTATAGGGACCTAAAACCCTACTACTGTTGGCCGACGATGAAGCTCGATGTTGCGAAGTATGTGGCCGAGTGTGTGACATGTGCAAGAGTTACGACACAAAATCAGAAAACGTATGGGAGTTTAGAACCTTTACCTGTACCCATGGGTAAATGGGAAGACATCACCATGAATTTTGTGACTAAACTGCCCAGGACGAAGAACGGACACGACATGATTTGGGTGGTCGTGGATCGTTTCACTAAGAGTGCACACTTCATAGCGGCCAACAAGAAGTGGTCTATGGATAAGCTCGCAAATGCTTACGTGAAGGAAATTGTAAGACTTCATGGTGTCATCCAACAATCGTATCAGATCGTGATAGTCGTTTCACGTCGAGGTTTTGGAGGAGTCTACAAGAGGAGTTGGGTACAAAGTTATGTTTGAGTACTGCTTACCATCCGCAGACTGATGGTCAGAGCGAAAGAACGATTCGATCACTGGAAGATATGCTGAGAGCATGTACCCTTAAGTTCCAAGGGAATTGGGACGAGCACTTACACCTGGTAGAATTTTCCTACAACAATAGTTTTCACTCGAGCATCAAGATGGCGCCTTATCAAGCTTTGTATGGACAGAAGTGTCGTATGCCATCTTGTTGTCTTGAAGCCGGAGATAAAAAGTTTATGGGCCCCGAGATAGTCCATGAGACTGCTGAGAAGTTGAAAGTGATTAGGGAAAGGATGTTAGTAGCTCAAGATCGTTAAAAGAGTTGTGCTGACAAGAAAAGACGACCAATGACTTTTGAAGTTGGGGATTCCGTTTTACTTAAAGTCTCACCGTGGAAGGGACTTATAAGATTCGGGAAACGAGGAAAGCTAAGTCCAAGGTTTATTGGACCGTTTAAGGTTCTTCAGAAGATTGGGAACCAAGCTTACAAGTTGGAATTGCCTGAAGAAATCGATGGTATTCATAACACCTTCCATGTGTGTTATTTGAGGAAATTCACGGGAGAAGTTCCTGACATAATCCCGATCTCAGAGTTAAGAATGGATGAGAATAAAAGGCTGATCGAAGAGCCTGAGGCAATTGTTGACCGTAAGACTAAGAAGTTACGATGCAAGATGGTCGACTTAGTGCTAGTCGGATGGAAACATTCGAATGGGTCGAATCTTACTTGGGAAACAGAGGATGACATGATGAGTCGCTATCCACATCTGTTTGTTGATGCATGATTCCGGGACAGAATCATCCTAAGGGGAGGGGGGAATTGTAACACCCGGGTTTCAGGGCTAAGCATTTTTAGACAATATAATAGTCTAGGTCAACTATTGTAACTCTTTTTAAGTAATAAAGATGAAATATTTGAATTCTATGTGAATTATGTGTATTTGTCTGCTTATTACTTAATTATAAAGATATAATTAATAAAAGATAAAAATAAGCGTCAAAATTAAAGTGTGAGATAAGGTCGATATCTTTACATAAAATTTTAGTGGTCGAAACAAGGATTCCGGGGATATAAAGAACGCCAAAATCCGAGTTATAATTAGGGATGAGCATTAGAACCGCCGGAACCGGAATCGGAACCGGACCGGAACCGAACCGGAACCAGACCGGAACCGGAACCGGAATTGGCAATAGGTCCGGTTACCGGTTCTCCATTTTTATGAAAATCGGTCTCGGTTCTAAAAACCGGAACCGGTTTGACATTTTTTTTTCATTTTTTAAAATGCGTATAACTCGCTCATATGAAGTCGAAATTATTTGATTTTTTTTTCCAACATGTAATTTGGAGTTTGTAATTCATTTTTGACGGTACAAACATATGTTTTTGTTAGATATGGAATTAGACACATGCCCCGAAAGAAAGCATATCGATGTTGCGTTTTTTTTATTTCAGCATTATTTTTTTGTTTTTTTGAATATGTTCCATTTTTTAAATGTGTATAACTCATTCATATGACGTCGAAATTATATAAATTTTTTTTCAGCACGTAATTTGGTGTTTGTAGTTCATTTTAGACTATAAAAATACATATTTTGGTTAGATATTGAATCAGGTATAGACCCCAGAAGACAACATATCAATGCTGCGTTTTTTCTGTTTCGACATTTTTTATTTTTTTGGAATCTGTCCCCGCTTTTAAAATGCGCATAACTCACTCATATGAAGTCGGAATTACTTGATTCTTTTTTCATCATGTAATTTAGTGTTTGTACTTCAATTTAGAATGTAAAAAGTCATAATTTGGTTAAATATTGAATCATTTACAAGTTCTAGAAGATAACATATAATCTATAGTATTTCAACCGGTTCTATTTTGAAAAATAACCGAAAAACCGGGACCGGAACCGGAACCGGCGCTAGAACCGGCGGTCCGGTTCCCGGTTCTTATAATATAGGAAAACCGGTTCTGGTTCCAAACCGGTCCGGTTCCAAAGCTCATCCCTAGTTATAACGAAGAAGTTATGACCCGTCGAAGTTTCGCGACGGAACCGACACGATACCGGGAAGCGTAAATAGTGAATTTATGATAGCGAGATTTAGCCTTAGCGATCTAAACGAAATTCATAGAATACATTAAACCGAGAGCGTCCATAAAAAGAACGCCCAAATCTGACTTCGTATGAGGAAGTTATGATTTTTCGAAGTTTCGGATTAGCAGTGTACAGCCCGAAATTCGAATAATAGATCAAGCGGTTTTTAGCCGACACGACCTAAACGAGAATCGAAGATCTCGTTAAGAGTAGCGTAACGAGAAAAAGATAGGCGAAAACGGACGTCGGATGAAGAAGTTATGAGAATTTAACGGACCAATCCTGTCCCGGCCTGTTAATAATGTAACTTTTAAAATAAATTCAAAATTAGCCGACAGAGTCTAAACGAAAGTTGTAGAGTACGCTCCTGCCTTTGCGTGGATATAAAGAACATCAAAAATGGAGCTCGTATGCGAAATATATGAATTTTAAAAGTTTGTAGTCGAAATTACGAAGTCTGATAAGAACTTGATGACGTGGCAGCATCTGGGCCATCCGATGTTGGTTCAGGAGTCGCTTCGGATCACGCCACGTTGCCCTCGCATACGCCACGCGTAGCTCCGGTTTGATCCATCCGATGGTGCGAGACAGCTGGCTTCGGCTGGCATCCTTATCTGAGGTGTACGCCCAGCGTACCCTCGATACGCCCAGCGTTCCGAGAGGCTTCGCCCCCTATAAATACCTGCGAGGGTCTCTGGATTTTTCACACCGTTTTCTTTCTCTCTCTAAATTACTTTCTCTCTCTAAGGGTTTTAACCCTCCCCTAAGCCTAGGTGATCCCCTAGCACCCTAAGGAAGCCCCGAGGCTCCCGGAGTCCCGAAAAAAAGGGTCTTTCGGTTTTGGAAACGTTGCTCCGAGCAAAGCCCGGTTTTCTTTAAAATCCTCTGTAAGTGAGCTACGCTTATGAAACTTTTAATATAGCTTTCTAATAATTATAGTAATGTTATTAGGTCCTTAAAATAATTATTTGGGCTATTATTATGAGTTATATTGAGTGTTATTTAACACTTATATAATAGTAATAATAGTCAGACTATTAATTTGTCGCGGTTATCGTTAGACTAAACCCTAGTGGTATTGATACTAGGTTTTATCGAAGGAAAATTGTTTTGAGAGTATCGAAGCGCTGTCCGAGTGCTGAGTCACCACCTTTCAGGTGAGTGCAGAGTTACTTTCAGCTTACACATTGATATGAAGTAGTTATATAAATTACGTGTTGTGTGTGCATATTATTTGTATACTTGCTATCTATGCTGGATGAACAATTTTATACACGTTTTAAATGATTTAAACTGTATATGTATTTTATATCTACAAAATGTGTTGGGTAGAACATGGGTAGATGTAATAGTTGTTGTGTGATAAAATAAAATAATGAGAGGCCTCGTTATAGATGTTATTGATGATCCAGTCATCTAGCGAAGTATAGATGACGACCACGGACTATTCTAGTTAGTCCAGTGGAACACTAGTAGGCTCGCAACCTGTAGGTGTTTATTTGAACTGTGTGCTCGCCAGGTGTACTCCATCCCCCACATGGTTGCCTTAAGGACATTTATTGCTAAGGAATCCCCTTAGCAGTAGTGTCCATCCCAATGATAGTCGTTAGACAAGGTCCCTTGTGTTAGATGTTTTAGGAACGTAAAGTAAGGATAACGGGAATGGATAATCGGGTTTGTTTGGTTTGATAAATCTAATAAACTTATTTATTGTGGGTTGAAAACCCTATGTACTCACCAGGCTCCCAAGCCTGACCCACTCGGTTTCTTGTATTACAGGTAGTGGCGTATAAGCATAGATGTGATGTCTTGGGATGAGGGATTAAAGGATTTTAGGCCTGTAAATACAAAATAATGTAGTAAGGCCTATGTTGTATTGTTTATGCTTATGATCTGTATCGAACATGACATCCCGAGTCTTTTTAATGAAATACATTTCTATGGAAATGCTTTTGATAATTCTTTATCATATTTTGTTTTGGGACAATTTCTGCAACACCTTTATTTAAAATGTTACTCTGATTTTTAAACAAAGCATAAACAAAATTGGTCTTTTCTGGCCGTGAAAATGGGGATGTCACACATATCATCAGGACAATTTGTTAGGAAGGACTTTTGAGAGAAAGTTATTTATGGTTTATTAATATATAATAAGTTATAATATATTAATATGAAATCATATGTTTTAATTAGTATTGATTAAGAATTAATTTGGAATTAATTTAGTGATCAAAAGATACTAATTAAATCTATGGGGACTAATTATGGTCATTAGTTATATTTATATGTGTTGGGCTTATGATCCATGTTGGACCAAGTTTATGTATGGATACATAAAGAGTTGGGCCACATGGACCATGTATCATAACACCCATTGGTATGGATTTGGGTTATACCCATGACTCTTGGAATCCAAGATATAAATGTGCTACTTCATGACCAAAACGTGTACACTTGTATCTTCTTAGAGAAATATGGAGGTTTTTGGTGCATGGAATTCTCTCTCAAGTCCTACCTTTGTCCATGATGTGTTGTGACTTCATTTGAGGCTTCCAGGCTATTGGGGCTAAGCTCTTTAAGGCCAAATACACCAAGACTTCAAGCTCCATCAAAAGGTATGTCGTGCTAACTAGTATATTATATTTTTATGTTAAATGCATGCTAGTTGTAAGATTAATACATTGGAAACCATTTGCATGTATAATTAGTGAAAAAATAGATCCAATGTATTTAGGGTTGTATGTGCACCATAGGATGTTGTAGTATACTAAAACCCAACAGTGGTATCAGAGTCATGGGTTGTTTTCAATTATACTTGATGCAAGTTTCTGGAAAAAAACGAATTTTTTACTGTCTGAACAACAGATTCGACGAGTCCAGTGAGGGACTCGACGAGTCCATGAACAAATTCATCCAACTCGTCGAGTTGGTTCATGCACTCGACGAGTTGGACCCCCTGACAACATATCTTCAAGTTTTTTTGGCCTGTTTTGGATTAGAATCACTACCACAAAGTGTTTTTGTTCATAAAATTTGTTTTTTTTATACTATGTTAATGTTTATTCTCATCCAAATAAAGGATAATAATCAAAGTTTCAAGTTTTATACATGTTTATATGATGCTTGAAAATTTTTGATTATGAATGTTCATGTTTATGAGTTTGTTTAGATTAATAGAAAAAATTATGAGATAGTTGTTTTCAATCCAAATTAATCTAGAAGTTGGTAATAATATGTGTTTTTGTAACTTGTCCTCAAGTTACTTGAAAAGTCACATTTATGAATTTTAAAAACTCATAAAATTGCCATAGGTTACAAAATGAAGAGTCTTTTTGTCATAAATAGTTTTATGAACTCCATAACTTGTCCTCAAGTTATGGATGTTCAAGAGTCTCTTCATTAATGTTTTTTTAAGACCTTAATTAAACTCATAAGTTATGAAAATCCAAGGGTTTTGAAAAGTTTCAAAACTTGTCCTCAAGTTTTGGAATTTGTAAAGTTTCCCCCCATGAATACTTTAGTTACAAGTTAGCCCTTAGAGTTTTAAAAGTTAAAATTCAACCCTTATACTATTATAATATTAATAGTTAATACTTATATGTATGTATAAGAACAAAGTTAGTCTTACCGTTAGTAGGCCTCATTCACGAAGCCAATCTATAAGGGGGTATAAGGTTACTGCCTATAAAATGGCAGTTTAATGGGTGTCCACTCTCACCCACCGCTTCCTTGACTGGTGGAGGGTTGTTAGCCGAACGGGTTTGACAGGACTATAATTCTCCCTTCATTAAAAGTATAATGATAAATACTAAGTAACTAAACACTTATTAAATTCCCAATCTTAGTTACTTAAGAAAATGTGAATTTGGTGCTAACCGATGAAATTCACACTTTGTACCTTACCAAGTTGTTGGTGGAGCGTGTGTGGGTAACCGACACACTAACTTAGACTAGTAAGGATAACAAAGGGTGACTTAATGTTTGTCATAGATCGGTGGAGCGTGTGTGGGTAACCGGCACATCGATTAGGTGATAATATTAAGGGTACCAAGTGAATTTGCATGGTTATTGACACCTTGTTTTGTGATCCTCAGCATCCTAGTCACAAAATTTGAGAGGGCACAATCGAGATTGAAACATGCCATTGAAAAGTTCAATGAATCTCAAAAGATCTAGGAATTTCAAATCCAAGAAAAACCTAATAAAATTATTTCGTTTTTCATGGTGGAAATTGGTGAATCGTCATTCGCCTACCTTTAAATATCTTATAGCTTGGATTACGACATCCCTCTTCCAAGTTATAAAATATTGTGTTGGGTCCTAGCCTTAATATTTCATATTAGGTGTTATATTAAGGACTTAAAAATCAACTAACTTGAATATCTCCCATTTTAGATGTCTAGTTTAGACATCTATAATCTACCCAAATCTCTTGGAATTTCACTTCCTCCACCCCCTCCAAGTATTCTCCCTAACCCACAAGTTCAAGGTCACTCAAGCCCTATTCGCAAGCAAGATCTATGTGTGATCACATCTTGGAGATGAAGTCACATATTGACAATCCGGGAGAGTTGGGTGTCAAAGTCTTGAGAAAGTTGGATGTTCAATCACTTTCTAAGTCACATAGTGAGTTCGTTTGGGACTACTATGTGATAGACCATGACATGACCCTTAATGATCTTAACTATTTGCTTGGTGTTGCTGAGTCAGCAATGATTTTGAGCACTGGTGAAGTAAATTTGAATGGAAGATCGACTTCCCAAACCTTCATGGATATTGACAATGGTAACATTGGAAATCTAGAAAAGCTTTCTCTTCCCAATGGAAAGGGATCAGCCATAGTCAACTCGGTTGACCAAATGGTAAAGAGAAAGGCTAAGTATGAGATAGACTCGTGTACCATTCCCAAAGAGTCCATATGTTTCTGTTGCCAAAGGAAGGGGCATTGGTTGCAAAGCTGCCTATTTACCTGAAAGATCATAAGGATGGTAAAGTCAAAAAGGTTTGACTCTACTTCGGGTAAAATCCACTATCTAACTCTATTAAGTTCCTATTCCGAGATTCTTATTACATGATGTGACTGGGTCACATGTTGATGCTTTAAGAGTCAAAGAAAAGAGAGGAAGCTTAAAGAAAGTATATGCTGATTCTGATTGTGAAAATGGATTTCAATCGCATGGTTTGGTGATCAGAATTTTGAGATGTTACTTAAGAGTTGTGACAGATTGCTTAAGAATAGATAACAACAAGGTTTTCATATGGATTGTAAGGATAAATTTTTCCGTAAAGTTTTAAAATAAAAGAAAAGGGTTTTGATTTTATTTATTTTAAAATATCCTTTCAATGACATTTGTGAAAAAGTGTTGCTTATATGATTCCATTGACAACAATACTGGTAAGTGGATTTGATTCTTTCATTTGTGGTAGTGTCTAAATTTACCAAATAAGGAAAGATTCTCATCACCCAAGTTTCAATTGGACCGAAACTTGGAATCATGCAAGTTGTATAATATGATGAATGAGAATTATCAGCTTTGGAAAATTAAGACTAAGTCCTTGGTCACATGAATATATGAGTCAAGTGAAGGACAAAGGGATTGGGTACACTTGGGTGTGCGCTGATCAGGTCCACCACAAAGACTATTCGTCATGATTTACTAAAGTTTGGTAAATATGAAGAATCAAATTAGGCAGAACGATAAAAGTTTCTCAAATCTAAAAAGATGAGAGAGTACTTTAGTATCATGTTTTATGATCATCTTAATGATTAAGATACCATATCACAATTGATCCTCTAAGGACATCTTAGTGCATTCTTATGGCTAAGAAGAGGAGTCATGAATTGTTGGAATGGTTAAATCAAGAAGATGAGTCATACTTCGTTCCATAAACAAAGTGTTAGAGTCATACTCCAAGATTGTAACTTGGGTGACACATCTTAAAAAAGGTTTATTAACACTAGTCAAATGTAAGAGTAAAATGTTTTCTACTCTTGTATATTTGAAATTGGTAAGTTGTGATGTTTTGGATAAAACATAGACCAACTTAGGCCAATTACGTGAAGTGTTAGTCTTGATAAGAATCCGCACTATCCCTTGAATATTTATTTTGTTAAGGAATATTTCTTGATAAGAAAGTCTTATATGACAAGAGGATAGTGGGAGTCTTAAAGGTCTTGAAAGTTTCAAGAACTAATCAAGGATAAAACCTATAATTCTTCACTAGCACACAACTTGAGGTTTATAACCTATCGTGCTGACAATTTTGTGCCCACTCCAGTTAAAGTTGGCTTTGCATAGGAGTTCTGAGAGTTCTTAATTGATTGGATAACTACTTGGAAGCAATGGCAGGCCCTTGGGCTGCCAGGTGGCAATAAGTTAAGACTGCACAAGTTCAGTCCATATGAGCTTAGATTTGTCACTAACCTTGTCTTATGATTATGGTTTTGACAAATTCATATGGATAGGAACTCATACATCATACAATATAAGTGTCATAAGGTTTCTCTCCGATTCATGAAAATGATGGTGAGGAAACACTTTCACTAAGTAGATTTTTAGTAGATAGTAATTGTGACATTTGCATTCTCAAAGTCGTTAGTGGAGCGTGTGTGGGTAACCGACACACTAACATAGACTTGTGAGAAATGACAAAGGTCTAAACAATTGAGACTATGATTACGGTATCCCTTTTCATAGTTCTATAAAATTCTTTAGACACACATGTGAGCTATCTAAGGAGAGGTGTATGATTTTGATAAAGTTTTATCAAAGCATCTAGTATCATAAATCTGAAGTTTGGTAAGAGAGTCAATAAAGTATTGATTTCTAGAAGTCCAACTGTTTTCTAAGTACATGTCAAAGCTAGTGGGAGCATAAGTGTTATGCTAATAATCATCATGTTAGTGGGAGCATGATAATTATGTTTAATATTGCAAGTTAGCTATGTTAATTATAGAAAACAAAAGTTTCAATTCGTGAAGATGCAGGGATTGAAAAGTTGTTTTGCTATAATCAAGGGAGAGGGAATTATACTTAATTTCAAATCATCTTAGATAGTGAGATTTTAATCATGTTTAGTCAAGTATATATATATGAATTTTATGTTGAAATGGTTCGACTTAAGGAAATTCTATATATATTGCGTTTTCAAAATTCGATTATGATTATGGCATCCCCCTTCACAGTCAAATTTTGAAAACATGGAAAATAAAAAAATATATAGCAAAAGATTGGTCTAGTATGTGAGACATCATGAATCGTGTCCCATATTATTCCGATATAGGATCGATTGCATGTGTTGTAATATTCATCCTTTCTAAATTTTCCAAATGCTTAGAGCATTAAGAGGGGAAAAGTCTAGAATTTGATATGACTAAAATGATTAAACAATTGTCGAGGACAATCTAAGGTTTACCAAAGATTGGTTGCTCATGGAAAGTTGGAAGTATAAGTGTTAATTTTGGAAGAACCATATTGACATATTCTGAAAAGAGGTAACTCTTGTTCAGAAGTGATAGTCAAAATGGGAATCTGGAAAGGTTTCCATAGGTTGAAGTTGTTCTTTCAAATCTGTGTAAGATTAGAAAGCTTAATGCAAGAAGCATGTTCAAAGTAATGTACTTTGAATTTGAGACTTCGTTTCCATGGAATTGATCTCCATTGGAATGCTCTGTAATGTCTGTTGACAAGTCTTTGTGACTTTGTGCATAGTCATTACGAGAGGATCAATGCATATAAGTTTAGAATCTAACAGATTTTGTTAAATGTTAGGAATTTGGAATTCTTATATTTACGATAAAGATTTGGGATTGTGAAATAAGCATCATTGGAATCATGTTCAATTGATCTATTTCACAAAGCAAAGATCATAGATAAACATGGTGTGCATACTTGGTGTATGGCATGACTAGTGTTTAGAAAACATAGTTTACATGTTTGGAGCATGGGACAACTATTGTTTTAATTCAAGTATCAAGTTGATTATTTGAAACATTATACAACGAATAATGAGTAATCAATATGGTGTTTAAATAAAAGGTGTTCTATTTACTCTCAAAGGTGCTTGGGACCATAGAGGATTAGTATTATTCTTGTGTTTCACTTTGCATGTTTTGACTTCCAGAATAACTAGGTTATCCTTTCCGAATGACTAAGTTATTCAAATCATCAACAATCGATAATACGTTGGAAGTAGGTATTAAGGCAAGACTTTCATGAATCGGGTTTGTAGATGTCCAAGGTAGTGGACATAGTAAGAGTTACTACAACATTCATGAGTACTCCTGGAATAGGGATTCGACTATTGGATTCAACCCACACTCATTTGAATCACTTCATGTATTTTATCACGAGTGATCATGAGACGATAATATCTTATATTCTTCAAACCTAAAGATATGACTTGTTGCCTATGAGTTGGTTATACATTGATTGCATGAAAACACATTTGGTAACTCGATGTTATAAAACGTGTCTTTGTTATGATTCAACAAGTAATAGAACAAGCATATGAGTCGAAGTTTATCCATTCCTTTTACCCTTGGAGGGATAAAAGAGATATTTGTGGGCCCCTCGATGATTTGGTGATGACAAACGTAAGTGCTCGGTCGGGCCTGGACTGATTTGATTTGTTCAATTAGTCAGTCGTCATAAATCGGAAATCAGGAAACAACAAATGGACTGAGAGAATGATTATAATCCATGTCTCAGCCCATATGATATCTAGAATGGAGGAATATATGATCCCTTATCTAATGGACATGTCACTGATTTGTTCAAAGTTCGACAGTGGCTTTTAAGAGCTACGATTGCTAGTCTGGATCTTGGAGTAATACTTGAATAATAGTTTTAGACTTATCCAAGTGGGAGACTATTGGATTAGGTGTCTAAGCCCATAACTATTATTGGTATATATTCGACCCGAGAGTAGCATGGTCTATTTGGGTTGCATATCATCAGGACAATTTGTTAGGATGGACTTTTGAGAAAAGGTTATTTATGGTTTATTAATATATTATAAGTTATAATATATTAATATGAAATCATATTTTTTAATTAGTATTGATCAAGAATTAATTTGGAATTAATTTAGTGATCAAAAGATACTAATTAAATCTATGGGGACTAATTATGGTAATTAGTTATATTTATATATGTTGGGCTTATGATCCATGTTGGACCAAGTTTATGTATGGATACATAAAGAGTTGGGACACATGGACCATGGATCATAACACCCATGGGTATGGATTTGGGTTATACCCATGACTCTTGGAATCCAACATATAAATGTGCTACTTCATGACCAAAACGTGTACACTTGTATCTTCTTAGAGAAATATGGAGGTTTTTGGTGGATGGAATTCTCTTTCAAGTCCTACCTTTGTCCATGATGTGTTGTGACTTCATTTGAGGCTTCCACACTATTAGGGATAAGCTCTTTAAGGCCAAATACACCAAGACTTCAAGCTCCATCAAAAGTTATATCATGCTAACTAGTATATTATATTTTTATGTTAAATGCATGATAGTTGTAAGATTAATACCTTGGAAACCATTTGCATGTATAATTAGTGAAAAGATAGATCCAATGTATTTAGGGTTGTATGTGCACCATAGGATGTTGTAGTATACTAAAACCCAACAGAGACAACCGTTAGTGATACTGATACATCGAGAGGGATCTCATCCACTACAATTTCCCCGGTCTTGCCTCAGCCTTCCTCAATTCGGGTACGAATCCTCTGCTTTCAGTAATACGGGCCCATACTACCTTCCATATCTATCCGTACCTTCCTAAAGGACTGCCTTGACTCCACCAAGTCCCTTTTACTACTGCTAATCTCTGCTATTCTCATCCTAGGCTTACCCAAGGGAAAATCTCTGACTCCACCCAAACCGGTCCTCAACTGTTGAAGGCTTCTTGTAATGCCAATTAGCCATTACCTGAATAACATCACATGTAATGACGCTCGGATAATTCTTCGAGTAAAAGACTCGTCCCTACAACGGTTAGACTCAAACAAGAGCTGCGCAATAGGGCCAAATCCAGCACTCTGAGATTATCCCACCCTAATCACATGTGACGTGAGGTATTCACCTAATGGCTAACTCCCATCATTAAGATTCCCACAAAGCACAAAGCAAGCAACATTCAGACACAGAAAAACTACTCAATCAATTTTGTTCTCATAGTGAGAAACTGTACTAGCATACAATGCTGAGCTCATACTACCAGGCATAACCTAAACAGGCTATCCTATTACTGTCTACTCAATACTGGCATGCAATTCTCATAAGCTAAAGCACATAAAGCAGGCACATAAGGCATCATTCCTAGACCCTTAGTCATATTCTAGCATGTTGTTCTACTGAAACTGATAAACATAATATAAACTTGTATGGGTACTTTGGGGAATACTTACTTGAGCTCGGCCGGTAGCGCACATCACACACTTTGTTATTTCTCAAAACCCTTTTATCTTAGTTTTTAGGAAACCATTTTGCTTGTAAAAATCTTTTAATCCCCCGATTTGAGTCCAGACACCCCCGAAGGTGTGTCCGAATCCCTCAAACAAGGGTTCTGATACCAACTTGTAACGTCCCAATTTTCAAGTCCAAAAATTTCATTTTTAATTAATCGACTTGTAAAAACATTTATAGGAAAAGATCAGCTAATCATAACTTTTCATAAAAACCACAACTAATGTCTAAAACAGTTCACAAAAGTAAGAATAATGTCAGAGTACAATCCCAAGAAAACTCTAGTGTGTGTATGATGTGTCGCTACCGCGCCAGCTCCTTCCCCTTCGCTGAAGAGGTACCTGAAACCAAAACTGTAAACTGTAAGCACGAAGCTTAGTGAGTTCCACCATCGTACCACATACCATACAATCACATAGCATATATACTGTCGGACAATTATGGGGTGCCTGACCTACCCGTACGACCATTCTGGGGTGACGACCTACCCGAGCGGCCATTCTAGGGTGCCGTCCTACCCGTGTCAAGCCATTCTGTGGTGCTGACCTACCCATGTCAAGCCATTCTGGGGTGTTGACCTACCCGTTGGTCCTAACAACCGACCCTCGGGGACTATTCCACCCCTACTGCTATTATCACATATATCATAACATAACATACTATCAGACATATCTGGGGTATCCGAACTGCCCTTCGGTCCTAACAACCGAACTTGGGGACTACTCCCCTCCTACCACCCCTATCACATATAACATATTATGCCAGCATATAAACATATCATAACATACTGTCAGACATATATGAGGTCCTGACCTACCCTTCGGTCCTAACAACCGAACTCTACTACTATCACATATAACATATCATGCCAGCATATAACATATCAGGTAGTAGCAAACCTAGATGATATCACAAAGACAATCATCTAACATACAACCCCTACTGGGGGGCCGGCATTGTGGCCGTAGACCCACCGCTACTGGAAGGTAACTCAACTCGAACAAGTAGTTGTTGATAATCCGTGTGGGAAATCTCTGTCTGCTGCTACTCCGGAAATCCTCCGGCTATAATCCCCACAAAATACTCAGTCAGAAACTAATATCTATTCTTAGGGTAAAGTGACTATTTCACCCCCAATCAAGTCCAAGTCAAAGTCAACTTCAAGTTGACCCAACTCGCCGAGTTGGGACGTCAACTCGTTGAGTCCCTATCCCTTTACACGTCCTTATGCACGACTCGACTCGACGAGTTTGGAGATGGCTCGACAAGTTCCTCTTCTATATGAACATCGAATGAACCTTCATCCGACTCGCCCCGTCGATTTCACCTTCATCTGATGAACAAGTCCTGTCCTTGACTCATCGAGTTGTAAGAACAACTCGTCGAGTTCATCCCCAATCATAAGGAGATTGCCTTAGACTCGTCGAGTCTGTTCTAGCACTCGTCGAGTCCCATGAACTCCAGGTCTAAAGCTAAGTCCAATGTGTTGGGTCACTCCTTATGACCTGCTACAACCCTTCTAACCCCCAACTGAGTTCTTTTGACCCTTAACAGATATGGGACTTTATGCTTCGGACTCGTCGAGTCCCAAGGTCGGACTCACCGATTCGGTAACATCCATAGCCTGAATCCTCGATTTCTGATGTTCAACACTTGTCCAAATGATAGGTCTAAGACCTTAAGCTCGATCTAGCACGTAAAGTTACGAAATTTACATGCATGCATGGGACTTTTGAGCAAAAAAGGCTCTAAAATGGATCTAATGTTGCATGAAGCCCTCCTTGAGTGCAAAAGCAACCCAAATCTGCCTAGTGACCCCTCCCAAGACTTAGATCCAACTTCTTGATCCCCAACCATGTTTGCAATCATGGTTGGTTACCTCATATGGCTTAAAAAGCCCTAAATCTTCCCCAAAAGGGATCTAACAAACAAGCAAGCAAGGTACAGACTTTATACCTTGCAAAGGCTACAAATGATGAACCAAACTCGAATCCTTCAGTCCCCTCTTGATCCTTCTATGCTCTTCCTTCTTCCTTGAGGTCAAAAACCACAAAAATCACTCAAAAGCTTTAGATCTTGCACCAAAACGCTTAGGGTTTGCTATGGGGGGGGGGGGGTTCCTAGAAGCAATAGGGATGAGTGGTGGCTAAAAGAGATGATTAAATAGGGTGCAAACCCGCATATTAGCGTTGTTGTCTAGCCAGGGCCTACACGTCGAGTCCGGGACTCGACTCACCGAGTCCATCACTTAAATCCCACGCCCCGTCCCGCTTCTACTCGACGAGTTGGTCTTTCAACTTCCCGAGTCCAAGGCCAAAAATGCAAAACACTTAGATAAAAATAAAAAGAAATACGTACCAAGAACCAGGTGCTACGCATAAGTCATTATGAGTAAAATTATTTACAAAATTAGTACAACTTGTTTTAAGTTCAATTTCATCCAATGACTTTAACCTTTTTGAATCATATAAAAATCCAAAAATATTTTCAAAGTTTGTTAATTGCTCAAATCTACTCTCTAATGCCGCAATTGTCACATCAACAATATATATAAAATACTTGATTCTAAATGATTCTTCTGGTGATAGTAAAATACTTTCACAATTAGTTTCATCAAATTGTTTTGTTCTAATAATTTGTCGTTTTTTTAGGAATATAGGTTCAACATCCATATCCGATGCAATGGCCTTAGCATTATCTATACTAAGTTCATAAGCTTCATTTCTATAATTTTTAAAACATGTCATCATATTTTTTAATAGATCAATTGTGGCATCAATACACAAAGTTTTGGTTTGCATTTTTTTACTAGCTTTATTAATAGCAAATAAAATATCATACCAAATTACCATACCAAGTAAAAATTGATAACTTTCAATAGCATGAACTAAACTTTCAGCTTCACTTTTAGACTTTGCATCATCACATGATGAACATAATTCTACCAAGGCATCCCTTATATGAGGAGCTTGAAAACTAATGGCTTTGACACTTTTTATTCAACTCTCCCAACGAGTATTAGATAAATATTTTATCGTTAAGTTAGAGACTTTATCAAGTAATATTGACCATCTTTTAGTTGAACCCGAAAATAATACAAAAATGTGTTGCAAAACTCCAAAAAAAAGAAATAGATTTAGCACAAGAATGAGCCATATCACTAAATGTGAGGTTAAGACTATGACAAGCACATGGCATAAACAATGCTTTCGGATTAATTTCAAGTAATCGTTTTTGAACCCCTTGGTGTTTTCCTTTCATGTTAGAACCATTATCATAACCTTGTCCTCTTACATCATCAATATTAAGACCATATGATTTAATAACTCATTAAAAAGTCCTAAACCTGATGTGTTTTCTACTTTCAAAAATTCTATAAAAAATTATTCAACTTTTATTTTATTATTAGACATGTTCACACATCGAATAACTAGAGTAATTTGTTCTTGATGGCTAACATCGGGGGTACAATCAAGGATAACACAAAAATATTTTGATTCTTTTATAATATTAATTATAGAGTTTCTAAATTTATTAGCTAAAATAGAAATGATTTCATTTTGAATTTTGTGCCTTAAATAATGAAGATGAGTTTCATGATTTTCTATGTGTCTAACATGCTCTTGCATTATAACATCAAATTCCTACCATCATTTGAATTGCTCCCAAAAAATTACCATTAGCTTCTTGAAAAAGTTTTTAATTACAACCTCGAAAAGCCAAATTGTATTTTGCCAAATATTTTATGACAACAATTATTCTTTTTAAAACTTACCTCCAGCGTTCTTTTTCAGTTAAAATTTTATTTTGTAAATCTTTATCAATTGTTTTATTATTATCCAATCTTGTTTTTACTTCATCCCAAGAATCCATACAAAAAAGATGTCGAGAACTATTTTCATGTTCGTTAAGTCTATCAAATAGATGTTTCCAATCATTAAATCCATCATTTGCTAAAGAAATTTTAGTAACATAATTATTAGGTTTAAACAATTTACAACAAAAACAAAACACTCTATCAACTTGTTTTGAGTAAATTAGCCATTTTCGATCACTCGTCTCACCATTACTTAACTTTCTAGTATAAGAAGCATAAGAAAAATGTCTAGACAGATTATCTTTATGATAAACAAAATTTGTTTCTCTTATTGGCCCTTTTTCAATCAAAAGATCTCTTAAGTTATTATCAAGATTATTCCAATTACTAGGATCATATATATCTAAAGGTGGAATAAATTGTTCATTGTTATTATTCATGCCATTTTCATTTTCATTCTTATTTGTAATATTAACATTTTCATGAGAGAAATTAACATATTCATTATTAATAATTTCATCGTCAATAACAACATTTTCATTTGAAACATTTTCGTGTATGACATTATCTTCTTCACCTAAAACATTTTTATGTGCAACATTATCTTCTACATTAGAAGAATTTATTTTTTTACAAACTTATTCATAGATCCTTTTTGAGAATCATTAAATTGTTCAATTTTTTGTTTTTTTTTCGTTTTTCACTTCCAGACATATGTTTTCTAGGAGGCATTTTTAACAGATAACAATCAAGATAACTGATAACAAACAATCACACAGATTCACAAAAAACAACTTAACAAAATAAAGGGAAAATAGACTACCTGATGGCTAATGTGGCTGCTCAGCAGTTGACTTTCTGTTGCTTGTTTATAAGATTATATCCTTAATCCTTTGTTCCCAAAGCAATGAGAAATCTGAAGATTAAAAATACAAAATAATCTTTAAATATGAGAAATTTCAATTTTAGAAAAATCACATAAAATAGATTAAATTTTTTTGAAAAGAAAGTACATGTAGGTTGTAGGCTGTAAGTCTATAACTAGCTTAACTGTTAATAATCTTTGAGCAATCTCAAATCTTATATCCGAACATAAAAAAATAGTTAAATAAAGAAATCAGAAAATTTATTTCATATCTTATTATCTCAAATCTCAAATCTGATTAATCATTCATAACAAAATCAGCATTACAAAAGTTTATTTAATCAAAATCAATAATTAAATCACCTTCCATTGCATACTCTTAACAAAATAAACAAATAGTTCATAGATTAAAAAATTAGACTCACAGATCAAAGCGTTGTACTGTACTTCAGTCTTCAAAGTTCATACAAAATCCGAAATCACCATTCACGGATTCACCGAACGATTCAGAAATCAGAAAGAGAACCACCATAGTACCACTCCACTAGCTATTTCAGAAAAATCAAATCAGAAAATAGAAGAGAAATAGAGAATGAGTATTATGTAATCCATCATCAGCTAATCGGCGATGGCAAATTAGAAAATCAAAATTCAGAGAAGAGGAGGAGATTGGAGAAGGGTAACCGATTAACTTGAAGTCTTGAACTAGAAATAGAAGAAGGAGAATCGAGAACTAACCGTTAGAGATGGTGTGTCGTTTAGATTTTCCATGGAAGCGAACTAGCGAAGCTGAAGAGAAGCCAAACCGCCCAAGATTCAATTGAGTCTTGAAAATTGGAACCGAGAAACTCAAACACGGTAGGTCACACTCCCGTTTCTTCAATTTGGGCGTAGTCGTGCAGGAGTTCATTTTGGGCCAAAAAAATATGGGTTGTGATTAATATAGGCCTAAAAAATATGGGCTGCAACTAATATAACCCAATAACAGGTATAAATACGGGGCTCTTTGGCGTCTGGGGGCCCGAGGCGGTCGCCCAGCATGCCCAGGCCCATGGGCGGGCCCTGGACTTAAATGCAAATCCCAAAACAAAGACATCTTTGAGAAAGCTACAACTCGAATATTAAAAGTAGTGAAATCAAGTTCGAATCCAGCTTCCAACATATTTAAAAACTCTCTCTGCAAACTCTTCATTTTAAAATTTGCAGCATACGACAATAACAATAAGTTCCAAAGAAGATTCCCTGCATTTCTCCTACCAAGACCCACGTCCCTTAAGAAGTTTCCCAAAGTATGAAACTTTTTGTCCCTTATATAAGCAAGAGAAATTGCCCTAATCCCATCTTTTTCAACCAAAAGTCTTGAGCTTTTTAGAAGTTTGTAAGCGTTTTCCATCATGGGTATTGAATCAAAATGACTATAATACATGATATAAGCATTACCCATAGTAGAATCAACAGGAAAACCATTTGAGACCATATCTTTTAATATATTCTCCATTAACTCAAGCTCTCTTATCTTACCAAAACAAGATATGGTGTATTCATAAACTTGGTGTTGTAGTTGAGGATGCCTGAGACTAATTTGATGTATAATTTGGATTACTTCATCAAAAAGCCTCCCTTCAATGTAGGCATCAATTAGGCCCAAAATTCTTTGAATATCAAGATTATAAGAACTGTTTATAATTTCATTCCATATGGAATCTGCCTGTGTGAAAAATCTGTTATTTGCATTGTATAACATCAAAGTTGTCATGGTAGAATTGTCGGGAGCAAAACCTTCATTTTGCAATTTATCGACATGTCTTCCCTTTCTGTTTAAACATGGAATAATAGAAGCATAGTTTTTTGTTGGATTAGTGTCTAAGTCCATAACTATTTTGGTATGTACTTGACCCGATTATGAGCATGGTCCTTTTGGGTTGCCTTCACCATAGCAATATGTAGGATGATTTAAGGAGAAAAAGGTTTAAATATGATTTATTAATATATTATGAGAATAATATATTAAAGGAGAAATCATATTGTTTAATTAATATTAGTCAAGAATTAATTGATAATTAATTTTGTGGCTAAAAGAGATTAATTAAATTCAGGGGACTGGACTGCAATTATTGGATAATTGAGTTATTGGGCTAAGGAATGCTAAAGGATCAAGGGGTGAACGAAATTATGATGGAAGCCCATCATATTTTCGTCCATGGCCTTATCCAGAAGGTTCCATGGGCTGCTTAGAGTTTAAGCTGTCCATTAGGGTTTTGACTGAAACCCTAGCAGCCCACACAAGTATATAAAGGACCCCTTAGGCTCCAAAAACGTGGACAACTGATTCTCTAGGGTTTCTAGTCGTTTTTCGGCAGCCTCTCTTATTCTCCTCTTCATCCAAGTTGTATATGGTGTTTGTGACTCCATTAGAGGTGCAGCACTTGAGGCACTAAGCTTTCTAAGGCCAATCCAAGCAAGGAATTGATTGTTATTGCTATATAACAATCAAAGGTAATTCTCCAAACCCTAATTCAGTTCATAATATGTTAGATCTAAGTTTATTAGTCTTGGATTCAAAGCATGTACAATAGAGAAACCTAGATCCAAGCATTAGGGTTTGTATGAGCACATAGGATTGTTCTTATGCATAAAACCCAACAGTGGTATCAGAGCCTTGATTGGTTTCAGTTGTATGTGATGCTTAACTACTTTATTTGATGAAAATTGAGTTTTTTGGCCTCTGCCCGACCTGACTCGGCGAGTCAGTGGATGAACTCGGCGAGTCTGTCTGACTCGGCGAGTCCAGGGGTCAGACAGAGGGATTTTCGGGTTTTGGCTGTTGTTTTGACTTGGATTTGATGCCTAATTTGTTTTTTGAAGTTAAAATCCGATTTTTATCTTAATTATATGTTTATCCTTGCCAAAACAATAGATAATTTCAAATCTTTTAAATATTGGTTGTTTATGTGATAAATATGGATTATTTAAAGTTATTTGGTAATTATCTGATGACTAAAATAAGATTAGGTCAAAAAAATAGATAATTATGAAATTAATTGTTTAATTTGAATTATTTGTTGTTTGATCCCTAATGTTTTGAAATGTTTCAAAACTTGCCCTCAAAGTTTTGGAATTTAAAATTTGACTAAAAGTTTAATTTTGAAATGTTAAATTCTAAAACCCTAGTAATTTGAAAAGTTCAAATCACACCCTTATGGTTTTATTAATTAATTAAAGTGTATAATTAAAAGTGATTTAATAAACCCATAAAGTCTTGGTTTACATTTAATTAAAAGTATAATTTTACTAAATTAAACCACCTAGTATTTTAAAAGTGTAAAATACACCCTATACTATATATAACATTAAAAGTCTAATATTATATATGTATGAGTAAACAGTCAGTCTTACCGTTAGTAGGCCTCATTCACGAAGCTGGTCTATAATGGGTGTTTAAAGAAATTGCCTATAAAATGGCGATTGAATGGGTATCCACTCTTACCCACCGCACTCTTGACTAGTGGAGGGTCGTTAGCCGAACGGGTAGGATAGGACAAAAACCTTCCATTATAAGTATAATGAAGTACAAAGTAACTAAATACTTTTTCAAATTCCCAAATCATAGTTACTTTAGGCAAAATGTGAAATTGTATGCTAACCCATGGAATTACACTTCGTACCCTTGTCAAACGTTAGTGGAGCGTGTGTGGTTAACCGACACACTAATTTGGGGATGACATTGGTAGCGAAGGGTGACTCGATGTTTGTCATAGATCAATGGAGCGTGTGTGGCTAACCGGCACATTGATTAGGTGATTGTAGCATTGGGTGCACTACGTGATTCGTATGGTTATTCACACCTTGTTTGTGATCCTCGGCATCCCAGTCACAAATAGTAGGGCATAATCGAGATTAAACATGCCATTGAAATGTTCAATGAATCTCAAAAGATCTAGGAGTGTCAATTCATTTAAAACTTAATCTTCCTTTTCGTTTTTCATGGTGGAAATTGGTAAATCGTCATTTACCTACCTTCAAATATTCTGTAACTAGATTACGGCATCCCTCTTCTAGGTTGTAGAGTATTGTGTTGGATCCTAGCTTGATGTTTCATTTGGGTGTTGCATCAAGAGTTCTAATCAACTTAACTTGAATTTTCTCCAGTTTTGTAGATGTCTACATCTTACAATGGTCTTGCCAAATCCTTTGGAACAAGCTTTCCAAATGAAGATGACGTTCCGAGATACGATCAAGGAAATGAGATTCATGCTTCACTTCCTCCACCTCCTCCAATTATTCTCCCTGACCCACAAGTTCAAAGTCTTGAAAAGTTCAAGCTCACTCAAACCCTTTTGGCAAGTAAACACGAAGATGGGAAACCTGTGTGTGCGCACGCCTTAAAGATGAAGTCACACATTGATAGGTTAAACATGTTGGGTGTCGAGATTTCAAGTGAGTTGGCTGTTGACTGGGTTCTTCAGTCACTTCCTGAATCATATAGTGAGTTTGTTAGAAAGTACTATATGATGGACCACGACGTGACCCTAATTGATCTCACCTATTTGCTTATAGCTGCTGAATCAGCAATGATTTGGCGTGCTGGTCAAGAAAATTTGTCTGATGAATCAAACTCCCAAACTTCAATGGACACTGGCAACATTGGAAGTGCAAAAAGAACTAAGTCTGTGATTGTCCGATGTGCTGTGCCAAAGGAGTCCATTTGCTTTTATTACCAAGAGAAGGGGCATTGGAGACGAAGCTGCCCTATTTACCTGAGAGATCTAAGAGATGGGAGAGTCAAGACGTATGGCTCCACTTCAGGTAAAATCCATTATCTAACTCTTTTAAGTTCCTATTCTAGATTCTTAATACATGATGTAATAAGATTACATTTTGATGTTTTGTAGGATCAAAGAAAAGCGAGGAAGCTTAAGGGAAGAAGTGAGCTGAATCTAATCGTGAAGAAATGGATTTCGATCGCATTACTTGAAGAATGGATTCTTGAGCTACTACTTGGAGTTAGAATAGATTGTTAAGAAATATGTAATAACATAGTTTTTCAATTGAATTGCATTGTAAGGACAAATTTTTCCACAATAAAATGAATTTTGACTTTATCTTATTTATTTATCCTTGCAATGGCATGTATGAAAGAATTTATGTTTGATGTTTCTATTATTAGCAACAATGGATTTGATTCTTAATTATGTTATTTGTGGAAATGTCAAAAGTTTACCAAATAGGGAGAGTTTCTCATCGCCCAAGTTTCAATTGGACAGAAACTTGGAATCATGCAATGTGTATTGTATGATGAATGAAAAACTTTCACATTTGGGAAACTTAGACTAATTCTTTGGCAAAGTGTCTATTGAAGGACAAGGAGATCAAGTACACAAGGTTGTGCATTGATCAAGTCCACCACAAGAGTGACAAAGATATTTGTCATGATTTACTAAAGTTTAGTAAATATGATTATACTTATAAGATTGAGTGTAATTCTGAGTTGATTGAAAAGGTTTCAATGAATAGCAGAACGAATAAGAAGAATCAAGAAGGCAGAAAGATAAAAGTTTCTCCATTCTAAGAAGAAGGGAGAGTACCTTTTATTGTGTTTTATGATAAGTCTTAATGATTAAGAACCTTGTATCAATTGATCCTCTAAGTGAGTCTTAGTGCAATTGCATGTCTAAGAAGAGGAATCGAGAATTGTAGAAATGGTTAAATCAAGAAGTCAATCATACTTCGTTCCAATATCAAGTCTTAGAGTCAAGATTGTGACATTGAGTGAAAAGTCATAAGTAGGTTTATAACACTCATCAAATGTGGAACTTGGAAAAGTTTTCTTATTTGCACATTTGAAATTGGTAAGTTGTGCTTTCTTGGATAAGATAGAGACCAACTAGGACCAATTATGTGAAGTGTTTTGTCTTGATAAGAACTACACTAACTTTTGAATATTTGCTTTGTCAAGAAATGTTTCTTGACAAGAGAATCTTATATATCAAGGAGTCAGTGGGAGTCTTAATGGTCTTGAAGGGTTTCAAGAACAAATCAAGAATAAACCTTATAGATCATCACTAGCACACGACTTGAGGTTTACAACCTGTCGTGCTGACATTATTTTGTTTCTATGCCATTCCAATTGAGTTAATTGTGTATGTGAGTTCTTTGAGTTCTCATTTAAATGCATACTAGAGCCTTAGTCGATGGAAAGTACATTCATATGTAAGGACAAATTACTAAACTACTTGGAAGACATGGTGGGCACTCGTGTTACCATAAGGAAAGAAATCAAGATTAAGAAAGTTCAGTCCATATGAGGTTGAATTTGTCACAAACTTTGGTTTTGGCAAATTCACATGGATAGGAACTTATACACCGTAAAATCAAAGTGTCATAAGATTCCCTCCTTCATGAAAATGACTGTGAGGAAATGCTTTCACTAAGAGGGATCTTAAGAAGATAGCAATTGTGAAAATTGTATTCTCAAATTCAATTATGGTTACGACATCCCTTTCCATAGTTCGAATTGTGAGATTTGGCAATTAGTTTGAACATTTGGAACTTAGTAACATAAGTTCTAAATTGTTTAAGCACACATATGAGCTATCTAAGGCAAAGGTGTATAAGTTTAAGAAGCTTAGATAAAGGCTTGTCGAAGCATCTGGTATTAGAAATATGAATTTCAGAAATTCAATAGGCATTGTTTTCTGAAAGTTCATTTGTTTTCTGAATACATGTCAAAGCTAGTGGGAGCATAAATGTTATGCTTATATGATAATAATCATCATGATAGTGGGAGCATAAGTGTTATGATTGTATGATTATTATGGCGAGTATTGCAAGTTAGCAATATTAATTATAGAAAAACAAAGATTCAATTTGCAAAGTTGCATGGGTTGAAGAGTTGTTTTGCTATAATTAAGGGAGAGAATATTATACTTCATTTCAAAATCTAAAGCTTAGATTGAGAAATTTTAACATTTTCAGTCAAAGGATACATTGTGTGTTCTTAAAATTCGATTATGATTACGGCATCCCTCTTCATAGTTCGAATTGTGAGAACATGACACATAAAATATTATGGCAAAAGATTGGTAAAGTATCATATCTTTATGTAAGACATTATGCATCGTGTCCCATACGCTTCGGGTATAGGATCGATTGCAAATGCTATAATATTTACCATTCTAAAATTTTTCAAATGTCTAGCACATTAAGAGGGAAAAAGGACTAGAATGGATTTTGACTAAAATTATTAAACAACTATCAAAGGACGATCCAAAGTTTGCTGAAGATTGGTCGCTTGTGAGTAGTTGGAAGTATGGTATTGGATGGATCATATCGACATTATTATGAATAGATAAGATTCTATTAAGAATGAGTTGTCATATGGAAAATGTGGAAATGTTTCCATATTGGGAGTTGGATATTGAGATTCTGTGTCTAGATTAGAAAACTTTATGCAAGAAGGATGTTCAAAGGAATGTACTTTGAATGTGAGACTTCACGTCTATGGAATTGTCTTGTAACAATTTCTAAGAAAGTACTTTGTAATTTTATTAGCCAAGTCTTGGTGACTTTTGTGCTATGACTTTATGAAAGGATCGTTGCATAAGATGTTAGAATCTAGCATATTCTAATAGTAGCAAAGAACCTTGTGTTCTTACACTAATGATAAGGATTGGGAATTGTGAAATGAGCATCATTGAAAAGGTTTTTCAATTGATCTATTTCACAAAGTAAGGACCATAGGAAACATAGTGTGCATGCTTTATGCATGGGACAGTTGTTGTTGTAATTTAAGTAATAAGTTGATTTTCTGAAACAGTAAACGATAATAATGAGTAATCAATATGGTGGTTAAATAGAAGTGTTTTATTTACTCTCACAAGTTTGAGACCATATAGGATTAAGTATTATTGTTATGTTTCAATTAGCATGTTTTGACTTCCATAATAACTAGGTTATTCAAACATCCACAGTCGGTCATACGTTGGGAGTAGGTATGAATAAAGACTGTCATGAATCTGTCTGTAGACTGTCTGAAGTGTTTAGACATAGCACAAGTTTGTTGCAGAGTTCATGAGTGCTTTGATAAGATTAGAGTATTGGATTAAACCCACGCTCACTTGGATCACTTCATGGTTTTATCACGAGTGATTAGTGAGACGATAATATTGTATATTCTTGAAACCGAGACGTGTGAGTTGTTATTTGTTGGTCGGTTGCACATTGATAATAAGTAAACGCACTAGTAACTTGGTGTTATAAAACTTATTGTTGTGTGTGATTCGATCAGTAAATTCAAGCGAGCATTTGAGTCGAAGTTTATCCATTCCTTTTACTCAAAGTGGGATAAAAGTGATATCTGTGGGCCTCTCGATGATTTAGTGATGACACCTAAGCACTTGGCCAAGCCGGGACTAAGTTGATGTGTTCAATTGTAGTCTGTTATCAGTCGTCATAAATCGGAAGTCGGGAAACAATATAGAGAGAATGATTGAAATTAATGCCTTTTGTCTATACGATATCTTGAGAATGGAGGAATATATAATCCCTTATCTAGAGGACACGCTATCTGATAAGATCAGAGTTGACAGCGGCTTTTGAAAGCTACAATTGCTGATCAGGTTCTGAAGTCATACTGAAAATAGTTATTAGACTTATCCAAGTGGGAGACTGTTGGATTAGTGTCTAAGTCCATAACTATTTTGGTATGTACTTGACCCGATTATGAGCATGGTCCTTTTGGGTTGCCTTCACCATAGCAATATGTAGGATGATTTAAGGAGAAAAAGGTTTAAATATGATTTATTAATATATTATGAGAATAATATATTAAAGGAGAAATCATATTGTTTAATTAATATTAGTCAAGAATTAATTGATAATTAATTTTGTGGCTAAAAGAGATTAATTAAATTCAGGGGACTGGACTGCAATTATTGGATAATTGAGTTATTGGGCTAAGGAATGCTAAAGGATCAAGGAGTGAACGAAATTATGATGGAAGCCCATTATATTTTCGTCCATGGCCTTATCCAGAAGGTTCCATGGGCTGCTTAGAGTTTAAGCTGTCCATTAGGGTTTTGACTGAAACCCTAGCAGCCCACACAAGTATATAAAGGACCCCTTAGGCTCCAAAAACGTGGACAACTGATTCTCTAGGGTTTCTAGTCGTTTTTCGGCAGCCTCTCTTCTTCTCCTCTTCATCCAAGTTGTATATGGTGTTTGTGACTCCATTAGAGGTGCAACACTTGAGGCACTAAGCTTTCTAAGGCCAATCCAAGCAAGGAATTGATTGTTATTGCTATATAACAATCAAAGGTAATTCTCCAAACCCTAATTCAGTTCATAATATGTTAGATCTAAGTTTATTAGTCTTGGATTCAAAGCATGTACAATAGAGAAACCTAGATCCAAGCATTAGGGTTTGTATGAGCACATAGGATTGTTCTTATGCATAAAACCCAACATTTTTATGATTACCCTGCATAGAAATATAAGGAAAAGTAAGAAGTGTTACATCAATCAACCACTCATACTAGTGTACTACATCAGTTGTAATGATAAAATGGTTTACCTTTTGAGCTGAACTTCTACCATGTGAGTTCTTGTGGCTGCAGAATGTCCTCAAACGAGTTAATTTGGATTCAATAGGATGAGTTACAGAAAGAACCGAGATAGCTTCCATACCTAAAAGAAGGATAAAACCACAACAAAACACCAATATTTAACCCATGTTTTGATAAGCGAAAGAGGAAAGATAGAAATGATGAAAAAACCTCAAAAAAAACAACCTGTTGTCTTCTTCGAACCAGAACGCTTTATTTGGCGAGCTATTGGGGTTTGTATGTAGAATATGTAAAAGAACTAGAACAAATAGGATATTGGTCTCAATATTACAAAAGACAATAATGAAATTAAAAAAATCCATTATTAATTTACTCGGACAATAAGAAAGATTACTCTGTAATTTTGGTCTCAATAAAATTCATCACCATCGATTGATTTAGATAATAAGAAGTCAAACAGTATTGATTTTACTAATAGCCAAACAAAATAATTTATCAGTTACATAAGGAAACACATACCCCTAAGAACTAGTAAATCCAAGAGAAGATGGAAGCATAACAAACCCAACCCAATAGAAATGAACAAAAGCAAACCTGAAATTGGAATTTACTCAACCATGGTCACCCGTGATTCACTCAATTTTTTTTCTGAGACAAAACAGTCGTCGATCGTGATTTTAATCTTTCATCTTCCCCTTCCACATACACATTTCCACTATATATTCTCCCTTCTCACTTATCTATGTCTTGTGTTAAGTAAAGAACCTCGAATATGCCAATATCTTTGAAATGTTGGCTTTAAACTCTTCCCTAGTCAACAAATTTGTGGGGAATCCAATAAATATTAATATTAAACCCTCAATATCGATATCTTTGGAGAGGGTGCATTATTGTTGTTGTCGGAGGCGTCAACTCAAGATTCTGTAATTTCCATGGTGATGTTCATAATAGTCAAAGGGGAAGAGAGTGACATGGATGGTGGTGGAGACACTGGCGTCTGTGATAAGGAGATGAATGGTGTAGGGATGGCAAAAAAGCCCGAACCCGATGGGGAAACCCGAAACCCGATCATTTCGGGTCGGGTAACGGGTCGTTATCGGGTTCGGGGCAGGGAGTGGGTTATCCTCGCCCCGACCCGCCCCGCCCCGATTATATATATATATATATATATATATATATATATATATATATATATATATATATAATGTTCAAAATTTTTTACTGTTAATTGTACGCGTTCAAATATAAAATACTTATGTAGACAATTTTTTTAGTTATTAACAATCTGGTGTTAATGATCATTTTTATGTGTTTTGACGTATTAAACAAAACTTAAATCAAATAATTTTTAATATAACGTCCAATTTATTTTATTAAAGTGATGCATCATGTTTTTAATTTAAAAGAGTTGCTAGAACATTTATATTTTATAAGACATTGGGGTACCCCAAAAGAGAATAAAGATTTCGTTATCAATTGTTGTAAACCCGATAAGATACCCGAAACCCGACGGAGAAACCCGAAACCCAATGGGGCGCCCCGATAAGATACCCGAAAGTTATCGGGGCGGGTTTAGGAATCCATGCCCCGCCCCGAACCCGCCCCATTTCCATTCCTAAATGGTGGGTGTTTGTTGATGAGGATAGGTGATAACAGAGGACGAGGAGGAGGACGAAGGTGGTTCGATTGAGAATTTGTTTTGAAGTCGTCGGTGGTATTAGGGTCATGAGAGAGGAAGTGGGGGGAGGGGGGGACAACCGGAGGGAGGGGTTGACAAGTTTTTATTTTTATTTTTAAATTATAAAAAATACCAAAATAAATATAAAAAATGTAAAAATCAAATTAAAAGGGTGTTGTATTCCTTTTATGTTTATCAGAGACTAAATCCACAATAAATTCTTAATTTTCGACCATTCATACAAGTTGAAAACTTTTTGGACCTTAGCCACATTTTTTAGCTAACCATAGGAACCAAATTTGCAGTTTAGTCTTACATAAATGGTCCTTTGCTTGGCAAAACTGACAGGTTGGCTACTTCTATAAAAGGATATCTTATATCTCTTTGTTCTTTTGTTAAAGGTTTTTATTTAAATAAACCCTAAAAATAACAAATAAATAAATATACATTAAGTGAGATATTATGTTTTCTTTAACAAATGAAGTGGCAACAAATATTTTATCAATCAGTCGATTTTTTAATTATAATTTAAGATATGAATTTATGTTATTGATAATGATATCAAATAACGCATTAGGAATCTTGCACTTCTTCAATATTGGTTTGTAAAAGCAATTAAGATCAACAAACAAATAATTTGAACTTGATAGTCAAACCAAGGGATTGTCTGAAAGTTGTTATTGAGTCGATTAAGTCACAGGTTTGATTAGATTTGAAGTTTGATTAAATATATATTTAATTAAAACCATGTTGTTCTAACTAGCTATGTTGAATGATGATCATTTTACTCTTATGTTTTATTTACAACTCAACATACATCTATTCATAGCAAAAAAGAATGCAACATGTAACATCAAACCATACAAATTCATCTTTTCTACATAAATACAATTGTAGCTATCAAATAGTATCACTGGCATTTTGATTACTTATTATTAAAATGAATCCATAACATATAATTATTGAAGGTCTAAATCCTAAATAATTACAACCATTGTACCCATATATCCTATTGAGGATGTAACTGTAATCAAACCCAAGGAAGCAATATTTCATAAGCAAATAGAAATCTCAAATAATATCTACATTGATTGCTAGAAGAGGTTATACCTCTCAAGAACCATTGTTGTTATGTTTTCCTTCAAAATTGGTCCACCAAGTCGCAACCTTTGCTCAAAACTATGATCCTCGGTACCGAAAAATCACAATTAAAGAATTTTAAATCCAATCATAATATTCAAAACAATAAATTTTATGTTTTATTGGTTTATACCTACAAGATGAATGTAACAACCCAAATTTTACCAAGAAAATTTTTCGTTTTACTTAATCAAATGATTACATAGTCCATAAGTTTTCAAAACATTTGTTTCCAATTCACATTCATTACATCAACGTTGTGTTTTTATGAAATCATCAGAAAGTCCCTAAAACTTCCAAAAGAGAGATTGAGTACACGCCACGTCATCACGCCTTGCCTTTGCCCTTAGGCTCCGAAGTACCTGCAACAATCAACAACCTGTAAGCGAAATGCTTAGTGAGTTTCCCAGAGCATACCACACAATCACATATCCCGATAGCCATAGAGCTACACACATAACATATAAACCATGCATACATAAAAATCTGTAATAGTGCCATGGGCTACCCCACATGGTCTTCACCTAGGACTGCCATGGGCTACCCCACATGGTCTTACATCCAGTGCCACGGGCTACCCTACATGGTCTTCACCTAGGACTGCCATGGGCTACCCCACATGGTCTTACATCCAGTGCCATGAGCTCCCCCAAGGTCTTTATACAACATGCAATCACATAGTAAAACAACACAGAGTATCTAGCACATCTACCATAATCATGTAATGGGCCGGCCTTGGTGCCTTAGACCCATAGGTATGGTGAGAAGACTCACCTGATACGAATGCTGAACTAATACTTTTTCGACTGGATATGCCCCACGAGCTGCTCCAACTCACTACCTAAAAGCGACATATAATACCCAGTCATTAACCATAAAATCCGCTCTGGTCCACTTCAGTTAGGATCAAGTCAACAGTCTATGTTGACCTTAACTCGTCGAGTGCAACTAGTGACTCGCCGAGTTTCCCGAGATAACATCTACTCGTCGAGTCATCGAGGTGACTCGCCGAGTTCATGCGACCTTGATTGATAATCTAAGGTCCACTCGTCGAGTTTCCTTGCTTGCCACTCGACACACTTATGACCATCGAATCCATTGGGGAAACTCACCTGACTCGCCGAGTTGTTCCTTTAACTCGTCGAGTTCTAGGAAAACTTCATCCGGATCGCCGAGTTGTTCATCCAACTCGTCGAGTTCATAGGAATATTCATTGGGCTCGCCGAGTTGTTCATTCAACTCGCCGATTCCATGCCTGTATTCATATGACTCGCCGAGTCTCCCCCTGAGACTCGTCGATTCCTATCAGTTCTCAAGCCATACAGACCCCTTGGAGCCATGCAATGCTTCCAAATTACAGATCTAATCTCATGGGGGATTATTTTCACGTAAAGTTGCAAACTTTACGTGCATGCAAGGCTTTTAAGGCCCCAAAATAGCAAATCTAAGCTTGGAATTGAGTCATACACTTGAGGGAAGGCTCATGCTAGGAAAAAAGGATAACTTTATGCATCTCAAGGTCAAAAGGAGTCCAGATCTAAAGTTACAACTTCAGATCTTGGCTTAAACACAAAAGCCCTTTCCCTAGAATCCATGCACAAAAGGGTTTTGGAAGAAATGAGTCAAGGAACAGCTTTATACCTTCAGAGGGTGCTCCACAGAGGTAAATCTCGAATCCCCACAAGTCCTTTGCTTCTTCTAACTTGTTTCCGTAAGTGCTTCCTTCACCAAATCTCTTCTTCAAGCTTAAACCACCAAGAAACACACTCACACTCGAATCAGGGTTTTGGGAGGAAAGGAACTGTAAAAGGGAAGGCTAAAGGAGGCTTATGACCCCTTTAAATAGGGTGTAAGGCCCCGAAGTTAGGGTTTCACTTGCCAGCATCTACTCGTCGAGTCCTATAGCGAACTCGGCGAGTAGATCATTAAACTTCATGGGCAAACCCGCTACTACTCGACGAGTAGGGAGGCCAACTCACCGAGTAGGTTCTAAAGTACAAACCAAAATATTAATATTAATACCTGAGGATCAGGGTGTTACAACTCTCCCCCACTTGAATTAGGCTTCGTCCTCGAAGCCTGCTGGTTCAAATAACTCCGGGTAGAAACCTCGCATTTCCTCTTCCCATTCCCAAGTCCATTCGGAACCCCTTCGGTGCTGCCATTGCACCTTAACCAACTTCACTTATTTATTCCGGAGCTTCTTTGTCTTCTTGTCCAAAATTGCAACTGGTCTTTCGACGTAATTCAGGCTCCCATCCAACCGAATGTCGTCCAAGGGTATGATTGAAGATTCGTCGGCGACACACTTCCGAAGTTGAGATACATGGAAGGTGTTGTGAATCCGACTAAGCTCCTATGGAAGCTCCAATCGATATGCCACCTTGCCCACCCGGGCTATGATCCTGAACGGTCCTATGAACCGGGGCCCCAATTTGCCCTTCTTGCGGAACCGAATAATCCCTTTCCAGGGCGACACCTTTAATAAAACAAAGTCCCCTTCCTAAAATTCGAGGTCTGATTGTCGTCGATCCGCATAACTCTTCTGATGGCTCTGCGCGACCCCCAACCGGTCGCGTACCTGCTGAATCAATCTGGTGGTCTCGAGTACCACCTTCGTGCTCCCCAAAACCCGATGTCCAACTCGTCCCAGCACACTGGGGTTCTGCACCTCTGCCCATATAACATCTCAAATGGTGCTTGGTCAATACTGGCATGATAGCTGTTATTATACGAGAACTCTGCCAGTGGAAGATATGCATCCCAACTTCCTCCGAAATCCAGCACGCATTCCCGCAACATGTCTTCCAGTGTCTGGATCGTCCTCTCACTCTAGCCGTCGGTCTGGGGGTGATACACTGTACTAAAATGTAGCTGGGTACCCAGTTTCTCGTGGAACTTCTTCCAAAACCTGGATGTAAACCGAACATCCCTATCTGAAACCACTGATACCGGCACTCCGTGCCTAGCTACCACCTCTTGAACATAAATGTCCACCAACTTTTCTGCAGATATACTTTTGGAGATCGGGATGAAGTGGGCACTCTTTGTCAGTCTATCCACGATCACCCATATGGCTTCTACTCCCCTCGCTGTCCGTGGTAGCTTCGTGACAAAATTCATAGTGATCTCTTCCCACTTCTACATGGGAATGGGTAATGGCTGAACCTTTCCATGAGGTTGCTGGTGCTCGGCCTTGACCTTCCTGCAGGTCAAACACCGCTCCACATACCCGGCGATTTCTCGCTTCATGCAGGGCCACCAATAGCCCCGCCTCAAATCTCTATACATTTTTGTTGCACCTGGGTGTAGAGAAAACCTGAACTTATGCGCCTCATCCAACAGTCTCTGCCTCACTCCCCCTGACATCGGTACCCACACTCGGCCACACTGAGTCAATAAGCCGCGACCATCCTTAACAAACAAAGGATACTGCCCCCGAATCCTTTCCATTTTCCAGTTCTCTTTCTTCACCCCTTCGACCTGAGCCCCTCGAATCATGTCTACCAAGGGGGGACTTACCGTCACCCTCATACAAATGTTCCTAATTGGCAACCATGTTGCTTTGCGACTCAATGCATCGGCCACCACATTGGCCTTCCCTGGATGATATAATATCTCGCAGTCATAGTCCTTTAGCACGTCTAACCATCTCCTCTGTCGCATATTCAGGTTCTACTGGTCCATCAAATACTTTAAACTCTTGTGATCGGTATACACAATGAATTTCACCCCATACAAGTAATGCCTCCAAATTTTGAGGGCAAACACCACTGCCCCCAATTCCAGGTCATGAGTGGGGTAATTAGCCTCGTGAGGCTTCAACTGTCTCGAGGCATAAGCGATCACGTACCCCCCTCTACATCAGTACTGCACCCAATCCTAAAATAGATGCATCACAATACACTACTAAGTCATCCAATCCCTCAGGCAGAACTAGAATCGGAGCCTCACATAATCTCCGCCTCAGGGTCTCACAAGCCCTCTGCTGGTCCTCACCCCATTGGAAAGTCACATTCTTCCTGGTTAAGCGGGTCAATGGCACGGCAGTCTTAGAGAAGTCCTGGATAAAACTCTGATAATAACCCGCTAAACCTAAAGAGCTACGAATCTCAGAGGCATTCCTCGGTACTTCCCACCGCATCACCGCCTCCACCTTTGCTGGGTCAACCGAAATACCCTCCTGATTGATGGCATGACTCAAAAACTACACTTCCCTCAGCCAGAATTCGCATTTGGAGAACTTCGCATACAGCTTCTCCGTCCTCAAGGTCTCCAGTGCCTCTCTCAAATGTTGCTCGTGCTGCTCCCTGGTCTTAGAATAGACCAGGATGTCATCAATAAAAACAATCACTGACCGATCCAACATCGGCCTGCACACCCGGTTCATGAGATCCATGAACGCGGCCGGAGCATTAGTGAGCCCAAATGGCATCACTACGAACTCGTAATGCTCATAATGAGTCTTGAAAGCTATCTTCGGTATGTCCTCATCCTGAATCCTCATCTGATGATACCCTGATTGAAGATCAATCTTGGAAAACCACGACGCTCCCTGGAGCTGGTCAAATAAATCGTCGATTCTAGGCAAGGGTTAGCGGTTCTTCACCGTCAGCTTATTCGGCTCCCTATAATCGATGCACATCCTGTGCGACCCGTCCTTCTTTTTCACGAAAAGGATCGGAGCTCCCCACGGAGAACTACTTGGGCCGATGAACCCTCAGTCTAGCATCTCTTGGAGCTGGACAGATAATTCCTGCATCTCGGGTGGCGCCAACCGATATGGTGTTTTTGCTATCGGGGCGGCGCCTGGCGCTAGGTCAATACGAAACTCCACCTGCCTCTCCGAAGGCACTCTGGGTAATTCTTCGGGAAAAACATCCCGAAAATCCCGCACCACTGGTACACTATCGATATCCGCTACTGCCTCCACTCGCGTATCCGAAACATAGGCCAAAAATCTCATGCAGCCCTGCTGCAGAAACCTCCTCGCCCTCGCAGCTAAACAAAGGGTCGGACCCTGCGGGGTCCTCTCGCCGTGAATAACTAATTCTCCTCCCCTTGGGGTACGAATCCGGACCAACTGTCGCTCACAATCGATCATGGCCCCATTGGCCCCCAGCCAGTCCATCCTAATAATCACTTTCAATCCTCGCAAGGGTATGGGGACTAAATCAACGTGAAACCTCTCGCCGTGCACATTTAGGACACAGTCCTGATATACCCTCGCAGCACTCACGGTGCGATCTTCTGCAATCTCCACCTCGAGCGGGGTATCCAAAGTCCCCGGTGCGTCCCGGAATTTCTTGCTAAGTGCAAGGGACACAAAAGATCGGGTAGCCCCCGAATCGAATAAGACATGGGCCGTCATACCATTGACCAGGAAGGTCCCTATACAAAGAATAATAAGCATACATGCGAACATTTAACACTAAAAGAACAGAGGATAATGAAAACATACCAGCCACAACGTCTGGCGCGGCCCGAGCCTCCTCGGTAGTCAGCTGGAATGCGCGGCTCTTCACCGTTGGAGCTTCCGCCTTGGGGCGGCCGTCAGTAATCCTCATAGTGGCGGGCGCGGGCGCCGCCACAGATCCTCCTCCCCCACCCTGAAACCTCAGACATTCGGCCGTTTTATGGCCTGTCTGGTTGCATGAAAACATATCAAGCCCTTCTTGGGGCAATCCTTACTCAAGTGGCCCTGTTGGCCACAGGAGTAGCATCTTGACTTCTCGGCTGTACGACAAGCCCCACTATGAAATCTCCCACACTTGGAACACCGGCCCCGGCCCTGTTGGACCTTACTTGAAGAATCAAAGGTCTTAGGCTTTTTAGCCTGAGTCCTTGCTACCTGTACCTGCTTAGTCTTCCGCTTTGTGCGGGACTCCAACTCCATCTCCTTTTCACGAGCCTTCTCAACCATCTCATTCAGGGTTTTGCACCCTATGAAACTCACAAACTCCCGAATGTCCTCCCTCAGCATAGAGTGATATCAGGTCCTCCTCATGTCCTCATCGGTCGAATACTGAGGAATCAGCAAGGCTTGCTCTCGAAACTTGGCGGTGATTTCCGCCACAGTCTCAGTAGTCTACTACAGATCATGAAACTCTCTCACCATCCATTGCGCCTCAATAGGTGGTGCGAACTCCTGATCAAAACGTCGAACAAACTCAGCCCACGTCATGCTAGCCACACCGACTGTCCCCATCTGACTAATAACCTCGCCCCACCAATCTCGGGCCCTGTCCCTCAACATACATGAAGCAAATCCGACCTTGGCCTCCTCCATGCAAGAACTCGTACGCTGAGCATTTTCAATGTCTGCCACCCAGCGTTTACTCACAATGGGATCCCGGACCCCTGAAAACTCCGGAGCTCCACACGCCTTGAACTCCCTGAACGAGGAAGTTCGAGCTTCACCCTGGCTCGCAGAAATATCGGCCCTGAATGCCCTAAGTCTCTCCTCCATGATCTCCATCATGCGCTCCTTGACCGTCCCAAAGATGACTGGGATAGCGTCAAGGATGCCCCTCGTAACCTCGGCCGTGATCAGCTCACGCAGCCTCTCATCGATACCATGGGTAGGGCCGTCTTACCCAACCCCAGATCTCGATCCCGATCCTGATCCCCCTGTTCCAAATCGCGTAACCGCCATGCTGAACGGCCATAACACAAACATAAAGATCAGGATTCCCATATTGAGATTGTATCCATCCAAACTTCTTTGGAATTCCCAGATAGAACATGGGTTCGGGTACGGGTCCTGTGTTTCCAATAGTATGGTCCCAGTACTACCTTCCACACCTACCCATACCTTTCCTCCTGCTTTACCCAGTACCTCCAAATCTATCATAACCGAAACTATGACTCACAGCCCTTGCATGAATCAATCCCTGAATACCCTATGATTTCCCTACTCACAACAATCATACCAATCACTGCAGGTTGCTACTAGGCATGCAAATTATACACAGAAAGGATCAATAGAATTTTGAATAAGAGATTCTACCCTAAAACCACATCCAAACATGGAAAAGGAAATAAGGCTAAATCACTCATTCTGAGGCTGCAACTCCTAACCGTATATAATTTTTTTTAACATACACTTAACAATTTCACATAATCAACAGAGTTCATTTTCAGTATAACATGGCTATTCGCATTGGGAAACTACTTACTTGGCTTATCTGATCACGCGCGTTGTACTCTCTTCTTTTGGGATTATAATCCTTTTTAAGTTACTTTTGAAAACGTTTACCACTTCCTCAGTTTGAGTCCTGACTCATCCAAGGATGTGTCCGAATCTCTCAAACCAAGGCTCTGATACCAATTTGTAACAACCCAAATTTTACCAAGAAAATTTTTCGTTTTACTTAATCAAATGATTCCATAGTCCATAAGTTTTCAAAAAATTTGTTTCCAATTCACATTCATCACATCAACGTTGTGTTTTTATGAAATCATCAGAAAGTCCCCAAAACTTCCAAAAGAGAGATAGAGTACACGCCACGTCATCACGCCTTGCCTTTGCCCTTAGGCTCCGAAGTACCTGCAACAATCAATAACATGTAAGCGAAATGCTTAGTGAGTTTCCCAGAGCATACCACACAATCACATATCCTGATAGCCATAGAGCTACACGCATAACATATAAATCATGCATACATAAAAATCTGTAATAGTGCCATAGGCTACCCCACATGGTCTTCACCTAGGACTGCCATGGGCTACCCCACATGGTCTTACATCCAGTGCCATGGGCAACCCCACATAGTCTTCACCTAGGATTGCCATGGGCTACCCCACATGGTCTTACATCTAGTGCCATGGGCTCCCCCCGGGGTCTTCATACAACATGCAATCACATAGTAAAACAACACAGAGTATCTAGCACATCTACCATAATCATGCAATGGGCCGGCCTTGGTGCCTTAGACCCATAGGTATGGTGAGAAGACTCACTTGATACGAATGCTGAACTAATACTTTTTCGACTGGATATACCCCACGAGCTGCTCCAACTCACTACCTAAAAGCGACATATAATACCCAGCCATTAACCTTAAAATCCGCCCTGGTCCACTTCAGTTAGGATCAAGTCAACAATCCATGTTGACCTTAACTCGTCGAGTGCAACTAGTGACTCGCCGAGTTTCCCGGGATAACATCTACTCGCCGAGTCATCGAGGTGACTCACCGAGTTCATGCGACCTTGACTGATAATCTAAGGTCCACTCGTCGAGTTTCCTTGCTTGCCACTCGACACGCTTATGACCATCGAATCCATTAGGGAAACTCACTTGACTCGCCGAGTTGTTCCTTTAACTTGTCGAGTTCTAGGAAAACTTCATCCGGCTCACCGAGTTGTTCATCCAACTTGTCGAGTTCATAGCAATATTCATTGGTCTCGCTGAGTTGTTCATTCAACTCGCCGAGTCCATGCCTATCTTCATATGATTCGCCGAGTCTCCCCCTGAGACTTGCCGAGTCCTATCAGTTCTCAAGCCATACAGTCCCCTTGGAGCCATGCAATGCTTCCAAATTACATATCTAAGCTCCTAGGGCATGCTTTTCACGTAAAGTAGCAAACTTTACGTGCATGCAAGGCTTTAAGGCCCCAAAATAGCAAATCTAAGCTTGGAATTAAGTCATACACTTGTGGGGAGGCTCACGCTAGGCAAAAAGGATAACTTTATGCATCTCAAGGTCAAAAGGAGTCCAGATCTGAAGTTACAACTTCAGATCTTGGCTTAAACACAAAAGCCCTTTCCTAGAATCCATGCACAAAATGGTTTTGGAAGAAATGAGTCAAGGAACAGCTTAATACCTTCAGAGGGTGCTCCATAGAGGTAAATCTCGAATCCCCACGAGTCCTTTGCTTCTTCTAACTTGTTTCCTTAAGTGCTTCCTTCACCAAATCTCTTCTTCAAGCTTAAACCACCAAGAAACACACTCACACTCGAATCAGGATTTTTGGGAGGAAAGGAACTGTAAAAGGGAAGGCTAAAGGAGGCTTATGACCCCTTTAAATAGGGTGCAAGGCCCCGAAGTTAGGGTTTCACTTGCCAGCATCTACTCATCGAGTCTCATAGCGAACTCGGTGAGTAGATCATTAAACTTCACGGGCAAACCCGCTACTACTCGACGAGTAGGGAGGCCAACTCGCCGAGTAGGTTCTAAAGTACAAACCAAAATATTAATATTAATACCTGAGGATCAGGGCGTTACAATGAACAATAAAATCCATTTTGTGAGGTTGGATAAATTTTGGGGCAAAAAAAACAACTCTTGCAATCTTAGGAGGCAATGCATTAATGTGTTGTTCATCACAAAGGGTCTTGAAAATACCTACTTTCAAATAAGCACTTTTGGTTTCTTAAACTGTTTTCCAAATGGATTTAATCAATCTTTTAGTCCATTTTTAGCCATTGACTACTGTGAAAATTTATCAAATCATAACACTTAAATTCACCAAAAGATTAGGTTACCAATCAATACACCAAAATATGAGATACGATTTCGAAGCCTTGTACATGAAAAATTTTGTATGACCAAGAGTCATTATAGAATGATATTTCTAATAATATATGATCTTATAAGGCCACACCATATAGCAATTTACCGTCAATTGATTATTTATTAGTATAATTTGATTATTAATAAATATATCAACACTTGTATTTAATTGGAAAATTATTATTTTATGGAAATAATATTTTACTAATTGAGAATTTATTATTTGCAAAAATAATATTTATTGGAGAAATAACAACTTATGAAATATATCATAAAATATGATTATTTATAAGTTATATTTATATCTTAAAAAACTAGTTAGAGTTTATTTATATAAAAATGTAGTTTTAAATAAAAGAATATATATATATATATATATATATATATATATATATATATATATATATATATATATATATATATATATATATATATATATATATATATATATAAGTAGTTGTTTGAATATATGAATCACTTTATATAAAAAGAAGGGTTTGGGTTTTTCTTTCTTAAAAATTGAAAAAGAATTAATGATCATGGTGTTGAATCATGGATCATTAAAATTGGAAAAAAAAAATTGTAGAGAAAAAAAATTGGAAAAAAATTTTGATCATTAAAATTGAATCATGGATCATAAAAAGTGAATCATGGATCATAAAAATGATATATGCTTCAATTTTAATGAACCAAATTTTTTTTCCAATTTTTTTGTTTCCGATATAGTACTATGCTCGATTTTATGATTTGCATTTTTTTTTATATTTTTTTAAGGCGTCCCCATTGAAAAAAGAGTCCTCACCAGATCTTATCTCTCTCTCTCTCTCTCTCTCTATATATATATATATATATATATATATATATATATATATATATATATCATTATATCATTATATACTTATAAAGCTAGCATTTTTTTTCTTTCACCACATTCATTTGAAATTTCCATTCATTTTTTCTTTCACCACATTCATTTGAAACTCCCATGACTTTTCAATTTCTTTCTAATAATGATTATAAGTTGGGTAATAAGGTTAAATAAATATAAAACCTAAAGTGTAATCATATATAAACTAAATTTCAATATTAAAAGAATATATTTTCTTCTACTTATAGAGTTATGTTTTTAACTTTTAACATATGTTACTTAATTTATTAGGTCTAATATGTTGTTGTATGTAAACCATTATCATTTTAAAGCTACAACTTTTGAACAATTTGTATAAAATACTTAAATTGTTAATTTAAATATAACCTTACAGAATCAACTTAAATATAAATTTTTGTTCAACTTAAACAACCGAAAGAATATTTTGTAAATAGTTAAAAGTGATAAATTGTAGTGTCTTTCTAATAATGATTATAAGTTGGTTAATAAGGTTAAATAAGTATCAAACCTAAAGTGTAATTATAAATAAATTAAATTTTAATATTAAAATGATATTTTTACTTCTACTTATAAAGTTATGTCTTTAACTTTTAACATATTATACTTAATTTATTTGATTTAATATGTTGTTGTATGTAAACCATTATCAATTTAAAGCCATAACTTTTGAACAGTATTGACAAAATACTTAAATTGTTAATTTAAATATAACATTACAGGGTCAACTTCAATATAAATTTCAGTTACACTTAAAAAAACTCAAAGAATATTTTGTGAATAGTTAAAAATGATAAATTGTAGTGCTAAATGTAAAAACTAAATTTTAATATCAATTTAACTAAAATATTTCCTAAAAATTTTTTTATAATCATTAAAAGTTTTCAAATAATTAGCTCAAAATAACTTACAATAACAATAGTTAAAAATAACTCTATATAAATGATTATATTATTACCTTTAAAATAAAAAAAAATGTTTGATGTTTTAAATAATTACAATGATACAAATTAAAAAGTTAAGCAAATAAATTTTAAAAAATTAATTAATAATAACTACAACTATAAATAACATTAAACTATATATTATATTTTATTTTATTCATGAGTAACCCTTGGATAGAGGTCATTCAAAATATTGAGATTATGCAGTTTTAATTCATATAAGTCAAAATAGAGTAAATTACATGAATGGTCCCTATGGTTTAGAGTAATTTGCGTGTTTTGTCCCTAACTTATTTTTTTTAACTCCGAAGGTTCCTACTATTTGTTTTTGTTACGCACTTGGTCTCTGTCTTATCTAAAAATACTATTTTTTCCCTTGATTTTCTAATTTATTTAAATAAACGGACCCCCAACCCCAACCATTCACCTTACATTACATACCCTATAATTTTTTCCTATTTAAATAATAGTCTTTTTAGGTAAGACAAAGACCAAACGCATAACAAAAACAAATAGTAGTGTCATTCCGAGTTAAAATAAATAAGTTAGGGACCAAGCACGCAAATCATCCCAAACCATAGGGACCATTCGTGTAATTTAGTCTTTAAAATAATCAATATATTATATCTCCTTAGTATATGCTTTATTATATCAAATTTAACAATAACATTATTGTTATATTTAAAAAAAACATGTAAAGATTTCAGTTATATAGATGCTTCTGCGCAACGCGCGGACATTCGCCTAGTATATATATATACATATATATATATATATATATATATATATATATATATATATATAATGTTATCGATGTAGATAGAGACTATTTATACTTTTATATTTAAATTCCTATAATACATAGAGCAAACTTTATTGAACATGGTGTTGTTTTTCATTTTAGTGATCTCCATCTCTGATAATTTTAGTCTCCAGTAAACTTAATTTTTTATATTTAATATTTTAAACAATAAACTTATATAAAACGATGATGTGTGTTTTTCTATGTCAAGTCTAGAGTTTATTTTAATCAAAATAGTGTAATTAAAAAAATATATTTATCAAAATGGTGTTATTTTAAAAATGTTTACAATTTAGGTTAAATTTTATACCAAATCAAAATTAGAATGTAATTTTTTTTTTGACTTATCAGGATAATTACATTTTCGTTTTGTTTATATTTGTATAACTTTTTTGTACGTATCTAAGTAACGAATTTGATGAAAGTTTTTACATATGATCTGCTATTTTCTGGTCATAATGATCATATGTGAACACTTCCAAAAAATTTATTACCTATGGGTAAAAAGAAAAAAAAATACTCAAATATGAACAAAGCAAAAATATAATTGTCTTAGTTTCCAACATAAATTAACAACTTCCAAATGCTACCTAATGCTAAAATGACAACTTCCTAATACCTATGAAAGAGTTTATTCACTGGTAATCACTGAACTTCAATATCATTAAACTAAGCCAAAGTGGCATTAAATACTAGAAATTACAAAGATATAACAAATTATAGCTAGTAACAAGGAAAAGCTAGAAAAACGGAAATAGCTTAAGAATCGGTATTATCACATGTGCAAATCCCCACTTGACTTGACCCAACCAACTTTATTTGAATTCTTTTATTCTTGAGCTAAAGACATCTAAACTCTATCAAACCCTCCCTCAAACATGACTAGGTTTCTATGTCTTGTTTGCCCTTGAGAGAATAAACACCCAGTCTTCCTCTTAACCTTTGAAAATCATCACGATGCAATGGCTTGGTTAAGATGTCTGCCACTTGTTCCCTGGTATCCATATATTCCAATGCAATTGTTCCATCACCTACCAATTCCCTTAAGATATGAAATCTTACTCCAATTTGCTTACACTTTCCATGAAAAACAGGGTTCCTTGACAGCTGTATGGCTGAAGTATTGTCACATTTTATCACACTTTCACCCCTCTGATGCACACCAAGTTCTTCCAATATTTCTCGAGTCCAAACAACTTGACAGGCACAGGATGCAGCAATTACATACTCAGCTTATGTGGATGATAGAGCTATTATTCTTTGTTTCTTTGATGACCACGAGACAACTGAACCATCCCACAAAATCACATTTCCAGAAGTACTTTTCCTGTCAATGAGGTCTCCACCGAAGTCACTATCTGTAAAAATTTCCATCTTGCCCTTTCCTCCTTTCTTGTACCGGGTCCCATAGTCTAGAGTTCCTTGTATGTACCTTAGTACTCGTTTGGCTGCTACAAAATGAAGCTCGGTTGGTTTGGTCATGAAACGGCTTATGAAACTCACTACAAACTGTATGTCGGGTCTTATGGCAGTGATGTACATTAGACTGCCCACCAATTGCTTAAATAGGGTTTCATCAGCTGGTTCTCCTTCATCATTCTTTAGTCTGCATCTTGGAACTATTGGGTTTATGACTGAATTGCACTCTAACATCTTGAAACGAGTTAGTATTTCAACTGCATATTTTCTCTATGAAATGTGGATGCCAGCTGAGTCTTGTATCGCCTTAATACCCAGAAAGTACCTCATCTTTCCCAAGTCTGTCATCTCGAATTCAGCCTTCATATAACTCTTGAAATCATTCATCATCTTCTCATCATTTCCTGTGAAAAGTAGGTCATTTACATACACATTAACAAACAATAGTTTTCCTCCTGCTTTATCTTTAATGAATAATGTATGCTCAATCTTGCTTCTAGTAAAACCATCATTGCTAAAGAAAGCCTCAATGCGACTATACCAGGCCCTGAGGGCCTATGTAAGTCCATACAATGCCTTTTGAAGCTTATACACTTTGTGTTCATCATTCTTCACAACATATCCTTGTGGCTGCTGGACATACACATCTTCTTGCAGAGTTCCATGCAGAAAAGCTGATTTTACATCCATCTGATAAATACTCCAATTTCTTTGTGCTGCAAGTGCGAGAATCAAGCGAATGGTATCCATTCTAGCCACTGGAGCATATACTTCCATGTAGTCTACTCCATATTTTTGACCATAGCCTCGAGCCACCAACATTGCTTTGTGTTTCTCAATCTCGCCCTTTTCATTCATCTTTGTCTTATATATCCACCCCAATGCACTTGGCACCCTTTGGTAGATCAACTAGCTGCCAAGTTTGATTTTTCTCAATCATATCCATCTCACTATCCATTGCTTTCTTCCATTTGGCTTCTTTCATAGCATCTTCATAACATGTAGGGTTCTGATGAATTATCTCCATGATATTTATTTCTTCTTCTTCTGAATCTAGTTTATCACCTGTGACATAATTGATGGGTTTTAGCCATAAGAACTTTCCTATGTGCGCATGCAAAACCCTAATGCTTGGATCTAGGCTTTCTAATAAACATGCTTTTGAATCCAAGTCTTCTAATGACTAATTAGGTTAAATAACAACATTGAAATAGATCTAGAACCATACCTTTGAGTTCCTTGTTGATCTTGAGGTCTTGGAGCTTCTAGAGTCACAAATGTCACTCCTCTAATGGCTTACAAACACAAATGTCACTCCTCCATCAGCGATAGGGTCTATTTATACTTGTAGACTCCTTAAGGGTTACAACCTAAACCCTAATTGGATAATCTTCTCTTAAGGCTATCTAAATCCATTCCATAGATAAGCCTTTGGACGATTTTGGCTATCCTAACACTCTTAGAATTCGTCCAAAGCATATCCCAATGGATTTACAGTCTAAAGCTTAACTATCAAACAATCGAAAGTTTATACCCCTTTATTTAATTAATCTCTTTAAGTCACCAAATTAATTCTAATTAATTCTATGACTTATATTAATCAAATAACAAATATATTATTCATTATATTATTCTCATAATATATTAATAATATTTACTCTCTCTTATTAAATCATCCTATCAAGTTGCTATGGTGAAGGCAACTCAAAAGGACCATGCACAACCGGATCAAATACTTGCCTAATATAGTTGCAGCCTTAGACATTATTCCAACAGTCTCCCACTTGGATAAGTCTAGTAACTATACAAGTACAATTCGGTTTGCAATCGTAGCTCTCAAAGACGCTGTCAACTCTGATCTAATCAATCTTGTCCTTTAGATAAGGGAACGTACAGTCCTCTGTTAGATATCATGCTGACAATCCTATGGAATGGTTAGTCAAGCATTTAGGTTTCTCGATCTCTGATTTATTCGACATAGAACTTAATCGAACACATCAATTTAGTTCTGACCGGGCCCGGCACATAAGTCAAATCAAATCATCGAGCGGCCGAGATATCGCTTTTACCTTCTTAGATAAAAGTTACAGATAAACTTCGACTTATATGCATTTACTTATTCATTAACCAACTATACACAACAATACATTTTATAACACCAAGTTACTGATGCGTTTTCGTATTATCAATGTATAATTAATTAACAAATAATAAACCATATATCTAGGTTTTAAGACTATATGATATTATCGTCTTGCGATCACCTTTTATATCGTATTCCATAAGGTGATTCCAGCAAGTGCGGGTTTGTTCCAATGCTCAAAACTAGTTCATAAGCACTCATGAACGTTGCAGCAACCCTTTGCTATGTCTAACACCATTTAGACAATCTACATACCAATTCATGACAATCTTCATTCATATCTACTTCCAACATATGAACGATTGTGGACAATTTGAACAATTCCATTATTCTTAATAATTTCAATTATTCTGGAAGTCAAAACATGCAAAGTGAAACAATAGCTAAACAATTAACATAAGATAGTAGCATTACTCATAAATAAAACTCCTTTATTTAATCATCAAATGTTAATTACATTTATCTATTACACGTTTCTAATACTATCTAATCTATGCTAATATCATCCTTCAGCCTAATACTCCTAGCATGCTGCAAGTGCTTAACCCTACTCAGTCCCTTCGTAAGCGGATCTGCTGGGTTATCTTCTGATGATATCCTCTTCACTACGAGTTGTCCTTCTTCTACATGATGTCTAATGAAGTGATACTTTCTGTCGATATGTCTTGATCTACCATGATCCCTCGGTTCCTTGGTTAAGGCAACCGCTCCTTCGTTATCACATAAAATCTCCATGGGCTCCTTTATGGCACGTACAACTCCAAGATCACCGATGAAGTTCTTTAGCCATATTGCTTCCTTCGACGCTTCGCTTGCTGCAATGTACTCTGATTCGCACGTTGAATCAGCTACAGTTTCCTGCTTGGAACTCTTCCATGTCACTGCTCCTCCATTTAGGGTAAAGACCCAGCCCGACTGCGAACGGTAGTTGTCCCTGTCGGCCTGAAAGCTGGCGTCACTATACCCTCGCACCTTCAAGTCATCACTCCCTCCGAGGACTAAGAACCATTCCTTCGTCCTTCGAAGGTACTTAAGGATGTTTTTCACCGCAATCCAATGTGCCTTGCCAGGATTCCCTTGATATCTGCTAACCATGCTCAAAGCGAAGGCTACATCAGGGCGAGTACAAGTCATAGCGTACATGATTGAGCCAACTGCGGAAGCGTATGGTACTCGGCTCATTTCTGCTATCTCAGCTTCGGTACTCGGACTTTGAGTCTTACTCAATTTGGCATTACTTTGTATCGGTAGTTCTCCCTTCTTTGAGTTTTCCATACTAAAACGTTTTAGTACCTTCTCTAAGTAAGTATTCTGACTAAGTCCAATTAGTCTCTTACTTCTTTTTCTTACTATCCTTATTCCCAAAATGTAAGAAGCCTCTCCGAGGTCCTTCATAGCGAAGCACTTCCCGAGCCAGGACTTAACCTCCTGCAGAGTCGGGATGTCGTTTCCTATGAGTAATATGTCATCGACATATAGAACGAGGAAGCTTACTATACTCCCACTGGCTTTGACATATACACAAGATTCGTCTTCGCTTCGTACAAATCCAAACTCTTTGACTTTCTCGTCGAAGCAAAGATTCCATCTGTGAGACGCTTGCTTAAGTCCATAAATGGACTTCTCAAGCTTACACACTCTATCCAGATGCTTCGGATCCACAAACCCCTCTGGCTGAGCCATGTAAACATCCTCAGCCAACTTCCCGTTGAGGAAAGCGGTCTTGACATCCATTTGCCAAATCTCATAATCATGAAATGCGGCAACAGCTAGCATCACTCTAATAGATTTAATCTTCGCAACTGGTGAGAAGGTCTCATCATAGTCAACTCCAGGAGTTTGAGTAAAGCCCTTCGCAACCAATCGCGCTTTATATGTGTGCACGTTTCCATCCACGTCGGTCTTCTTCTTGAAGATCCATTTGCACCCAACGGTCTTACGTCCGGGCACATAATCAACTAAATTCCAAACTTGGTTATCATACATGGATTGGATCTCGCTATCCATTGCCTCTTTCCATTTCGCAGACTCCGGGCCTGCCATGGCTTCCTTATAGCTATTAGGTTCATTAAGATTTATTAGTGTACTATCACTAATATACGTGTCCCCTTCGGTGGTAATATGAAGGCCATAAAACTGGGGATGAACTCTAACTCTATCGGAACGTCTAAGAGGTAAGGATTCGTCAATCGGTTCAACCGGAGTTTCCTCCTCGGGTTGAGTGCCAGCGGTAGAGGTTCCTTCATCTATCGACTCTTGAATCTCTTCAAGTTCGATTTGCCTCCCACTGTCTCCTTGGCTTATGAGTTCTCGCTCCGGGAAAACTCCTCTCCTCGCAACGAAGACAACATTGTCCTTCGGTCTATAGAAGAGATATCCAAAGGATGTCTGCGGGTAGCCGATGAAAATACATCGCTCACTTCGAGGTTCGAGCTTGTCGTGAGTATCTCGTCTGACGAAAGCCTCGCAACCCCAAACCTTGATATGTGCCAACGAGGGAGCTTTCCCTGTCCACGTCTCGTGAGGTGTTTTGGCAACCTTCTTAGTAGGGACTCGGTTAAGGATATGGGCGGCAGTCTCTAAGGCATACCCCCAGAAATAGATAGGTAGTGAAGCACGACTCATCATAGAGCGAACCATATCCAATAAGGTTCGATTACGCCTTTCTGCCACACCATTCAACTGCGGTGTCCTAGGAGGCGTCAATTGTGAAACTATTCCACACTCCTTGAGATAATCGTGGAATTCAAGACTTAGGTACTCTCCTCCTCGATCGGATCGAAGCATCTTGATTTTCCTGCCCAATTGATTCTCCACTTCATTCTTGAACTCTTTGAACTTTTCAAAGGTGTCTGACTTTTGCTTGATTAAGTAGATATACCCATATCTACTATAGTCATCGGTAAAAGTCACATAGAAGCGGTTCCCATCCTTCGTGGTTGATCTAAAGGGTCCACATACATCGATATGTATTAGGTCCAATAGACCCTCGCCCCTTTCACATGTACTCGTGAAGGGTGACTTAGTCATCTTTCCAAGCAAACAAGACTCACATGTGTCATCTTCCCTAAGGTCGAATGACTCCAACACTCCATCCTTTTGGAGTTGGGCTATGCGTTTCTTGTTGACATGTCCAAGACGACAATGCCACAAGGATGCTTTATCCATACTAGTGGAAGAATCAATATTTAAAACATCATTTCCTAAGTTATCAACAATCATAACGGTTTCATATATTCCATTACATGGTATAGCTTCAAAGTAAAAGACACCATTTAGATAAGCTAAAATAGAACCATTCTCATTATTAAAAGAAAATCTAAATCCTTGTCTATATAAACCATGAAATGAAATGATGTTTCTAGCCATTTCTGGTGAATAGCAACAATTGTTCAAATCTAAAACCAAACTATTCCTAAGCACTAAAGAATACACTCCAATCTTGGTCACAGGCGACGATCTTCTGTTCCCCATGATTAGATTAATCCTTCCTTGCTCCACATCCCTACTTCTTCTTAGTCCCTGCACATTAGAACAAATGTGGTAACCACAACCGGTATCAAGAACCCAAGAAATAGCATGATTAGAATCGTTAGATTTAATTGTGTATATACCTGCGAAAGATGGCTTGATCTTTCCTTCTTTTATTGCTTGCAGGTACTCTGGGCAGCTTCTCTTCCAATGTCCTATCTTGTGGCAGTGGTGGCACTCTGCCTCCTTCGGGTTAGAGCAGGGCTTAGCGGGATCAATTTTGGTCCCACTAGAAGAGGCACCATCTCGGGCTTTCACCTTGCGATAGTTCTTCGATGAAGCTTTCCTCTTCTTTCCCTTCCCTTGACCAATAGCCAAGACAGGAGCAGCGGACGGATTGGGAGTGGGTGCAACAGACTTGTCCTTGAAGTTGCTCTCAGCGACCCTCAAGAGACCTTGGAGTTTGCTTAGGGTGACCTCTTCTTTGTTCATGTGGTAGGTCATCCTAAATTGGTTGTACGTCGGAGGCAAAGAGTGAAGCACCATGTCGATCGCCAAGTCCTCACCGAAGTCAACATTTAACTTGCGAAGGCGGTCGACATACCTTTGCATCTTTTGCAGGTGCACGGTAAGAGATTCTCCATGACCCATCTTTGCGGAAATCATGTTGGTGAAAATCTCATAACGCTCTTGTCTCGCGTTTTGATGGTATCTCTCCAATAAGTCTTGGTGCATCTCGTACGGGTACATGTCCTCGTAGGACTTTTGGAATTCGGAGTTCATGGTGGAGATCATGATGCAATGTACCTTCGTTGCATCTCGCTCATGAGTTTCAAAGGCGGTGATTTCGGCGGGAGTAGCAACTTCGGGGTTGATTTTCTCGAGCTTCTCATCGAGGACATACTCCTTATCCTCATAGCGAGCAATGGTGCGAATGTATCTTATCCATTCGCTAAAGTTCGTTCCATCGAAGGTGACCTTTTGGCAAAGGCTCATCAACGTGAAAGAACTAGCAGCAACATTGTTTGCGTTCGACATCTACGATTAGAAAAAGGACAAAGATAGATTAGAATAAGAATCCCTAATTATCACCCAATAAGAAAAATTAGGGCTAGGATCCAACAATAACATTTACATACTAGAAAGGGATGCCGTAATCTAACATGCAAATAAATTGAAGGTAAGTGAATGACGATTCACTAATTCTCCATCACAAAACTTAAACTATTAGTCCTAAGTGTTTTTGAGAATTCCTGGGTTCGGATGAGATTCATTGAAACTATTCAATGGCATGTTTAAATCTCGATATGCCCCTCTTGTTTGTGATTGGGATGCCGAGGATCACAAAGCGGGTGTGAATTACCATGCAAATTCACATGGTGCCTTCATTGTAACGATCACCTATTCGATGTGCCGGTAAACCACACACGCTCCATCGAACTATGATAAACAATGAATCACCCTTTGCCACCTTCGCTTAGAACCAATTAGTGTGCCGGTAAACCACACACACTCCACTAACATCTTAGCAAGGTGCAAAGTGTAATTTCATGGGATTGCATCAATTCACTTTTCCTAAAGTAACTAGGATTGGGAAATTTTAAAAAACATGTGTAGTTACTTTATATTTCTTATTATACTTTTAATGAGAGGATGAGGTTGCCCTATCCTACCCGTTCGGCTAACGACCCTCCACCAATCAAGCAAGCGGTGGGTGTGAGTGTACACCCATTAAGCGCCATTTTATAGGCCGCAACCTTATACCCACCTTATAGATCGGCTTTGTGAATGAGGCCTACTAACGGTAAGACTAGCATTTAGTTATACATATATATATATATATATATATATATATATATATATATATATATATATATATATTATACTAGTAATATCATATTAGTATAGGGTTGTATTTTAAACCTTTTAAAATCTAGGGTTTTGAAATTTAAGTTGTCTAAATTAAAACTTTTAGTCATAAATAGAAATTTCAAAACTTGAGGGCAAGTTTTAAACATTTAAAACATGGAGGATCAAATAACAAATAATTCCAATTAACAATTAATATCCTAATTATCTATATTTGATTTATTCAAGATTTCTTTTAAGATAATTACCAAAATAATCAAAATAATTAATTAATTATCATATAAGGAAATTAAATATTTTATTATATGATAAATATCTTTAATTAGATCAAGATTGCAGTTATATTTATCAGAAAAACGAATTAACATTGATCTAATTAGTTTATGGAAGGTTTAGATAAGATAATTACAAAGAAATCTCGAATCTGGCCATTCCTGACGCCTGGACTCGCCGAGTGCACAAGGGGACTCGCCGAGTCAGGCTTACTCGCCGAGTCCACCTTGGAACTCGCCGAGTCCATGACTCAGAAACCTAAAAATCAAATTTTGTAGGTTTGTTTCAGTTAATCAAGCAACAATTTAAAGAAAACCAAGCTAGGCTCTGATACCACTGATGGGTTTTAGCCATAAGAACTTTCCTATGTGCGCATGCAAAACCCTAATGCTTGGATCTAGGCTTTCTAATAAACATGCTTTTGAATCCAAGTCTTCTAATGAGTAATTAGGTTAAATAACAACATTGAAATAGATCTAGAACCATACCTTTGAGTTCCTTGTTGATCTTGAGGTCTTGGAGCTTCTAGAGTCACAAATGTCACTCCTCTAATGGCTTACAAACACCAAGAGCAAGAAGAATGATTTAGGAGAGAGGAGAGGGGAGGAATTCGACCAGAGGTTCCTTACTTAAGGTCAAGTGTCGAATTCCATCAGCCATAGGGTCTATTTATACTTGTAGACTCCTTAAGGGTTACAACCTAAACCCTAATTGGATAATCTTCTCTTAAGGCTATCTAAATCCATTCCATAGATAAGCCTTTGGACGATTTTGGCTATCCTAACACTCTTAGAATTCGTCCAAAGCATATCCCAATGGATTTACAGTCTAAAGCTTAACTATCAAACAATCGACAGTTTATACCCCTTTATTTAATTAATCTCTTTAAGTCACCAAATTAATTCTAATTAATTCAATGACTTATATTAATCAAATAACAAATATATTATTCATTATATTATTCTCATAATATATTAATAATATTTACTCTCTCTTATTAAATCATCCTATCAAGTTGCTATGGTGAAGGCAACCCAAAAGGACCATGCACAACCGGATCAAATACTTGCCTAATATAGTTGCAGCCTTAGACACTATTCCAACAATCTTGTAGGTATATTGGGGCTCTTTTTTGTCTTCCCTCCCTAAATGTGGCGGTGTTCGGGCCTACTTCATCATTTGACTGATCTGATTCAGTCACTTCATGTTGTTCATCGCCATGATCATCAATAAAGACATAGTCTTTATCGATGAAGTCATAATTACCCCATGAGAGTTCTTCTTTTTTTATGCTTTCTTCTTTACCTTGACACCAATTCCAACTTTTGTGTTCTTCAAAGATCACATCTCTACTTGTTATGACCTTCATTGTTTCAGGATTAATCAGACGGTAAGCCTTTGATTCCTCACTTACACTTGTCAACACACAAAAAATGCTCTTGTTTTCAAGTTTAGATCTCTTCTCCTTTGGTACATGAACATGTGCCAAACAACCCCAAATTCTAAAGTGTTGGATTGCGGGCTTCACACCTGTAACGACCCAAAAATCATGACTAAAAATTTTCTTTTAAACATTACTAAAAATAGATTTATAACAACGTATCATAAGTCAAACATAACTTTTGAGTATTAAATTCAAAACATAATATCATTATCAGAGTCAAACATTCCCAGGCTAACTGACTATGGTGTGTGCTCTGCAATCTTCCCGAGCTCCTCTTTTGAAAACCGAGTACCTGAAACCAAAACTGAAAACCGTAAGCACTAAGCTTAGTGAGCTCCCCCAATCTACAACATACTTCACAAAAACATATAAAGCACATATTGGGCCTTGCCCACTGCATCGAACCGAAGTCCGGACTAACTGGGGCCTTGCCCCCTGCATCGGACCGAAGTCCGGAATCTGACTGGGACCTTGTCCCCTGCATCGGACCGAAGTCCGGGCTAACTGGGGCCTTGCCCCCTGCATCGGACCGAAGTCCGGACTAACTGGGACCTTGTCCCCTGCATCGGACCGAAGTCCGGGCTAACTGGGGCCTTGCCCCCTGCATCGGACCGAAGTCCGGACTAACTGGGACCTTATCCCCTGCATCGGACCGAAGTCCGGGCTAACTGGGGCCTTGCCCCCTGCATCGGACCGAAGTCCGGACTAACTGAACAGAACATAACATAAACATATCAACTAGCATGAACACACGTATACTGCATACTACTTCGGGCCGTAGCCCGGAACACATAACACATAAATCCTGTCTGAGCCACGAAGGCATCAAACATACTAACTACTATATCAGATCAACATCCGAAAACTACTGCTAGCTAAACGGGCCGGCATTGTGGCCTTAGACCCGTTCCTACTGGAAGGAAACTCACCTGAACTGCTGAGCTCTGCTGATAAACCTCTGGCTGCTACTCAACAATCCCCTGAACCGCTGCTCCTCTAGCTCTCCGAGCTATCAATATACATATAACACTTAGTCTGACAGTCAACTAAGTCGACTCTGGTCAAAGTCAACCTTCCAGGTCAACCCTACTCGCCGAGTCACCCTGCTGACTCGCCGAGTCCATAAATCCAGAGTCCTTCCACTCGCGACTCTACTCGCCGAGTCAGCCCCTGACTCGCCGAGTTTACTGATTCTCGATTCCTATCCTGACCAACTCACTGAGTCCTGGCTTGACTCGCTGACTCGAGTCTTAACTCGAAGGGTTTGGGACCACTCGACCTGACTCGCCGAGTCTAAGAACAGACTCGCCGAGCACACGACAAACTTCATCCAACTCGACGAGTTGTTCATCCAACTCGCCGAGTTCATGCCCATCTTCATCTGACTCGACGAGCTGCTCATCCCACTCGTCGAGTTCCTCCTCATCTTCAAGCTACTCGCCGAGTCCACTCGAAGGACTCGTCGAGTCCACTGAGATCCACCTACATGCAGAGGACTTCCGAGTCATGCATGAGCTCCAAACTATAGATCTACCCTCCCCAAGCCTACTTCCCACGTAAAGTTGCAACCTTTACGTGTAGAGAGTGAGATCTAGGCAAAATACACCCATAGCTAGGGTTTAGGACCAAGAGACTCCAATTTCCACCCAATGGCTGATACTTTATGGGATTACATACCAAAATAAACATGGATCTGAGGTAGCAACCTCAGATCTGGACCTCAAGCTCAAGATTGGTCTTAAACATGGCTTAAAAGCCCCAAAACTCATAACCAAGGAAAAATATGGAGGAGGGCAACGAATTGATACCTTCCAATGCTCTGAAATGCTTCCCAAACTTCAGATCCAAGGCCACTCCCTGATGCTTCAAGGATTCCCACTCCTTCTTCTTCCTTAAACCCACTCAAAAATGGCTAGAAGCTTGAATGAACACAATGGGGGCTTAAGGTGCGGCGTTCTGGGTGCAAGAGGCTGTAAAGGAGCCCTAGGAAGAAGATTAAGATGCTTAAATAGGCTCCAAGCCCCGGATTTAGGGTTTTCCTCGCACAGACCAGACTCGCCGAGTCCACTTGGCCGACTCGTCGAGTTGGTCACTTTCTTATCGACCCGGATCCCGCTCCGACTCGCCGAGTCCTTCCTTTGACTCGTCGAGTCCCCCTTAAATTTAGGGTTTCCTTCACTTTCTTGGCTTTCAAAATCCTGGGTGTTACAACTCTCCCCCACTTAAACTGAACTTCGTCCTCGAAGTTTACCATGGCCCACCGCCTGTGATCTGCCTCCAATTCCCAACACCAGCCGCCTACCTGCGCTGGTCTTCCACCCGGTCCAATTAATCTACTGATATCTGAGTTACCGGACTCCCACCGGTCACTACACTCCATCACAATCTCCTAGTCGCTCCCAGCGACTCCTGAAGATACTTCGACTATCTATAACTGTTCTATCCATTCTGCCGCTCATACTGAAACGATGCTGCCGGAACCAACTTGCTTATCTCCCATCTGATTACTCAACTCCTACTAACTCGAGCCTTCCGTCCTGAAAGAAAAGCTACCTGCCTAGCTATCCTTACAGATCACTTACACTTGGCAGAAGGCTCAACTGATCCTGCTGAGAGAGACTTGCCATTTCCAAATCGACCAACTATACCATCAGCACTTGCATTCCAACACAAATACTAATACTGTCCAAAATTATGAAACTTTCCAAACACTAAACTGCCTGCAATACTGAACATGCCTGCAACTCTAAACTGCCTGAAACGCTGAACCGACTGAAACACCGAACTGACTGAAACACTGAGCTCCAACCCAACTGTGGAGTCAAAGGACTCCTCACTTAGTCGCTTCCACGACTTCTGAACGAAATCTTCCTCTGGGACTAGCTTCCACTAGTTATCCTGTCACTGTGGCTCTAGCAACCTTCCGATCCAACCGATCGGGTCCATACGTCACATCCTGACATCATCAATTCCACGACTAACAACCTGATGGCTCCCAGACTGACGGTATCCCTTAACATATCCGAACCCCAACGATCCACTGCTACTCTGATCTCATAACTGATGTAACGATCTATAGCCAAAATTGCTGACTTAGCCATATTTGAACCATTTGGGAAATCCGAAATCTAACCCGTGGATTCCCAAATCCTCACTGCTGCACCCGAACTGATGGGTATTACTGCTTTCCCGCGTCTAACACGCGCTCATGCTACCTACCAATCTGATAAAAGGTTGTGACTACGCTCGCGGACTTACAACTCTCTAATACTATCTGGCTGCTAGTGGATGCTACGGCTACCCCCGCAGACTTACAACACCACTACTGCTATCTCGAGAACATCCTGACTATCCCTAGTCCCGCTAGTGATTCCTCATCCTGATTTCTAAAAAGACAGTCCTTAGACTTTGAATTCTGCATCATCCTCTACATCTTATATCCTTGATATACTTAGCGCTTCGTTGAGGAATCCTTCGGCTTGGTTCCCAAACCAACCGTCTACTAATCCAGATACAAGAAGCTATCGTTGGGAAGTTTCCAAACTCCCAACTCCTGAATTTACACAACCCTGCATGCTGACTCTGACATTGGCTACTAGTACGAAAACATCTCTTGCTAACCGCTCTCAGGATCCTCATTCCGATTCACTTGAGCCCTTACAGGTGGTCCTCTAATCCTGGATTCTCAACCAGCTTCTAACCATCTCGATTACATGAACTAACTGCTGGGAAAAGTTCTCGAACTCCTAATTCTGAACTTCTCAATCCATCCATCACTGTGCTACTACCATTTCTTCTTAGAGGTCGCGCACTCATTCTGAGTCTACGAGACTCTTATCCATATATACCCGGAGGGTTCTCCCCCACTTCGATCCTGCTTACCCCTTGCTGCTTCACACTCAAGAGAGATCCCGATCTTTGCTGCCATTCCATAATCATTCTGCTAAGGAACCCAAGCCTGCCATAGCTAGGGATCTAACCAATTCCATCTCTAACACTATGCCACTCCGAACTAGCGAGACGCACCAAATCCCTTCCAAGCATGCTACAATTACCGCAACCTAGATAACCCGTTCTATTGGGGAGCAACCGCTGACTATCAATCTAAAACCAAGGTATGCAAATGGCATATAACTCATTCACAGCAGGTAGCATAATACTCATAGATACATGCTTACTAACATCGATGCAATACCATAACCATAGAGTTACTACAAAGGAAGGAATTCAACAACATACCTGAGATCTAGTGCGGCTCGATCTTGACTTCCTGTGAAACGATGGGTGCCTGACCCTGAACTCTCTCCACCACCAAGACGGGACAGCGAGACCTGAAATGACCCGGCTGATGACAATGAAAACATCTCTGATCCTGCTTACAATCCCGATACACATGCCCCCTTTCCCCGCACTTGAAACACCTGAACTTGTGACAAGCAAACCCATGAGTTCCTCCACACTTACCACACACCACTAGGTCCTCTTGACCTTCAGCGCCCAAGTCAGCTGAGTAGGACTCCACACTTCTCCCCAATCTCCCTGCGGCACATGCTCGCTTCCTTTTTCCGAGTTGCCCAACCAAACCAATCTCCTGCTCCTGAGTGACCCCGACTACCCCATCAACCGCATGAAGAGCAGCTGGTTGTCCCTGGAACTTAACGGCCAAACGACCAGTGACCCGCTCAATGATGTTGGGTAACTCCTCACGAATGACTAGCGAAACCTCATTAGACACCCAATCATGCAAGGGTCTCTCCCGGAGGCAGGGTGCCCCACTCACTCCTGACCCCTGATGGCAAAAGTCAGAAATGGAATCCCCCTCCTCGGATGGATCTCCGATCTCCCTGATGGATCCCTGAACTCCATAAGATTCGGGACCTAGACGAGCCCCAATCTGTCCTGAAACTAACCCGGCCTTAAAGGCCTCAAGATGACTGTCCATGAGCTCCACAATGGCCTCTCTAACCGAACCGAAAATCACTGGAGTCTGATCAATGATGTTGTGCGTAATCTCTGCGGAAATGAAATCCCTCATCTGATCATCAAGCTGCCCGGCTCTGAAGCCCGAGCCAGACCCCTCCTCGACACCTGAACTGCTAACTGGTATCTCGCGCAACGCCACCATGCTGAAAATATAACAAAATCCTGATCAATTTACATACTACTGCTGAGGAATTTCTCACTCACTACCCCATTCCTGGTTTCGTCTTGGCCCCTCTTGAATCGAGTACGGATCCTCTGCTTTCAGTAGTATGGGCCCCTACTACCTTCCACATCTATCCATACTTTCCTCAAGAGTTACCTCAACTCCACACAGTCCCCTTTACTCTTTTACTGATCTCTGCTACTCTCATCCTAGGCTTGCCCTAGGGAACCTCTGACTCTACCCAAACAGTCCTCAGCTGCTGAAGGCCCCCTAGTGATGCCAATTAGTCACCACCTGAATACCATCACATGTGACGAGGCTCGGATAATCCTTCAAGGAAGAGATTCGTCCCTACAACGGTTGGACTCAGACAAGAGCTGCGCAGTAGGGCCAAATCCAACACTCTGAGATTATTCAACCCTGATCATATGTGATGTGATGTATTCACCTAATGGCTAACTCCCATCACTCAGAGTCTCACAAAGCACAAAGCAAGCAGCATTCGGATAAAGGAGACATACTCAGGCAAAACTATTCTCATAACGAGAAACTACACTAGCATACAATGTTAAGCTCGTGCTACCAGGCATAACCTAAACAGGCTATCCTACTGCTGTCTACTCAATACTAGCATGCAATTCTCATAAAACTGAACACATAAAGCAGGCACATAAGGCATCATCCTAGATCCTTAGTCCTATTCTAGCATGCTGTTCTACTGAAGCTGGAGCTGAAACTGAAACTGAAACCGATACTGATAATCATAATATAACTTGTATGGGTAAATTGGGAGTACTTACTTGAGCTCGGCTGATTGCATGCACCACACCTTTTTCTCTTTTCAAAACTCTTTTTGCCTTTTCTAAAATTGTTTTCTTTTCTCAAAATTCTTTTGTAATTACGATTTTTCTTTTGAAAACTATATACCATTTCCTTAGTTTGAGTTCAGACACACTCAGGAGTGCGCCCGAATCCCTCAAACCAAGGCTCTGATACCAACTTGTAACGACCCAAAAATCATGACTAAAAATTTTCTTTTAAACATTACTAAAAATAGATTTATAACAACGTATCATAAGTCAAACATAACTTTTGAGTATTAAATTCAAAACATAATATCATTATCAGAGTCAAACATTCCCAGGCTAACTGACTATGGTGTGTGCTCTGCAATCTTCCCGAGCTCCTCTTTTGAAAACCGAGTACCTGAAACCAAAACTGAAAACCGTAAGCACTAAGCTTAGTGAGCTCCCCCAATCTACAACATACTTCACAAAAACATATAAAGCACATATTGGGCCTTGCCCACTGCATCGAACCGAAGTCCGGACTAACTGGGGCCTTGCCCCCTGCATCGGACCGAAGTCCGGAATCTGACTGGGACCTTGTCCCCTGCATCGGACCGAAGTCCGGGCTAACTGGGGCCTTGCCCCCTGCATCGGACCGAAGTCCGGACTAACTGGGACCTTGTCCCCTGCATCGGACCGAAGTCCGGGCTAACTGGGGCCTTGCCCCCTGCATCGGACCGAAGTCCGGACTAACTGGGACCTTGTCCCCTGCATCGGACCGAAGTCCGGGCTAACTGGGGCCTTGCCCCCTGCATCGGACCGAAGTCCGGACTAACTGAACAGAACATAACATAAACATATCAACTAGCATGAACACACGTATACTGCATACTACTTCGGGCCGTAGCCCGGAACACATAACACATAAATCCTGTCTGAGCCACGAAGGCATCAAACATACTAACTACTATATCAGATCAACATCCGAAAACTACTGCTAGCTAAACGGGCCGGCATTGTGGCCTTAGACCCGTTCCTACTGGAAGGAAACTCACCTGAACTGCTGAGCTCTGCTGATAAACCTCTGGCTGCTACTCAACAATCCCCTGAACCGCTGCTCCTCTAGCTCTCCGAGCTATCAATATACATATAACACTTAGTCTGACAGTCAACTAAGTCGACTCTGGTCAAAGTCAACCTTCCAGGTCAACCCTACTCGCCGAGTCACCCTGCTGACTCGCCGAGTCCATAAATCCAGAGTCCTTCCACTCGCGACTCTACTCGCCGAGTCAGCCCCTGACTCGCCGAGTTTACTGATTCTCGATTCCTATCCTGACCAACTCACTGAGTCCTGGCTTGACTCGCTGACTCGAGTCTTAACTCGAAGGGTTTGGGACCACTCGACCTGACTCGCCGAGTCTAAGAACAGACTCGCCGAGCACACGACAAACTTCATCCAACTCGACGAGTTGTTCATCCAACTCGCCGAGTTCATGCCCATCTTCATCTGACTCGACGAGCTGCTCATCCCACTCGTCGAGTTCCTCCTCATCTTCAAGCTACTCGCCGAGTCCACTCGAAGGACTCGTCGAGTCCACTGAGATCCACCTACATGCAGAGGACTTCCGAGTCATGCATGAGCTCCAAACTATAGATCTACCCTCCCCAAGCCTACTTCCCACGTAAAGTTGAAACCTTTACGTGTAGAGAGTGAGATCTAGGCAAAATACACCCATAGCTAGGGTTTAGGACCAAGAGACTCCAATTTCCACCCAATGGCTGATACTTTATGGGATTACATACCAAAATAAACATGGATCTGAGGTAGCAACCTCAGATCTGGACCTCAAGCTCAAGATTGGTCTTAAACATGGCTTAAAAGCCCCAAAACTCATAACCAAGGAAAAATATGGAGGAGGGCAACGAATTGATACCTTCCAATGCTCTGAAATGCTTCCCAAACTTCAGATCCAAGGCCACTCCCTGATGCTTCAAGGATTCCCACTCCTTCTTCTTCCTTAAACCCACTCAAAAATGGCTAGAAGCTTGAATGAACACAATGGGGGCTTAAGGTGCGGCGTTCTGGGTGCAAGAGGCTGTAAAGGAGCCCTAGGAAGAAGATTAAGATGCTTAAATAGGCTCCAAGCCCCGGATTTAGGGTTTTCCTCGCACAGACCAGACTCGCCGAGTCCACTTGGCCGACTCGTCGAGTTGGTCACTTTCTTATCGACCCGGATCCCGCTCCGACTCGCCGAGTCCTTCCTTTGACTCGTCGAGTCCCCCTTAAATTTAGGGTTTCCTTCACTTTCTTGGCTTTCAAAATCCTGGGTGTTACAACACCACTCCATGCTTCTTGTGGTGTCATGTTTGATAGAGCTTTAGTTTCACTTCTATTTAGCACATAGAAACTCCAGCATGTTGCTTCAGCCTAGAACATTTTAGGCATATTCTTGGCTGAAAGAAGAGTTACCACCATGTTGATTATTGTTCTGTTCTTCCGCTCTGCAACCCCATTTTGTTGTGGGGTAAAACTAGTGGTTATCTGTCTTCTGTTACCATGTTCACTACAATACTTGTCAAAGTCCTTAGAAAGGTATTCTCCTCCTCTATCCGTTCTAAGAGCCTTCACCACCTTCCCAGTTTCAATTTCTACTTTGTTCTTGAAGTCTTTGAAGCTTTCGAAGGCTTGTGATTTCTCTGTTAGCAAATAGACCCAACCTTTGCGACTAAAGTCATCAATAAAACTCAAGAAGTACTTCTTGCCTGTATGGGATGCTGGAGTGATTGGTCCACAAACGTCCAAGTGTACCAACTCTAGGATTTCTTTCGCACTCCATGAGCTCATCTTTGGTATGGCCTCTCTTGTCAGTTTTCCCATCATACAATCTCCACATACTGAAGTATCAATGACAAACTTGGCTAGATCACACACCATGCCTTTGTTTTGAAGAAACTTTAAACTAGTTTTACTTATGTGCCCCAACCTTTCATGTCATAGCTTGGCCACATCATCATCACTAGAGTATAAGCAACCTTCTGTATTCTGCTCTTCATCTTCATTTGTATCCTCACTGAGTGGATACATACGATTTGTGCTTATACCTGATTGAAAGATCAAGCCTTTATCTGGATGAAATACTTTACAAACATCAGATTGAAACATAAAGGATATACCCTTTTGTTGCAATTGCCCAATGCTAAGGAGATTGCTCTTTAGATCTGGAACCTAGTACACATCCCTTATCACATAAGTTGCACCATTCAACCCAAGCTTTACATCTCCCTTTCCTTCCACAGTCATCCGAGTGTTGTTGCCTAGCTTTATAGTGTTTGAAAAACCTTGATCAAAGCCCACAAACCTTTCTTTGTTTCCACACATATGATTTGAACATCCATAATCTAGGAACCACAATAGTCCTTTGTCTTCATTACTTGATTTCACCATGAACACGCCCTGTTCTTCTTCACTTCCTTCAATCATAAGCATGACTTCTTCATTTTCTTTGAACCCTGTATAGTTTGCTTCTTTTGAATTAGGGCATTCATAAGAATAATGCCCTAATTTATGACAATTGTAACATTCAATTGTTTCTTTGTTTACTGACTGTTGACCTCTACTGTGGCTCCTTCCTCTGAAGTTTGATCGACCTCTGCCACGCCATTTAGAGTTAGGACTGCTCCCTATATCAGCCTTTAGTGCGTGTTCTTCTTCCCTTTCATTCTTCTTGAACTTTTGCTCATGGACGATTAAAGTGCTCTGCAATTCTTCTATAGACATCTGTTCAATGTCCTTTGATTCTTCAATAGACACCACTACAAACATGTATTTTTTAGTTAGGGTTTGAAGAATTTTCTCCATAATCTTGACATTTGTCATTTCTTCTCCATTGCTTCTCATCTGATTAGAGATTGTCAAAACCCTACCAAAGTATTCAAGTATGGTTTCATTTGTCTTCATCTCTAAGACTTCAAAATCTCTACGGAGCTTCTGCAACATGGATTTCTTAACACGATCATTCCCTGCAAACCTTTTCTTCATTGATTCCCAGACAACCTTGGATGTTCTTCGGTCGAGGATTTACTCAAACGTGACACGGTCAATTGCTTGGTACATGTAATGTTTAACCTGCAAGTCCTTCATTCTCAGTTCTTCCAATTTCTTCTTCTCCGCCTCACTCTGCGCAACACCCACTACTGGCTCTCTAATGCCTGGATCGATTAGGTTCCAAACCTGTTTTGCACGCATCAAAATTTTCCATTATCTCACTCCAATGTCCGTAATGACCATCCAAGACAGGCACTTTTCAACTTATCATCATTCATCTCGCTTCCCTCCTCTTAGTGATCTGAATTTCGCTTTGATACCAAATGAAAGATTTTATTCACTGGTAATCATTGAACTTCAATATCATTAAACTAAGCCAAAGTGGCATTAAATACTAGAAATTACAAAGAGATAACAAACTATAGCTAGTAACAAGGAAAAGCTAGAAAAACGAAAATAACTTAAGACTCGGTATTATCACGTGTGCAAATCCCCACGTGACTTGACCCAGCCAGCTTTATTTGAATTCTTTTATTCTTAAGCTAAAGACATCTAAACTCCATCAACCTAATGCTACGATAACATTATCCATTTTTGAAACTATGATCAAACAGTGATAGCCCTTCGTTTTAATTTAATTTTGTCATTATCCAATAAAAAATAATATTATGAGTGATAAGATAAGATGAACTTTTTGCATTTAGTCTAAGGACACCTTTATTTGTTTATTTTTTCATTTTTTTTTTTGAAATGAAACTTCCCTAACGAAGGTTTTCGGGCCAACTTTTGCATACCGACTAATCACCGTTGTAAACATGAGACTTTGCCTCATGTCCTAGAGTCTCTGTAAGCGAACCTCCATAGCCACAAGGGACACCTTTACTTGAGTTAAACGAAGATGATATGGAGTTTAATGAAATTAAATAATATTATTAGTGATAAGGTGGACATAAGATTTGGTTAAGACCATGAATGATCCAGACTAGGGATGAGTTATAAAACTGGAAAACCGGAACCGGTATAACCGGAAAATGCTTAAATGGTCCGGATATTGGGTTTAAAAAAATAGTCTTATCCGGGTTCCGGGTACGGGCCCAATGGGTCCATGTATGTTGGGTATTAGAACCGGATTTGTGGAAAAAAAACGGAACCGATTTAGTGGACTAGGGAACTGGAATTTGAGAGTTACTCAAAAAATTTAGCTACTGATGAATTGTTGATCGACGATAAGGGCTATTAAAAAAAATATGATCCTCTCCTGCTATCGACATCAACTAGAAACACAAAACCAATCTCGTTTTTTACATATGTTGTATTAAAACAAAACATGTACATAAAAAAGAAAAAAGAAATTAAAAAAAGATGTAGGTAACTGGAAAGGGTTTTCACATGTGAAAAATAAGTGTTTGATAAGTGGACTTTTTCAACTAGTTAAGAAAGAAAGTGAAAGAAAAAAAAACTATGTTTTACATACTAAATAGATAACTGGATAAAAGTTAAATTTGGTTTCATAGAAATATTGGATGGAAGAAAACTAAAACTTTAGTAGTAAAAAACCTTCACATATATTGGTTGTAGGATCTAATTAACTTTTATTATATAGCAACATATGACATAGTTATTGGTTCATGTTTTATTTATGTTTGAAAATCACAAAAATGGACTAGTTTGTACATATTTGTCTCATTTTAAAAATAAGAAAGATATGGTAAAAAAAAATAGTACAGAAAAATAAATAAATGTTTTTCAAAACCACATAAATGATAAATTTGAAGTTTATTTTATAATAATTTGATAATATGATAGGTTCACAATTTATTTTTTCTTTGATTTTCCATGAGTATCGCGATCACTATTCCGGGTTTCCGGTTTCACTTCCGGGTTGCTAGTTATTTCTGGGTCTAATACACAATTCCGGTTTCAATTATCAATTTTCAGTTCCAATCGGTTCCATACCCATTTTATCCGGTCTGATACCCGGAACCGAACCGGAACCGGTTCCTATATACCGGTCCAATTCCCGGTTTTTATAATCTATCAATTCCGGTTTTCGGGTTTTCCGGGTCCTGATCATCAGGCCCGAGTTGGACCCACTTTCATCCCTGATCTAGACAACGAAATAGTTATTAGGACAAAATAGTTATTTTTATATTAATTTGAAATAAAATTTATTACTATTTCTTAATTAATAGTAACAATATATTTATTTACAACAAAAATACAAATCATATCGAAAAAACAATAGCATACAATACATGATCCCGTAAATTGTTGGGTAAATGGTCGGGTTCGAGAGAAAAGACCTAAGTCCATTCCATGGACCATTGGAACCGAAAGTTGAAATCGAAAGCTGCAGAAAAGAAAAGCATCAGTAAAGTTACAACAGCCGTTGTGGAGTAGGAGTGTAGGACGCAACTGAAGTTGAGTTTCGTCAAAACAGAACTGGAAATGGACAGCAGCGAAGAAGAAGACGATTTCCCATCTATTGAATCGGTCACTCCACAATCCAAGATCGACACCGTCTTTCAATCTAAAACCGAAAAGGTATCAAATCCTTGTCTGTGAATCATTATCCTTACATATTTTCAACTTTTTTTAAATGTTTCCTTGTAAGTTCACAATCTGTTAGAATTGTTACAGTCGAATGCGTTACAACGACAAAAGGAAACCTAAAAACGGAGAAATCTTATGTTAATACTTGAATTGTGAGTACATTTAGGCTTTAATTTTAGAAGCCTCGAGTTGATTCTGATCGTAGGATGATTACATTATATTTATGCATCATTATTGTATCTCAAGCGCAATCATTTTTGAAGGATTAATAGTTCTTATGCGTATATATGTGAAGCTCTGTGCAGATTTGTGAAATCCTTTGGCATTCTACTGATTGAGTTTCCTACTAAATTTCTGATTTTTGCAATCTTAAATGTTGTTATAAATATGTAAAACTTCCTTTAGGAGTTTAAGAGGCAAGTAGGTATCACATTTGTGCAACACTTAAAGGTGGTACTCCTCAATGACAGAAGTAGGATATGTATATATTCAAGAATCATGGTAAAGTTAAACGATGAATTTCTCTGTATTTTTTAATATGAAGATGAATCACATGGCATTTTAGTTTATAAACAGATCATATCTTATTTTCAGACTACCACTTGTAAGATCCAAGTTCTTCTGAACTCTTAGCATTTTCAGTTATTAATCCATCTAGGAAACAACACATTATTAATTGTCTGATCAAGCTGAATAGCTTTTGGTGAGGTTGATGCTTAAATTGTAAACAAGGTTTCAAATCTTTGCTGAATTACTCAGTTCAAGTATGTTACATGTATGAAAAATTAATTTGTTTAAGTAATAATTGTTTGTTTTGTGAATGTTTACAGTTTGAAATCTACATGTTTCTTTATACAGTTTTGTAATTGGCTACATTTTTTTCTTTTATTTGCAGGGCATTAGAAAGCTCTGTTTTGAGCTTCTTGATTTGAAGGATGCAGTAGAGAATCTATGTGGCAACACTCAATCCAAATACTTAGCTTTTCTGAGGTAATATTCCCTCACTTCCCTTTTGTTTCTCTCCTTTTCCCTCTTATCTTAAACACATCTTAACATAAATTCAAAATCTTTTAAGCATTCATTCTAATTTCCACTTATTCAAAGGTTATCCGATGAGGTTGTGGAAATGGAGCATGAACTCAACGACCTAAGAAAGAACATCTCTGCACAAGGAATCCTCATACAAGACTTACTAAGTGGGGTCCACCATGAACTGAGTGAATGGAGTAAAGCCAACAACACTGAGAAACTTCAAAAAGACACCGAATTCGACTTCCCAAATGAATCACAAGATGAAAAAAGATCATCTTTAGAAAATATAGACCTTCTTCTAGCTGAACATAAAGTAGAAGAAGCCATAGAAGCACTAGAAACAGAAGAAAGAAAACACCCTGACCTTAAAACCTCATCTGATTCATTATCCAATGAATTTTCAAAACGAAAATCTTTAATTGAAAATCAACTTGTTGACATCATCGAACAAACCGATTTAAAAGTAGCAGTTTTGGGTCTACTAAAGCTAGGAAAAGGTCCTCTTGCACATAATCTTTTTCTCAAATCAAAAGCTGCCCGACTTCAAAAAAGTATCCAAATCTTTCTCCCATCCTGCCCGTGCTACCCGGAAACATTTCCGGCCACTTTATCCAACATTATCTTTTCCACAATCTCATCAACAACCAAAGAAATGGGAACAATATTTGGAGATGATTTACTCTACAACAACCGACTTGTTCAATGGGCAGAAAGGGAAATTGAATTATTTGTGAAATTGGTTAAAGAAAACGCCCCTTCTTCAGAAACTGTTTCAGCTTTACATGCTGCAAGTGTTTGTGTTCAGGCTAGTTTGAATCACTGCTCAGTGTTGGAATCACAAGGGCTAAAGTTGTCAAAAGTGCTTTTAGTGCTTTTGGAGCCTTACATTGAAGAGGTTCTTGAATTGAATTTTAGAAGAGCAAGAAAATTAGTTTTTGATTTTTCAGGAAATGATGAGATGTTGCCATTGTCACCTCGCCTTGCCTCTCCTTTGTCTACTTTTGCTATATCTTCTGATGGAATGCTTGTTGATAGTGGGACCCGTTTCATCTTCATGGTCAAAGTGAGTTGACTTTATTTGAATGCAAGAAATATCAATGCACTAATTTACTTTCATTATATTATTTGTTTATGATTTTTACAGGATATAGTGGAGCAACTAACACGCCTAGTCATCCTACACTTTGGAGGAAATATTTTAACAAGAATTCTAAAACTTTTTGATCAATACATGGATGAACTCATAAAAGCTTTACCTGAACCTTCTGAAGATGACAGTTTAGTGGAGTTAAAAGAAGCAGTGCCTTTTAAAGCCGAAACAGATTCCCAACAACTTGCCCTTTTGGGAACTGCATTCACCATTGCAGAAGAGCTGTTACCGATGGTTATGTCAAGAATATGGAGTGTTTTAAATGAAAGCAAGGAAGCAGGAAATGACAATACTGCCCCTCTGTTGAATAATGCTATAGATTATAAGGACTGGAGAAAGCAGCTTCAGCATTCACTGGATAAGCTTAGAGATCATTTCTGTAGACAATATGTGTTGAATTTTATATATTCAAGAGATGGGAAAACACGCCCCGATGCAAATATTTATTTATGTGGTGAAGGTGATGATCTTAATTGGAATTCTGATCCTTTGCCTTCCTTGCCCTTCCAGGTAATTTTGTAATTAATGGAAACATTTTTGTCACATTCTTTTGAGTTGTGGTGTTAACATGGATTTATGCAGGCATTATTTGGAAAGCTGCAGCAGTTAGCAACAGTTGCTGGAGATGTGTTACTTGGGAAAGAAAAGATACAGAAAGTGTTGCTTGCAAGGCTAACTGAAACTGTTGTGATGTGGGTGATGTCTAATGAAGAGGATTTTTGGGGTGTTTTAGAAAATGAAGTGGCAAAACTTCAACCACAAGGATTGCAACAGGTAACTAGTTAAGGGCTAAATGCAAGAAATAGCAAAAGAAATAACTAATTCTACATTTTTTTTTTCTTGTAGTTGATTCTTGATATGCATTTTACTGTTGAAATTGCGCGTTTTGCTGGTTACCCTTCAAGAAATGTGCACCAAATGGCATCATCTATAATTGCTCGTGCTATCAGAACATTCTCAGGCAGAGGTCTAAACCAACAAAGGTAATAAGGGTATATAAGTAATTTTACTTTGAAAAATATACCCAGTTATTGTAAGTGCATTGCTATTTCTTGCATACAACCCTAATTTTTTTAATCTCACCAGTGCACTGCCTGAGGATGAATGGTTTGTTGAAACTGCAAAGGCTGCAATAAACAAACTGTTGATGGGAGGTGATGGATCTGATACTTCTGAAATCGATGAAGACCATATAATCTTACATGATGATGAGGATGATGATGATGAAGATGATGATGAGTTACATGATGAAGTGATCTCAGATTCTGATGGATCTCCATCTTCTTTGTCCACAATTACAACATCCGAGTCGTTTGCTTCTGCAGAAAGTCAAATGTTGGATAGTCTCTCGGACTTTACAGATCCTGAATCATGAATTATTTAGTGATGTCTAGGATTAGAATTTGAAGTTTGAGTGTAATATTTTACTAAAAGTAAGTTGTGGTTTAATTTGGAAATTCCATGGTAGCAAGTTATTATGCTCTTTCATAGAACACATCTCATTAAGGCTATTTTCATTTATGCGAACCAGGAGGGCATTAATGTCTTTTGTAGAAGCAAGAGATTGAGAGTGAGTGCATGTCCCAACTCTTTCCTCATTTTTTGGTAGGATAAATAATTGCACTTATTATCCCATTGACATGGTCAAATAGATACAAAACATACTACTATATGTTCGATTCTCTCTCATGTAAGACTCAGGATGTTTAAAATGTGTTTTTTATATGCGATAAAGACAACTAAGAGAATATACAAACTTCTAGTGCTATTTTCTATGTTAGTTGCATTTGCTAGAAATCAAGAGCAATTATATGTCCCATCTTAACACTCCAAAATAGAGTGGTTTCAGATTTATATCTCACAAGCTTCAACCTTAAGATGACATGTCGTTCAAAAAATAATGTGAATATCATGTTAAATAATTTGGATATTGGTAAAACATCACATTCCATGTTATGAAAACATAATAAACTCTAATATTCAAATTAATATATTTGAAAAGAAGTCACAAGATAGATGTGCATTTCACAAAATATAGTGGTCTCTGGTTTAAATCTCACAAGCTTCAATCTTAAGAACTCTAAATGCCTTGGCATTAAATATTAATGGGTGGTTATTGCATATTTTAAGTATAAAATTAGGTATCATAGATATGCATTTCACATCATATTATCCTATATTGACAATTTGACATTAAAACTTTTTGAAAAAATACTGGTAGATGCATATTTGTTGTTATCTTAACAATAAAGTTCATCTTCAATGCAATTTGGATTTGATAAAGGGCTAAATAGTAAATAAATATCTGGTGCGAAGTCAAACAAAAATGTGGAAGAACCACACACGCAAAGAAGGAAAGGATGATGCTAAGCTACGGCGCGTCTACGTCATCTTTCCGTCTTCCTCAAACCGTGACGTTCTGTACTTACAGCAACTCTCATCATCCGACCACCACACACGGTGGTGAATCGCATCCGGTGGTAACAAGACGGACTTTATCTCTTCTCGCAACAGCAACGGCGACGGTGACCGCTGCAGCGTTTTCAGTTCCAATTTTGTTTTGCGACTCTTCCGTTCGTTGCTCAGAATCCGCCGCCGCCGCAGCTACTCCTCAATTCTCCGAACTACCTGAATCTGGAGGTGTGAAGGCGCTGGATCTTCGAATTGGTGATGGCGATTCTCCCGTCAATGGCGATCAGGTTTCACTTTTCACTTTGTTTTTTTTTTTTTTTTTCTGAATTCATTCCGAGATTTTTTTTTTCTTTTCAAACTGCTTATAAAGTTCCTACACAGGTTGCGATTCATTACTACGGACGATTAGCTGCTAAGCAGGGATGGCGGTTTGATTCAACATACGACCACAAAGATGAAACCGGTGAACCACTTCCCTTCATCTTCACTGTTGGTTCAGGCAAAGTAAGTATCAGTCGATTTCTCTTTCTATTTGATTCTGTTCGATTACTTGTGATTTCAACAGTGATTTGTTAACCTAATTCAGGTGATAGCAGGGATTGAAGCAGCTGTTAGATCCATGAAAGCGGGAGGTATTCGTCGTGTCATCATCCCCCCATCAGAAGGATATCAAAACATGTCTCAGGAGCCCGTTCCACCAGATGTAAGCTTTCCAAACCCATAATAGCAATATACTTACATTTCTTTTACATCTCTACTTTGTTATTATTATAAGTAGAAATAAAATACATTGCTATTATTGATAAAAAAATGTAAGTATGTTGACTTATTTATCTTTTTTTTTTGTTTAAAGTTTTTTGATAGGCAAAGGCTGTTCACTACCATTTTTAATCCTACACGCCTTGCAAATGGAGAAGGCTCTACCTTGGGGATTCTCATTTTTGACATTGAACTTGTCAATGTAAAGCACCTTTAAATTGTTGTAATTTAGTTTGAAAATTGTATATTTATGTATATTCCTGCTAAGTTCAGGGAGCATTTTGTTAAAAAACTGTATGTTTGTGTATACGTAAGTTTCAATGTGTAGACGTAGGTTTCAATATGTGGTATATAGATATAAAGGACATCCATGAAAAGAATGTTATGTTACTGGTAAAAAAAATCATAGATATACAATCAACAAACCATGAGAAAATAAGCAAATATTATTGGATTGGAGCGGAATAAATACTTTAAAATGCCATATAAAAGTACAAAAACAAAACAAGTGTCTTAATCTTAAATATCATCTCGAATTCAATGAATTTTTCAAACTCTCCCATGTAAGAACACCTTCAGGATGAATATGAACAAAATATTTCACAAATCTCGCATCCGAACACGCCAAAATAGTGCTCAAAGACAGCTTCGGCTTCGCAGCACCTCTCTCCAAAAGCCACAAATACATTGAAAATCTTAAATTAATCCTCTGAATATCATAACACAAATATGAGGGAAATGCCACTACAGCTTCCAATGGATACCCTAATCGATTCTGCAAACAATCAATCTTTTTCTCAAGTAAATCTTTTGTCTGATTTAATACTGAAGGTGCCCTTTTGATCATACTGGAGACCACATTATAATCAAGTCCAGCTTCCACTAAACAATCAAATCTTTCCTGTAATTGACTCCCTCTACCCCTAAACTTTCTAAGAGCTTTCGATAATTCATCAGAGTTTTCAATGTACCCCAATCTCAACAAAAAGTTTTTCCTTTCCACAATCGTGTTAGAATCTTGGTTATCGATTGTTTTACTATTACTACCCAAAGTCACCAGTTTCATAGGATCTTTCTTGATTGCTTGACATAATTCATCTTGTTGTAGCTTCAAACTGTTCATTACAGTAATCGGACATTTTAAAGAAGTGGACCCGAGAATTTCCATATGGGTAGTCACGATTCCCGCGATTCTTTCTGTTTCCATTCCGATTTCGGTTAAAAAACAGACAGCTGTCCATAGATTCTTGGCACATTTTGATGATAGAATTTGGGGGTTTTTCAAGAAAAGGTCGTATATTTGGTTCATTTTGAGCCCTAGTTTAAGTAATTGTGCTACAAGGATGTAAATTTGTTTACCTGAGCCTTCAAAGAGTAATGCAGGGTTACCTGTGAATAAAATTTCCATCTGTTTATCGTTGTATCCCACTTGAACAAGAAAACTCATGGTGTCCAGCATTCTGTCCCAATTCAAAGTTGTTCTTTCAGAGATATTAGTACCAATCCATTCACTTCCAAATCCAAATCTTTTGAGCTTTTCAAGAACAACAAGAAAGTTATTATCAGTAAGTCCAACTAAAAGTGAAGGGCAGCATGTTACGAGTTTGATAACAGTTGATTTACTCAATCCCAATTCCTCATAGGATTTAAGTTTCTTCAGTAATACTCCATGCTCGTATTCGAATATCTCTTTTGTTTCCTTATACATTTTGCCAATTTTGATTCTGGGAATCCCGTAGCCACAAAGAGCATGGAAATTGTCAAGTAGAAGAGAATCATCTCCCAAAAAGATTAATGATTTGGGAAGTAATGATGGGTACTCAGAAGGGGGTAGACCTAAACTCTCCAAGAAAGGTTCGAATTCATTGATGGGATTATACCGAAAGTACTTTGATAATGCTCGTGATACATCTTGATCGTTGTCAACCACTGATAGCAGGTTTTGGATGAAATTAGGGGAGTTCTTGCTGATGTGTTCTGCATCGGTGAAATGGAAGCCTCGAGTGAAATGTAGATAATCAAAAAGTGCAGTTTGTGCCTCTGTTCTTACCACCCGTGAAATTCGATTTCCATTGACAGGAGCTTGTGATGGATGTGAACAAACGACGCTAGCTTTTACTCGAATTGTGGGTTCTGATATGCAAAAGTGTCGTCTTTTGAATGATACGAAAGATAGCCCGGTTCCAGTACAGGCATTTTTACAAACAGTTGGTGAGCAAAGCAGATGATGCAGTTCAGAAATCATGTCGGAGTTCCAAATTCGACGATTACTTATCCCGCGAATCAGCATAGCAAAGTTCACACTACCCAGAAATAATTCTGTAAAAGAACAAGAGGGTATTCACAAATTTATTCAATGTCTAGCTTTCTCATATGGGTTTTGAGTTAAAAAGTAGGCAAATTCAAATTAATAGAGCACAAAAGCAGTGGAATCAAGATCACTTACATGACATTTTGTTTCTTCAGTTGAATCTCGAATGTAATGCCCATTAGATTGCGTAATCTGATGAGGTGAGAAGAGTTGCGATGGAGGATTCTCCTAAAGCCCTTCTTTAGGGGTTTTTTTCGGCTTATATACTAAAATTACGCACGCACCCTCTACATTATGGCTTACTTTAAAAGACCCCTTTATAAAAACCAAATTATGTATTGGACCCCTAACGTTTCTTAATTTACATTATGACACTAAAAGATTTTCTTTTGAAAACTCATTTGTATTTGTTTGTTGATTATTTTCTACTTTTATTCAATATAAGTGTGATATGGCAATACAAACTCACATAATTATAAAACTAATTGGAAAATATAAAACTAATAAAATATAAATCATAAATTTCAAATAACATTTAATTTAAAAAAAAATAACAAGACTAATATATAACATCAACATTTAAAAAAAATACCATAGGTGTTGGATATGTAGGCATTTATATTTTGCAATATGTTTCATTTATCAACATTCCAATTTCCATACAAATTTACCATTCTACACTATATTTAATCATTTATTAAAAGCAAATCATCCATTATAGACTTGATAAAGCTTCAATTTTTTAGATTCTCATTGTCCATGTCTTCTATATTTTCCCTAAAGAAACAAACACCCGACAGGAAAATTTCCGATCATACATTCACCTTTGATTTTTTTCAACAATTTCAAATGCACTAAAAGAAAATGGCTTCACCGAGTGTATTCATTATAACAATCATCACTTATAACAGAAACAAATCTCTCAAGCCATGGCAGCTGGTCAAGGTCCTTGATAGTGTTATCAAGATACGAGCCGCCATCATCTGGCGGCAAAGATGGCGGTTCATGGTGGTCACCAAGGCTAAAACCACCACCTTCAAGAAATCTTTGAATCAATGCAAGTTGTGATCTTTCTTGATCAGAATAAGCATCTGTCATGTTTGAAAGTGAACCAAAAGACTCCCATGCCCATTCCTCAAACTGCTGTGAAGGGTCGGAATGAGAAGTTGGGGTGAGGGTATTTTCGTCATTTTCTTCTTCTTCTTCTTCCTCTTCCTCTTCCTCTTCACCCCATATTGCACATTCACTTGCATCCATCTCCTCTAACAATGTGTACAAGGCAACGGGAAGAAACACTTTGCATTCAAGGGTAGAAATGTAATTCCTACAGTTCGGGATTGGGCACCTAATGGGAACCTCAAATGACCGAACTTTTTCATCAACATGTGCTTTCATACAACAAGAACAGAATTTATGTGAACATTTCAATGTGATCATCATGGGTGTTGGTTTATCTTCACAACAAAGTACAAAATTTTCAACCGTTTGATCATCTTTGGTATCATGAACAATCCCGATTGCCACTTTTGCTAGATGCAAAGGGTACTTGAGATTGACATCATGAACATGTTTTAGAACAAAATGTTCAAGATTTTCAACATGTTCAAGTATTTTTTGCTTCAATGCCATGAGAAGTGGATTCTTGAGGGTAGAATCATTTGTAATCTGCCAAAAAAACATGGGTTAGATGCGGAAATAGCAATCTACTTTCAATGATTTGTTTATCATTGCTTCCAATTATAGCACTGTACTTTGAAAAATCTATAAACTGTTGCAATGTTATCCAAATACACAACAAATTTCTTTGTTATAATTGGGTAGATTTTTCAAAAAATAATGTCCTTAAGAAAAAAGTTATAGGTACAACGCTATAATTGGGAAGATTTTTCAAAAGCAGTTGTTCTTAGGTAAAAGAATCTGCTCACCTGATCAAATAAGTTCTGGGAATCGGTAAACGCATATACCCCTTTGATGTTATGTCGAATTGCTTCAGATAAACCATCCATTAAAGCTAAATATTCAGCTACTTCTTCAACGACAAAGAATTCAAGTCTTTTCTGAACATGAATCGAAGGAAGCTTGTTAGGTCGTTCCATGATCACTCCAATTCCAGAAACCCCCGATTCATTTCCAGGCTTTGAAATCGATACACCCTTGAAGAACATTCGAACCGAAAATTCATCAAGCTCGTAATCACCATTCTTTGACTCCAATTCCGCAATTTCTTCAAGTTTCTCCTCATCTGAACAACAACTTCGAAATTCATCTTCATCGTCTTCGAATTTCGACACAATTTTATCCTCCATTTCCAGCTGTCAAGTTCGAATTCTGTAAAATATAAACAGAATCAATCAAAGCAAGTTAATGATCAGTAACATGCAAAGGATATATGATTTGAAAACATATAAAATTTTAGAAAGAAGGTGAAGTAAAGTGAAGCTTCCATACATGTGTAATGATGGATTTGGTACTGAATTCATAAACAAATCGTTAATCGTTCGCTGAAGAATAATTTTTTTATCTGATTCACAGCAAAGCACTGGACTCGGATAATCTGTTTATAATAAGAACCCTAATCTGACAAAATCTGTTGCTTGTGGCTACACACAGACCACTTTTACTGTATAATCATAATAAAACCCCACAAAGAATAAACAAATCAGAAAGTTCAAAATCCGATTTCTCGCGCTGGGGAAAGGAATAGAATCCTCGATTACTGTTAGAGTTTTGGCGTAATATGGAAGCGAAATGATATGCTCCATTTTTTTTATGGATATGAATATTTACTTCCATACAGCTCATGTATATAAATCGCAATATCTTATCTCATTTATGTGAAAATAAGTGAGCTCAAATTGTGTTTTGTAATCGAAGTATTAAATTTGTAGCGAATACTGGAAAAAAAATAATTAGCAAATTTAATTAAAAAGAAAAAGAAACGATAGTGACCTCGCCCTAACATATACCAAAAAATACCTATATATTTTAAAGCTAAATCAATTATTTATGAGAGAAAATAAAGGACAAATCGAGTCTTTTTTTCCTTATGTTTTGCCAAGATATAGTCGGATGAGTTTTCTTAGGATATGAGTTGGGTTGTTTGTTTTTTTTATCTTCAGATGTTTTTGGTCTTTTCTGTAAACAGACCACGTTTAGACATTAGATTTTGTAGACTTTTTATTTTTTTTAAGAGTACAAACCCAAAAAGTGAAGATGGTATACCTAAAACAATCTGTGCGTCTTATTTTTTGCGCAGATATGGACCAGAGTCTTTAAATCTCTTCAGACATCTTCTAGTCTAAAAAACATATATATCTTTTTTTTAAACTTAGATTTATTCCAATTTTATCTATTATAAACAATTTTTAATAAAAACGTTACTATACTAAAAAAAATTTACGACACAATCATGACATTTTTGATAAATTTATAAATAAAAATTTAATTACAATAAGGTCGTTGGAGCTATTTATATAGACATGAAAAAAAATCTTAATATTATCTTATATTTTTTATGCCAAATTTTATAAAACATTATTTAATATAGTATTATTCATTTCTTAGGAAAAACATTTATGCTAAATTTTTAATTGATTTAATTGAAAAGGTAAAATAAAAATTTAGAAAATTTTCATTTAGTTTATTTATACCTTTACGACCATAATTTGTTGGTTTTTATAAAATATATACGTTAATCCGTACCATTTTATTTTTACTTTTTATATAATAATACATAAAAGTTGATCCACATATTAATTATCTATAATGTAGTAATTAAATTATTGAAAAACTCTTTTAAGTTTTTTTAATAAGTTTAATTAGATCTTAGTTTACTCTAACAGCCTGAAGATGTTAAAAAACAAAAAGTCTTCTTTTTTCATACTACAAACGTTTGATCCACCTTTTTTACTGCAGATGTGGTCCGCAAAACTGCAGACATTTTACCTCAGAAAAAACAAATAGCGCCTTAAAGTAGGCGGAGTGGCATCGGTGAGACTAGGCAAAAGCCCACGCCAACTCGACATGCTGAGTTCGGTGGCCAAAATTGGTAACATCTAGCCAATGAGAGAGAGAGTGTGTGTGAGCCATTTATCAATTTCAAAACACTATTCGTTTTTTACCCATTTTTTGACATTTTTTTTAATTCAAAATTTACCCTTCTTTTCAACCTACGTAAATATCATTCACTACCATACATAATTCCAAACTCAACCACAATTCCAACCTCAATCTCAATCCCAACCTCAAATGCAATTCCAATCTCAAGTCCAATCACAAATGAAAAATGACTTCAATTTTATTATCTTCCCAACTCGCCATTCCAATTCCAATTCCAAACCCAAACCTAATTCCAAACTCAATCACAACCCGAAGTTGTACCCAAAATGGATTCTGATATGGAAGCGACTCGGCCAGAACCTAATAAAACATGAAAAACACCTCTCAAGCAATGGACGACGGTGAAAGAAACGGTGTTGGATCGTGCGTAGGTAGATGTTTCGAAAGATCCGAGGGTCGGTGTTGTGACATGCTCTTCATGGAAATAGAATGCTAGATGATTGATCGTACCTCGATGTTTTTCCTGAGAACACAACACAAAAAGATCGTTAAAGGACATCCGGGTGTTCACCCAGGATGTCGCTCTGACGATTAATTTAGTTTTCTCGAGAGAGAGAGTTTTATGGTAAATTTAGTGAGGAAGAAGACGGATCCTTTTCTTCAGCTGGAAGAGATCCTTTTATACCTGTTTACTAATAGATCGTAGGGACCTTGTCCAGTGAGTGTCATACGTGGCCTCCTCTCACTGGGAGTATTATGCCCACGCTAACTAACTGCCAGGTGACGTTAGTTATGGGTGTCACCTAGTCTTTTTGTCACGCCCTAATTGGTCGTGAGTGAATGAGAAGATCACAGGGAATATTCTTTCCTCGTGAGGGAAAGTGAATTGTCACCCCAATGTTGGCTCACTTGGGCCAAGGCCAGGTCTTCGCCAGGGTTCTGGCGTGATAACGTCTCAGTTATGCTTTTCGTTATATTTAATGTGGCCGCACAAGGTAACGTTAACAAGTCCCTTAGGCCAGTAGGCTTTTGCGTTAATGACATATCAGAGTCATTCTGGTCTACTCACAGACACGTGGCAGGCTGCTACTGATATCGTATGCGGTTGTCAGGGAGAAATTACCGTTCTTCGATAGTTTCATCATGAAACCGTTTACTACCACTTTAGTGGCATTTAAACCTCTGTCATTCCTTGCATTCCCTCCTTACCTTCTGCCTTTCTTTCTTTGTCTTCTTGCCCCAAAGAATCCTTTTAACCTTTTCTTTACACTCTTCAATGGCTACTGCACGTTCCTTGGGATGAGATCTTACTGCCGAGGAGTGGGAATCTTTCCAGTTCCGATTCGGGTTCGTCCCCGAACACGGAGTGCAAATCCCCCTTTCTGATGCATTACTTTACAGCCTTCTCGAGGGCAAAGTCGGTATTCTGATCACCCTATTTGAAGCGGTTCTACGTTTTCCTACTACATACTTCTTCAATTTGGTTATCTGGGAGTATGGGTTTTCCGTGAGAAAGTTGACCCCTATTGCTATAAACAAGATAGTGGGTTTTGAACTTCTCTGTTACGTCCTAGGGCACCTGCCAACTATTCCGACATTCAAGCACTTCTTTAATGCTTCCACTCAGTCGGGGACTCATACCCTTTTCTTTTCGGCGGGGAGTCCCTACCCTTATTCATGACAAAAAGTCCAAGAAGAACTGGCAGGAGAAGTTTATGTGGGTGAATGACGACCTTGTGGTGCTTAGCTACCGAAGGAATAAGGTGTATGTGGATCATGCTCCAACACTTTTTGGTGCTGATAAAGAAATGGCCGATGACCTGGAGAAGATCAGCACTAATGAAGAGGACTGGATCGACTGATTCTTGGCTACCGGGAGAATGAGCGCCGCTTGGAGGGTTTGAGGGAAAATGCCTGAGTTTTTCGTCGAGAAAGAAGGTACAATGTTTGTCCTTCTGTTTTCTCTTGTCCTCCTCCTCCCCCCTTTTTTTCTTTTTAGTTGGAGTAACCCTTGAAAATGGGTAATCTTTACTAACCGTTGTTATCTTTGATCTGTTACCAGGTGTGGAGGAGGTTATATCCATGGAGAAAGCTCTTCAAGGTCTATCCGACGGTGAACTTCAATTTCACGACGTCGATCTTGTAGAGACTCTTCCACCCCCTATTTATGGTCAAGGAATCAAGGCTACCGTCGACTTAGAAGGTACTACTGGTGTCAGCGAGGATCTATACTTGCAGGGCGTCATTGTTACTGGCGCGTCTTAGAAAGATCCTGCTCCTTCCGGGTCCCCAAGGAGTCTCCGCCATGTCAAGAGGCGCTTTACTTTTCTGGAAGCCTCTTCTGATGGTTGTGCCAAGACAGCTAGCGTCGAGCCCCCTTTCCACAAGAAGCGTAATCTGAGTTTCTTGCTAGGGGGTTCCAAGAGTTCCACCCGTGCCCCAGATGGAAGTCCTCTGGAACTGATGGAGGGAGCGCACAACAGGGCAACTGAACCACCCAGTCATTCAGAGGAAGAAAACATCAACATGACCAACCCCGATCCTTCTTTTGGAGGAGATGAGGCAGAGACCGGGCCTTCGACTTCCCAATGTCTCGTATCAACTACTTCTAGGAAGGCATGAACTATTCCTCCTTTAGCAGGGGCTCACTCGGATGCTTACAAACCATCTTGGAATATAACCCCCATAGACCTAGTATCTGTTGGAATAGTGTCTAAGCTCGTAACTATATTTGGTATGTACTTGACCCGGTTGTGCATGATCCTTTTGGGTTGCCTTCTCCAAAGCAACTTGACAAGGTAATTTAAAGAGAAAGAGAGAATATTATGGTTTATTGATATATTATAAGAATAATATATTAAAGGAGAAATCATATTTATTTAATTAGTATTGGTCATAAATTAATTAGGAATTAATTTGGTGACTAAAAGAGATTAACTAAATAACGGGGTATAAACTGTCAAATGTATGATAGTTAAGTTTTGGACTAAGGAAACCTAATGGATCAAAGGGTGAACGAAATTATGATGGGGATCCATCAAAATTTCGTCCATAGGCCTTATTCCAGAAGGTTCTATGGGTTGCTTGGTCAATAAGCTGTCAATTAGGGTTTTGACTGAAACCCTAGCAACCAGCAATATAAATAAGACCCCTAAAGTATTGAAATCGGCTACCACTTGATTCTAAGAGAACCCTAGGACGATTTCTATCCTCTCTCACCCTCTCTCATATTGCCTTCTTGTTTGTGGGGTTTGTGAACCATTAGAGGAGTTACATTTGTGACTCTAAGCTCAAGATCAAGAAGACTACAAGGATTCAAGCTACTTGGAAGAGGTAAACCACTTAGATCTGTTTTCCTTATGGTAATTTCAAATTATATATGATAGATCTAGGTTTGTAAGTCTTGGATTCAAAGCATGTACAATAGAGAAACCTAGATCCAAGCATTAGGGTTTGTATGAGCACATAGAAATGTTTCTTATGCATAAAACCCATCAGTGGTATCAGAGCCTTGATTGGTTTCAATTGTATGTGATGCTTAACTGTTTTGTTTGCTAAAAATATTTTTTGTTGCCTCTTCCCGACTCAACTCGGCGAGTCAGTATCTGGACTCGGTGAGTTGGCCCTACTCGGCAAGTCCAGGTCTGACTCGGCGAGTTTGAGCGTCAAACAGAGGGTGTTTCGGGATTTAGCTGCTGTTTTGACTTGGATTTGATGCATAAATTGTTTTTTGAAGTTAAAATCTGAATTTTATCTATTTTAAATGATTATCCTTGCCAAAACAATAGATAATTTCAAATCTTTTGAATATTGGTTGTTTATATTATAAATATGGATATTTAAAATTATTTGGTAATTATCTAATGACTAAAATAAGATTAGGTCAAATATAGATAATTATGAAGTTAATTGCTTAATTTAAATTATTTGTTATTCGATCCCTTATGTTTTGAAATGTTCAAAACTTTCCCTCAAGTTTTGAAATTTGAATTTTGTGATTAAAAGTTTAATTTTGAATAATTTAAATTTCAAACCCTTAGAATTTTACAAGTTTAAAATTCAACCCTATATTATTATATATTATTACAAGCTTAATTAATATATATATATATATATATATATATATATATATATATATATATATATATATATATATATATATAAAACTTAAACTGCTAGTCTTACCGTTAGTAGGCCTCATTCACGAAGCCGGTCTATAAGGTGAGTATAAGGTTGCTGCCTATAAAATGACGCTTAATGGGTGTACACTCACATCTACCGCTTGCTTGACTGGTGGAGGGTCGTTAGCCGAACGGGTAGGATATGGCAACACTCTCCTCATTAAAAGTATAATGTAAGATACAAAGTAACTATAATTTTTTACTGTAACTCCCCGATTCTCAGGTATTGTTCAATTATAGTTTCTTGGTTTTGGCCCTACTCGACGAGTTGGTTGCCCTACTCGTCGATTAGCAGCGGGCTTGGATCACAAATTAAGTGACTGACTCGGCGAGTCCACTAGTGGGACTCGGCGAGTAGGAGCTGGCAAGTGAAACCCTAATTCCCGGGGTTTGTGTCCCTATTTAAAGGAGCCTTAGCCTCCCTTGGGCCTCTTTACAGTCTTAGAGAGTCCCTGAGAGGTCTGATTCGAGTGTGTGTGCCTTGGTGAGTGTGTGAAGCTTGATTTGAAGATTGTGGAAGAAGAAGTCTTGAAGGAAGTGGAGGTTGGAGCAAGTAAGGTGGGGAAATCAGCACTATTCTCAGTTGTCATCTTCCAGAGGTATCCTAAATCACCATCTCTTCTGTGAGTTTTCCTTTTTATGAAGTTCTAGGGTTTTCTATAGACCTTAAGGGTTGATAAGTTGAACAATGAGTTGGATCTGAAGTTGTAACTTCAGATCTGAACCCTCTCCAAGCTCTAGCAACATAAAGTCGCAGAATTGATCATGTATGAGGTCCCTCTTGGGCATAAAGCCCCATTAAGAGCTTAGATTTGGCATTTAGAGCCTTAAAAGCAATGCATGTACGTAAAGTTTGTGACTTTACGTGATAAGTATGCCTTAGAAGCCTAGATCTATGAATTTGAGCCACTGCATGACTCATAATAAGTCTATATGGAAAAAGGACCGAACGGACTCGGCGAGTCACAAGGACGACTCGGCGAGTCTGATGAAGAAAGCCGTGAACTCGACGAGTTAGATGAACTACTCGGCGAGTCCGATGAAGATCGTCATGAAACTCAGCGAGTTGATGAACAACTAGGCGAGTCGGATGAATTTCCCCCAAAGTTATGCACACGTGTGTACCCGTCGAATTTCGCTTAGCAAACCCAACGAGTGGCTTTAGAAGTCAGTCGAGAAACGACGGAAACTCGACGAGTCACTCAATGACTCGGCGAGTGCACCGGAAGCCAAGGAAACTCGGCGAGTAGCCGAGGGAACTCGACGAGTCAGGTCAACATGGACTGTTGACCTTGATTGTTGACTTTGACCATTGAACCAGGTTGACCCTTTGACTTTTGAGGACAGTTCTAGAAGGATTAGAAACTTACGTATACAATTCGTGATAAATATAGGTGGTGGAGTTCATGACAGTGACCTGAGGGCTGGAGCTTATTTTTGTGAGTCGACGTTGCAAGGTGAGTTATCCTCACTATACTAAGGGGTCTAAGGCACCAAGGCCGGCCCGTTGGATTTCATATCCTAGTAGTTATTGATATGTTGAGTTGAGTTAGTAATGTGTGCCAGTTGATATGCTAGTCGGGTAGATCTGTAGGATTGCCTGTGATACTGATTGATTACCTGTATGTGCATTTATCTGTTACATGTTGACATGTTATGTGGGGTGGGTTGAGGTTGTACTGCTCCGTGCGGTAGCCAACAAACCCGAGAGTATTCCAGATATGAGCTGAGGGCCTGGTAGGCATTCCAGACTCATACTAAGGACTCGAGAGCATTCCAGATACGAGCTGAGGGCCCGGTAGGCATTCCAGACTCGTATTGAGGGCTCGATGGCATTCCAGCTACGAGCTGAGGGCCCGGTAGGCATTCCAGACTCGTACTGAGGGCCCAGGGGTAGTCCAACTTGTAAAGTTGTGGACCCAATGCATGATGTTCTGTTTTATTGATATAATATGCCAATGTTGATATTGCTATGTGAACTGTATGTGTATCGGTATTTTGGGGTATCTCACTAAGCTTCCATGCTTACAGTTTCAGTTTATTGTTTCAAGTACCTCAGGGGATCGCGGCAAGGCCAAGGCGTGATCGTACCGCTCCTCCTATTATATCATGTTTCTGGGAAAAGACTCCAATAATCAATGTTTTGAAAACAAAGTTGTAATATATTGATGAACTTGACATGTTTATAAAAGTTTAAATTTGCTTGAAATTTTGGATGTTACATTTACAAATTCCCAATCTTAGTCACTTTAGGGTAAAATGTGAAAATGATGCTAATCCATGGAATTACACTTCGTACCCTTGTCAAACGTTGGTGGAGCGCGTGTGGTTAACCGACACATCAATTTGGGGATGACATTGGTAGCAAAGGGTGACTCGATGTTTGTCATAGATCAATGGAGCGTGTGTGGTTGGTTTACCGACACATTGATTAGGTGGTAGAGACATTAAGTGCACCATGTTGATTCACATGGTTATTCACAATTTGTTTGCGATCCTCGGTATCCCAGTCGCAAATTTGAAATGCATATCGAGATTTAAACATGCCATTGAAAAGTTCAATGAATCTCAAAGATCTAGGAGTTTTCAATACGTTTAAAACCTAAATTTCTTTTTCGTTTTTCATGATGAGAATTAGTGAATCGTCATTCACTCACCTTCAAATTATTTACTTTTAGAGTACGGCATCCCTTTCTAGGTTGTAAATAATGTTGTTGGATCCTAGCCCTGATTTCTCATTTGGGTGTTTAATTAGGGATTCATTTCTAATCAAACTTTGTTCCTTTCCTTTTCAGATGTCTGCAAACAACAACAACAGCAACAACAACGCTTCTGGGTCATTCTCGTTGATGAACCTATGTCAGAAAGTGACATTTGATGGGTCAAACTTCAACGAGTGGATGAGGTATATTCGCATGATCACACGCTACGAGGACAAAGAATATGTCCTCGATGAAAAGCTTGAAAAGATCATCCCAGATGTTGCTACTTCTGAAGAGTTGGTCGCCTTTGAGCCCACGAGTGTAATGCTACGAAAGTTCACTGCATCATGCTGGCCACCATGAACCTCGAACTCCAAAATTCCTATGAGGACATGTATCCGTATGAAATGCATCAGGATTTGCTGGACATGTATCACCAAAGCGCGATGCAAGAGCGCTATGAGATCATTACGAACATGATCACCGCTAAGATGGGGAGTGGAGAATCCCTAACCTCTCATTTGCAGAAAATGCAGAGGTATGTTGATCGTCTTCTCAAACTTAATGTTAAGTTTGATGAGGATTTGGCTATCGACATAATCATCCACTCTTTGCTCTCCTGCTACAACCAGTTTAGGATGACCTACCACATGAACAAAGAGGAGGTCTCCTTGACCAAGCTCCAAGGACTCTTGAGGACTGCTGAGAGCAACCTCAAAGACAAATCCGTTGCACCGTCCCCTACTGTGGCCGCTCCTGTGATGGAAATAGGTCAAGGAAAAGGTAAAAAGAGGAAGGATCCATGTAAGAGCCACCAAAAGGGGAAACCCCGAGATGGTTCGTCCTCAAGTGGGACCAAAGTAGGCCCTGCTAAACCCTCTTCCGATCCCAAAAGAAGCAGAGTGCTTCTATTGCCACCAAAAGGGCCACTAGAAGTGAAGTTGCCCACAATATCTGCAAGACATAAGAGATGGGAAGATTAAGCCCACCTTTGCAGGTGTGTATTCTATTAAATCTAATAAATCTTCATTTGATACTTCATGGGTTCTTGATACAGGGTGTGGTTACCACATTTGTTCTAATATGCAGGGCCTAAAAAGAAGTAGGGAGGTGGAACATGGAAAGATGAACCTGATTATGGGGAATAGAAGATCGTCGCCTGTGACCAAAGTCAGTGTTTATTCTTTAGTGTTGAGTAATGGGTTAGGGATAGATTTAGACAATTGCTGTTATTCTCCAGATATGGCAAGAAACATTATTTCATTTCATGGGTTGTCTAGACAAGGTTTCAGATATTCTTTTGATAACAGTAATGGTTCTATTAACGTTTATTTGAATGGTGTCTTTTATTTCAATGCATTACCTTGTAATGGGATTTATGAATCTGTGATGGTTGTTGATAATTTAGGAAATAATGTTTTGAATATTGATTTGTCTACTAGTCTAGACAAAGCATGCTTGTGGCATTGTCGCCTTGGCCATGTCAACAAGAAACGCATAGCCCAACTCCAAAAGGATGGAGTGTTGGAGTCATTCGGCCTTAGGGACGATGACACCTGTGAATCTTGTTTACTTGGGAAGATGACCAAGTCACCCTTTACTGGCACTTGTGAAAGGGGTAAGGGTTGTTGAGAGAAAAACTTGGAGACACACTTGAACAAACGTTAGAACAAGTATATTGTGGAATAGAGTTAATCTCAAAGGATCTAAAAGCTCAACAATAATATAGTTAAAGTTAGGAAGTTAGTTGCGGAATTTAAAGAAATATAAATGACAACAATTGTTATATCAAGAATACACTTAAGCTGGTTCATAACAAGGAATGCATTCACTCCAAGTTAATAAGGAAGATCAAACTTAGTGATTAAGTCTTATAGACTTGCTCCGGAGAAAGATTATATTCAGATATGTTTAAGTAGCAGTTGAGAGTAGGAAGAGTAGAAAGATAGAGAAATGAAGAAGACAACTTAGAGAAATATATTCAGAATAAGTTCATAAGTTATCAGTAAGGAGTAAGAAGTGTATTCGATACAAGAGAATGAGTCTCTATTTATAGAGACTCTGAACTAGACTAAGACTCTATAAGCAGCCGTGCAAGGCATACTGGATAATAGAGTGAATTACATAAAAGACAAGTAAAATTAATCTAGTAGACTGCGGTAGGAAAAATAACTGGTTGCGGTTACAGTTGTAGAATTGACTCCGGGTGCTGGATTGGCTGCGGGAGCTGAACCGTTGCGGTAGTAAAGAGAAGGTTGCGGTAGTTGAGTTCAAGTGGGTCACTTTTTATGATTCAACAATTTCCCCCTAAGTGACCTCTTTAACTCCGGTTCAGTTATCAAGTTTGAGGAACTTGATCAAAATCCACCAAAATTTCCTAACATTCTCCAGCCATGTAATTCTCCTTGTAATCTCAAACTTGACTTCAGCAGTAGTGTGCTTTGATCTTTCTACTGCGGTCTTGCAGATGTCAAGTTGTTTGTTGGGCAGGCGGTGCATGACATTCATCGGAATGAAGTATTTGACATTGTCTGTCTTCCGTTTGAATATGATGCCAAGTTCCGGGAAGTTGGTTGCGCCTAGAGATCTTTCTTCGTAGCCTTCGATAGGCATTGGCACAGGTTCAAGTGGTGGAAGGTCAAATTTATTGAGGATGGTGGGATGGATGTCCGCGTCAATCTTCGCAAAGTCATAGACTGTGTCCCTTAAGAAAGAGTTGACTTTTTCAAGTGCTATTTGCATCTTGGGGTGCTTTTCTGCCTTGTTCTGGAACACTCTGGCAATGAGAAAAGTTTCTTCTGGATTCATGCATGGGAAGTCTGCCTGGGTGCGGATGTAGTCATGCTCCCTTCTGGTGAGACTATACTGGACAAAATCAGCCTTCATGAACTTCCGCATTTTGTAGTTCTTGACTGCGGATGGTCTGTCGTTAGACCATATTTTGTCAATGGAGGTGGAATGTTTGGCATAGAAACGGTTTAATCTCTCAAACTCCATCGGCAGTCTTTTGTGGGTAGGAAGGCTACTGTCAAATGGCTCAAACACTGCAAAGTATTTGGCATTTGGTGAAATTGGAATGTCCCAGTAACCATCAGTGGGGGGTTCATCATATGTTAGATGCAGTGTATAGTCTTCATCCAGCAGCCTACGGTGCGGATTGACCCATGAGTTAATTAGTGACTCATCAATCATGGTGTCGAATCCGCACTCTCTCCAGATGAGTTCAGCTGACTTGGCTGCTTTCCAGTCTTGTTTTCTTTGAGTTGTGGCAGGGGAGTCTATGGAGCTTTCGGATGACATGTTCTCCTCCAAAGTTTTGAAGTGAGGAGGGGTCTCAGGCTTTTTGGATATGTCTTTAGGAGGTGAAGAGGGGGGGAGTTGGAGTATGTTGAGATGGTTGCGGTGAAGGCCGGGGTGATGGAATTTTTTCAGTGGTAATGGGGGGACTATGATGGAAAGAGGCATTAGAGTGGTGGACTTCTTCTTTTTCTTCACTTCCCCCTCTTGAGGAACGCAACCCCGGTGCTTCCTCAACCATTGCTTTAGTCCATCCACCTTGGCAAAAACTTCTTGGAATTGAGCTTTGAGTGTTTCTGCCAATTGGGAATTATTTGAGATGGTAGGGTGAAAGAGCAGCTTGTGTATGTCTTTTGTAAGCTGGAGGATCTCAGGACCATGGAAGTTGAAGGTAAGGGATTTCTGCAGTCTATTAATTGTAGCTTGAAGAACAGAGATAGTGGACTCATAAGCAGTATGAGTCTCATCTATCACTTTCTGAGACTGTGCAACTTGATCCGCGATGGCTGCTTGAAGATCCTTTTTAATTGCGGTCACTTCAGAAATGAGGTGTTCCGCTGCAGCCATAAAGTCTTGATGATCGGCCCTGCGATTGTTATCAAGAGATTGGATCCTCATTTCGACTTTGAGAGAGATGCGCTCAGCAACCATACGCTCTCTCGTCTCAAGTCTTTCAACTCGCTCAATTAGGGACTGTGGTCCTGGAATATCTTCAGATGGAGGTTGGGTGGGTTTAACTGCAGCCAAAATCTGATCAACCTTGGCTTGGAGATTGAGGAATTCCTTCCTAGTGACCGCATCCTTCTTCTTCTTCTTCTTCTTTTCCTTGGGCTTAGAAGTGGAGTGTTGAGTGCCGCTGGACTCTTCTTCTTCTTCGAACATCATAAGGCCGTCATCGGAAGCATTTGGTTTGTTGACCTCTTGGATGTCTTCATCATCAAAACCGAAGGTTGGGGCTGAGCTGAGTTCAATAGCTGGCTCTTCGTCTTGAGATGGGTTGACTGCGGTAGGTGGAACAGGAGTTGAAGTAGGAGGAACCTTGGAAGTAGCTGTGGCTGCGGCTGTAACTTGAGCTTTTAGTAAGGCGTCTGCCATTTGATCCATCTAGGTTTGAACCTTTTGGATTGTGGCAGCAGTATGGGCATTGCTGATGGCATTTGCCCAGTACTTGGCCACAGACATAATTTCTTGTTCCTTCTGTTGTTGTTGTTTGACCTATTACTCCTTGAGGGCTTGGAATGCTCTTTTAAAAGCAACATATTTCTTGATTTCGGCATCAGTAGTTGGCTGATACCGACTCCAAGAGTCACTTGAATCTTCGCCGTCAATTCGTTCTATTCGCACCAAGGTGTCCCTTGGGTTCACGGATCCTTGCACATTAGTGTTCACCGTGCCTAAACCACCTGATAAAGATGTAAGCAGAGTAGGATTTCCTGGGCTTCCTCGGTCTCCTTGACCCGTGGTCAAGTCTGGCCTCGGCCCAGTTTTGGCATGGGCGAAAGAGATTCCTTGCGGATGGAGTGGTGTTTGAAGTGTTTGGGATACATGCAAAAGGATGGAGTCTAACTCCTCAGAAGAAAAAATATGCAGTCTGGAAGCCCTGGAGACCTTAGGGCGATTTCCAGATTTATCTACTTGAGATAAAACTGGGGGGCTGTCTCCACGTTCGGATGAAGAAGAGGATGAAACAATCTCACATGATGAGGTTGAGTGGTATTCGAGTGTGGTATTGAATGGATGTGTGGCCATCCCAAGGACTACTGGAGCCTGTTGAGAGGCTGCAGTATCAGTCCGGTCATGCATTTGGCCAGTGGTTTCGGTTGTCTTTCTTTTCTTGAGGATAGCTATAGGTTGTCTATCTTCCTCAGAATCATTGCTTGATACAGTGGTGGGTTTGTTTTTTCGTTTCTTTGATGGTGCGGTTGGTTTTGGGGCATTCTTCTTAGGTGTGCTAGTTTTCTTTTTAGATGCCACGGTTTTTCTTCATTGAGAAAGGTTAGAAAGTGTAGTGGTAGAGGGGGCCGCGGTACCCTCAGGGAGAATGGTTGTAGAAGGAAGAGGTGGGGTAAAAGGGTATGGGATAATACCCTCCGTGGCCTCTATATGATCTGAGACATCAGCAGTCTCGAGACCAAGTAAGGTAAGAATATGAGTAGGGAAACTGCGGATAGGTCCAAATAAAGTTTGATCAGAAGAGGGATTGTACCTTTTGAGATCCTTAGTGACAAAGAAGTTGATGTCACTGCCCATGTTGATGCCTGCGTCCGCATGTAGATCAGAAATACACAAAGACCAGAATCGAGCAAAGGTGAGCTCGGTTGGGTTCTCTCTGGGTTGCTCTTTGGGAATGTATTGGAGGAAGTCATCCCAAAGAATCTGGCCATAATTGACATCGTGGCCTGTGAAGATGCTCCATACCAATTCTAGCAGCTTTAAACTCATGTTTTCGATGCCCCCGGTTCTGCCGGATAGACAGCGGATGACAAAGTGGCATACGAACTGCCAAACCGCAGGCAGTTGGTTCTTCTTGAGCTCACCAATCCCTCGGATCAGTTTCTGATAACCCATTTGGTAGAGTGCGGTGGTGATGTCAGATAAGGATGGTGTGAAGATCTTGATGGAGGGATGAATCAAAAGGTTTATGGCAGTCAAGAACATCTCTTTGATCAAGATGACCAAAGAATCATTGATGAGGTTAAGATGCACTTCTTGTGGGTTTTCCAGTGGTCTGTATGCAGAAAGAGCACACTTGAAGAGTGTAGAAACGGGAACAACATCAGTGAATGCGTCAAATGGGCCAAACAAGATATGGTTCTTGAGATAGTTGATCATTAGTTTGGTTGGGGCATTGTAAGACTGATGATCTTCAAACACTGCTCCGACGTTGCTTGAGGCGATCGACGGAGATGTGGAACCAGTTGGATTCATGGAGCCTGAAGCTTTGGATTGCTTCTTTGATGCACCTGATTTCGCCATTGAGAGATGAGAAATCGGAGTTCTTGAGAGCTTTTGCGAGTTTTGAGAGAATAATCATTTAACAGAGAGCGTAAACGATTTTAGAGAAGAAGATGGGTTTATAAAGGAGGTAAAAGGATTTTAATGCTAGGTAAAAGATAGAAGGGGTAAGAAGTTGAATGGGGTTTTTGGGGGCAATCAATGATTCTGGGATTGAATCTCAGCCACACGAAGATGAAACGGGTTTTGGAGAGATTTTGAGAGATCTTAAAAGGGGTTTTGCATTTAATGGCGGATTAGACGCATGGTACAACGTCATATAAACGTGGGGTGATGAGAGAGAAAGTTGTAACTGATGGGACGTGGTTGGGAGAGGAAAAGACAAGTTGAGAATGGATTGATTTGGGAATCGTTCTTTTTGTCATCATCCCTAAAATAGGTCTGATCCGGGGTTTATTCAGAAAGGGAATGTGACAGTTTCTAAAGGGAATGTTTGTATTTTATTTAATGAAGGATCATTAAATAGCACACAAAGATTCGAGAATTAATGATACTCTTGGAATTTATTTAAGACGATTGCGGATGAAAACATCATTGCGGTTGAGAAACTTCATCGCGGATGAGCAAAGAAGGATTTCAGAGAGAATCTGTGAGAAAACACTTGTACAAAGGTTAGAAATAAAAGATCATTAAAACCCATGAGAGATACGTATGACATATGGTTGCGGTACCTAGATTGCGGTACCAAAACCATCTATCATATGTAATTCTCAGTTATAACCGCAATGGAGACCAATGATGGTCTGTGGTAGCTAACACTTCATAAAGAATTACGGGTCCGGATTCATCATTCCCAACATTTGTAAGAATGCATTGAGTTTTGTAGAGTCAAGAGCTTTTGTGAAAACATCAACAATCTCTTCATGAGTAGGAACAAAGATGAGTTCAATATTACCTTTCAGAATATGATCTTTGATGAAATGATACCATAACTCAATATGTTTTGTCTTGGAGTGCTGAATAGGATTATGAGAAATCGCTATAGCACTTTCAGAGTCACTGTAAATAGGTATCCGCAACATTCTGTACCCGTAGTCTAGCAATTGTGTCTTCATCCAAAGAACTTGGGAACAACAGCTAGTTGCGGCGACATATTCTGCTTCTGCAGTAGATAGGGATACACATGTTTGTTTTCTTGAGGACCAGCTTACAAGTCTTCCTCCCAGGAATTGGCATCCACCGGATGTACTTTTTCTATCGAGCTTACAACCTGCATGATCCGCATATGTGAAGGCTTGAAGAAAGAAGTCGTTGCCTGCGGGATACCATAAACCCATTGATTTGCTTCCTTTAAGATACCAAAGAATTTGTTTGGCTTTGGTCATGTGTGACACTTTTGGATCAGCCTGGTATCTTGCACATACACCAGTTGCAAAGACAATATATGGTCTGCTTGCGGTGAGGTACATTAGTGAACCAATGATACCTCTATAAGTCTTGTGATCCACAGATTCTCCGGAGGGATCAGCAGAGACCTTATAACCGAAAGCCATAGGGACCTTAGTAGAGGAGCAGTTGTCCATTGAATATTTCTTCAGAAGTTCGATGGTGTATTTTTCTTGATGAATGAAAATTCCTTGCTGAATTTGTTTGACTTGAAGACCTAGATAGAAATTAATCTCTCTATTCATGCTCATTTTGAATTTGTTGGTCATGAGCTTAGCAAATTCATCCACCATTCCTTGATCAGTCGATCTGAAGATGATATCATCCACATATATTTGTACTAACATAAGGTGGTCACCATTTGCTTTTCTGAATAATGTGGGATCAATCACTCCTCTTTTGTACCTGGATGAGACAAGAAATTCAGAGAGTGTCTCATACCAAGCTCTTGGGGCTTGTTTCAGACCGTAGATTGCTTTTTCAAGCTTATAGCAGTGGTTAGGGAACTCAACATTTTCAAAGCCCGGAGGTTGCTGAAGATAAACCTCCTCTTTTAGTTCCCCATTGAGAAAAGCACTTTTAACGTCCATTTGGTGTACCTTGACATTTTTATGTGCTGCGTATGCTAGAAAGATCCGGATGGCTTCCATGCGTGCTACCGGAGCATACGTTTCATTGTAGTCAATGCCTTCTAGTTGACTGTAGCCCTTGGCAACAAGTCTTGCCTTGTTTATGATGACTGAGCCAGATTCGTCTAGCTTATTCTTGAAAACCCATCTTGTACCAACAATAGTATGACCTTGTGGAAGAGGAACAAGTTGCCATACTTTGTTTCTTTCAAATTCTTCCAATTCTTCTTGCATTGCGGCTATCCAGTCTGGTTCAAGCAAAGCTTCTTTGATCGTTCGAGGTTCAACTGTAGACATAAATGCTGCATAATGACAGTGGTCAGATAAGTCCTTGGACGACCGAGTCTGGATACCTATGGATGGGTTGCCAAGAATTTGACCTGGTGGGTGGTCTTTTGTCCATACATGAAGTCATGGCATCAGATGATCAGCAGCTGCGGTAGAAGGGATATCTTGGATGTCAGAGGAATCTTCGGTTGGAGATGGCAGTTCCCCTGGACTTGAGAACATCCTACTGAATCATCTTGATCTAATGGATCAGAATTTACTTGAGGAATAGGCAGAGGTTGAGGTTCCCCCTGGAATGTGGATGGGAGTTCCTTTGGAACCTGAGAAGGTTCCCCCTGGAATGCAGATGGGAGAGTGACAATTCTAGGATCAAATCTAGTGTCAATATTCTCTATGAATTCTTCATCTGAGTCCTCCGAAGGTTCGTTTGATGGTGGAGCTTCACTTCAGGCAGGAATGTAAGCAACAACAGGTACTGGAACCTCAACGGTTGCTATAAGATCCGGAGTAGAGCTTTCCCCCTCAACCGGAGAGGTGGAAGTATTGAGCGTTACTACTTCAGATAGAGATGGTCCAGATACGTCGGCATGTTGTTGTTGAGCTGCGGGTGACACTAGAACTTCGGATAGTTTCACCGTTTCAATGGGATCAAAAAGATCATCATAGTTGATTTAACCTAGATTCAGAGGTCCGGAAGTGACTGGAATGTCACTTTCCATGATTGCAGTTGTTTCGATGGACGGAGGTGCAATGCAGATGTGAGAGTCATCAAATTTCACATCAAAGCTTTCGATGATCAACCTTGTTCTTCTGATGATCACTCGACATGCAACCTTGTTAGTAGAATAACCAAGGAAGATACCTTCATCAGACTTTGGTGCAAACTTGTTGAGTTGGTCTCTGTTGTTGATCACGAAGCATCTACATCCAAAGATATGAAAGAAACGAACATTGGGTTTTCGATTGTTGAGACCTTCATATGGTGTTTTATTGAGACGCTTGCATACGATACTTCGGTTTTGAACAAAGCATGCGGTTGCTACTGCTTCAGCCCAGAAGTAGAGAGGAAATTGGGCGAAGTTAAGCATGGATCTGGCTGCTTCAACGAGTGTGCAGTTCCTTCTTTCTACTACACCATTTTGTTGCGGTGTATATGGTGCTGAAAAGTTGTGAGATATGCCTTTGGAAACCAAGAAATTGTTCAGAAGATGATTAGTGAACTCAGTTCCATTATCACTGCGGATGCGTCTGACTGGAAGCTTGATCTGAAGTTCGATTTCTTTGATGAAGTTAATGAAGATCTGCGGTGTCTCTGATTTGAGTCTAAGAAAGAAGACCCATGTGAAGCGTGTGTAGTCATCAACAATAACCAGTATATATTTTTTGTGGTGAAGACTAGCTACGGTTGAGGGATTGCAGAGATCAATGTGTAATAGCTCCAGTGGTTTAGAGATAGAAGAATCCATTATCAGAGGATGGCTTGCTTTTGATTGTTTACCGCATTCACATGCTGGACAAAGAGTATCGTTGCTGAATTTGAGAATGGGAAGACCACGGACTAGTTCTCCTGTGACGAGGTTGTTGCTGTAGCGAAAGTTGAGGTGAGCTAGCTTGCGATGCCACAGCCAGCAGACTTCGGATACAACTTTGGACAGAAAACACAGCTGCGGTTTACCAATGATGAGAGAAACATCCAGAGGATACATCGTGCCTTTGGGGCAAGATTTGATTAAGCAAGTGCTGCGATCACTCGTCATTTTGTAACAAAATTGATCATCAAATTCAACACGATGTCCTGCTTTACATATTTGGCCAACACTGATAAGATTGTGTTTAAGGCTTTCTACATAAGCAACCTTCTGAATGGAAAATTTCCACGTAGTGAGAACACCGTAACCTCGGATGACACCGTTTGCATTGTTACCAAACGTGACATTTCCACCATTGCATATAGGCATGAAATCCCGAAGGTATTCTAACCTTCCGGTCATGTGCAAGGAGCAGGCACTATCAATTAACCATTCTTCTTCTTCTTGTTCCTCCTTGCACAAAGCCTGAGAATTACACGGTTAGTTTAGGCATCCAAACAAGTTTGGAGCCAGGGACGATTGATGTATTCTGAAATGATGCATGGTCCGAGGTTGCATGGACAGGTCTTTTGTCAACTTTTAGACCTAATCCTGGGTGTTTGTCTAGATTTGGATTATTATGAGGTTTCTGAAAAGTACGAGATTTCTGACTTTTATTTGACTTGACATGAGATAAAAACTTTTGACAGCTGCACTGACATTTACAAAAAGAGGGTTTGTCATTAAATATGACATTGTGCTTGGTCAGCGGTTTATAGGATGAATTGGATTTGGTATTGGTCCGAGGTGGGTAACTTTTGAAAGATTTGACATTTGATTTCTGAAAAGTTTGTTTTGAACGAGGTTTAGCACGTGTAAATCTTTGAGTCTTTTCAGGTGGATTTGGCAAAATTCCTTTCCACTTGCTTTGATGTGATTTTAAAATTGTTGGAGTGGGTAAAATTCCTTACCATTTAGGGTCATTTTGGGAATAGACCTGAAAAACGTAGTTTCTTACAAATTTGGCAACTTTTTGGGTTGTGTCAGAAGTAGCAGGAACGACTTTTGGAACTGAACTTTCCTTTTTGTTCGTTTTCATGAAAGAAGAGTTTTTTGAAATGTAATTTGTGATAACAAATTTTTCTAGACTCCTGGATTTTGGAATTCTCACATGTTTCTTATTTTTTGAAAAACTTTGTCTGCTTTTGTTTCGAGATCTAATTTCTTCTTTGAAAGCTCTTTTTGTCAAAGATTTTGGTGAACCGCAGTCATTGTGCTTCAACTGCGGTTTCCTGAGATTTTTTGAACAATTTTGAAAACGCGGACTGGAATCATCAGAACTTGAGGATTCTGGAATTTGAGAGCATTGGCCTACTTCGAAATTATCTATAGGTAACTCATGAGAAATCGGCTGAAGAGTTGTAGTTTCTTGAACTAATGATTTTGGTAAAGATGATTTGACTACCGCAAAGTAGGTTTTTGATGAGACTGCGGTGGGACACTTCTGGGACAATTGACTATAGTGTGGAACACTATGATCTGAGGACAAAGATGGAAAGTCCTTTGAGATTTCGGGGCCTTCAACAACAATTTCTTCATCAACTACGGATGAAATTTGAGAATTTGAATGAGTGGTGCCACTGATGGGAGTTTGATCACATGTGTGACTAGAATCCTCGGACATAATTTCCTCAATGACACAATTATTGCTCAAATTGTGCAATCTACCGAAGTGAGTTTTGATATCTTCGGGAAAAGTCTTGTCATTGACAGGGAAATGAAATTCTCTATCAGGAGGGACATACACTCCGTCTTTGTTGAACCGGGGTGAGGAATCCATTGCGGTAGGATACCCATTTGACCAACCCCAATTATATGTATTGTCCACTGTTCCATTATTTACCAAATTTTCAATAGCTTCACTTTCATTAAACAATTTTTCAATTAAGAGATTTAAGCGTACAATTTCTTTCTGAGCTAAATCTCTCTGGTTCAAAGCTATTTCTAATTGGGTTTCACTTAACATTCTAGCATCTTTCTCTAACTCTAGATCCCTCTCTAACATTTCCATCTTAAGTCTCTTGTTATCCAGTCTTCCTCTCACATGGAACATCTTTTGGGACACAATATTCTTCTCATCTAGGGCTTTGTTATAGTCTGTAAGGACGGCAACACAAGTGTCATTAAGATCATCTATGTAGGGTTGACAGTCATGCATGTTATAATTTAAAGTTTGGATCATGAGTTTTACCTGTTCAACGATGCTTAGAGTTCCATCCTTTGCCATGTAGCAGTAGTTTTTGTTCAACATTGTTGACCTATCATCATCCGCAGTGGCCAGCATGCAGATTTTCCCTTTTCCCATAACACTGCTGATGGTCTCTTCTTCATCTCCTGATGACGAAAATTGATGGTCTCTTTTAACTTGAGCCACATATGCCCTTGCCTTTTCTTTTTCTTCCAACTCTTGAGCCATTCTAAGATAGAATGCTCTGTCCTTGACTACATTGGCCTTACAGTCTTTTGCGAAGTGATTTTCTTTATTGCATTTGTGACAAATCACAACATCTGTCTTGTCTTCTGATTGAGTACCGGAGTCATTGTTCTGAGGAGACTGCAGTACCTCCTTTGGTTGATTGTTCTGAGAGCCTTTAGGATATCGAGAATGGTTATTCTGAGAACCAAAGTTATGGTTGAAAGGAGGTTTGTTGAATTGTTGATTCTTGCGGAAAGAAGAAGGTGGTATGCGGTTGAACTGTTGACTAACCAGAGCAATAGCTTTCTGAAATTCTTCTTCATCATCATACTCAGAATCCACTTCGTATGACTGTGGTGGGGTATCATACGATGAAGAGTAGGGTGACTGCGGTGGAGCTTGTGCTATGAGAGCAAGTGGTCCTCCGAAGTCAGCACAGTCTTTGAGTACAGTGGATTCTTGTGCTTGGAGTTCTCCATAGAGTTTGTAGAGTGATAAAGAGTGAATCTTCTTGTCACCTTGGACTATCATTTTGGCAGTAGTCCAGTGTCGTCCTAATCCATTAAGGACTAGAGATTGGTTTCATGGTTGCTGCGGATGGTACCAACATTTGATAATTTTGTGACTATCAGGTTGAATCTCTTGAAGGAGTCTTCCAAACTTTCACCCGCATGCGCTTTGAAGTTGTTAAAGTCGTTGAGTGCGGTAGTGAGCTTCTTATCTTGTGCTTGTTCTGAGCCTTCGTACAGGTTTTTGAGTGCATCCCAGATCTCTTTTGCTGACTTGCAGTTTTTGATAATATCAAAGTTGTTGGGAGCAACACCACAAGAAATTTCATAAAAAGCAACAGCATCATTTTCCATTTTATCGAGACATCCTTGGTGGGACGGCTCATGGTTGGTTGACCTCCTCCTAGTCTGGTTGTCGCATCGTCAGTTTGAACTGGTGTGAGGATTGGAACGTGTGGTCCTTCTTCCACGGATCACCATACATCTCTACCCAGTCTTCTTAAGTACTTCTCCATTCTTTGTGACCAGTGATGATATTCATTTGTTACCAGTATCGGAGCTCGGTTAGAACCACCAACACTATTGGAGACATTCAGAGATAGCGATTGTGCCATTTGTTTTTTTTTTGTTTTTGTTTTTTGTTTTTGAGAAATGAGCTTTTGTGGTATAGAAGGCTTAATGAGAAAAATCAGAGTTCCGATATTCAAAAAGCAACCACTTTGGATCTGATACCAATTGTTAAGAGAAAAACTTGGAGACACACTTGAACAAACGTTAGAACAAGTATATTGCGGAATAGAGTTAATCTCAAAGGATCTAAAAGCTCAACAATAATATAGTTAGAGTTAGGAAGTTAGTTGCGGAATTTAAGGAAATATAAATGACAACAATTGTTATATCAAGAATACACTTAAGCTGATTCATAACAAGGAATGCATTCACTCCAAGTTAATAAGGAAGATCAAACTTAGTGATTAAGTCTTACAGACTTGCTCCGGAGAGAGATTATATTTAGATATGTTTAAGTAGCAGTTGAGAGTAGGAAGAGTAGAAAGATAGAGAAATGAAGAAGACAACTTAGAGAAATATATTCAGAATAAGTTCATAAGTTATCAGTAAGGAGTAAGAAGTGTATTCGATACAAGAAAATGAGTCTCTATTTATAGAGACTCTGAACTAGACTAAGACTCTATAAGCAGCCGTGCAAGGCATACTGGATAATAGAGTGAATTACATAAAAGACAAGTAAAATTAATCTAGTAGACTACGGTAGGAAAAAGAACTGGTTGCGGTTACAGTTGTAGAATTGACTCCGGGTGCTGGATTGGCTGCGGGAGCTGAACCGTTGCGGTAGTAAAGAGAAGGTTGCGGTAGTTGAGTTTAAGAGGGTCAATTTTTATGATTCAACAAGGTTTTATTGGATCTCATACACACCGATGTGTGTGGGCCCTTTAGATCCACCACAAGGGATGCTTGCCGCTTCTACGTGACTTTTACAGACGATTATAGCAGATATGGATATATCTACCTAATCAAGCAAAAGTCGAAAACCTTTGAAAAGTTCAAAGAGTTTAAGAATGAAGTGGAGAATCAACTGGGCAGGAAAATCAAGATACTTCAGTCAGACCGTGGAGGAGAGTACCTAAGTCTTGAGTTTCACGACTATCTAAAAGAATGCGGAATTGTTTCGCAATTGACGCCTACGAGGACGCCACAATTGAATGGTGTGGCTGAGAGACGTAATCGGACCTTGTTTGACATGGTTCGTTCTATGATGAGTCAGACTTCGTTACCAATAGCTTTCTGGGGGTATGCCTTAGAGACTACCACCCATATCCTTAACTTAGTTCCCACCAAGAAGGTTTCCAAGACTCCTCACGAGATGTGGACATGGAAAGCTCCCTCGTTGGCACATATTAAGGTTTGGGGTTTCAAGGCTTTCGTAAGACGAGAGACTCACGACAAGCTTGAACCTCATAGTGAGAAGTGTTATTTCATCGGCTATCCGCAGAAGTCTTTTGGCTATCTTTTCTATAGACCGAGTGACAATGTTGTCTTCGTTGCTAGAAGAGGAGTTTTCCGAGAATGCGAATTGATAAGCCAAGAAGACAGTGGGAGGCAAATTGAACTTGATGAGATTCAAGATCAAAGCGATGAAGGAACCTCTGACACTAGCACTCAACTTGAGGAGGAAACTCCTGTTGAACCTGTTGACGAATCCTTGCCTCTTCGACATTCCACTAGGGCTAGTGTTCCACCCTAGTTTTATGGTTTTCATATTACTACTGAAGGGGATACATTTATTAGTGATAGTACACTAGTAAATTTGGATGAACCTAGCAGCTACAAGGAAGCCATGGCAGGCCTGGAGTCTGCGAAATGGAAAGAGGCGATGGACAGCGAGATTCAGTCCATGTAAGACAACCAAGTTTGGAATTCGGTTGATAATGTACCGGGTCGTAAGACAGTCGGGTGCAAGTGGATCTTATGGAAGAAGACGGACATGGACGGGAAAGTGCATACTTATAAAGCACGATTGGTTGCGAAGGGCTTTACTCAAACTCCTGGAGTTGACTATGATGAGACCTTCTCGCCAGTTGCGAAGATAAAGTCTATTAGGGTAATGCTTGCAATAGCTGCGTTTCATGATTATGAAATATGGCAGATGGGCGTGAAAACCGCTTTCCTTAATGGAAAGTGATGGGTTTTGAGCATTCTAACACTTCCTAAGTGTACATGCAACCCTAATAACCTTGGATCTATGTTTGTCTAATTATCATGCAAAGTTGAATTCCAAGGTTATATTCCTATCTAGCATACATGGGGAACAATTTTAACTTGAATCATAGATAGAATAACTTACCTTGTTGTTGCTTGTGTTCCTTGAAACCTTGTGAGCCTAGCACCCCAAGTGTGATGCCTCAAATGCTTCACACAACACCAAATGCTCTTGGAAAGACTCTTGAGATAACACACACTTCTCAAAAAATCGGCCAAGCCCTCTTGTTTCTTAGTAGTGCCAATTTTGGTGGAGAATATGCTTCTTATATAGTGTTGACACATCTAGGGTTACACCATGTAAACCCTAATGTGTCATGACTCTTCATTTCCATGACCCATGGGTTTGTAACTCCCATGGAGCATCCATGGAGCATCCTATGGGTAGAACCCAACTTGATAATCCATGGAGCCTCTTAGCCCACTATACAAGATATGGATGATTTACATAATCAACCCATATATTTAATTAGTTATCCTTTGATCACTTAATTAATTCCAAATTAATTCTTTGATCAACTAATCAAATATTATTATTAATATATTAGAACTTATAATATATTAATAATCTCCAAGTGTTATTTCTCTCATTTAGTCTATCCAATTGCATGGTGCCATGCAACCCAAATGGACCATGCCGGGTCGGGTCAAGTACAGGCCCGAAATAGTTATGGACTTAGACACCTTATCCAACAGAAAGTTGGCTGAAGATGTTTACATGAATCAGCCAGAGGGTTATGTCGATGCGAAGCATCCAAATAGAGTATGCAAGCTTGAAAAATCCATTTATGGATTAAAACAAGCGTCTCGCAGATAGAATCTTTGTTTTGACGAGAAGGTTAAAGAGTTTGGCTTTCTGCGAAGCGAAGATGAATCTTGTGTGTATGTTGAAGCCAGTGGGAGTATAGTGAGCTTCCTCGTATTGTATGTCGACGACATACTGCTCATAGGAAACGATGTCCCAACCTTGCTGGAGGTCAAGTCCTAGCTTGGGAAATGTTTCGCTATGAAGGACCTCAGAGAGGCTGCTTATATTATGGGAATAAGGATAGTAAGAAATAGAGAAAAGAGACTGATAGGACTCAATCAGGATACATACTTGGATAAGGTACTAAAGCGTTTTAGTATGGAAAATTCCAAGAAATGGGAGTTGCCAATCCAAAGCAATACCAAGTTGAGTAACACTCAGAGCCCGAGTACAGAGACAGAGATAGCTGATATGAGCCAAGTACCTTACGCTTCCGCAGTGGGCTCTATCATGTACGCTATGACTTGTACTCACCCTGATGTGGCCTTCGCTTTGAGCATGGTCAGCAGATATCAGGGGAACCCAGGTAGAGCTCATTGGATTGCAGTAAAGAACATTATTAAGTACCTACGAAGGACCAAGTAATGGTTTCTAGTCCTCGATAGGAGTGATGACTTAAGGGTACGAGGGTACAGTGACGCTAGTTTTCAGATGGATCGGGATAATTTCCGATCACAGTCGGGCTGGGTCTTTACCCTAAATGGAGGAGCAGTGACTTAGAAAAGTTCCAAGCAGGAGACTGTAGCTGATTCAACGTGCGAATCAGAGTACATTGCGGCGAGCGAAGCGTCAAAGGAGGCTATATGGTTGAAGAACTTCATTGGAGACCTTGGAGTTGTGCCATCCATAAAGGAGCCGGTGGAAATTTTCTGTGATAATGAAGGAGCGGTTGCCTTGACCAAGGAACCGAGAGATCATGATAAATCTCGACATATTGATAGAAAATACCATTTTATCAGACATCAGGTAGAAGAGGGACTCCTCGTTGTGAAGAGGATATCATCAGAAGAAAACCCAGCAGATCCCCTTACGAAGGGACTGAGCAGGGTCAAACACTTGCAGCACGCTAGGAGCATTGGGCTAAAGGATGATATAAGTTTGGATTAGATAGGAAACGTGTAATAGATAGTTTGTACTTGACATTTGATGAATAAATAAAATTGTGTTATTTATGAGTAAAGCTACTATCTTTTGTTGGTGATTTATCTATTGTTTCCATTTTGCATGTTTTGACTTCCTGAATAATAAGATTATTCAAACGTCCACAGTCGGTCATATTTTGGAAGTAGATATGAATGAAGACTGTCATGAATTGGTTGTAGATTGTCTAAAAGGTTTTGGGCATAGCAAAGGTTTGCTGCAAAGTTCATGAGTGCTTATGAATGTGATTTGAGCATTGGAATAAACCCGCGTTTGCTGGTATCACTTCGTGGTGTTTTGCCTTAAGTGATCGCAAAACGATAATATCATATAGTCTTAAAACTTAGAGATATGGTTGTTGTTTGCTAGTTGGTTGTGCATTGATGATGTGTAAACGCATCAGTAACTTGATGTTATAAAACACATTGTTGTGCATGATTCAATTAGTGAATAATAGATGCATATGAGTCGAAGTTGATATGTTCCTTTTGTTCTATGGGAATAAAAGCGATATCTTGTCCACCTGATGATTTGGTTTGACTTATGTGTCAGGCCCAGTCAGAATGAAGTTGATGTGTTCAACTAAATTCTATGTCAAACAAATCAGAAATCGAGGAACAAATGCTGGACAATAAGCATTGTCAGCATGATATCTAGAACGGAGGATTATACGATCCCTTATCTGAAGGACAAGTTGATCAGAGTTGATAGCAAAGTATAAGAGCTACGATTGCTAATTGGATTCTGTAGTCATATGTGAGATGTAGTTACTAGACTTATCCAAGTGGGAGACTGTTGGAATAGTGTCTAAGCCCGTAACTATATTCGGTGTGTACTTGACCCGGTTGTGCATGGTCTTTTTGGGTTGCCTTCTCCAAAGCAACTTGACAAGGTAATTTAAAGAGAAAGAGAGAATATTATGGTTTATTAATATATTATAAGAATAATATATTAAAGGAGAAATCATATTTATTTAATTAGTATTGGTCATAAATTAATTAGGAATTAATTTGGTGACTAAAAGAGATTAATTAAATAACGGGGTATAAACTGTCAAATGTATGATAGTTAAGTTTTGGACTAAGGAAACCTAATAGATCAAAGGGTGAACGAAATTATGATGGGGATCCATCAAAATTTAGTCCATAGGCCTTATTCCAGAAGGTTCTATGGGCTGCTTGGTCAATAAGCTGTCAATTAGGGTTTTGACTGAAACCCTAGCAGCGAGCAGTATAAATAAGACCCCTAGGGTATTGAAATCGGCTACCACTTGATTCTAAGAGAACCCTAGGCCGATTTCTAGCCTCTCTCACCCTCTCTCATATTTCCTTCTTGCTTGTGGGGTTTGTGAACCATTAGAGGAGTTACATTTGTGACTCTAAGCTCAAGATCAAGAAGACTACAAGGATTCAAGCTACTTAGAAGAGGTAAACCACTTAGATCTGTTTTCCTTATGGTAATTTCGAATTATATATGATAGATCTAGGTTTGTAAGTCTTGGATTCAAAGCATGTACAATAGAGAAACCTAGATCCAAGCATTAGGGTTTGTATGAGCACATAGGAATGTTTCTTATGCATAAAACCCATCAGTATCCGACCATGACACCGCTCTTGAGTGGTGTCACTATGACTTTTCCCCCTGCTACATCCAAGTCTTTATCTATTTTGGGGGATTAGCACATGACGGACGGTCTCCGCTACGTTGTTGCCCAAGTGTCATCCTACTTGGTTGCTCCTGTTGATCGCATCTCTAACATTAAGAACATCCAATCCCAAGCGGATAAGGTGGAGGTTGAATATGTAGAGCTAAAAAACTAGGTGACAAAGATGGAAGCTAACAAGCGTAGCTGGGAGGCCGAGCGGGAGTTGGCGTTGCTCGAAAAGGCAAGCTTGAAAGAGCAGGCGACAAAGCTGGAGGAAGAGGTGAGGTGTTTGAGTGATTGCGTGGGAGCTCAAAGTTTGGAGAATGTCGGCCTAAGTGGGCGGATGATAGAGCTAGAAGTCAATCTGGTTGGGGAGAACACTGCAAAAGGAGTGCTGGAGAAGGATATATTGTGGATGCTTAGCGATGGGCTCAGCGGGGTGGTGGACAGGGTCATTGAGAGCCCTTAGTTTCTTTAGGGTTTAGTTCATGTGCAGGCAGCTTGTGTGGCGACAAGTGTGGAGCAAGGGAAAAAAGATGGTGGGGAGCTGGTGACCGTCGGGGAGTTTGATCCAGAGGGCAAGGTGGATATGGTCACCAAGACCCAAGAGATGGAAGATGCCATAGTGACTTTTATTGAAACAAATTTTGTTGGCTATCTTCGCTTGGGTAGTCTGGACATAGACGGGCTCCATGACCTTTGCCAAGACGCTCAGAACGATGGGTCGGGCCTTGGGCCAAACTCTTCCCCTGGTGATGGTAACACCCCTTGTAAAATCCTAAAATCCAAGACCAAAAATTTCATTTTTAGTTTAATAATTCATAAAACCAACAATATAAAAACATCCATAAAAACATCCAATGTCAAAACCAAAGTGTCAATAATCAAAACATGTTATCATAAAACAATACCAGAATATAATCCCAAAGATCTCCTGTGCGGAAAACATAGTGTGATGCGCTGCGATCGAGCATATCTGGGTGCTCGACCTATCATGTCAGGCATATCTAGGTGCCCGACCTACCCTCCGGTTTATTTCAATCGGTTACAGGGACTATTTCACCCCTACCACTACTACATAATAACATAACATAAACATACTGTCAGGCATATCTAGGTTCCCGACCTACCCTGTCGGTCCTTAAAACTGATACTGGGGTCTATCCTACCCCTCCTACCACTACCACTATCACATAAAACATAGCATACTAGCACATAACACATAATAGATAGTGGCATACGAGACAATTATCACAAAGACAATCATCTCAACTATATTCAACTACTAGTGGGTCAGAATTGGTGCCTTCGAGCCACTTCTATTGGAAGGTAACTCACCTCACACTGCTGAAGTCCCGCAAACAAAACCTGGCTGCTGGATGACAGATTCCCAAACTGTCAATGATAAATATAACACCCAATTAATAATTGGGTTCCAACACATATCCATAAGTCCATGTCTAGGATAAAAGACTACTCTACCCCCAACTTAGCTTGACTCAAGTCCAAGGCCCAATCCAAAGGCCCAAAAGTCAACTATGAGTCAAAGCCCAACATATGGCCCAATTTTCCAAATTGGGTCGAAACCTCTACATGGTCTTACCCTAAGGCCCAACCATTTTGTCCAGTCCAAACATTTGGCATTTTTAATGGCCCAATATCTCATAATCATAAAGGCCCAATTATGGCCCATCTATGGCCTAATTTTTCAAATTGGGCCCAAACCCTCACATGGGCCTTACCCTAAAACCCATCCATAAATTCTTAGTCCATATGATTATTCTTGGATGACCCATCAATAGCTCAATCACCAAAGCCCAATAGAAGGCCCAACTCAAAGCCCAAGTGAAATTAGGGTTTTCACATAAAATAACGATTAGGGTTAAGTGTTTCTTACTTACCCCATTAAGGACTTAATTCATTATGTGTAACATCCAAAAAATTTACGCCAAATTTAAACTTTTTCAATCATAAATAAAACCAATTAGTATTTGTTTACAAAATGCTTTCAAATCATTATTCATCAGAGTGTCCCAATAACTAGATCAAAAAGATGAGGGGCGGTACGGTCACGCCTTTGCCTTGCCATGATCTCCTGAAGTACATGAAACAATAAACGAAAACTGTAAGCCCGAGAGCTTAGTGAGCTACCCCCAAAATACCGATACCACACTAATAATACCATATCCACAACAGACAATTAACAACATGCATACTGGGTCATCGACCCGACTGGACCACCCGGCAGGGCCTATAGTCTAACAGAATATGTCCCGAGCCTTCGGCATGACCGGACCGCCACGTGGGCCTATAGTCTCCCCGGACCGCTCATAGGGTATGTTGGCCTTCAACACAAAGCAGGACCGCCTCAACCCAACCAACAAGCAAATAACCAAGTGCGTATAACTATCATATACTGGCATATACAAACATCAAACATATTTATCTCACTGATCATCGATCATAGAAATCCCTCGTAACTAGAGTACCTCGCATAAACTCTTCCGGAGGGTCTTAAACGCCCTCTGCTGCTCAGGGCCCCACCGAAAATCCACCCCCTTCCTCGTTAGACGAGTGAGGGGTACTGCAATCTTGGAGAAATCTCGAATGAATCTTCGGTAGTACCCTGCTAATCCCAAGAAATTCCTGATATCTGAGGGAGATTTCAAAATCTCCCACTGCATAACCGCATCGAATTTGGAAGGGTCGACCAAAATCCCCTCCTGGTTAATGAGATGTCTGAGGAACTGGACCTCTCGTAACCAAAACTCACACTTTGAGAACTTGGCATACAACCGTTCTCGCCGCAGAACCTCCAGCAGCTCCCTGAGGTGCTCCTCGTGCTGCTCTCGAGTCTTGGAATATACCAAGATATCATCTATGAACACAATGACCGAGCGATCGAGCATCGGTCTGCAGACTCGATTCATCAAATCCATGAACACTGCCGGTGCGTTGGTGAGCCCAAATGGCATCACCACGAACTCGTAATGACCATAACGAGTCCGAAACGCAGTCTTCTCCACGTCTTCCTCCCTCACCCTGACCTGGTGATATCCGGATCTCAAATCGATCTTGGAAAACCAAGATGCACCCTGAAACTGGTCAAAAATATCATCTATCCTCAGAAGTGGATAACGATTCTTCACCGTTAACTTGTTCAACTCCCTATAGTGAATGCACATCCTGTGCGAACCGTCCTTCTTCCTGATGAAGAAGATTGGTGCTCCCCAAGGAGAACTACTCGGGCGAACAAACTGCTTACCCAACAGCTCCTGCAACTGAGATGTCAACTCTTGCATCTTTGCCGGTGCCAAACGGTATGACGCCTTAGCGATAGGGGCCGCACCCGACACTAGATCAATCCTGAACTCTACCTGCCTCTCCGGAGGCACTCCAGGTAGCTCCTCTGTAAACACATCAACAAACTCTCTAACCATTGGAACCTCTGAAGCTGAAGCATGATCTCCAATCCGTGTATCCATCACATATGCTAAATAACCGGCACACCCGTGCTGAATAAACTATCGAGCCATGGAGGCCGAACAAAACCCTGCTCCCACTCTGGTGCCCTCACCAAACACCACCAGTTCTCCCCCACTTGGGGTTCGAACTACCATTCGCTGTCCCTCACAGTCGATCATAGCGCCAAACCGACTAAGCCAATCCATCCCTACGATCACATATACATCCCCCATGGTAATAGGAATCAAATTTATCGGGAAGGGCACCCCAAAAATCTCCAACTCACATCCCCGGTAGACCGAAGAAGCAGAAACCCCGTGTTCGTTGGCAATCGAAACTCGCAACGGACACTCAAGCTCATCTGCTGACACCCTGAATTCTCTACTGAAAGCCTGAGATACAAACGACCGACTCGCCCCCGAGTCGAATAGAACCAAAGTAGGAAAAGAGTTTACTAGAAATGTACCTAACCATAGGTACAAATGATAAGCATACTAGAGATATAATAACTGAAATAGAAAATAGAAACATACCAGCAACCACATCCGGTGCTGCCTTGGCCTCCTCGGCCGTAAGCTGGAAGGTGCGCCCCTGAGCCTTCGGAGGCTCCACCTTGACTGGCCTCCCATCCCCAATCCTCAAAGTAGATGATGTGGATCCCTACACCGGCTTGGCGACGAGCTGCGGATAATTGGTCTTCACGTGACCAACCTGATGATAATGGTAACAAATCCTCATATTTGCTGGAGGGGCGGATTGGCGACAGTCCCTGGCATAGTGTCCTTCCTTGCCACATTTGTGGCAACCACCTCCTGCTCGACAAACCCCAGAATGACCCCTTCCACACTTTCCACAAGTGCGACAGTGCTGATCGTTCGAGTATCAGCAGTCTTGGACCGCTTAGGTGCCGGCTGAGACTATGTCGGAACCTGATGCTGCTCCCTCAACTACAGCTCTATCTCTAACTCACGCCGCCTCGCGGCTTCCTGAAGATCCAAAAGAGTCTCACAACGTTGCGTAGCAACAAACTGTCGAATATCCATCTTGAGCATACTCAGATATCGAGTCATCTGAGACTACTCTGAAGCAAACTCCGGGCAAAACATAGCCCTCTCCGTGAACATACGAGTGATCTCCATCACTAACTCCCCATCCTGCCTTAATGACAAATACTCCTGAGCAAGCCGCTCCCGCTCAACGCGTGGAATGTAGCGGGTGCAGAACATATCCCGGAACTGCTCCCAAGTAACAGCAGCTCGCTGATCATCAGTGTACGACCCTGTTGTCAATCTCCACCAATCCTTTGCCCCAAGCCTCAGTAGGTTCAAGGCACACCTGAACTTCTGGTCAGCAGGACATGAACACGTGAAGAAACAACCCTCCACGTCAGATAACCACCTCATAGCCCTGATCGCATCCTGCGTACCACCAAACATCGGGGGCTTCGTGTTATCGAAGTCCCAATACTGGAAAGCCCTGACGAATCCTCCTCCAACCCCTACCACAGTTACAGCTGATGTGGCTGCTGCGGCAGCTGTCTCTGCTAGAGCTGCATACCGCTCATCAAAGTGCTCAACCATCGCGTTCTTAATCGACCCAAACATCTCCGACAACTACGCTCGGAACGCCGCAACAATCTCATCGTGCAGAATCTCCTGGATCTTGGCATCCAACTCCTCTGTCCCTATTTGTATCACGGGCTCAGGTGCTACCGGCACCTCCGACCCTCCGTCTCCTGATCCTGATCCTGATTCTGACCCTGAACCGAATCCAGTAGCAAAACGTATCGTCACCACCATACTAAAAAATATAACCAAGACGTCCGATAAATGACATGATATTGGGAGACCAATTCTCACAACCCTAGGGGTTGTGACCTCCTTGGAACGCATATAGGTCCTGTGCTTTCAGTAGTACAGGCCCATACTACCTTCCACACCTACCCATATTTGTCTTAAGTATCATCACAACGCCCTAACACTATCATCAACATAATATGCGCTCAACCCTCGCTCCTAGGGGAATATCGACTATCTCACAACTGGTCTCACAGCTTCTCACAGCTCACACATCCATGGAACTTTCACCAACCCAGCAGTACTAGTGTATGCTAGCCACACATAACGCTGGACCCAATAGACTTTCAAATATCCAATCCTACACTAAGGTCGAATCAGACATTCTCAGGCTATAAGAGCTTGATTATACACAGCCGTGATGCACACACTAAACATCTACAGTTATGATGTCAATTCCATACACAAGAAACCCTAGGCTAGTAGGCATCATATAATCAGGCAAATCTTATCATGCGATTCCTGAAGACTCCTAGCCTAGCACTAGCTGTTGTTCTATCATATCATAATATCAAATAGCTGTATGGTATTTTCGGGTTTACTTACAGGCTCCGACTGATCGTACCCTTTGCATCCTCCATCCTTATTTTGAAAACCATTTTAGTATTTATTCCGAAAATTCTCTTGATTTGAGACTGGATTCACATGAGTGTTACTCCAATTCACTCAAACCAAGACTCTGAGTCCAACTTTTAACATCGAAAAATTTTACGCCAAATTTAAACTTTTTCAATCATAAATAAAACCAATTAGTATTTGTTTACAAAATGCTTTCAAATAATTATTCATCAGAGTGTCCTAATAACTAGATTAAAAGGATGAGGAGCAGTATGGTCACGCCTTCGCCTTGCCATGATCTCCTGAAGTACCTGAAACAATAAACTGAAAACTGTAAGCCCGAGAGCTTAGCGAGCTACCCCCAAAATACCAATACCATACTGATAATACCATATTCACAACAGACAATTAACAACATGCATACTAGGCCATCGGCCTGACTGGACCACCCGGCAAGGCCTATAGTTTAACAGAATCTGTCCCGAGCCTTCGGCATGACTGGACCGCCACGTGGGCCTACAGTCTCTCCGGACTGCTCATAGGGTATGTTGGCCTTCAGCACAAAGCAAGATTGCCTCAACCCATCCAACAAGCAAATAACCAAGTGCGTATAACTATCATATACTGGCATATACAAACATCAAACATATTTATCTCACTGATCATCGATCATAGAAATCCCTCGTAACTAGAGTACCGACCTATCAGGTCACTAACATACCAATCCCTACGGATCATAAGAGCATAATATACTGTCTATCCTGATTTCGATCTAACAGATCATAACCACCTGTAGCACATCATAACAATAACAACTTAAGGGCTGGCCTTGGTGTCGTAAACCATATTGATATAGTGAGTATAACTCACCTTGCAGATGTCGACTCGGTAGATGAACTCCAACTCTCGGATCACTGTCAAAAGCTCCACCACCTATTACCATAATATAATTATACCCATAAATTCCTAACCTTTCAAGGTACCCCAACAGTTACCTAAGCAAACCCTGGTCAAAAATCAAAGTCATCAGTCAAGGTCAACCGTCCATGTTAACCTTAACTCGCCGAGTACCCTCGACTACTCGCCGAGCTCCTTGAAGTACTTGTCCACTCGCTGAGTTCCTTTGGTTTACGATCAAAATCTAAGGCCACTCGTCGAGTTTTCCTTCTTGCAACTCGACGGTTACACACGCATACATAAATTGGGGAAAACTCATCCGACTCGCCGAGTGGTTCATACCACTCGACGAGTTCTATGGCAATCTTCATCGGACTCGCCGAGTTGTTCATCCAACTCGTCGAGTCCAGGCCTATCTTCATATGACTCGCCGAGTCGTCCTTGCGACTCGCCGAGTTCCTTCACTCCATAAGCCATACAGACTCTTTTTAAGCCATGCAGTGGCTCCAAATTACAGATCCAAGCTTATAAGGCATGCATTTCACGTAAAGTTGCAAACTTTACGTGCATGTATGGCTACAAAGGCTCTAAATGACAAATTCAAGCTTACAATGGGGTTTCATTCACAAGGAAGGTTTCATACATGGCCAAGTTCATAGCTTTCTGACTCTAGAACCCAAGAAAGGTCCAAATCTGAAGTTACAACTTCAGATCTAGCTCATACTCCACATTATCATCTCAAATATTCCATCAAATCCCTAAATCTCAACCAAATGAGGTCTAGGAGGAAAATGAAGTAAAGGTGGCGAATTGATACCATCAAATGATGCCAACTGAGGTAGATTTTTGATTCCCACACCTTCCTTGCTCCTAATCTTTTGTCCTCCAAGCTCTTCCTTCCCAAAAACTCCTCTCTAAAGCTCAAGACACACAAGGATGAACACCACACAAATTAGGGTTTCTCAATGGACTGCAAGGATGCTAAAGGGGGCTTATGCTTCTTTAAATAGGGTGCAAAACCCTGAGATTTAGGGCTTCATCTACCAGCTCCTACTCGTCGAGTCCCTTGATGGACTCGGCGAGTAGGCCACGAAATACGCGATCCCACCTCGCTGTTACTCAACGAGTAGGGCAACAAACTCGTCAAGTTGGTCTCAAAACCAAATAACTTTCATTTAAACCCATACCTGAGAATCGGGGTGTTACATTAAGTCCATAAATCTACTAGGTTAATCATGTAGTGTAACCGGGCTTAATACGTAATCCTAATCCGGTCATCCAAAATACAGGTCCCGACAATCCATAATCCATATATCAAAAATTAGGGTTTTCTAAACCCTAATTAGGGTTTCCAACCCAATCACAGCCCAATAGGCCCAAAAGCTAATTCTTTAGATCACTTAGGGTTTCATTAGACCCACTAGGGTTTCATAAGTTGGGCACCACCAACTACCACCTCGGGTAGTGGTGGTCAATGGCGGCTTACGGTGACGGCCACCACCTCACGGTGGTGGTTATGGTTCTAGTTCAAATATGTCCAAACATCCCAATAGCAATCCTAACACATGCAAAGCACACCGCCACCCAACACGGCAGCTGGTGGCAGCTGATGGCGGCATCCACCACCTCACAGTTGTGGTTATGAGTTTTCTTTTTTGTTATTCCAACACCGATTACAATTTACAATGCAAAATCCCAAATAACACACACACACACTAAGATAAACACACACACACACACAACCACCCTTGTGGTGGTCGGCAGTGGTAGGGATGAAAGTGGGTCCAAAGCCAGACCGGATGGACCCGGACCCGGAAAACCCAAAACAGGTGAATGGGATTTTGTAGAACGAGAAACCGGACCGGTATATAGGAACCGATTTCGGTTCAGTTTCGGGTACGGTACCGGGTAAAGTGGGTCTAGAACCGGAAAACCCAGAAACATCAAAGTGGGTAGGTTGGAGCTGGACAAGGTGGGTTTAGAACCGGAAAACCTGGAAAAATCGTAATTTTTTGGTAATTACTTATTACTTAGTGGGTTGAACTTTGAAAATTTTCATATTGATATCCCTACTTTGGGGCACTGTAACTCATTAAATTTGAAACCAAAATTAACAAAATTATAGTTTAAAATCATGTACAAACTCTAAAATACACTCTGGAAATAACCGCATGTCAATCCGACTTTAAACAAATGAGATATGCATTTGTTAACATTTTTATAGAATACAAAGTACAAAAACAAATAGTTGAAAGTTTGAAAATTTTCAGTTTTGATATCTTGACTTCAGAGGACTGTAAATCATTGAATATTAAACCAAAAATGACAAAATTATAGTCTAAACTCATGAACAAACTGTAAAATACAAGTTGGAAAAAACCACATGTGAATCCGACTTCAAACAAATTAGATATGCATGTTTTAAAATTTTCATTGAATACAAAAAAACTAAAAAACTAAAAACTTCCAGCTTTGATATCTCGACTTTGGGGGACTGTAAGTAAGTGAATATAAAACTAAAAATGGAAAAATTATAGTCTAAAATCATGTACAAACTCTAAACTAAATGTTGTAAAAAACCGCATGTCAATCGGAGTTGAAATGAATGAGATATGCATCTTTTAAACATTTCACAAGAACCGGTTCTGACCCTAAAAGTCGTTATGGTTCCAAACACCGGTTCCGGTTTTTAGTCCCGGTTTACCTGGACCCGATGGACCCAAACCCGAATTACCCGGAACCCGGATAAAGCCAATTTTTAAACCTGAAACCGGAACCGATTCTATATATTTCGGTTCTAACGGTTCCGGTTCCGGTCCGGTTTTCCGGTTCTAACTCTCATCCCTAGGTGGTGGTACATGGTGGCAGCCACCATAGCTGGTGGACATGGTGATTATCTTCTTTGTTTTCCAGCCATCAAACACCACCTACAACACACACACACATATGTTTCTTATTTGCACAAAGGACCCAACCACCCACTTGGTGACTCATGGCGGCGACAACGACGGTTTTGCGATGGCACTTTGCCCATCAACACATAAACACACGCGAGCAGAAAACCCATGAACCGATGACAACTCGTCTTCAATGGAAACAACAGCAACAACGCCATCGGCCGGAGATAGCGGTGGTAGGTCATGGCTGACGACAAGACAGAAGAAGAGGCGAAAAGAGTGGCGACAGATGTAGCACCTTGACGGAATGAACTAGTAGCAAGGCGGAGACAGAGACAATAAGTCACGACAACAACAGCAGTGGCAGGAGAAGGAGGCGCTTGCTCGTGTCCTCGTTGACGAATGGAGTGGCAACGAATCTAGATAGCGGCATGGATGTCGGCGGTCGCTCGGAGCTTCACAAGATCAGAGAACGAGAGGGAGTCGAGTGGTAACGGCGCCGGAGACGAAGAAGGAGGGTGGTGGCCGGTGGGGAGACATAAGGGTGGTGGCGGCGGCTGTAACATGGTTCCTAGGGTTATGGTTTACAGGGGTGATGGGTTTATATACCCCGAGCCCCATAAACTTCTCTCCATAATACCATCTTTGGTCCCTCCCTTCCCCTTTTCTTTCAAAGCGAGTGAGTAATTTACCTTTTTAACCCCATCCATCCAAAAACCCTTCAACTTAAGTCCTAATAATTACCATGCAGCCCCTCCCCCTACAAATTATTTTCAACAGAAGTCCTTATATTACCAATCCTCTATAAAACCTTTTCAAGTTGGGTCCAAAATTTACTCTTTAGCCCCTGCTTCCATAAATCCTTTCATATTAGGTCCAAATGATACCAAACACTCCCTGTCTTCTAAAAATCTTTACAAAATAAATCTCGAATTTACACTTTAACCCCCGAATAATCCAAGTTATAACATTTGGCTCCCCAAAACCAACACCCCACTAAATATTATGGATTTTAGGGCCACAGTTCATATTAATTTTATCTATTTATATATTTACTAAATGGGGTGTTACAACTCTCCCCCACTTAAATTAGATTTCGTCCTCGAAATCATCCCTTACCATTCTTTACACGCCCGACAACTTGAACGATATGGCCACAATTCCGAGCATAACCCCAGCCTTCCGAAGACAATAAAAACCAACTCTTACGAGGTTCTATAAATCCGCAGATGAACACATTCCTTGCAACAATCACATTTACTCAATATGAAATCTGTAGACTCAAGATGGCCTGACTCCATGACAGACCGACCATATTGAATCATTGATGTTGAATCCATTACACTTATTCTTTAAAGAAGGCTCAAATAATCCTTCGAGTAGAAGATCCATCCCTGCTACGGTTAGACTCAGACGAGAGCTGCATAACATGATCAAATCGACTACTCTAAGATTATTTAATCCCACTGTGAGTGACTTAGCATAACCCAAGCAATCTGTTACCCATCCATAACTGCAACCTAAAACACAAATACTATTAGTGCCCAAACGCTGAAACTGCCCGAAACACCGAACTGTCTGAAACAGTATGCTGCCACATGGCTGCTTTCCAAAATCTACCGAGACCTCCCTGGTCTCTACTCGTTCGCCAATCATCTGAAATATCGGGTTTCGGCCCAGCTGCAGAGCCAAAGGATTCCCACTTGGTCGCCTCACACGACTTCCGAACGAAATCCTTCTCTGGAACTAGTTACCACTAGTTATCATGCCACTGTGGCATTAACAACCTTTTTTTCTAACCGCATGGGTTCATACGTCGATTCCTGACATCACCATATCCAAGGTTAAAAATGATTGCTACATGACCAATGATAGCCTTATATCACAAACGACCTTAAGCAGTCTGTTGCTTCCTTGATCTCATAATTGTAGTGTCGCTCCTAAAGTCTTATAACTGGCTCAACCAAATCTAATCCATCTGGGTAATTCCGAAATCCAATCCATGGATTTTCATAGCCTCACTGCTGCACCCGAACTGGTGGGTACTATTGTTCCTTCCGCGATCTAATAACGCTCTCATGTTATCTACCAACCAAGTGAATGCTACGGCTACACCCACAGACTTACAACACTCTAATACTATCTGCTAACCTGGTGAATGCTACGGCTACACCCGTAGACTTACAACACTTCTAGCATTACCTGCTAACCTTGTGAATGCTACGGCTACACCCGCAGACTTGCAACACTTCCAATACTACCTTATAACTTTGTGAATGCTACAGCTACATCTGCAGACTTACAACACTTCCCATGCTGTCTCAATCACTAATTACTAATCCGAACATATCCAACGTCGAGCATACACACGACTTAGCATCCTAAACTGAACTCATGTCCTGACTGGAGCTCTAACCTGGTTCCCGAAACCTGCTATCTGATGCCAAGGAAAATCATGAACCAAATGTTGCAACGTTTCCTGAACTCCCAACTCGCCCAATCCTTAATCAAGAAGGCCACTCGACCGCCTTTTCCCCTGACGGGGATGCAAAACTCATCTTAGTTTCACACCAATTTCTGCTCCTGATTACCTGATCAATTCTCCCCCACTTAGATTCGACTAATTCTTTATGACACATGAGAATTGAAGGATTCCCAATCCTTCTTACTTTCTAACAATCCACTGATGACAACCTGTACTTACCAATGCTAGCGATCAATCCCTAGTTAAACCCTAAGATCGCCCATCCTATGAAATCTTGAAGAGTACTCTTGAAATCTGGTCTAGTATGATACCTCAATCAACCTCTCATGCTGACAACTGGAGGCCTTAATCTTCACCTTGGCTAACGAATCCTCGTTCCCACTTCCAATCTCGCAACACTACTGAACTCTAACCGAACACAACCATGCGAAATTATAATTCTCTTGAACATCCAATGACCAACCACTTATACATCTAACACCCATAACTAACACCACCATCTTCACACTACCAGTCCTTTCCTAGCAACAATAGTGCCTTGAACTCCAAAGCTCTTCCATAGGCAATTGTCAACCATACCCAAACAAATCATAGAACCATTGAACTCTGACTTCACTGGAGAACTATCGCTCTAACCCTGACCTAATATCCTCTAAATAATACTCCTACATAGATCCAGACACCCACCTAAAAGTAGCATAAAATAACACATCTGCAATCACCTAAAGGATTCCTGATCACCTCCTCTTGAGATACCTTGACCATTCCGAGGACATGGTGCAAAACTCTTTTCCGATCTCGATGACATGAACTAACAATAGGACCCTCCTTCCTGAAGGACTCTAAGGATTCATAGGCTTTGGGTTTCACATGATCCCCTAACTGCCCCGCGACATATCTGTACTACAAACCCAGAGAACACTGAACACCCCGAACCAGCAAAAGGGAAACGGTCTTACACTAACCACTAATAATTCACGATATGCAATTGGCATATGATGATATTTGATGATCTAACCTAACAGGAGCAAAGAAATCAACCAAGGATACACTTACTCATCCTGCTACAGTATCCCAAACCACAACACAATTCCCATAATAATGTGCAGATAAAACTGAAAAAAAGGCAAGGTTACATACCCGCAACATCGCCCACTAGAGTTCTGACTTCTCCTGTCCAACACTACAGATCCTGACTCCTTCTGCTGGCATGACCAACCCCGCTACACTTGTAGCAGCCTAAAACCCTGTAATATCAAACTCCCTTTTGTACTTTCCTGCACGTGCTGCACTGACTGCGATCCTGCTAGCCTTTCACCTGATGATCAGAAGTCTTGGGTCTCTCCCCGAGACCCCCTACTATATACACCTGGCACGACCCTCTCTTTACAAAATGCTCCAAATCGATCTCACATACTTGGACTTAAAAGTCATATCCTCTAGGGTCTGACACCCTGTCACACTAACTAGCTCACTTGTCAATGGCTGAGCTGCAACAGTTGGAACATCCTCTATCCCCAAAACGGGTCACAAACTCCTCCTTGAAGCTTCTCAGATTTTCCAAGACTCTTACTAATTCGAGTGTGGATCTTGTGCTTTCAGTAGCATAGGACCAATACTACCTTCCACACCTATCCATACTTTCCTCAACAATCCTCCCGAATCGTCCAAGTCACTTCCTCAAACTGATGCACCCAAGTCTCACTGAACCTCACTACTAACCCACTGAAACATATCCTAGGCTTTCCTAGGTTCCTAAACCCACCTAGTCCTCAGTTGTTGAAAGATTCCCAGTAATGTCAACTAGCTACCTCATGAATATAGCCACATGCAACAAAGATCAGATAATCCTTCGAGTAAAATACTCATAACTAGAACAGTTAACTCAAATCAGAGTTGCGCAATAGGGTCAAATCTATCACCCTGAGATTATCTAACATGTGCCACATGTGACTTAGCATATTCACTTAGTAGCTAAATCACATCACTAAGAGTCCCAAAAATCACAAAGAAAACAACATTCAAACAATGGAATTTTAACCATCATACACCAATCAAACCATTATATCCTTTAATCAGGAACCTGTACATGTAATTCAAAGGCTCATACAATCAGGAATAACCTAAACAGGCCATCCTATTACTGACTAATCAGTACTAGCATGCAGATATATAAAAACATATAATAGGCATATAAGGCATCCTTCCTAGATCCTTAGCCCTAATCTAGCATGCAGTTCACATATTCTCAATTCATATCATAAGATAACATAACATAACATGTATGGGTATCTTGGGGAAAACTTACTTGAGCTCGACTGATTGCACGCATCACACTCCTTGTTCTTTATCAAAACTTTTTATTTTAATTTTTAGAAAATTAATTTCTTGTAAAAATCTTTCGAACTCTAGATTTGAGTCCAGACACACCCGAGAGTGTGTTCGAATCCCTCAAACCAGGGATTTGATACCAACTTGTAACATCCCAAAATTCAAGATGAAAAATTTTATTTTTAGTTTAATAATTCATAAAACCAATAGTATAAAAACATCCCATGTTAAAACCAAAGTGTAAATAATCAAACAAGTTATCATAAAACAATATTAGAGTGTAATCCCAAGATCTCCTGTACGGAAAGCATAGTGTGATGCGTTGCAATCGAGCTGGCTCCTTTCCTTTGAAAACGAGGTACCTGAAACCAAAATTGAAAACCATAGGCACGAATCTTAGTGAGTTCCCCCATCATACCACATAATCACATACTGCCAGGCATATCTGGGTGCCCGGCCTACCCTGTCAGGCATATCTGGGTGCTCGACCTATCCTGTCTAGCATATCTAGGTGCTCGACCTACCCTGCCAGGAAAATCTTGGTGTCCGACCTACCCTGTTAAGCATATATGGGTGCTCGACCTACCTTAACAGGCATATATGGGTGCCCGACCTAACCTGTTAAGCATATATGGGTGCTCGGCCTACCCTGCCAGACATATATGGATGCCCGACCTATCCTCCAGTTTATTTCAACCGGTTACGAGGACTATTTCACCCCTACCACTACCACATAATAACATAATATAAACGTACTGTTAGGCATATATGGGTGCTCGACTTACCCTGTCGATCCTTACAACTGATACTGGGGTCTATCCTACCCCTCCTACCACTACCACATAAAACATAGCATACTAGCACATAACACATAACAGATATTGGCATACCAGAAAATTATCACAAAGACAATCATCTCAACTGTATTCAACTACTAGTGGTTGGCATTGGTGCCTTCAATCTATTGGAAGGTAACTCACCTCGCACTACTGAAGTCCCGCAAACAAAACCCTGGCTGTTGGATGACAGATTCCCGAACTGTCAATCATAAAAATAACACCTAATTAATAATTAGGTTCCAACACATATCCATAAGTCCATGTCTGGGGTAAAAGACTACTCTACCCCCAACTTAGCTTGACTCAAGCCCAAGGCCCAATCCAAAGGCCCAAAAGTCAACTATGAGTCAAAGCTTAATATATGGCCCAATTTTCCAAATTGGGCCCAAAACTCTACATGATCTAACCTAAGGCTCAACAATTTAGTCCAGTCCAAACATTTGGTATTTCTAATGGCCCAATATCTCATTATCATAAAGGCCCAATTATGGCCCAATTTTCCAAATTGGGCCAAAACCCTTACATGGGCCTTACCCTAAAGCTCATCCATAAATTCTTAGTCCATATGATTATTCTTGGATGGCCCATCAATAGACCAATTACCAAAACCCAATAGAAAGACCCAACTCAAAGCCTAAGTGAAATTAGTGTTTTCACATAAAATGATGTCACACCCCCAAACCAAGGATGGCGGAAACGTCCGGGGGTGGAGGACTTCATGTATAGTATCACAACAACGAGTATAATAGTGTTCAAAGTAAATACAACCATCATAAATATAATTGAAAAAGTTACATCATAGTAAGTTTACATGTTTCAAAATCAATTACATTATGATGACAAAATGAACTGTTTGACGATTTAACGCCCCATCCTCAAAATGCTGTTGTTTTCCTGTTTCACTGATTTCCTGAGAATAAAAGTAGTTTTGAAAAAGTGTCAACAATTAAGTTGGTGAGTTCATAAGAGTTTTGTTTGAGAAAGAAACCGTTTTCTTTGTAAAAACGACAAAGTATGTTTCCAGAAAACCCAATATTTTCTTTGTTAAATTGTGAAATGAATGCTTCTATGTTATGCGATAATGAATCCTAGAAAGACCCGTAGATTCCTTCTATAATCACCCAGTGTATATAAGTTATAGAAAAATTAAGTTAAATAAACCGTTGAATATAATGGGTCTGCCCTAGGTCCACAACCAAACAAGAAACAGGAGATAAGGCGGACCCACCAATTCTAAGTCGATTGTGACTAGATTCTTATATAACCCTAGCATATACACTTAGCGATTATAGCTGAAGTCTAACAATTCTAGCTTTATGTAGTTTTAATAGGAATATGTTCCAAAGAAAATTCAATATTTTCCTTATAAATGTTAGGTAGTCCTAAATCCCAGGACCGAAAATGAACAAGTATTATTCCATACTTAATGATATAAAAGTGATTTTAAATCAGCATAAAACCCTTTTTGATATAAAAGTGTACAAGTATTTTTCCATACTTAAAGTAAATCATGTGAGTTAAATCGACATAACTCGCTAGTTGAAAAGTGGAACCCGTAAATCTTTTGATTTGTTAATACCACATGTGAGTTATTATAACCATGCTAAGACTCAGACGGCCTCGTAATACGACGTTCTTCAGGCGTCACAAGTTAAATGACACTTGTCACCTCAGACCTGTCGGTCTAGCTGTTGTAAGCAGCTCTGGTGCGGGTTTGTCAGACCCAATATAGATCTATACACAACTATCACGCTCTCCCTGCAAGAGACTCTGGTTACAATTTACAGGACTTTTGACTTTGTTACCATGAAGGTAACACGAAGGGAATGTCTCACAAATTTATTCATTAACAGATTCACATGAACTGAACTGAAAACCTTCAGTAAATAAGTTTGACATGTAAATGATACATAAATTATACCTATTATAGTTTATCCAAAACGTTTGTAACGTAAAAGAACTCTTTTATGAAAATACGTATGTGCTATGAATCCATAAACTATGCTTATTATAGCTTATTATATGTGTTCTAAATGAATGAAGAATCTTATCATGAATGACTAAATTTTAGTTTATGATGATAAACTAACAAGAAAACACATTCAATATTTATAACTTATTGTTATACACTTTGCTCAACATAATACAAAGTGTTATGAAAGTTATAAGCTGTTAACTAGTTTTTAACCTTTCTACACCGTTTTAGAAAAATCATACGAAATCGAAAACTGAATCCATAAATTCTGAGAGTTCATAAAATGTGTCTAGTTTATCCATAATTTTTATTATGATTTTTGGAAGTCTTTAACTTGGGTTAAAATTTCCATATTCACAGACTGGTCCGGATTGGTTCTTGAAATGATAGGCTGTTTTGTAAAAATCACCATAAATCGTAGGAAAATCGTATGGAGATGTGCAAGTAGTCATTTTAAAGGTATAAACCTGAAATATTTTCATCTAATACAGTTTTGAAAACTAAAATGTTTAAGTTTACCAAAACAGTCTGTGAATGGAGTTAAACTTTCTTGATGAAAGCTATTGGAAAAGTTTAGTTGTGTTCTTGGTGTTTTAACTTGTATTCCCCCCATTAAAACTTAAGAAAATATGAAAAGATAGGGGTATGAACTCACCTTATATGATTTCAGTGGGTGAATGTTGAAGAAGAGAAGTGTTCAACTCAAGAACACTTGGAGGATTGCTTGAAGATTCGAGAATCTAACACTAATGTGATGAAATTGGTGTAAGCAATCTATGATTTTGAATAGGAGGATGTGTAATAATCATAAGAAAGATGATGACACTTACCAAATGAAGGAGAAACGCCTTGGAGTATGCCTTGAAGTTCTCGAAATTGAGAGAGAAAGATGAGAGAGTTTGGAGTGTGATTCTTGTTGGAAAATAAGAGAATGAATGAAGTGTGAGGAGAGAGGGTGAATGTTCCAGCTCTAAGAACGTGGGAAATGGATGGAAATGATGAGAAAGTGCATTGACATGACCTAGGTATGGTGGAAGGAGTGTGGCTGGTCATGGAGTGGGTGTGGGTGGTTGCTTGTGTCATAATCCAAAGGAAAGTCAACACTCCACCTTTTGTACTTCACCCACTCTTCTTGGATAAGGTTTATCCCCAAAAAACGTGATTAATTAATAAATATGAGGCCTTATATGTTAAAATAAAGTTTTGGGTGAAAATCCTGCGTTAAAATGATGAAAAATGGGTTTAAAATGAAATCGTAGTCGAAAACCGGGTGGAAAAAGGCTTCCTGCGAGACCTCTCGGTACTAGGCCGAGGTTCGGTCCCAATGCTGGTGGGCCCGAAGGCGAAGTCAGGCGAAATGAGCCGAAGGCGAAGGTCTGGAGCGAAAGCGAACTTTGGGTTTGGGTCATCAGGCTTCGGTTCGGTAGGTTTGGTCCTTATAGCAGCTTCGGTTCTTCCTAGTTTCGATCCGAGAGAGAAGGTTCGGGTTTGGTTCCTTGGTTCGCAGGGGCTTCAGGTCAGCAGGGTTTAGTCCCTATAGGGGACTTTCGGCTCTAAGAGGCTTCGGCCCAAAAGTATGGGTTTCGGGTCCTTAAGCCTATTTTACTCGTTTTTACCCCGTTTAAGCGGTTTTTGACCCGTTTAAGGGTCGGGATGGCCCAAATGGTTACAAAAAGTCACGGGAACTTTTGAGAGAGATTCGGGAGAGATTTGGGAGAGATTTTAATAGAGAGAGAGAGATGGAGTGAAAACGATCGAGAGAGGTTTCGTTTGTGACATTTTTGAGTGTCCGGCTTCGCAACGCAAGGTCCGTAAACCCCGTTAAGCCATGTTTAAGGATCTTACACACTCCCGATGAGTATGCAAAATTGTTTTGTCGGTTTAGTTCATTACTTACCACAATTTTAGGTTAAGGAAATCTAGATATACGAACTTTTCAGATGATGATTTCTCATTAGAATAGCGAGTTGTATAGTAATTGCCTAACGTAAGCCCTAGTACACAAGGGTTAATTGAGTCGACCGGTTTAACTTGTTGACTTTAGTTGACTTTGACTTGACCGGAAATTGACGGTTGTCACAAATGAAAATTAGGGTTAAGTGTTTCTTACTTACCCCATTAAGGACTTAATTCATTAAGTCCATCAATCTACTAGGTTAATCATGTAGTGTGGCCGGGCTTAATACATAATCCCAATCCGATCATCCAAAATGCGGGTCCCGACAATCCATAATCCATATATCCAAAATTAGGGTTTTTTAAACCCTAATTAGGGGTTCCAACCCAATCACAACCCAATAGGCCCAAAAGTTAAGTCTTTAGATCAATTAGGGTTTTATTAGGCCCACTAGCGTTTCATAAGTCGGGCACCACCCACTACCACCTCAGGTAGTGGTGGTCAACGGGGGCTCATGGCGACGGCCACCACCTCACGGTGGTGGTTATGGTTCTAGTCCAAATATGTCCAAACATCCCAATAGCAATCCAAACACATGCAAAGCACATCGCCACCCAACACAATGGCTGGTGGTGGTTATGAGTTTTCTTTTTGTTATTCCGACACCGATTACAAGTTACAATGAAAAATCCCAAATAACACACACACTCACACACTAAGATACACACACACACAGCCACCCTTATGGTGGTCAGTGGTAGTACATGGAGGCAACCACCATGGCTGGTGGCCATGGTGGTTATCTTCTCTATTTTTCGGCCATCAAACACCACCTACAACATACACACACATTTCTGATTTGCACAAAGGACCCAACCACCCACCTGGTGGCTCACGAAGGCGGCAATGACGGTTTTGCGATGGCAGCCACCACCTCATGGTGGTGGTGGTGTCGGTTTCTCTTGATCCTTTGTCCATCAACATGTCAACATACGCGAGCAGAAAACCTATGAACCGGTGACAACTCGTTTTCAACGGAAACAGCAGCAGCAGCGCCATCAGCCGAAGATAGCGGCAGGTCGTGGCTAACGACGGGACAGAAGAAGAAGCGAAGAGGGTGACGACAGATGTAGCACCTTGTGGGAATGAACTAGCAGCAAGGTGGCGACAATGACATCAAGCCACGAAGACAGTATCAGCGGAAGGAGAAGGAGGCGCCTGCTTATGTCCTCGTCGACGACTGGAGTAGCAACGACTTTGGATAGCAGCATGGACATTGGTTGTCGCTCGGATCTTCACCATATCGTAGAATGAGAGGGATTCGAGTGGTAACGGAGCCGAAGACGAAGAAGGAGGGTGGCGGCCGGTGGGGAGACATAAGGGTGGCGGTGGCGGCTGTAACATGGTTCCTAGGGTTAGGGTTTACTAGGGTGACGGGTTTATATACCCCGATCCCCATAAACTTTTCTCCATAAAACCATCTTTGTGTTGGATTAAGTGTCTAAGCCCATAACTATAATTGGTATGTACTTGACCCGAGAGTAGCATGGTCCATTTGGGTTGCATATCACCAAGAAAATTTGATATGATGGATACTTGAGTAAGAGGTTATTTATGATTTATTAATATATTATAAGTTCTAATATTTTAATATGAAGTCATCTGATTTAATTAGTATTGATCAAGAATTAATTTGAAATTAATTCGGTGATCAAAAGAGACTAATTAAATATATAGGGCCCGATTGTGTAAATAATGATACATATAAGTTGGGCTAATAATCCAAGGTGGATTATTAGTGGTGGGTTAAGCTTATGTAAGTTCCATAAGGTGTTAATCCATTACAAGCCTAAGCGTAGGAGTTAGGGTTACAAATGACTCTTGGATTCCTACATTATAAATATGTAACCCCTTAGCCTAAAATGGTGGAACTAGTTGCACAAGTTTTGCACTAGTGATCCTTGGAGTTCCATGAGATGATTTTGGTTGCAAGAATACTCTCTCAAAGTTATCCTTTGTCCAAAGGTATGTTGTGATTCCATTTGAGGCATTCACACTATTGGTGCTAAGGTCTTAAAGGCCCAAACACAACAAGTTCTACAAGCTAGATAAAGAGGTAAACTCCTAACTAGTATTTTATGTTGTTTATGTCATTTGTATGCTAGTTGTAGGCTTAATATTTTGGAAACAATATTGCATGTATAATTAGAGAAAACATAGATCCAAAGCATTTAGGGTTGTATGTGCACCATAGGATGTTGTAGTATACAAAACCCATCACTTTGGTCCCTCCCTTCCCCTTTTCATTCAAAGTGAGTCTGTAGTTTACCTTTTTAACCCCAACCATCCAAAAACCCTTCAACTTAAGTCCAAATAATTACCATGCAACCCCTCCCTCTACAAATTATTTTCAGCAGAAGTGCTTATATTACCAAATGGCCCCTCCTCTACAAAACCTTTTCAAATTAGGTCCGGAATTTACTCTTTAGCCCCTGCTTCCATAAATCCTTTCATATTAGGTCCAAATGATACCAAGCACCCCCTTTCTTTTGAAAATCTTTACAAAATAAATTTCAAATTTACACTTTAACCCCCGAATAATCCAACTTATAACATTTGGCTCCCCAAAACCAACACCCAACTAAATATTATAGATTTTAGGGCCACAATTCATATTAATTTTATCTATTTATTTATTTACTAAATGGGGTGTTACACCCCTGCCCATAACTAGTGTTGATTGCCTGATTTGCTTTGTTGTAATCTCTGTGAATAATATTTTCTATGTCTTTCTTTGTGTTTTGTCTTTGCTACCCTTGGTGGCAACCTTAAAGTCTGAGAATCCGACAATTTGACAATTTTATACTTTTGGCTATTGGGTATGAATGTTTCTTACTACCGTATATACTCTATTGTTTGGTTGCTTTGTGTATGGTTTATGTTAGACATCACATAGTATTTATACAGGGTTTACTGATATCCCTGGTTTAAGTTCTTTTCTTTGTGAACTCCTTGTGCTTTTCTAATGTTGGTCTTTGAGAAATTTGTTCTAATTTTCTGCTTAAAGACCCTAAATGTAGCCAAGATCGTCATCTTGAGGCTCACCCGATTATGCTTTTCTCATTAGTGGAAGGTTATGACTCTTCTACACTCATGTCACATGTTCTTTTGTATGTTTGCTATAATGTGATCAATGAACATGTTTTGGGGGAAAGGTTATGAACCTTTTTATACAAACCCTCAGGCTGCATCCTTGTATTGGTTTCACTCCTGTGAAGTTGGATGATCAATCCTTGTTGTCACACGGTAAACGTACACAACCTCTTTATTTTATTTTTCAAGCTTGAAAATAAGGAGCATCTAAATTGCCATTTCTATTTTTTGTTGTTAGAGTGTTATAAGACTGAAGGTGGTAAGTAATTTTTGTTGATTACGTTTGCATGTCACAACTAATATACAATGCATTTGCTAGCATTGAATCTATCTTTAACACTCGTTTTAAGAATAAAAATGACGCAGGCTCTGCGCATTCCAAGTTCTTGGAATGTCACGTCCATCCTGAGCTTCTAGGACATAAGAACCATCCTTATGGGCTTCCACAATTTTGTATGGTCCTTCCCAAGTAACACTGAGTTTCCCCAATGGCTCGGCATGACTGGGCTCATTTTTCCTTAGCACCCATTCTCGAACTTTGAAATTCTTGACCCGGACTTGTCGGTTGTTATAATTTTTGGTGCAGTATTTACACAGTGCTTGGCGCATTATTGCAACCTCACGCTTTTCTTCGAGCATGTCTAGGTCCTGGCGTCGCCCCACTTCATTGGCCGCTTCCTTGAAACTTTCTGTTTGCAGGGAGCCTGCCAATATTTCCAAAGGGAGGACTACTTTCGTCCCATAAGTTAGACAAAATGGGGTTTTTCCTGTGCTTGACCTTGCTATAGTACAATATGACCACATCATGGTCGAGAGCTCATCTAACCAGGTAGACTTTGATCAGAGTAGCCTTTTCTTCAAACCATTGACTATGGTTTTGTTTGATATCTCAGTCTATCCGTTGGCCTGAGGGTGCGCTACTGACGTGAACCAACGATGAATTTTCTTGTCTTCACACCACTCTTTGAAGGGACTTCCTTCAAATTTCATACCGTTATCACTTATGAGGATTCTAGGAGTACCAAAACGAGCCAAGATGTTCTTGTTCGTGAACTTTATCATTTGCTTGCCAGTAACAATGGCCAGCTGTTCTGCCTCTATCCATTTGGTAAAATAATCAACGGTCACCAACAAGAACTTCACGCCCCCTGGCGCTGGTAGGAATGGTCCCACTATGTCGATACCCCACTGATGGAAGGGCCAGGGGCTGGTGTGACATCCCCAAAATCACGGCCAGAAAAGACCGATTTCATTTATGCTTTTTAAAATAATTTCAGAGTAAATCCTTTTGATTTAAAAGTGTTGCGGAATTTGTTCCCAAAACAGAACATAATAAAATAATATTTATCAAAGCATTTCATCAAGAGATGCATTTTCATTATATAATCAAAACTCGAGATGTCATGTTCCGATACAGACCATAAAGCATAAACGATAACATTACAAGTCATTCAACAAATATATACATATACAGACTTGTAAACAAAACAACTTGTTGATTCAACCATCTTATGCCCTCGCGCCACTACCTGTAATACAAGTAAAACTGAGTGGGTCGGGCTTGGGAGCCTGGTGAGCATATAGGGTTTTCAACCCACAATAAATAATTATATTTAATTTCACCAACCAACAATATCCCGATTACCCATTCCCGTTATCCTCACTTTACGTCCCTAAAACAACATCTATCTCAAGGGACCTAATCTAGGATTTTCATCGGGACGGACATTACTGCTAAGGGGTTTCCTCAACAATAGATGTCCTAAGGCAACCATGAGGGGGATAGAGTACACCGGTGAACACATCGTTCACAACACCTACAGGTTATGAACCTGCTAGCGTTCCACTAGACTGTCTAGAAAGAGTCTGTGGTCGTTATCCATACTCCGCTGAATAACTAGATCAACAACAACAACATCGAGGCCTCTCATCTGTTTATTACACAACAACTGTCTACCCATGTTCTACCCAACATATTAGTAGATAAAAATATATATTTTCATACATAGTTTAAAACCTGTATAGCATTTTCATTCAATATGTATTCCACATAACTGATGAGGCACACCCACATAACACATATTTCATAGAATATAAATCAGATCTATGAGATAGAAGAGAGTGAATATACATTCACACACATAACAACAAAATTATACACATAACACGTATTTCGTATAAAATACTTCATAATTATGCGTCAGAAGAAAGTAACCACACACTCACTTGATCAGAAGATGATCGGACAACACTACGACTTGTAGAAGTAGTATTCCTCGGCAGATCTGGAAGATCTTCACAAAAACCGAACTCCTCGCGGGCAGACCTTGGCTCAGGAATCTTACTTCTCGGGATCTTCAGGACCTCGGGACTTGCTTTGGGGCTCGGGAATGATACCGGGGCTTCGGGATAATTCTTGCACGAAAAACGATGCAAAAACGCGATAAAAAGGGAAGAAATGAGCAATGAACTCGGTTGCCCTCGACCTCCTTTTATAGGGGCTGGAAGGTCGAATTACGCTGGGCGTAACGACGATAAGATCGCTGACTCCCCCCCCCCCCCTTCGGATAATATCGGAATATATATATATATATATATATATATATATATATATATATATATATATATATATATATATATATATATATATATATATATATATATATATATATATATATATATATAAAATATCGAAAATATTTAATAAACTTCAAAAATTCATATCTTCCTCATATGAACTCCGTTTTCAATGTTCTTTATGTCCACGCGTAGGTGAGACTACGCTCTACAACTTTCTTTTAGACTCTGTCGGCTAATTTTGAATTTATTTTTAGTAGGCCGGGACAGGAAAATTCCGTTATAAATTCATAACTTCTTCATCTGACGTCCGTTTTCGCCTATCTTTTTATCGTTTTACTCCTATTAACGAGACCTTCGATACTCATTTAGATTATTTCGGCTAAAAACCGCTCGATCTCAAATCGAGTATTCGGGCTGCATACTGCTAAGTCGAAACTTCGAAAAATCATAATTTCCTCATACGAAGTCAGATTTGGGCGTTCTTTTTATGCACCCTCTCAGTTTAACGAACTCTACGACTTTCTTTTAGATCACTAAGGCTAAATATTGCTCTAACGTAAATTTCACTTTTTATGTCATTCAGCGTTGTTGGTTCTGTCGCGAAACTTCGACAGGTCATAACTTCTTCGTTGTAACTCGGATTTCGGCATTCTTTATATCTTCAGAATCCTTGTTTCGACCACTACATCTTTATGCAAAGATATTGGGATTATCCCACACTTCAAATTTGACGCTTATTTTATTCTTAATTAATCAAATCACATAATTAAGCAATTAAGCACAAAACACATAATACTCAAATAATACACTTCTATTATTTCAAAACGGGTTACAAAGGTTAACCTAGACTATTATATCAACATTAATGACAAGCCCAGAAACACAAGAGTTACAGCTGGTGATGCTAGTTAATGGCATGGTCGGTTAATTTTGGAAAGAAGTGAATGCTTGGCATTCTTTGCATTTCTTGGTTAGGGTTGCGGCGTCATTATATACGTATGGCCAATATGACCCTAGGTGGAGTATTTTGCCTATGAGCGCACGAGCGCCTTTGTGTGCTGCCGCATCCCCGAAATGACTTTCTTCTAGGAACGTTTGCTCCTCTGTTTTGGATATGCACTTGATTCATGGGCTTAAATGCCCTCTTCGGTATAGTTGGTTGTCCCTAATTGCAAATTTTGACGCCCTGATTCTAACTTTTCTCGCCTCCTTCGGGTCATCCGGGAGCATGTCATGGCGTAAGTAATCGACATAGGGTTTACTCCATTCTGGAGTAGTCATCGACATAGGGGCTAGTCCATTCTGGAGTAGTCGATACTATATTAACCCTTTGGATATCGATACTTCTCTCCGGAAGTACTTCAACCAACACTTTCTTTGTTAAGTGGTCATATAAAGTGGAGGCTAGCTTGCTGAGAGCGTCTGCCCTTGCATTCTTTCCTCGGAAGATTTGTTTTATTGAAAACTTTTTGAATGTGTTGGTTAAGCTACAGACTGCATCTAAGTATTTTTGCATCCTAGGGTCCATTGCTTCATACATTCCATTTATTTGGTTCGTGACAAGTAATGAGTCGCTGAGATCCGTTAGTTGTTTTGCACCAACATCCTTGGCTAGCCTTAGACCTGCAAGGAGTGCTTCGTACTCTACCTCGTTTTTTGATACTTGGAAGTCGAATCGCAGCATGTAATTGATTTATTCACCCTTGGGGTTTTGTAGGATCAGGCCTGCGCCTGAGCCTTCCTTACTCACTGCGCCATCGGTGTATAACTTCCAAAGTTCCTTGCCGGCTTCGGGCTCTAAGGGACCAACAGAGATTATCATCAACACTCTCTTAATAGTATCTGGAATCTCGACCAGGAAGTCTGCGAGGGCCTGGGCCTTGATGCTGGTCCTAGGGTGGTAGTGGATATCATGTTCGCCTAGTTCAATGACCCATTTAGCCAGGTGTCTAGACTTTTCCAGCCTTAGCAGCACTTGCTTTATTGGGTAAATAGTCAGAACATCCACCTTGTGGGCTTGAAAGTACATCCGCAGCCGTCTGACAACATATACCAGGGCAAGGACCAACTTATCTAAGGCCGGGTAATTGACCTCCGGTCCTTGTAGGGCCCTACTAACAAAATGGATGGGGACCTGCTTTCCTTCTCATTCCACTTCTAACAAAGAGGAGATAGCTTCTTCGGAAGTTGCTAAATACATCTGTAATGTCTCCCCCAGTAGTGGGCAGGCGAGAGCCGGTAGTTGGTGTAAGGCATTTTTCAGTTGTTGCAATGCCGCATCTACGTTTTCTGTCCATTTGAACTGCTTTTTGTCTAGTCACCCTTTGAGTGTTTGGTATAGAGGAAGCACTTTTTCTGCAGATTTGGCAATGAATCTTCCCAATGCCGTCAACCTAACTATGATCTCCTGTACACCCTTAAGATTATGGGGAGTTTTTGACTCAAGGAACTCCTGGATTTTGGTGGGATTGGGCAAAATCCCTTCCTTGGATATCTGATACCCAAGGAATTGCCCTTCCTCTACCCTAAAAGTACACTTATTTGGGTTTAGTTTCATTCACGCTTTGGCTAGCATTTAGAAAGTAACCGATTTGATCAGTGAATATCTTGTCCACTAGCCTCTGGTAGGTAGCACCCGTATTTTTGAGCCCAAACGACATTTTCTGGCAGCAGAAAGTGCCATTCTCGGTGGGGAAGGCAGTTTTCGCCTCGTCTTCCTGTTTCATTTGTACCTAATGGTAGCCCTTGTACGCATCAAAGAAACATTTGAGCTGAACACCCTCAAGCGATTGGACTTTCTGATCAATCTCTGGGAGAGGATAACAATCCTTTGGACAAGCGTTATTAAGGTCTGAGTAATCAATGCACATTCTCTATGACCCATTAGCTTTCTTTACCATGACGAGATTAGCTATCCATGTCAGGAACATTACTTCCCTGAGTATGCCAGCATTCACCAGGTCGGCCACTTCTGCGTTTATAGCCCTGTTCCGGTCTGTTGCCCGACCATTCTTCTTTTGTTTAACAGGATTGCTTCCTGACGTGATATTAAGGTTGTGTTCTATAACCTGTCGATCAAAGCCTATCAGATCTATTGGTTTCCAGGTGAAGACGGTGAAGTATTGCTTCAGCAGTGCAACCAGTCGTGCTCTGGTCTCATCTGACAGGTGAGCGTCAATTCGCACAAGTTGTTCTAGATATTTTATGTTTATTTGGTGTTGCTCGGTTGAACATCCCTCCTTTGACTTCTTTAGTGCTCGTACCAACTTGGGATTGGCTATGATTTGGTGTCAATGTTGTGCCCTGGTGTTTGTGGCGATGATTGTCGCTGATCCTTGGCACGAACTAAATTTAACTATGCCATGGATCGTCGATGGTACAAATTGTAACAAGGAAATTTCCGACTGTCCAAGGAGAATATTGTGTTCTGTTGGATACCGTATCACAAAGAACTCGATTGTTCTTGTGATTCGGTCCCTCTCATCGTGACTGAACAACTGGCTACAAGCTATGCCCGGTGAATCCTACAATGGCCCACCAGTTAGGGGCTGTAGCCCCTCCTTCCACACATGTGGTAGTTGCCGGAAACAATGCTCATAGAGTATATCAGAGAAACTTCCATTGTCAATGTATATTCGATGGACTTTCGTGTTACAAATGAATCCAGATAAGAGGAGTGGATCTCACGGATCCCATTTCAGTGGTCTGGGATCACTGCTCAAAAAATTGATATTGAGTAGATTTCTCAAGAGTACCTCTATCTCATCCTCCGCTTAGTGAGTTGTGTTTCTCTTACGTGACTTAGATAGTGAGTACCTCTGTGCCGTCATACAGAGTTTTCTGCAACAGATTGGGATGCAACATCATCGTCTGAGGCAGTAAACCATCCGACAACAATTACTGAAGACTGCTCTGGAGTACTGGCTCTACTATTTCTGCCGTAGGTAGTGGGATTTGTGCCATTAGCACCTGGATTGGGGCCTGTGTTCTATACGTGTGGTGACAGTCGTTGCTTATCGTTATTAGTATTTTGAATAGATCTCCCACTGCGGTCGCAGATGCGGTTGGATTTAGATCCCCCTTTTGCAGAGGACCAGCTTGGTTTGTTGGATGTATCACTCTGAGGATACGTCCGGATTGCGCCAAATGTTGTGACATGATCTTCAGGGAAATAGAATGCTAGATGATTGATTGGACCTTGATTTTTTTTAGAACACAACACATAAAGATCGTTAAAGGACGTCCGGGTGTTCTCCCGATACGTCGCTCCGACAATCAAGTTAGTTTTCTCGAGAGAGAGTTTTAGGGTAAATTTAGCGAGGAAGAATATCGATCCCTTCCTTCAGCTGGAAGAGATCCTTTTATACCTGTTTACTAATGGATCATGGGGAACTTGTCCAATGAGTTTCATACGTGGCCTCCTCTCACGGGGAGTATTATTCACACACTAACTAACTGCCAGGTGACATTAGTTCTGGGCATCACCTAGTCTTGTTGTCACGCCCTAATTGGTCATGAGTGAATGAGAAGATCAAGGAGAATATTCTTTCCTCGTGAGGGAAAGTGAACTGTCACCCCGATGTTGGCTCACTTAGGCCAAGGTCGGGTCTTGGCCAGGGTTCTGGCGTGATAACGTCTCAGTTATGCTTTCCGTTATATTTAACGTGGTCATACAAGGTAACGTTAACGGTCGGGAAAACTAAGAAGCGTCTTCTTTTTCCAGTAAATTACTAGGCGTTTTCTCGTGGAAATGAATTGTGGAGACTATAGAAAAAAAAAGTATCAAATGTACTCAAAGTGTAGAAACGTCAACAACGTTATCATGGAGTTTAATGTAGTATTTTCGACTATGAAACAACAATGGCAAAGTGGTGCATATTATGAAACAATATTGCAAAAAACTCTTGCAATTTATCAGATTCAGAAGGGACCACTTTCAAATTTCTTCATGTTTGGAATATTTTGAAGATGTCAAAAGTGGCAAGATATCGAAAGTTCGAAAACATTCACAGGTTGATAAGAACCAAAACAAACAACTCATAGTCAATCATCTGATGTGCATGTTAGGATTAACTTAAATGAATACAACATCATGACTCCTTACGAGTTTCTTCAGAGCTGGATCATATAACCTGTAACCGAATTCATTTTGGCCATAACCAAGGAATATACACGGCTTGGTCTTCACAACAAGCTTTGATCTTTCATCTTTAGGAATATGTACAAAATCATTGCATCCAAAGACTCGTAAATGACGATACGAAACATCTTTTCCACTCCAAACCATGTCAGGAACATCTAAAGACAAAGGGACACAAGGAGGAAGATTAATAACATGTACCGTCGTATTCAAAGCTTCTCCCCAAAAGGAATCAGACAATCCTGCATGTGAAAGCAAAAATCTAACTCTTTCACCCCATGTTATATTCATTTGTTCTGCTAAACCATTTAACTATGGTGTCTTTGGAGGAGTCTTCTGGTGTCGAATACCTTGCTCTCTACAATAAGCATCAAAAGGACCAATGTATTCACCGCCATTATCTGTCCGAACACACTTCAATTTCTTCCCAGTTTGTCTCTCAACCAAGGCATGAAATTTCTTAAACACATTCAATACTTGATCTTTAGTCTTCAAAGTATAAACCCATACCTTCCTTGAATAGTCATAAATGAATGTGAGAAAATAGAAGCAACCCCCAAGTGTCCTAGTCTTATGTGACCACATACATCGGAATGTACTAGATCAAGTATATTCTCCTTCATGGAAGGAGGATGGATCTTAAAGGAAACTCTATTTTGCTTACCTACTAGACAATGAGAACATCTCTTCAAATTCACATCATTCACACCGGTCAACACATTTTTCTTCAACAATAAAGACATCCCCTTTTCACTCATGTGACCAAGTCTCTTATACCACAAATCAGTCATGTCACAATGTATCGATACATGGGTCAATTCTTTGGAGATCTTCGGATGTGTCATGTATAACTTTGAGCTTCTTTCACCTCTTGCCACGATCAAAGAACCACGCGTGAGATTCCAAATGCCACCACCAAAGGTACTATGGTAACCGTCATCATCAAGTAAGCCATCAGAGATCAAACTAAGTGTAATAACTAGAACATGTTTTACATTATGTAAAACCAACTCCATCCCAGTCTCAAACTTCAAACAAATATCTCCGACACCAACAATCTTTGATAACCCATTATTACCCATCTTAACATTCCCAAAAATCACCAGGAGTGTAAGATGTGTAAAAATCCCTTTGTGATGTCACATGCCAAGTAGCACCATTGTCGACAACCCATCTCGGGTCATCATGTGCAAGATTGACCAAATCATAATCACAACAAATAAATAACTCCTTGGTAGCAGTGTTAACTTCAGCAGTATCATTACCGCCATCATCTTTCTTGTGGTTGTTCTTTTGATTGTTGTAATTTGCCTTCTTGTTCTCCCTTTTCAGCTGTCTGCAAAATCGTATTGTGTGCCCTTTTCTACCACAATGATTGCACTCATAGTCAACAAACTTTCCTTTAGATTTACTTTGATGCTTCTCTTTGTTATTTGGACCTCTACTTTGACTTCTCCCCCTGCTTTCTGTGACAAAGACATCTGAATGTGAAGAGGAACCTTGTGACTTTCTTCTCATCTCTTCATTTAAAACATTGTCTTTAGCTAATTCCATGGTGATAATACCATTTGGTGCAGAATTGGACAAGGATGTCCTAAAAATTTCCCAAGAATCTGGTAAAGTGCCAAGGAGCCATAAACCTTGTAACTCATCTTCAAACTTGATACCCATTCCTGCAAGCTGATTAATAATTCCCTGGAAGGAATTCAAATGATCACTAATAGGATTTCCATCATGGTACTTCAAGCCAATCAACTGTTTAATCAAGAACAATTTATTGTTCCCGGTCTTCCGAGCATACAACTGCTCAAGCTTGTTCCACAAAGTACGAGTATGAGTCTCCGCACTAATATGGTTCAAAAAATTATCATCAACCCATTGTCGAATATACCCACAAACTTTTCTATGCAAAATATTCCACTCTGCACCTGTTTTATCTTCAGGTTTTTCAGTATTAAACACGGACATGTAATAATCATTCACATAAAGAAGGTCTTCCATCTTGCCTCTCCAAACTTGATAATTAGAACCATTCAAATTTACAATCCTTTTTTTTATTAGCTTTCATTGTTCAAAAAAGTAACCTAATAATAAGAACCAGACTCTGATACCAATCTGATGGGAAAAACGCATCCACAACGGTAAATAACAATGCGGAATAATACTTCGTTTGACAAAACTATTCCCGTCTTGAATGAACCTTTTAGGATGCAAACAAATAGGATATTTTCACTTTCAACAAATCAGCCCCAATGCAAGTTATATGATCAATATAATCAACCCAAAACAATAAGTAATCAACCAATAAAGACACCAGATTTTTAGCATGAAAACCTCTCAAGAAAGGAAAGTATAACCATGAGACTACTAGAACCGCTTCAAATCCACTATCATCAATATTAGAGCAGTATAAAGTCTTCTCTAGATGTACTAGAGGTATACAATAATCATCATATACTTGGAACTAAATCACATCAAGAATATGGAATCAAATATGTAAAGACAAAGAAGAATATCACCAAAAACGTTTCTGATTTCCAGCAGCAAACAGAAGCGACGATTCCCAAGTCTCTGGAGCTGATCTCGACAATTCAACCGTTGGATCTAAAGGCCTCGATGTTAGGAAACTACTGTCTAAAAATCAAAGAAAACGGACCGTTGGATCTCCGAGAAATTAACAAACACTTCAGGTGTATCTTCAAAAACGGGAATTGAGAAAAAAAAAAAACATCTTTTGCTTCTTACTCTCTCTAACTCTCTTGGTGGCTGAAATTTTTTTGTGTGTTCATGAAATTAGGGCATGTAACACACACTTACACACACACACACACACATATATATATATATATATATATATACACACATACACACACACACATATATATATATATATATATACACACACACACACATGCTAAAGAAGTGGACTTTCCTTATGGGTTAAAAAACCCAAGAGAAAACCCAACATGAGGACACTAAGAATGGGCATAAAATCTGTCAACCTGGAGGATTAGGGCTGTCGCTAGTTTTAGCCTTTCCACAACTTCAGAAACTTAGCTATGGAAAGAGGACATTTCAGACTGAGATGGCTGATGGATGATAAATTGGAGGTGTTTACTACTGTTTGTGGTTTTAGATGAGTGAGATGGACATGGAGCAGGCTTAGGGGCTGTTTGGCAGGATCTGAGTTTTTAAAAGGTCTGAATTTCCAAGAGGGTCTGAATTTTTAAGACCTGAATTTATAACATACTGTTTAGTTAGAACCTTTGAATTGTTGTGCTGAATTATGAAAATGACCATTTTACCCTTGTGTATTATTCTCAATTCAATGTTTTTGTTTTATATAATAACATATCCAACTTTTTAAATAATCATAAAAGATATATAAACAACATACAAAAACTTAAAAACATGATAACAAATTCCATTATATTGATCAAAATGTACACAAGTAGAAACATTTAAAAGAAAAAAAGAATTAAACTATCGAATTCCCAAAGGAAAAGAAAACATATACAATATGAAAAACAACAAATGGACTTTCAAGGTAAACAAATACATCTATACTCTTTCCATCATTACATCAATCAAACCCTTCAATAGCCCTTCCATTTTTATTTCCAACATTTCAACCTGCAAATCCATATTCTACAAGGAAACAAATAGGCTCAATGGAAAATTATACAATCATTAATGGATGTATTTTCATTGACTTCAAAATTGAATTGATCATCAAAAAACTGAAAGTTATTAGATTATAGTGGAAAATCCATATGAAATTTGTAAGATTCCAATCAAACCAATAATCCAAATGAAGAAAACCAAAAATTGTCCCATGGATGTTAGGAACTGCAAGGCTTGTCCAACCATATATGTTACTTTGGATATACAGCAACAGTACTATGAAATTTGTTTAGTTTGGATATACAACTACAATGCTATGAAATTTGTTTAGTTGCAATCTACAACACAATTCTTCATCATATAAATTATTGGATTAAAGAAATACATAATGCAAACTCAAACTAATTACATCTAGACATATGCAATATCTATCAAAACTCGTCTGTTTGACTAAAAAAGTCAATGATATTGCACCAAATCAACATAATTTCAGCTGTGAATTTCAAGCATCAGAACAAACTACATCCAATTTCAACATGGAAAACTCGATTTTCAAAGGAAGAACAAACCACATAAAAAAAGCCCTAATATCTTGAACTCGATTTTCATAGGAAGAAGAAAAGAAAATAGCACCCAATAATTGACTTTCAGAAGGAGAAGGAAATTAACAATCAGAAATATAAGCAACACATTCCAGAAAAAAGTCTCCAACTCTTCGATGTAACAACGCAAATTTCCAAACAAAATTTTCATTTTAAAAATAAAGTATTTTCATTCAAGACAAGGCATAAATAATTTAAGTGTCATGTCAAATACAAATTGTCTAAATCCCAAGATCATAAAAACATTCTCCAGTGTGTACAGATCACGCCGGCGCCTTCCCACGGTCCTCGCTAGTACCTGAAACACATACATAACAACTGTAAGCATAAATGCTTAGTGAGTTCCCCAATATACAACTTACGCACATACGTCTTTCCAGGCCCTGACCTTCCGGTCCATGTGTCTCAGGGGACTTCCGTCCCTGCTGGGTAAACCTTCCGGTCCTACCCACGCCGACCTTCCGGCCCATAACATGATCGCCTTCCGGCCCATAACATAATGCCTTCCGGCCCATAATATAATCGCCTTCCGGCCCATAACATACATAGCACATATAACAAATAACTTACCACATATAGCATACATATCACATATCATATCTGACCTTCCGGTCACACAGTCAAACCCTTCCGGGTACAGTATAGTGAGAAGACTCACCTCGTGAATGCTGAAAGCTAGCAATTCCTGAAATCACTCGTGCACAATCCGCCGAGCCACAATCTCCCTATAACATCATATATCTCTTATTAACACTTATCTCTTCTAAGTTTGACTATCCCTAAGAATTCAGACTTAGGTCAACTCTGGTCAACGGTCAACGGTCAACGGTCAACTCGACCGGACTCGGCGAGTGCCATGGCGACTCGGCGAGTCTAGACGTCCTCCAATTCTCTAAGATTCCCTTTCGACTCGTCGAGTATCCTCCTTGACCCGACGAGTTGCTCCTGGAAGAATCGCGGGGCCACCCCGACTCAACTCACCGAGTCTGAAGAACAACTCGACGAGTTCCAGTAAATCTTCAAGCTACTCGCCGAGTCTGTTCATCGAACTCGGCGAGTCCATGCCATGCAACCGCTCAAACTGCATCCTAAGGTCAGAACTGCTCCGACCATTCCTAGGTCTGGCCTTCCTAGGCTGATCCATCACGTAAAGTCCTCATTTCAGTGCTCATGATACACCCCATGATTCATAATTCACATTTTGACCTAAGGCATAAGGATTCCAATCCAAAACCTTCATCAATTCCCGAAATGCACAGGCATGGGACATTCTGGACCTCCAAAGGTCCCAATACAGGGTTACAATCGTTTAGGGGACTAGGGTAACATTCAATCTAATCACAAAAGGGTTCCATAAACCCTAAATCCATAAATACATCAACATAGCAGAGTATACTCGAATTCTTACCTGGATGATGTATTCTCTGTGTCCCCAATCCTCAGAATGTGACTCCCTTGCTGTTCCTTTAGCCAAGCCCTTCTCTTCCTTGCACAACAACTCTTCTATAATCAACAATGGCCTATAATCCTTGCTCCAGATGCACACAATCGATTTAGGGTTCTTCTCAGAAGGCTAAAATGAACAATGATGGCCAATAAGTCCCTTTTATACGTCCCAAACCTGAACGGTTATGGTTTTCGCTAAACAGCGCAGACTCGCCGAGTCCATATCTGGACTCGTCGAGTCCAGTCGCGAACCCGTGACCAGGTCTGCGATCCTACTCGGCGAGTCTAGGCTCCAACTCGCCGAGTCCCCTCTTAAAACACCCCAAAACATAATTTTAACAATACCTGAGATTCCGGGCTGTTATAATTCTCCCCCACTAGGATCAGACTTCGCCCTCGAAGTCTCACTCTGAAAATAGTTCCGGATGTTGCTCCCGCATCTCACGTTCCGGCTCCCAAGTCATTTCCGATCCCTTCCGGTGTTGCCACTGAACCAACACCAGAGGTACCTCCTTGTTCCTCAGAACCTTGATCTTCCGATCCCTGATGGCTACTGGTCTCTCAGCATAATTCAGGCTCGCATCCACCTGAATATCCTCTAATGGAACCACTGCCGACTCATCGGCTATGCACTTCCTCAATTGCAACACATGGAAAGGTGTCGTGGATCTGTCCCAACTCCGCTGGCAACTCCAACCGATAGGCTACCCGGCCTAACCTTGCAATCACACGAAATGGCCCAATATACCGGGGCCCCAACTTGCCCCTCTTCCTGAATCGAATCACTCCTTTCCAAGGAGAGACCTTCAGGAGAACGAAGTCGCCGACTTGAAACTCAAGCTCGGATCGGCGCCTGTCTGCATAACTCTTCTGTCGGCTCTGGGCGGTCAGTAACCTCTGTCTAACTTGCTGAATCTGCTCTGTCGTCTGAAGCACGATTTCTGTGCTGCCCATCACTCTCTGTCCCACCTCTCCCCAGCAAATGGGGGTCCGACACCTCCTACCATACAACAGCTCAAAAGGTGGCATACCAATGCTCGAATGATGGTTGTTGTTGTAGGAAAACTCTGCCAAGGGTAAATACGCATCCCAGCTACCCCCGAAGTCTAACACACACGCTCGAAGCATGTCCTCCAGCGTCTGAATCGTCCGCTCGCTCTGACCGTCTGTCTGGGGATGGTATGCGGTACTAAAATGCAATTTAGTACCCAGCTCCTCATGGAATTTCTTCCAGAACCTGGAAGTAAAGCGCACATCACGGTCTGAAACAATCGAGGTCGGCACCCCATGCCGAGATACCACCTCTCTCACATATATCTCCGCCAACTTCTCCGCTGAAGAACTTTCGCTGATGGCAAGGAAGTGTGCACTCTTCGTCAACCTATCCACAATTACCCAAATTGCATCAACTCCCCTGGCAGTCCTCGACAATTTGGTGATGAAATCCATAGTGATCTGTTCCCACTTCCACTCGGGAATCTCCAATGGCTGTAACTTGCCATGCGGCCTCTGGTGCTCGGCCTTAACCCTACGGCAGGTCAAGCACCTCTCAACGAACCATGCGACGTCCCTCTTCATACAGGGCCACCAATACTCTTTCCTCAAATCCAAATACATCTTCGTAGCACCGGGATGGATCGAGAATTTCGATCTATGAGCCTCTTCCATCAAAGTAATACGCGTACCGCCCACAAACGGTACCCAGATCCGACCCTGAAACGTCAGAAGCCCTCGTCCATCCTTAACGAACTCTGAAATTAACCCAACGACCCGCTCTTTCTTCTGCATCTCTGGTCGCACAGCCTCGGTCTGTGCCCCACGAATAGCATCCAATACTGGAGTCATCACAGTCAATCTCAAACATACATTTCGCAATGGAGTTCTCTCCGCCCTGCGGCTCAATGCATCGGCTACCACATTAGCCTTTCCTGGGTGGTACAGGATCTCACAATCATAATCCTTGACCACATCCAACCACCTCCTCTGACGCATATTTAAGTTGGGCTGATCCATCAAATACTTCAAGCTCTTATGGTCCGTGTATATCGTACATCGAACCCCATACAGGTAGTGACGCCAAATCTTGAGAGCGAACACTACTGCCCCCAACTCTAAATCGTGCGTGGGATATCTCGCCTCATGAGGCTTCAGCTGCCTCGACGCATAAGCTATCACATGACCCCTCTGCATCAATACTGCACCCAGCCCCGAAATCGATGCATCACAATATACTACAAAATCTTCCATCCTTTCCGGGAGAGCTAATACCGGGGCTTCGCACAACCTCTGGTGAAGTGTCTCAAAGGAGGTCTGCTGCTCGGGTCCCCATGAGAATGCAACACCCTTCCGGGTCAATCTGGTGAGCGGCACTGCGATCTTGGAGAAATCCTTAATGAATCTTCGATAATACCCTGCTAACCCAAGGAAGCTCCTGATCTCAGAGGGTGACTTCGGCACCTCCCAACTCATCACCGCCTCAACCTTGGCCGGATCGACCAATATCCCTTCCTGATTAACAACATGTCCTAGAAATTGGACCTCCCGCAACCAGAAGTCACATTTGGAGAACTTTGCATAAAGCTTCTCCGACCTCAATACCTCGAGGACCTCCCTCAAATGCTCCTCATGCTGCTCTCTAGATCTCGAATACACTAAAATGTCGTCGATAAATACAATCACTGACCGATCCAACATCGGTCTGCATACCCTGTTCATGAGATCCATGAACACAGCCGGGGCATTGGTGAGCCCGAAAGGCATCACCACAAACTCATAATGCCCATACCGCGTCCTAAACATTGTCTTCTGGACGTCCTCATCCCGCACTCTCACCTGATGGTACCCTGACCTCAGATCGATCTTGGAGAACCAAGATGCTCCCTGCAACTGATCGAATAAATCATCGATCCTCGGTAACGGGTAACGGTTCTTGATCGTCAACTTGTTTAACTCCCGGTAATCAATGCACATCCGGTGTGAACCATCCTTCTTCTTGACGAACAGAATAGGTGCTCCCCACGGCGAGCTGCTCGGCCGAATGAATCCCTTCCCCAGCAACTCCTGGAGCTGCGAGGACAACTCTTGCATCTCTGGAGGTGCAAGACGATAAGGCACCTTAGCAATAGGTGCGGCCCCCGGAACCAGATCAATACCAAACTCCACTTGCCTCACAGGAGGTACTCCCGATAGCTCCTCGGGGAAAACATCTGGAAACTCACGCACCACTGGGACTTCCTCAACTGACCTCGGTCTCTCGGAAACCTCCCACGTATCCATCACATACGCCACAAAACCCTTACAGCCCTGCTGTAGACACTGCCTCGCCCTAGCGGCCGAACAAAAAGCTGATCCGAAACGGGTACCCTCGCCGTACACCGAAAGGACTCCCCCACTATGGTCTCGTATAGTCACCAGTTGACGCTCACAGTCGATGACAACGCCGAATCGGCCCAACCAGTCCATGCCCACGATGACACAGACATCACCCATCGCAATAGGAATCAGGTCAATCGGGAACTCAACCCCGAAAATCTCTAGCACGCACCCCCGAAGAACCTCCGTGGCACAAATCACTTTCTCGTCAGCTATAGAAACTCTCAAAGGTCGACTCAACGACTCACGACTAACGCTGATATGCTGACTAAAGGCTAAAGATACAAAGGACCTACTCGCACCCGAGTCAAATAACACTAGGGCAGGCACAGAGTTCACAAGGAAAGTACCTACGCATATAATAACATAAGCATGGCATCTCGACATTAAAATAAATACATGAATTACAGCATACCTGCCACAACATCGGGCGCAGCGCGGACCTCCTCCGCAGTCAGCTGAAAGGCTCTCCCCCGAGCCCTCGGGGCCTCGGCCTTCACCGGTCGAGTCGCAGTAGCTATGGCAGCAGGTGCAGATCCCTGAAGAAGCTGAGGGCACTCGGCCTTCCGATGGCCTGTCTGGTTGCAATGAAAGCAAACCGTAAACCCCTTGGGGCACTCCCTAGCAATGTGACCTTCCTTGCCATACTTGTAGCAAGCACCAGATCGACACGCCCCATCGTGACCCTTGCCGCACTTTCCGCAAGTGCGGCCCTTCGAACCTCCTGTCCTCGAATCGGCGGACTTTACCCGCTTGGCTGCCGGCTGAGACTGAGCCGGCCGCCGGTCCACCCGCTGAGACTCGGCCTCCTCCCTAGCCTGGGTATCCAACTCGATCTCGCGCTTCCTGGCGTTTTCCTGAAGCTCAGCAAAAGTATGGTAGGTGGAGTTTGACACAAACTCCCGGATATCCCTCCTCAATACACCCAAGTACCGGCTCATCCGAGCCTAATCAGTGGACACCAACTCGGGGCAGAACATCGCCCTCTCATGAAACTTTCGCGTGATCACCGCTACAGAATCAGTACCCTGCTTGAGGGTCAAGAACTCCTGAACCAATCGTTCCCTCTCCACCAGGGGAACGTACTCGTCCCTGAACATAGCAGTAAACCCCTCCCATGTCACTGCTGTAATCTCTGCCAAAGTGAAGTTCGCCGTCACGAACTTCCACCAATCCTTCGCTCCCAGACGGAGCTGGTTCAAAGCGAACCGTACCCTCAGGTGCTCCGGGCATGAACAAGTGTAGAAGCACCCCTCTATATCTGCGATCCACCTCATCGCAGCAATCGGATCCTGCATCCCATCGAACTCAGGTGGCTTCGTGTTGCTGAACTCCCGGAACAGCAACGAGTCACCCCCCTGTGGCCTGGCAGCGGCCACAGCTGCGGTAGCTGCAGCGGCTGCAGCTTCAGTCAATGTGGCGTACCGCTCCTCAAACGTCTCCATCAGGGTGGTCTTAATAGACCCAAACATCTCCGGGATCTCAGCCCAGATCGCCGCAGCTACCTCCTCGTGAATCATCTGACGAATCTCCTCGTCACTCACACCGCTCAAACTCGCTCCATGGCGTGGTCTAACCATGATGTCTCTGAAATACAACATAAAACTATCAGAGACTCCATCGAGTATAATCGCACTCGATAACACAACCCTACTCAGTCTCCGATATCCAGGGATTCTTACTTGGGCCTCCCACTGACCCGGTGTCTTCGGTAGTACGGGCCCAATACTACCGACCACACCGCATCAGCATTCATCCCAAATCTTCCTCCCCAAACCCCGGATAGTGAGTACTCTACTTCTGTTATGCACTATCTACCCGCACACTAGCAAAGCATCTCATATCGGCAAACTTCCCTAGACTAAGGCATCACAAATCAGGCCACTCTAGTCCTATCATGAATACCTAGTCTTCTAGCATGCATAACAATTCATATCATATAATATTGTAAGGTATTTTGGGGATCTTTACCGTTCGGGCGCTGACTGATCGTACACACTGCTTCTTTCTTGCTTACCACCAAACCATTTACAAGCGTTTATGCCTTTATTTAAAAAGCTTTTCTCAAATCCTCGGTTTGAGTTCAGTTACTCCCGAAGGTGCACCCGAATCCCTCAAACCAAGGCTCTGATACCAATTGTAACAACGCAAATTTCCAAACAAAATTTTCATTTTAAAAATAAAGTATTTTCATTCAAGACAAGGCATAAATAATTTAAGTGTCATGTCAAATACAAATTGTCTAAATCCCAAGATCATAAAAACATTCTCCAGTGTGTACAGATCACGCCGGCGCCTTCCCACGGTCCTCGTTAGTACCTGAAACACATACATAACAACTGTAAGCATAAATGCTTAGTGAGTTCCCCAATATACAACTTACGCACATACGTCTTTCCAGGCCCTGACCTTTCGGTCCATGTGTCTCAGGGGACTTCCGTCCCTGCTGGGTAAACCTTCCGGTCCTACCCACGCCGACCTTCTGGTCCATAACACAACGTCTTCCGGCCCATAACATGATCGCCTTCCGGCCCATAACATAATGCCTTCCGGCCCATAATATAATCGCCTTCCGGCCCATAACATACATAGCACATATAACAAATAACTTACCACATATAGCATACATATCACATATCATATCTGACCTTCCGGTCACACAGTCAAACCCTTCCGGGTACAGTATAGTGAGAAGACTCACCTCGTGAATGCTGAAAGCTAGCAATTCCTGAAATCACTCGTGCACAATCCGCCGAGCCACAATCTCCCTATAACATCATATATCTCTTATTAACACTTATCTCTTCTAAGTTTGACTATCCCTAAGAAGTCAGACTTAGGTTAACTCTGGTCAACGGTCAACGGTCAACGGTCAACTCGACCGGACTCGGCGAGTGCCATGGCGACTCGGCGAGTCTAGACGTCCTCCAATTCTCTAAGATTCCCTTTCGACTCGTCGAGTATCCTCCTTGACCCGACGAGTTGCTCCTGGAAGAATCGCGGGGCCACCCCGACTCAACTCGCCGAGTCTGAAGAACAACTCGACGAGTTCCAGTAAATCTTCAAGCTACTCGCTGAGTCTGTTCATCGAACTCGGCGAGTCCATGCCATGCAACCGCTCAAACTGCATCCTAAGGTCAGAACTGCTCCGACCATTCCTAGGTCTGGCCTTCCTAGGCTGATCCATCACGTAAAGTCCTCATTTCAGTGCTCATGATACACCCCATGATTCATAATTCACATTTTGACCTAAGGCATAAGGATTCCAATCCAAAACCTTCATCAATTCCCGAAATGCACAGGCATGGGACATTCTGGACCTCCAAAGGTCCCAATACAGGGTTACAATCGTTTAGGGGACTAGGGTAACATTCAATCTAATCACAAAAGGGTTCCATAAACCCTAAATCCATAAATACATCAACATAGCAGAGTATACTCGAATTCTTACATGGATGATGTATTCTCTGTGTCCCCAATCCTCAGAATGTGACTCCCTTGTTGTTCCTTTAGCCAAGCCCTTCTCTTCCTTGCACAACAACTCTTCTATAATCAACAATGGCCTATAATCCTTGCTCCAGATGCACACAATCGATTTAGGGTTCTTCTCAGAAGGCTAAAATGAACAATGACGGCCAATAAGTCCCTTTTATACGTCCCAAACCTGAACGGTTAGGGTTTTCGCTAAACAGCGCAGACTCGCCGAGTCCATATCTGGACTCGTCGAGTCCAGTCGCGAACCCGTGACCAGGTCTGCGATCCTACTCGGCGAGTCTAGGCTCCAACTCGCCGAGTCCCCTCTTAAAACACCCCAAAACATAATTTTAACAATACCTGAGATTTCGGGCTGTTACATTCGAGTTTTGGGGGAAAGAAGAGGAAGAAACTCTTACCTAGAACCGAAAAACCTGGTTACTTTGATGAAGGGAGCCGACGATAGAGGAGGAGGCGTCGTTGGAGGAGTTGCCTCCGATGGAAGGAGGTAGCTCGGAGAGGGTGAGAGGGAGAAGTGGACGCGAAGAGAAAGTGGGCGCTTGTCTGGTGAAGGCAAAGGAAATTAACGAGCGTTCATAGGGCACAAAAGGAAAGACATGTTATTTTTTAAATTCAGGTTTCACATCTGAAAGTTTAAGAGGCAATTAGAAAATTAAGATATAAAAAATAGGATCCTAACAAACAAGCTGGATCTGAATTTTTAAGAGCCTACCTCTTAATTTTCCAATTAAAAGGTAAACAAACAGGCCCTTAATTATTTTGTATGATGTTTGGTTTTGAACAAAATTCTAGTTGCTAGCAATTTATCATTAAGGGGCATTGTTTTAAACTCTATTGTTTGTCTGTTATGTGGTTTAGAGAAGGAAATTGTGGACCATCTTTTTTTGAGATGTGAGTTCTAGGTTCACATTAGGTTTTGGTTCGTGGCTTGGAGCAACTCATTGTCCTTGATTCCTTACAACAAAGAGGATCTTCTCACTTTCTTAGAAAACTCGTTTCATGGACAGAAAAGAAGGAAACTCATGGTAGCTTTATTATTTTGAGAAGTGTCGTTAATTTGGAAAACTCGTAATAATTTAGTATTCAAGAGAAAAATGTGTTTTTCATTAAAAACGACGAATGAGATTCAATTAGTTGTATTTAACTGGATCAAAAATAGATCTCTATAAATATAATTGTTGGTTTGATCGGTGTTTTCCCAATTTATTGCTTGTAACTTGTTATGTTTGTTCTCTTGTTTCTCCCGCATCTTGCTAGTATTTTAATACAATTGTCGCAAATATATATATATATATATATATATATATATATATATATATATATATATATATATATATATATATATATATATATAAAATAAACATTTTGTCTGACATTCTAAAATCTTATCAAAATAAGTCCATGTACAATTACTTTAGTACTTTTATGAGTTTATCATCTTACAATAATTCACAATAATGAACAATAATCAAAATAACCATAATGTCATCATTCAAAGCTAAACAATAATGAAATCCAACCAAACTACATGATTCTCTTTTCGTAGCAAGCAATTAGTTCGATAACAACGTTGCCATGCAAAAACCAACGAACCATAACGATTCAACATTCCAATTTAGCATAAAATCATAACCAAACTATCATCTTTTTTTTTTCTTTCTCAAACATCAAACATAAACCTATTATACTTCAGACATACAATGTGCCATCGTTTTGGTACCCTACAAGATCTTTACAACATACATCCAAAAATTAAAGCTACGGAGACTCCCGACACTCACATTTTTAGCGCCAAATGAGGCATTTTCAACACATTTGAGTGGATTAGACAACAAAAAAAAAATCTTAACCGATAGATACATGGAGTCCTTGATTTTCTCTCCAAAAAAGTAAACATGTCATACAAATGCATGCAGATAAAACTGTGTCTAGCTGATGTGAGGCTACAGACATCTAACATAACAATCTATTCAACGTAAACACATAAAATACACATTTCACGAGTATTTTCGTGTTTTATTCTTCCCCCCGTGTCTCACTGTTGGGGAGTACATCGATGAAGACAAACCACGATGAAGCTCGGCTTTATCCTTAGTGAAGGCCCTTTGGACATCTTCTTTAAGTTCAACAAATCGAGTTCTTTTTATTTCTTGTTCTTCTGGAGTACCCTTCTCCAGGTAAAATAGATCCGGTAGATCGTCCTCCATGAACTTATCAAGAACCTCCGAACAATGAGGAAAATAACGCCTACCCGTCTCCACTGTATCCACAAAAGATATTTTTAGGCTTATGTTAACTTGTTGTACTTACTTTTCGAGAAATAGCAATGTCTCAATACGAGAGATTAGAAGTGTAATGTTGTATTTTGGTACAATTTTCAAAGTAAGCAAACTTAATAAGAAAAAAATTGAAAATACAATGTTAAAAGTTAAAACATAAAGAAATGAAAGTTAGTTAGTATGATGCTATAATCAACTATTAAATTGAGAATTTACCTGTTCTTAAAAGAGCTTCCATTCTTGAAAACAATCTTTTGTTTTGTACCGTTGGTGTTTCATTCAAATCCATCTCCCTTAAATTACCATTTGACCCTTTTGACGCCAAGAGACCCGGAAACTCCGAGGTTGTTTGGGCATGTGCGATTTCCATAGCTAGTTTAGCTTCCGAAGGAAACAATAATCTTGCAAACGCCACTGCATAACACATTAGGGTTAAATGCAAGAAATAGCAACCTACTTTAACTTATTTTCTTTTACTATAGCATTGTACTTTCAAGAATCTACCACATTATTACAATGTCATCCAAATAATATAATTGGGTAGATTTTTCAAATTACAAGGTTGTGCTTACAAAAAAAAGTGAAAAGTACAATGAATGAAACTTGGATGAAGATATAAGTTGCCAAAATTACCTCGATTTTCCAAGTAAAGCAACTTCATATGCAAATCATCTGCAACAGCGGAAGAACAAACCGAAACATCTCCCACCATAGGATTCCTCTTAATCTCCCTCTCCAAAACATCAATACACATCCAATCTTTATTCCTTTCTTGCCCTCGTTCAATCTTCACATTATAATCCTTTGGTCTCGTTAACCTCCGACAAATACTCACAGCACTTTGCCCATCAGCCGTCATCTCCGCCGCCACCGCCCCTTTACTCAAAAGCGAGACAATAATCGACGGCTCCCTCCGCATCGCCGCCACATGCAGCACTGTGTACCCTCGCGCGTTCCTCAAATTGACATCCGCGAGATTCAAATCGAGAATCTGCTTCGCGACTTCTTGATTACAATACGCGACTGCGTAATGCAAAGCGAACGCTTCGTTTAATGTGATGTTTGACTCGGTCAAAATTAGTTTGACGAGTTCGACATCGTCGCAATCGAGGGCTTTGTGTATGCTTTTGATTCGTTTTTCACGTAATGCGTCTTCATCGGATTCGACTGTGTGCTCGTGTTCAGGGTTGCGAATTGATTTGATGATTTGGAAGACTTCGAATGGAAGCTCTTTTTGGAGGCAAACGTTGTCGAGATCTGAGCGCGATATACGATCGATACAACGAGTTGAAACATGTTGTAATTGGCAGTGAAAGGCGACAACGAGGATCGGGATTACGTCTTCTACGAGAGCTTTGTCGATGAAATTGAGAAGTCGACGCTGAATATTCGAAAATGAAAGAACTATCAAATCGTAAACTTCCAATTTTAATCGTTAGATGATCAATTTCAATTTGTCTTATACCTGAAAAAGCGAAACCAACTCCGGAATTTGAAAAACCGAAGCTGCATAAGTCAATTCAACTGCAAAATTAATAGCAGGGCGACAAGCATCATGGAGGCATCCATCATCCACACAAGTTGAAACCTCTGGGGGAGATGACTTCAATTTTCCAGTATAAATATAACTTAAAAATACAAGAAAAGCATCATATCCAACATTCCCATATGGCAACAATTCACTCATGTTGTATTTCGGTTTCCCATCCTTTTCAACACACCCTTTACTTTCCTTAAACAAATCGCTAAAGAACTTGCTTCTAGTAGCTAAGATACACCTATGAATGCCTACTGGAATCCCCTCAATAACAACTTCGGCATCGCTGTAATCAGAATCGGAATCAGACAAGAGCTTCTCTAAATTTGAGCTGAGTTTGTTTAAGCTAATGATTTCAAGATTTGGGCGTGTATCAGGGATTGGAGAAGAGCCGTTGGATATGTGAGATGATGAGGTGAAGCTTATCGATGATGATGGTTCTGATGAATATGCCATGGATTAAAGTCGAATTCCCAGTATGGAAATGAAAAAATCACATGAAAAAAGATTTTTAGGGGTTAAAAATAGAAACTTTTATGGCTAAAAAGAAAGAGCTCAGATTCCTAACATGAAAGAAGATCAAGGGTTAAGGTCAAATCTTGGAACTTCCATAGATGAAGAACAAGAACTCAAACCACAAAGAACGTTTTGCTATGATATAGTTGGAAAGGACATATAATGGATCAAATCAAGGCTTATAAATGTTCAAGTGAAAAATCAAAGTCAAGGTCAACTTTAGAGATTCTGAAATCCGAGCAGCAAGACCACAAAGCACTTGAAGAGATTAGTGGCAGAGAATATAATGAAACCCACAAACTGATGGATCTTAAATGATTATACTGCCCTTTTATCAAACTAAGATCGAGAAATTTCCATATTTTTTGCTACAAATTTATGGTAGAACAAAGGCCTAACACCCCAAATCAAATCAGCTTTTCCTGATTCTGAGATTAAACCCATAGCATGAATCTTCATCAAAACGTACATAAACCCCCGAAACTTGATCGAATCAGCTATACACAGAGTAACAAATCTACTACCAGAACCCTAATCCCCAAATCTATTCTTCTTTTCGTATTTCCAACGAATACCCAGAAAAAATAATCACTCAATAAGCAAAACCCATGTGGAAAAAAACGAAATTAACGTCGAGAAACGGTAAAAACGAAACAACCTAATAGAACCTGATGATTGCTGTATGGAAGAAACTTCAAAATACTTGCGAAGAAGCTGTCGAGGAAAATGAGAAGTTTCGTAGGTAGCAAAAAGAGAAAGGGTTTTCTTGTAAAATTTAGAAAATATTTTGTCGGCTTGCGAAGGGAAATACTCAATGGAGATGAGGTGAAGCAGTTGAGTTGAGGTGACGACGATGATGGCGTAAGGTTGGCTTGCCGCGTTTTGCATACGCAGTATACGACGTCACTTCAGCGTTGTAAATGCTTATGAAGTCTTTTTGAAACGAATAATTGCATTAAATATTTAGGACGCCAATCTAAGACAAAACTTCATAAGTGGTCCTTGTGGTTTTAATTTTACAAATTCTTCACAAAATCTGAAGTGTCTCTTTAATTTTAAAAAACTTTATGGATGGTTTTGTAATTTTAAAACTTTTAACGTTCAGTCTTTATAGTTAACTCTGTCGATATTTATTCGTTAAGTAAAAGACATCTTTGTCATTTCACTACCCAGGGACCATTTATAAGGTTTTTTCTTAATTTTTTTTTAAATAAAATATAATATGCAAGGGGTTACATCTCTCTCTCTCTCTCTCAAGTAAGAACCATGTAAAGTCAACTTCCATCATCTCTTTTTTTTTCGACGCGTCTTTGAATTCAAGTCGATTAAATAGAGAGGAATCAAAATTATTTTTGTGCAATTGAAGCTCACACAAAATAGGGTTCGAATAAAGAGAGGAGGTTCATAGTAATGTAGATCTCTCTTGAAGAATATGAAAACACACATATGCATTTACAAATCTGGGGTTTCAACGATTTGGGTTCTTTCTAGATATCCATATATGGTTCTTTCTCTCCACAAAATCTTTATGTGTCTGCTTCCAAGGCTCGCAATCGGTCAGGGACGAGTTACACAACATCACCCAAATCTTTATCTAATTATGTCCAGAAGCTTCAAAAGAACTTGTGAAAACACATGAGGCAGACGAATTCCTATGACAACACACATGTTTATTTTAGTTTTCCTTTTATCTCTTGTATTTGTTACCATCTCCCTCACATCATGCATTGATATACTCTCTTGTATCTGTCGAATTGGACGCCCGAGATGGGATGACTTTGGATTTATTCATAAACTAGTAAAATGTGACATCCTTTTTTCCATTGCCAGAAAAGACTGATTTGTTTATGCTTATTTAAAAATCAGAGCATCCTTTCTGAAAATAGTATAGCGGAATTTGTTCCCATAAAACATGATAATGATATTATCAAAGCATTTCCGAAGAAATGTATTTTATTTATATTAAAATATTGGGATGTCATCGTCAATACAAAAACATAAGCACAACGAAATAAAACAAGCCTTATAGTAATTAAATTAGTGGCCTAATACTCATTGAATCTCTCAGCATAATATATCTTTCGTATAGCCACATGTGATACAATAAACTGAGTGGGTCAGGTTAGGAAACCTGGTAAGTACATAGGAATTTCAATCCCACAATGTGATAATAATGTATAACTAAAACCTACAAATCCAACGATTATCATTAACACAGATATATCATATCTCTAAAACAATTCATCCCATCCCGTCGATTCCCACGTATAGATCCTATATAGCGATCTTACAAGATCTAGCCTAAAAGATCAATATGAACAACAAATTGACGATGCTGCTTCAGAAATTCTCTGGCAGCAAACGAGGATTAACAAATACATAAACCTCTAAATTATGCAGTTTTATCTTAGTAAACATAACTGGTTCAGTTTTCACTTGGTAAATATACAATTTTCCATTGCATTTCTTTCCACTATTATCGTTTAACCATCCACGTTTACTTTCTTCCATTATCGCTTATTACTTCACGTCAGTAAACATGATTGTTTTCCACCATCATGACAGTTAAAGATAATTAACATTTTTGATTCCCTATCAAAATTATTGTTTCAATATTGAATCTGCAACATCAAGTGTTGATTATGAATCCCTAATTGTAATCTTTATCTAATAAAATGACATAGTTTAATGAGCTTTATTACCTACGCTTACCGGAGCTGTAATGTATATTCATTTGTCTCATATATATATATATATATATATATATATATATATATATATATATATATATATATATATATTGCCAGGTTCATGTGTTCCTTACATTTATTATGTGCTAGAATGCACCAGTAAGAATTAATAAAATTAAATAATTATTTAATTAAATAAAGATAGATATTAAGTGATTTCCATAATTGTATTTATATTAAATGATATCCATAATTATAATTATCTTTTTATAAAAACTAATTAAATTCGTCATTAACATCAGCAATAACATTCTTTCAGAATGAATTTGCATCAATGTTTTCATGTATCTGTTCGTGTTTTGTTTATGGACTCACTCACTTAAAATACAACAAAGTTGCATGTAATATGAATAACGATAGTGTATTTTACTATAATACACTCTCATTCTGTTAAAATATATTTCTATTCTTCTAGAATAAACTTTCATTCTACTATAATACACTCTCATTCTCCATGTTTCATGTAACTTTCTTGTATTTTGAGTGAGTGGGTTATGAAACAAAATACGAACTCATATATGAAAACCTAGATAGGAATTCATTTTGAAAGAATATTATTTTTGATATTAATGACAAATTTAAATAGTTTTTATAAAAAATAAATTATAATTATGGATATCATTTAATATACATATAATTATGGAAATTATTTAATATATCTCTTTATTTGATTAAATAATAATTTATTTTTACAAAAATTTTATTGGTGCATTCTGGCACACAATAGATGTAAGAAACATATGAACCTTTATCTCTCTCTCTTTCTCTCTCTCTCTCTCTCTCTCTATATATATATATATATATATATATAAAGGGTTTTGAGCATTCTAACACTCTTAAGGTGTACATGCAACCCTAGAAACCTTGGATCTATGTTTTACTATGATACATGCAAAATTGATTTTCCAAGGTTTTTAACCTATCTAGCATACCATGGGGAACTTTTAAACATAAATTCTAGAAGAAGAACATACGTTTTGTAGTTTGGATTCCTTGAGAACCTTGTGAGCCTAACACCTCAAGTGTGATGCCTCTAATGTCTCACACAACACTAAAACTCTTGGAATAGACTTGAGAGAAGTTCACTTACACCTCAAAATCGGCTAGCCATCTATCTTGAACAAGTAGTGCCGATTTTGCTAGACTAGGGGTCTTTATATAGTTGTAGCACAAGTAGGGTTACACCATGTAAACCCTAATTGTCATGGCTTTTCATATTCTATGATCTATGGGTTTGTAACCTCCATGAATTATCCATGGAGCACCTTATGGGTTTTAGCCCAATCCATACAAACCATGGATCATTAGCCTACTATATAAGAATATATTATTTACACAATCATCCTCATATATCTAATTAGTCTCTTTTTGATCACTTAATTAATTCCAAATTAATTATTTGATCAATACTAATTAAATAATATTATTAATATATTAGAACTTATAATATATTAATAATCCTTAAGTGTCTTTTCTCTCATTTAGTCTATCCAAATGTTGCAATGTCATGCAACCCAAATGGACCATGCCAACCGGGTCAAGTACATCCCAGAAATAGCTATGAACTTAGACACCTAATCCAACAATCTCCCACTTGGATAAGTCTAATAACTATATCTGCAAGAATAACTTCAGGAACCGATCAACAATCGTAGCTCTTTCAAGGTCTCGTGGAACTGAGATGATGATGATACGCCATTTAAGATAAGCGATCATATAATCATATGTTCTAGATATCAGCCGGACAAATACATGGAATAATGTCTTACTTATTGTCCAACATTTTGTTTCCTAATTTCCGATTTGTTTGACATAGAACTTAATTGAACACATCAACTTAGTTCTGACCGGGCCCGGTACATGGGTTAACACAAAATCATCCAGGGGCCCAAATATCGCTTCTAATCCAAGAAGGAACAGATAAACTTCGACTCATATGCTTGTTCTACTACTTGTTGAATCATACACAAAGGCACGTTTTATAACATCGAGTTACCAATGCGTTTTCGTACAATTAGTATATAACCAACTCATAGGCAACAAGTCATATCTCTAGGTTTGAAGACTTATATAATATTACCGTCTCACGATCACTCGAGATAAATTCTATGAAGTGATACCAGTGAGCGTGGGTTGAATCCAATACTCAGAACTTATGAGCACTCATGAGTGTTGCAGCAACTTGTGTTATGTCCCATACCTTGGACATCTACAATCCAGGTTCATGACAGTCTTGATTCATATCTACTTCCAACATATGACCGACTATGGATGGTTTGAATAACTTAGTCATTCGGGAAGAATGACCTAGTTATTCTGGAAGTCAAAACATGCAAAGTGAAACACAAGAATAATCGAATCAAATATGGTCTCAGAACTTATGAATATAAATAGAACATCTTTTATTTATCACCATATTGATTACACATTATTCATTGCATACTATTTCAAACTATCAACTTTATACTTGAATTAAAACAATAGTTGTCCCATGCTCCAAGCATGTACACTACGGTTTTTTCTAAACACTAGTAATGCCATACACCAAGTATGCACACTATGTTTTTCCAAACATTAGTTATGCCATACACCAAGTATACACACTAATTTTGTCTATGATCTTTACTCTGTGAAATAGATCGATTGAACATAATTCCAATGATACTCATTTTACAATCCCAAATCCTTACCGCAAATGCAAGAATACCAAATTCCTACCATTTACCTAAATATGTTAGATTCTAAACTTATATGCATTGGTCCTTTTGTAATGATTATGCACAAAGTCACAAAGACTTGTCAACAGACATTACAGAGTATTCCAATGGAGATCAACTCCATGGAAACGAAGTCTCGTATTCAAAGTTCATTGCTTTGAACATTCTTCTTGCATTAAGTTTCCTAATCTTACACAGATTTAATGAATAACTTCCACCTATGGGAACATTTCCATATTCCCCTTTTGACTATTACTCCTGAACAAGAGTTGAGTCTTTTCAGAATATGTCAATATGGTCCTTCCAAAATTAACACTATACTTTCAACTGTCCCTGAGCAACCAATCTTTGGTAAACCTTAGATTGTCCTTGACAATTGCTTAATCAAATTAATCATATCTAGTTCTAGTACTTTTTCCCTCTTAATGCTCTGGGCATTTGGAAAAATTTAGAACAGATGAATATTATAGCACATGCAATTGATCCTATATCCGAAGCATATGAGACACGATTCATAAAGACATGATACTAGACCAGTCTTTTGCTATAATATTTCTATTTCTATTTTCCAAGTTCTCATAATTCAGATTATGAAAAGGGATGTTGTAATCATAATCGAATTTTAGAACGCAAATAATGGACCCATATATAGTATTTCCTTATGTTGAGCCATTCCAACATAAAATTCATATATATATATATATATATATATATATATATATATATATATATATATATATATCCATGACTAAAGATGATTAAAACCTCAATCTAAGCTTTTAGAATTGAAATGAAGTATAATTTCCTCTCCCTTAATTATAGCAAAACAACTTTTTCCCAACTAAAACCTTTTGTTTTCTATAATTAACATTGATAACTTGCAACACTTATTATAATTATCATGACACTTATGCTCCCACTTGCATGATGATTATTAGCATAACACTAATGCTCCCACTGGCTTTGACATGTACTCAGAAATCAGCTGGACTTCTAGAAATCAGTACTTTATTGACCTTCTTACCAAAGTTCATATTTCTGATACGAGATGCTTTGATAAAACTTTATCAAAATCATACACCTTTCCTTAGATAGCACACATGTGTGTCTAAACAATTTCAGAACTATGAAAAGGGATGTCGTAATCATAGTCTCAATTGTTTAGACCTTTGCCATTTCTCACAAGTCCATGTTAGTGTGCCGGTTAACCACACATGTTCCACTAACGAATTTGAGAATGCAAATATCATAATTGCTATATACTTAAAATCTACTTAGTGAAAGTGTTTCCTCACCATCATTTTCATGAATCAGAGAGAAAATTTATGACACTTAGATTTTATGGTGTATGTGTTCCTATCCATGTGAATTTGTCAAAACCATAATCACCAGACAATGTTAGTGACAAATCCAAACTCATACGGATTTAACTTGTGCAGTCTCAACTTCTTGCCACCTGGCAGCACAAGGGCCTGCCATTGCTTCCAAGTTGTTATGCAACCAATTGAGAACTCTCATAACTCATATGCAAAGCCAACTTTAACTGGAATAGGCATAGAAATAGGAATATGTCAACACGATAGGTTATAAACCTCAAATCGTGTGCTACTAATAAACTACAAGTTTTATTCTTGATTAGATCTTGAAATTCTTTCAGGATCTTTAAGACTCCCACTATCCTCTTGACATATAAGACTCATTTGTCAAATTTTCAAGAGATAGTGCAGATTCTTTATCAAGACAAACGCTTCACACAATTGGTCTTAGTTGGTCTTTATTTTATCCAAAACATCACAACTTACCAACTTCAAATGTACAAGAGTAGGACATATTTTACTCTTACATTTGACAAGTGTTATAAACCTTCTTTTAAGATATGTCACTCAATTTATAATCTTGGAGTATGACTCTAGGAATTGTTTTGGAACGAAGTATGACTCATCTTCTTGATTTAACCACTTCAACAATTCATGATTCCTCTTCTTAGCCATAAGAATGCACTAAGATGTCCTTAGAGGACTAATTGTGATATGGTTTTTAATCATTAAGATGATCACAAAACATGATACTAAAGTACTCTCCCATCTTTTCATATTTGAGTAACTTTTATCTTTCTGCCTAATTTGATTCTTCTCATTCATCCTGCAATACATCGAAACTTCTCCAATGTTTCAGAATTATACTTAAACTGGTAAGTATAACCATATTTACTCAACTTTAGTAAATCATGACGAATAGCCTTATCGATATTTTGTGGTGGACTTGACCAGTGCACAAGATTGTGTACTCGATCCCTTAGTCCTTCACTCGACTCACATATACATGTGAACAAGGTATTAGTCTTAATTTTCTTAAGATGAATGATTCCAAGTTTCTATCCAACTGAAACTTGGGTAATGAGAATCTTTCCTTATTTGGTAAATTATGAAACTACCACAAACGAAAGAATCAAATCCATTTTCCAATGTTGCTATTAATGGAATCATATAAACAACAATTTTTTTACAAATGCCATTATAAGGATATTTAAAATAAATAAAAACGAAACTTTTCTTTTATTTAAAACTTGCGGAAAAACTTATCCTTACAATGCAAATACATATGAAAACTATGTTTTTATCTATTCCTAAGCAATCTATCACAACTCTTAAGAAGTAGCTCAAAAATTTTGATCATTGAACCATGCGATCGAAATCCATTTTCGCGATCGGAATCAACTTACTCTTCTTTAAGCTTCCTCTCTTTTCTTTTATTCTTAAAACTTCAACATGTGACCCAGTCGCATCATGTAATAATAATTTTCAAATAGGAACTTAATAGAGTTAGATAGTGGACTTACCTGAAGTGGAGTCAATTTTTTTTACTTGACCAACCTTATGATCTTTCAGGTAAATAGGGCAGCTTGCAATCAATGCCCCTTCCTTTGGCAATAGAACCATATGGACTCCTTGGTAATGGTACATGGGAATATCTCAGACTTAGCCTTTCTCTTTACCATTTGCTCAACTGAGTTGACTATAGCCAATTCCTTTCCGTTGGGAAGAGAAAGCTTCTCTGGATATCCAATGTTACCAATTGTCAATGTCCATTGTAGTTTGTGAAGTTGATCTACTAATCAAATTTGCTCTACCAGTGCTCCAAATCATTGCTAATTCAGCAGCACCAAGCAAATAGATAAGATCATTAAAGGTCATGTCATAGTCTTTTACATAGTAGTCCCAAAGGAAACTTACTATAAGACTTAGAAAGTGATTGACCAACCAACTTTCTCAAGACTTTTACACTCAACTCTCCCGGCTTGTCAATATGTGACTTCATCTCCAAGATGTGAGCACACATAGACCTTGCTTGCCAATAGGGCTTGAGTGACCTTGAACTTGTGGGTTAGGGAGAATAATTGGAGGAGGTGGAGGAAGTGAAGAATGATTTCCATGATCCAACCACGGGACGTCATCTTCATGAGGAAATCTTGTACCAAAAGATTTGGGAAGATCATAGATGTCTAAACCAAACATCTAATGGGAGATATTCAAGATAGTTGATTTAAAGTCCTTAATATAACACCCAATATGAAATATTATGGCTAGGACCCAACACAATATTTTATAACTTGGAAGAGGGATGTCGTAATCCAAGCTATAGAATATTTGAAGGTAGGCGAATGACGATTCACCAATTTCCACCATGAAAAACGAAATAATTATTAGGTTTTAGTTGGTTTTGAAACTCCTAGATTCTTTGAGATTCATTGAACTTTTCAATGGCATGTTTCAATCTCGAGTGTGCCCTTCATGTTTTGTGACTGGGATGTCGAGGATCACAAAACAAGGTGTGAAGTAACCATGCAAATTACTTGGTACCCTTAATGTTTTACCCCTCAATCGATGTGACGGTTAACCACACGCACTCCATCGATACTATGATAAACATTAAGTTACCCTTTGCCAACCTTGTTAAGTCCAACTAGTTTATCGGTTAACCACACGCGCTCCACTAACTGACTTAAGCAAAGTGCAAAGTGTAATTTCATGGGTTAGCACCTTATTCACATTTTCCTAAAGTAACTAAGATTGGGAATTTATAAAACATTTAGTTACTTTATATTTATCATTAATACTTTTAAAGAAGATTTAAAGTCTTTGTCTTACACGTTCGGCTAACGACCCTCCACCGATCAAGGAAGCGGTGGGTGAGAGTGGACATCCATTAAGCTGCCATTTTATAGGCAGTAACCTTATACCCCCTTATAGACCAGCTTCATGAATGAGGCCTACTAATGATAAAACGACTTATTCTTATACATATATAATTATTATTAAACTTATAATATTATAAAATATAACAGTTGAATTTTAACTTTTAAAATTCTAGGGGTTGGAAATAAAGTTTTTAAAGTGACTTTACATGTTCCAATAGGGCAAGTTTTGTAACTTTCAAAACTTTTCATTTTTCATAACTTATGAGTTAAATGGTTTATTAAAATGAGATACTTTTCAGTTTATGTAACCTATGTGTTTCTTTAATGGACTTTAAAAGGATGACTTTTGGTAACCCATAACTTAAGGACAAATTATGGATTCCATTAAAACAAATAATGATCAAGAATAAAACTAACAAGCAAGTTACAAATAATTCCTATGATCTTCTAAACTAATAAGTGTATGAACTTTCATATCAACAATTTCAAGAATCATAAATAAACCATACAAAGCTTGAAATTTTGATAATAACCTTTGAAATTGGATTAGCATAATCATTATCACATCAAAAACAAGTTTTAAGGTTCAAAAAACAGTTTAGGGTAATGATCCTCATCCAATACCAAGGAAAACCCTGAAATTATGCATACAGGGGCATCACCACGTCGTGGTAAAGACTGCCACGTAGAGGTGTTTAGTCAGATACAAAAAATGCAGAATTTCAACTTTTGAAAAAACATTTAGCATCAAGTATCAAGAAAACAAACCTAGGCTTTGATACCACTGAATGGTTTTGAGCATTCTAACACTCCTAAGGTGTACATGCAACCCTAGAAACCTTGGATCTATGTTTTACTATGATACAAGCAAAATTGATTTTCTAAGGTTTTTAACCTATCTAGCATACCATGGGGAACTTTTAAACATAAATGCTAGAAGAAGAACATACCTTTTGAAGTTTGGATTCCTTGAGAACCTTGTGAGCCTACCACCTCAAGTGTGATGCCTCAAATGTCTCACACAGCACTACAACTCTTGGAATAGACTTAAGAGAAGTTCTTACACCTCAAAATCGGCTAGCCCTATATCTTGCACAAGTAGTGACGATTTTGCTAGACTAGGGGTCTTTATATAATTGTGGCACAAGCAGGGTTACACCATGTAAACCCTAATTGTCATGGCTTTTCATATTCCACAATCCATGGGTTTGTAACCTCCATGGATTATCCATGGAGCACCTTATGGATTTTAGCCTAATCCATACAAACCATGGATCATTAGCCCACTATATAAGAATAAATTATTTACACAATCAACCCCATATATTTAATTAGTCTCTTTTTGATCACTTAATTAATTCCAAATTAATTATTTGATCAATACTAATTAAATAATATTATTAATATATTAAAATTTATAATATATTAATAATCCTTAAGTGTCCTTTCTCTCATTTAGTCTATCCAAGTGTTGCAATGCCATGCAACCCAAATGGACCATTCCAACCGGGTCAAGTACATCACAGAAATAGTTATGAACTTAGACACCTAATCCAACAATATATGTATATATGCCATAAAAATAGTTTTTTTTATGTGTGTCAGAGAAAATCCCATTGTTATTTCTAATTACTTTAGTTTATTTGGATAAATCACTTGGTCAATTTTTCTAGGCTAAAATGGGCTGATTTGTGTTGCTCACTAGTTTCATTATACGAGCAATATAGTAAATATGTTGAAATCCAAGAATGGACTAATTGTTTTGTTTCAAGGTAGGGTTTTGGGTAATCCGATTAATCGCTTATCGCCGTTGATTATGAATCCTTAATTGTAATCTTTAGGATATATTAATCGCTTCCTAATCCGATTAATCACTTATTGCCAGTCCACTGCCGATCGATTTTAACAACCTTGATTTTACTTGTAGGTTTTTATCCTTCATCATTTCATTTTTGTAATGAGAATATATATTGGTACGAAGTGCAAGTACTTAGCTTAGAGCCCTGAGCTCCTCGGATCGGAAGAAGACCAAACTGCGAAATGAGAAGCGCTCTTCAGAACCCATACCCTAAGTCGATTCTTTTTCTTTTATTTATTCAAAACGAGCCACTGAAATCAAATGACAAAGGCATTGTTGAGAAAAAGATGACTTTTTCCCGGGTGAAATGCAAATTGGATTCATGGAACATGATAAGGATTTCCCATTCCTTAGCCAGAAAGATATGTGGCCTTTCCGCATAGGAGTAAAAAAAACCCTACAATTGTTTTTACATTCGTTTCAGTATTTTTATCCTCAGCCTTGTAAATCAATGGTACAGTTTGACTATTTGAGAATTAAGATATAGCTTCACAATTTACTAACTTCTTCCTCAGTGGTTTGAGACTTCAACTTCTACACTTACATGTGAATTTGTTTATTGGTTTACCATCGAACTAAGTTTGAGATCTCGAGAGCTTTGTGGTTTATTTTAGATTGATAGTTATCTACATACTGCTATAGTGCTACTTTTTTTCTTTTTCATCCTTTTCAACAATCATAGGGACGAGTTATTTTACATTGTATGATTGTAATGAACTCAATGAAGTTCCTTTCAACATCATATGAACTCAATGAAGTTGGTTGTTGCTCTAAATTTGTGCTGTTAACAATGAACTTAATGTTGTAACTTATAGCTACTAATGAACTTATTTTATATAACTAGAGAACGACATCAAATGAACTCAATGAAGTTAGTTGTTACTCTAATATTATGTAATGATGTATTTTACTTTCAACGCAAATTCAAAAAAATTTCGGGGGCAAAATTGTCAAATTCTGTAACGACAAAACTACACAAATGGTCCCTATGGTTTGCTCAAAATTGTCACTTTGGTCCAAAAAAGTTTGGGCTAGCACCACAAGTCCAAAGTTTTCATTTTCTTGCGTTTTTGGTCCAAAGGGTTAACTTCCGTCTATTTCCCTCTGTTAAGTTATGTTTGACTAGTCAAATTAAGGGTATTTTGGTCATTCCCTATTTATTCCCCTTATTTTATATTAATAAAATAGAGTTCGTATATATGTATCTCCATACGGATAATATCGAGCCTAATTCATATTTATAGTCCTTAAAAACCGTGAGTCGATACAATTTCCCTCCTCATTGACTGAGGATCAAGAACCCTAAACTGATTGCCAAGGTTGATAGCTTCGATCAGGCGACTTTCGTAGTGAATGCATATACCAATATGACACTTAAGGTTACGGGCCCTAGGAAATGATGATGATGTCCTCAATCTTTCCCAGTATGTGAAGGAGCATAAACTGATAAGAGATTACACCGAACATGGTATTACTAACTTTCTTACTTACTTTATGGCTCCTAAACCTGTAAGAAAAGTTAGTATTGGGCAATTAGAGGAGATTTAGGAACATCAACTGTCACACCCCAAAACCAATAACGGCGGAATACGTTTCGGGGTGGAGGACGTCATGTACAGTATCATCACAATTGTATAATAGTAAAAACAAGAAACATGCAACCATTTCATTTACATAGTGAGTGTAATTACAAGTGTGTTCTGTAAAGTTCAACAAACACCAAAAGTATGCAAAAATAAGAGATGGATCTTGTATGCTCCACCTTCTCCAAAATGTAGCACCTGTACCTGTTTATCTTTGACCTGAGGATACAAGTTATTTTGAAAACGAGTATCAACATAAAGCTGGTGAGTTCATAAGAGTTTAGTGTGAGTTTTAGTATAAAATGCATTAGTATAGATAGTGTGAGGGCTGTAGTTTACGTTCGTAAGTAATAGGAAACTCTAGAAAATCTTATATTTTCCAAAAATACATTATAACTGAAAAACCTGTAACTTGCATGTAAGTCTCATTATTTTAAGGAGATCGTTTGTAATAAAAGTATATTAGTGAACCCCCAATAAGTAGTGTAATAAGAAAGTTATGCCTGATATCAGTAATAGTGGTGCAAACTCTCATTAGTATTATATACTTATTTACTTCGGGATTTTAACTTATTCTTTAGTATTAGCATTTTAGTGTGAATGTAGTGTATTCCTTGTATGCTTCTGATAGTGTGAGTAATAGAGTACCCCATGACCTTCCCAGTCATACATAGTGTAGAGAAGTAGCGACATCCCCGGGCCTGCAAGGCTCGGACTGAGATTAACAGTCGGGATGTAATAGTGTTTGCCCCGTATAGATCTATACATGTAGCGTCGTCTTCCTGTCGGAAAACTCTGGGCATAGTATGTAGCGAATAGCGTATCTCGTAGTGAGTTAGTGAGTTATCCCCTGATTAGTGCTTTCTCTTGTATTATAGTGAAGTAGTCTTTTGTATAGTTCATAGTGAGTTTCTCTTACTAGTGAGTCGTCTCATATTAGTGTGTATTATAGTGTGTAAGATAGTAGCAGTAACGAGTAGCAGTGGCCTTAACTATACCCATTATTGTTAACTTAGTGTGTATAATTCTTGGCAATTAAGTAGTGTAGACATTGATTGAGATGAAAAAGGCCCGTATCCAATACCAATATACATGATATATAATTAAGAATTCAACGACAGTCGGACGGATAACAACTACCCTAAGCCCACAATCAAACAAGAACAGGAAATAAGGCGAGCTATCGGTCCTAAGTCCTTCAAGTCTTACTTATATAAATATATTAGTGTGGTTACATTTTATAAGAAAATATATTTAATGAAAATCTTGTCAAAAGGGAAAATTTTAGAAATATTTTATTTATCCAAAATAGTTTTTAAAACATAAAGTTCTTTTTATAAGGCATAGTGACAAATCACATGTGATTTGAGTTACGGATAGTGAATCACATGTGATTAATTTCTATAAACACGTATATTTGACTTGTATCCCCCCCCCCTTAAAGCATATAAAAGCATTTGAAAGGTTCATTAAAGGGGTATGAACTCACAGTTTATCGTAGGGTTCGAGTGTCAACGGATGCCCTGAATGCCAATGGTTCCTATAAATCATGTGATGACACACAATTGGGTTAGAACTAGGATGTTTCATGCTTAAACATGATGGATAAACATTCTTAGGGCTCGGCATTACTGAATACAAGTGTCTCATGGTCCATACTCAATGATTCATGCAAGTTTAGGGGCAAAAGTGGGCATTTAAGTGAGTGCATGGCCTTGAAATTGAGTGTGCGGCCAGAAGTGTGTGTGAGGCTGCACACAAGTGTGTGCGACTATTTAGTGTGTGTGTGTAACAGCCCGGAATCTCAGGTATTATTAAAATTATGTTTTTGGGGTGATTTAAGAGGGGACTCGGCGAGTTGGAGCCTAGACTCGCCGAGTAGGATCGCAGACTTGGTCGCGGGTCCGCGACTGGACTCGACGAGTCCAGATATGGACTCGGCGAGTCGACGCTGTTCAGCAGAAACCCTAACCGTTCAGTTTGGATCGTATTTAACGCCTCTTAGGCCGTCATTTTCAGTCTTTTGGTCGATTGAGAAGAACCCTAATCGCTGTGGACGTCTAGAGCAGGAGAGAAAGCTTTTGGAACTTGGAAGAATTGGTTAGGCAAGAAGAAGAGGGATTTGGCTAAAGGAATATCAAGGAGGATTGAGACCTGAGATTTGGGGGACACAGAGAGTGCGTTTTCAGGTAATACTCGAACCAATTCTGTTATTTTGATGTGTATGTAAGTTTAGGGTTTATGAGACCCATTTAGTGATTAGATGGGTTATGATGTTGTTACCCAAACGTTTTTACCCCAGTAATGAGATGTTTAGACGTCCAGAGGGTCCCATGGTTGTATATCGTGGGACCATACGTAATTCAGGAAGCAGTTACTCGTCTGCATGGCATGGACTCGCCGAGTTGTTCTTCAGACTCGGCGAGTAGCTTGAAGATTTACTGGGACTCGCCGAGTTGTTCTTCAGACTCGGCGAGTGGAGTCGGGGTGGCCCCGCGATTCTTCCAGGAGTAACTCGTCGGGTCGAGGAGGGTACTCGACGAGTAGATAAGGAATCTCAGAAAGTTGGAAGACGACTAGACTCGCCGAGTCGCCATGGTACTCGCCGAGTCCGGTCGAGTTGACAGTTAACCGTTGACCAGAGTTGACCTAAGTCTGACTTCTTAGGGATAGTCACACTTAGAAGATATAAGTATTAATGAGATATGAAATGCTATAGGGAGGTTGTAGCTCGTCGGTTGTGCACGAGTCATTTCGGGAATTGCTAGCGTTCAGCTTCTACGAGGTGAGTCTTCTCACTATACTGTACCCGGAAGGGTTTGACTGGGTGACCGGAAGGTCGGATATGTAATGTGATATGTATGCTATATGTGGTAAATTAATTGTTATGTGTGCTATGTATGTTATGGGCCGGAAGGCGATTATATTATGGGCCGGAAGGCGATATGATGTGTGATGGACCGGAAGGTCGGCGTGGGTAAGGCCGGAAGGTTTACCCAGCAGGGACGGAAGTCCCCTGAGACACATGGACCGAAAGGTCGGGCCTGGAAAGGCGTATGTGCGTAAGTTGTATATTGGGGGAACTCACTAAGCATTTATGCTTACAGTTGTTGTGCATGTATTTCAGGTACTAGCGAGGACCGTGGGAAGGCGCCGGCATGATCGATACACACTGAAGATTGTCTTTATGATCTTGGGATTTTGAATAATTGTATTTGACAGAATAATTAAGCTATTTATGCCTTGTTTAAAATGGAAACAATTATGTTTTTAAAAATGAAAAAAATTTGTTTGGAAAATTTGAGTTGTTACAATTGGTATCAGAGCCTTGGTTTGAGGGATTCGGGTGCACCTTAGGGGGGTAACTGAACTCAAACCGAGGATTTGAGGAAACTTTTCAAATAAAGGCATAAACTTTTGTAAATGGTTTTGTGGTAAGCAAGAAAGAAGCAGTGTGTACGATCAGTCAGCGCCCGAACGGTAAAGATTCCCCAAAATACCTTACAATATTATATGATATGAATTGTTATGCATGCTAGAAGACTAGGTATTCATGATAGGACTAGAGTAGCCTGATTTGTGATGCCTTAGTCTAGGGAAGTTGCCTATATGAGATGCTTTGCTAGTATGCGGGTAAATAGAGCGTATCAGAAGTAGAGTACTCACTATCCGGAGTTTGGGGAGGAGGACTTGGGATGAACATTGATGCGGTGTGGTCGGTAGTATTGGGCCCGTACTACCGAGGACACCGGGTCAGTGGGAGGCCCAAGTAAGAAACCCTGGATATCTGGGACTGAGTGGGGTTGCGTGTCGAGTACGATTATACTCGGTAGAATCTCTGATAGTTTTATGTTGTATTTCAGAGACATCATGGTTAGACCGCGTCACGGAGCAAGTACGAGCGGTGTGAGTGACGAGGATATTCGTCAGATGATCCACGAGGAGGTGGCGGCGGCGATCCGGGCTGAGATCCCGGAGATGTTTGGGTCTATCAAGACCACCCTGATGGAGACGTTCGACGAGCGGTACGCCGCATTGACTGAGGCTGCAACCGCTGCAGCTACCGCAGCTGTGGCCGCTGCTAGGCCACAGGGGGGTGATTCATTGCTGTTCCGAGAGTTCAGCAACACGAAGCCACCAGAGTTCGATGGGACGCAGGATCCGATTGCTGCGATGAGGTGGATCGCAGATATAGAGGGGTGCTTCTACACTTGTTCATGCCCGGAGCACCTGAGGGTACGGTTCGCTTTGAACCAGCTCCGTCTGGGAGCAAAGGACTGGTGGAAGTTCGTGACAGCGAACTTCACTTTGGCAGAGACTGCGGCAGTGACATGGGAGGGGTTCACTACCATGTTCAGGGATGAGTACGTTCCCCCAGTGGAGCGGGAACGATTGGTTCAGGAGTTCCTAACCCTCAAGCAGGGTACTGATTCGGTGGCGGCGATCACGCGGAAGTTCCATGAGAGGGCGATGTTTTGCCCCGAGCTGGTGGCCACAGAGCAGGCTCGGATGAGCCGGTACTTGGGTGTTCTGAGGAGGGAGATCCGGGAGTTTGTGTCAAACTCCACTTACCATACTTTTGCTGAGCTTCAGGCGAATGCCAGGAAGCGTGAGATCGAGTTGGAGACCCAGGCTCGGGAGGAGGCTGAGATTCAGCGGGTGGACCGGCGACCGGCTCAGTCCCAGCCGGCAGCCAAGCGGACCAAGTCCGCTGATTCGAGGACGGGAGGTTCGAAGAGTCGCACTTGCGGGAAGTGCGGCAAGAGTCATGATGGAGTATGTCGATCAGGTGCTTGCTACAAGTGTGGCAAGGAGGGGCACATTGCTAGGGAGTGTCCCAAGGGGTTTACGGTTTGCTTTCATTGCAACCAGACTGGCCATAGGAAGGCCGAGTGCCCTCAGCTTCTTCAGGGATCTGCACCTGCTGCCGGAGTTACTGCGACTCGACCGGTGAAGGCCGAGGCCCCGAGGGCTCGGGGAAGAGCCTTTCAGCTGACTGCGGAAGAGGTCCGCGCTGCGCCCGATGTTGTGGCAGGTATGTTGTAATTCATGTAAATATTTTAATGTCGATATGTTATGCTTATGTTATTATGTGCGTAGGTACTTTCCTTGTGAACTCTGTGCCTGCCTTAGTGTTATTTGACTCGGGTGCGAGTAGGTCCTTTGTGTCCTTAGCCTTTAGTCAGCAGATCGGCGTTAGTCGTGAGTCGTTGAGTCGACCCTTGAGAGTTTCTATAGCTGATGAGAAAGTGATTCGTGCTACGGAGGTTCTTCGGGGATGTGTACTAGAGATCTTCAGGGTTGAATTCCCGATTGACCTGATTCCTATCGCGATGGGGGATGTCTGTGTCATCGTGGGCATGGACTGGTTGAGCCGATTCGGCGCTGTCATCGACTGTGAGCGCCAGTTGGTGACCATACGAGACCATAGTGGGGGAGTTCTTTCGGTGTACGGCGAGGGTACCCGTTCAGGATCAGCTTTTTGTTCGGCCGCTAGAGCGAGGCAGTGTCTACAGCAGGGCTGTAAGGGTTTTGTGGCGTATGTGATGGATACGCGGGAGGTTTCCGAGAAACCGAAGTCAGTTAAGGAGGTCCCTGTGGTGCGTGAGTTTTCAGATGTCTTTCCCGAGGAGTTGCCGGGAGTACCGCCTGTGAGGCAAGTAGAGTTTAATATCGATCTGGTTCCGGGGGCAGCGCCTATTGCTAAAGTGCCCTATCGTCTTGCACCTCCAGAGATGCAAGAGTTGTCCTCGCAACTCCAGGAGTTGCTGGGGAAGGGATTCATTTGGCCGAGCAGCTCGCCATGGGGAGCACCTATTTTGTTCGTCAAGAAGAAGGATGGTTCACACCGGATGTGCATTGATTACCGGGAGTTGAACAAGCTAACGGTCAAGAACCGTTACCCGTTGCCGAGGATCGATGATTTATTCGATCAGTTGCAGGGAGCATCTTGGTTTTCCAAGATCGATTTGAGGTCAGGTTACCATCAAGTGAGAGTACGGGATGAAGACGTCCAGAAGACAACGTTTAGGACGCGATATGGGCATTATGAGTTTGTGGTGATGCCTTTTGGACTCACCAATGCCCCGGCTGTGTTCATGGATCTCATGAACAGGGTATGCAGGCCGATGTTGGATCGGTCAGTGATCGTATTTATCGACGACATTCTGGTGTATTCGAGATCGAGAGAGCAGCATGGGGAGCATTTGAGGGAGGTCCTTGAGGTATTGAGGTCGGAGAAGCTTTATGCAAAGTTCTCCAAATGTGACTTCTGGTTGCGGGAGGTCCAGTTTCTAGGACATGTGGTTAATCAGAAAGGGATATTAGTCGATCCGGCCAAGGTCGAGGCGGTGATGAGTTGGGAGGTGCCGAAGTCACCCTCTGAGATCAGGAGTTTCCTTGGGTTGGCAGGGTATTATCGGAGATTTATCAAGGATTTCTCCAAGATCGCAGTGCCACTCACCAGATTGACCCGGAAGGGTGTTACATTCTCATGGGGGCCCGAGCAGCAGACCTCCTTTGAGACACTTCGCCAGAGATTGTGCGAAGCCCCGGTATTAGCTCTCCCAGAAGGGATGGAAGATTTCGTGGTATATTGCGACGCATCGATTTCGGGATTGGGTGCAGTGTTGATGCAGAGGGGTCATGTGATAGCTTATGCGTCGAGGCAGCTGAAGCCTCATGAGGCGAGATATCCCACGCATGATTTAGAGTTGGGGGCAGTAGTGTTCGCTCTCAAGATTTGGCGTCACTACTTGTATGGAGTTCGATGTACGATTTACACGGACCATAAGAGTTTGAAGTATTTGATGGATCAGCCCAACCTAAATATGCGTCAGAGGAGGTGGTTGGATGTGGTCAAGGATTATGATTGTGAGATCCTGTACCACCCAGGCAAGGCTAATGTGGTAGCCGATGCATTGAGCCGCAGGGCGGAGAGCACTCCATTGCGAGATGTATGCTTGAGACTGACTGTGATGACTCCAGTGTTGGACGCTGTTCGTGGAGCCCAGGCAGAGGCTGTGCGACCAGAAATGCGGAAGAAAGAGCGGGTTGTGGGGTTAATCTCAGAGTTTGTCAAGGATAGTCGAGGCCTTATGACGTTTCAGGGTCGGATTTGGGTGCCGTTCGTGGGCGGTACGCGTATTACGTTGATGGAAGAGGCTCATAAATCGAAATTCTCGATCCATCCCGGTGCTACAAAGATGTATTTGGATTTAAGGAAGGAATATTGGTGGCCCTGTATGAAGAGGGACGTAGCATGGTTCGTTGAGAGGTGCTTGACCTGCCGTAGGGTTAAGGCCGAACACCAGAGACCGCATGGCAAGTTGCAGCCATTGGAGATCCCCGAGTGGAAGTGGGAACAGATCACTATGGATTTTATCACCAAATTGCCAAGGACTGCTAGGGGAGTTGACGCAATTTGGGTGATTGTGGATAGGTTGACGAAGAGTGCACACTTCCTTGCCATCAGTGAGAGTTCTTCAGCGGAAAAGTTAGCGGAGATATACGTGAGAGAGGTGGTATCTCGGCACGGGGTGCCGATTTCGATTGTGTCAGACCGCGATGTGCGCTTCACTTCCAGGTTCTGGAAGAAATTTCATGAGGAGCTGGGTACTAAATTGCATTTTAGTACCGCATACCATCCCCAGACAGACGGTCAGAGCGAGCGGACGATTCAGACGCTGGAGGACATGCTCCGAGCGTGTGTGTTAGACTTCGGGGGTAGTTGGGATGCGTATTTACCATTGGCAGAGTTCTCCTACAACAACAGTCATCATTCGAGCATTGGTATGCCACCTTTCGAGCTATTGTATGGTAGGAGGTGTCGGACCCCCATTTGCTGGGGAGAGGTGGGACAGAGAGTGATGGGCAGCACGGAGATCGTGCTCCAGACGACAGGGCAGATTCAGCGAGTGAGACAAAGGTTATTGACTGCCCAGAGCCGACAGAAGAGTTATGCAGACAGGCGCCGATCCGAGCTTGAATTTCAGGTCGGCGACTTCGTTCTCCTGAAGGTCTCTCCCTGGAAAGGAGTGATTCGGTTCAGGAAGAGAGGCAAGTTGGGGCCCCGGTATATTGGGCCATTTCGTGTGATTGCAAGAATAGGCCGGGTAGCCTACCGATTGGAATTGCCAGCAGAGTTGGGTCAGATCCATGACACTTTTCATGTGTCGCAGTTGAGGAAGTGCATAGCCGATGAGTCGGCAGTGGTTCCATTGGAGGATATTCAGGTGGATGCGAGCCTGAATTACGCGGAGAGACCAGTGGCGATCAGGGATCGGAAGATCAAGGTTCTGAGGAACAAGGAAGTACCTCTGGTGTTGGTTCAATGGCAACACCGTAGGGGATCGGAAATGACTTGGGAGCCGGAACGTGAGATGCGGGAGCAGCATCCGGAACTATTTGCAGAATGAGACTTCGAGGGCGAAGTCTAACCCAAGTGGGGGAGAGTTGTAACAGCCCGGAATCTCAGGTATTATTAAAATTATGTTTTTGGGGTGATTTAAGAGGGGACTCGGTGAGTTGGAGCCTAGACTCGCCGAGTAGGATCGCAGACTTGGTCGCGGGTCCGCGACTGGACTCGACGAGTCCAGATATGGACTCGGCGAGTCGACGCTGTTCAGCAGAAACCCTAACCGTTCAGTTTGGATCGTATTTAACGCCTCTTAGGCCGTCATTTTCAGTCTTTTGGTCGATTGAGAAGAACCCTAATCGCTGTGGACGTCTAGAGCAGGAGAGAAAGCTTTTGGAACTTGGAAGAATTGGTTAGGCAAGAAGAAGAGGGATTTGGCTAAAGGAATATCAAGGAGGATTGAGACCTGAGATTTGGGGGACACAGAGAGTGCGTTTTCAGGTAATACTCGAACCAATTCTGTTATTTTGATGTGTATGTAAGTTTAGGGTTTATGAGACCCATTTAGTGATTAGATGGGTTATGATGTTGTTACCCAAACGTTTTTACCCCAGTAATGAGATGTTTAGACGTCCAGAGGGTCCCATGGTTGTATATCGTGGGACCATACGTAATTCAGGAAGCAGTTACTCGTCTGCATGGCATGGACTCGCCGAGTTGTTCTTCAGACTCGGCGAGTAGCTTGAAGATTTACTGGGACTCGCCGAGTTGTTCTTCAGACTCGGCGAGTGGAGTCGGGGTGGCCCCGCGATTCTTCCAGGAGTAACTCGTCGGGTCGAGGAGGGTACTCGACGAGTAGATAAGGAATCTCAGAAAGTTGGAAGACGACTAGACTCGCCGAGTCGCCATGGTACTCGCCGAGTCCGGTCGAGTTGACAGTTAACCGTTGACCAGAGTTGACCTAAGTCTGACTTCTTAGGGATAGTCACACTTAGAAGATATAAGTATTAATGAGATATGAAATGCTATAGGGAGGTTGTAGCTCGTCGGTTGTGCACGAGTCATTTCGGGAATTGCTAGCGTTCAGCTTCTACGAGGTGAGTCTTCTCACTATACTGTACCCGGAAGGGTTTGACTGGGTGACCGGAAGGTCGGATATGTAATGTGATATGTATGCTATATGTGGTAAATTAATTGTTATGTGTGCTATGTATGTTATGGGCCGGAAGGCGATTATATTATGGGCCGGAAGGCGATATGATGTGTGATGGACCGGAAGGTCGGCGTGGGTAAGGCCGGAAGGTTTACCCAGCAGGGACGGAAGTCCCCTGAGACACATGGACCGAAAGGTCGGGCCTGGAAAGGCGTATGTGCGTAAGTTGTATATTGGGGGAACTCACTAAGCATTTATGCTTACAGTTGTTGTGCATGTATTTCAGGTACTAGCGAGGACCGTGGGAAGGCGCCGGCATGATCGATACACACTGAAGATTGTCTTTATGATCTTGGGATTTTGAATAATTGTATTTGACAGAATAATTAAGCTATTTATGCCTTGTTTAAAATGGAAACAATTATGTTTTTAAAAATGAAAAAAATTTGTTTGGAAAATTTGAGTTGTTACAGTGTGTGCGGCCGTACACTCCTCTTTTGAGTCCATATGAAGTGTTTGCTCTTCACACTAAGGAGATTTGAATGTGTGCTGCCCTCTTCATGAAGGTGTGTGGCCATACACCTTCAAGGGTCCATGAATATGATGAACATGATGAGTTTTAAGGCTTGGGACTCAAGTGTTTACCACTAATAAGCTTGAAGATGAACTAGATCACAAATATGAGGCCTCCAAGGTGTTTTTGGTTGAAGATTTTAGAGAGAGAAAGTAGAGAGAGAGAGTAAGGAGCATCCAAATGAATGAATGAAGAAGGTATCCATCTATATATACGTTTGGGTGTGAGGCTGGAGGGTGTGCGGTTGGGTGTGCGGCCGTACACATGGGTGTGTGGCCGTGTACACAAAAGTGTGGCCGCACACACCTCTTTTGGTGTGTTTAATCCAATTTCATGATGCAAAACATTTTCCAACACCTCCTAAGATCCATAACTAGACTATATTGTGTTCAAAACACGCATTCGGAACCAGAAGATTAACAAAGGGTGATGAATTCAAGATTTAAAGACAATACGCGGACCAATTACATAGGATGAAAGTTTCGGGTTGTCACATTATCCCCCCGTTAGAGGGAATTTCGTCCCGAAATTTAGAATTCCTATTGAGGGTAGTTACAGAACTATTAGGCAAAAAGATGGGGATATTTGAGCTTCATTTGATCCTCGCGTTCCCAAGTGAATTCCGGTCCCCGCTTGGCGTTCCACCGAACCTTCACAATTGGGATGCGGCTTTGTTTTGTTCGTTTTACTTCTCGATCCATAATTTCCGCAGGCTCTTCCACAAAGTTGAGGTTTTCATTGACCTCAATCTCGTCGAGGGGAATCACGAGAGTTTTGTCGGATAGGCATTTCTTCAAGTTCGAGACGTGGAAGGTAGGATGCATGTTACTTAGCTCATGGGGTAAGTTGAGTTTGTAAGCTACAGGGCCGATTCTAGCAAGAATTTCAAAAGGCCCTATGTACCTTGGGTTCAGCTTTCCACGCTTTCCAAAGCGAATCGTGGCCTTCCAGGGCGAGACCTTCAAAAGGACTCGGTCTCCTACCTGAAACTCCAAGGATTTCCTTCGTTTGTCCGCGTAGCTTTTCTGTCGATCCCTAGCGGCTTTTAATCGTTCACGAATCTGCACAATCTTCTCGGTCATTTCTCGAATGATCTCCGGACCAGTGAGAGCGCTGTCAGGAACTCGTCCTTTAGCCAACTGAGTGTCACCCACCTCAGCCCAGCATAAAGGGGATCTGCATTTTCAGCCGTAGAGGGCTTCGAATGGAGCTGCCTTGATGCTCGTATGATAACTATTGTTGTAGGAAAACTCCACAAGAGGTATGTGTGTATCCCACGATTTACCGAAGTCGATCACACAAGCTCGCAGCATATCTTCTAAAGTTTGGATCGTTCTCTCACTTTGTCCGTCGGTCTGCGGATGGTAAGCTGTGCTCATGTCTAGCCTCGTCCGTAGAGCCTTTTGTAGTGATTGCCAAAATCTCGAGGTAAACCTACTATCTCTGTTCGAGATAATAGATATAGGGACGCCATGCAGCCGTACTATCTCCTTAAGATATGTTCTCGTGAGCTTCTCCATCTTGTCCGTTTCTTTGATAGGGAGGAAGTGTGCAGACTTGGTCAATCTGTCGATGATGACCCAAATAGTATCCAACCCACCCGTTGTCTCGGGCAGTTTGGTTATAAAGTCCATTGTAATGTGCTCCCACTTCCATTCAGGTATTTCGGGTTGTTGGAGGAGTCCCGATGGCTTTTGATATTCGACCTTGACCTGCGCGCACGTAAGGCACTTACTCACGAAGGTAGCGAACTCTGCTTTCATGTTAGGCCACCAGTATAGCTTCTTGAGATCCAGATACATCTTATTCGAACCTGGGTGGACGGAGTATCGAGTGTTGTGAGCTTCCTCCATGACTACCTCTCTGAAACCTCTGTGGCGCGGAGTCCACATTCGGTCCATAAGGTAGTAAGCTCAGTCACCTTTGATTTCCAAACTTTTATCCATTCCGCGCAGGGATTCTACCGTCACATTCTCAGGCTTTAATGCTTCAAGCTGAGCCTCCTTAATCTGTGCGGATAGATGCGAATGGATAGTCATTGTTAATGACTTGGTTCTTCGACCTGAATACTCTTTCCTACTCAGGGCGACTGCTACCACGTTGGCTTTCCCCAAGTGATATCGAATTTCGCAGTCGTAATCGTTGAGTAGCTCAACCCATCGGCGTTGTCTCATGTTGAGCTCTTTCTGGTTCAGTATGTGTTGGAGGCTTTTATGGTCAGTATACACTACACTCTTCGTCCCATACAAGTAGTGTCTCCAGATTTTTAGTGTGAAGACGACCGCTCCTAGCTCGAGGTCGTGAGTAGTGTAGTTCACCTCATGTGTGTTTAGCTGTATTGAGGCATAAGCAATGACTTTACCTCATTGCATCAAGACACAACCGAGTCCCTGATTCGATGCATCGCAGTATACTACGAAGTCTTCGGTTCCTTCGGGAAGGGATAATACTGGTGTGGTGCATAAGGCTCGCTTCAGGGTCTGGAATGCCTTCTCCTGTTTCTCTTCCCAGTTGAAGGATACGCCTTTCTGTGTCAACATAGTGAGAGGTTTCGCAATCCGAGAGAAGTTTTGGATGAATCTGCGGTAGTAGCCAGCGAGGCCTAGAAATTGACGAATCTCCGTGGGCATCTTCAGTGCTGACCAGTTCTCAATAGCTTTAATTTTGGAGGGATCCACGTGGATTCTTTCTTTACTAACTACGTGTCCTAAGAATTCAACTCTTCGGATCCAAAACTCGCACTTAGAGAACTTCGCATATAACTTCTTTGATCGCAGTGTTTTTAGGACTCGTCGCAGGTGATCCTTATGTTCTTCCTCGCTCCGAGAGTAGACGAGTATATCATCAATAAAGACGATGACGAATTTATCTAGATACGGACGACATACCCTATTCATTAAGTCCATGAATACTGCGGGAGCGTTTGTCAGTCCAAAGGGCATCACTACGAACTCGAAGTGCCCGTAACGGGTTCGAAAAGCTGTCTTCGGAACATCTTCCTCAATCACCCGTAACTGGTGATACCCAGACCGAAGATCAATCTTGGAGAAGTAACTCGCTCCTTGTAGTTAATCGAATAGGTCGTCGATACAAGGGAGTGGGTAGCGATTTTTGACCGTGAGTTTATTGAGTTCCCTATAATCGATGCACATACGGAACGATCCGTCCTTCTTCTTCACGAACAAGACCGGAGCTCCCCAAGGTGAGAAACTCGGTCTTATAAAGCCCTTGCTGAGCAGCTCGTTAAGTTGACCAGATAGTTCTTGCATCTCGGCAGGCGCTAACCGATAGGGAGACTTTGCTACGGGGGTAGCTCCTGGGACTAGGTCAATTCTGAACTCGACCTGACGTTTGGGAGGTAGACCCGGAAGGTCCTCCGGAAAGACATCAGGGAAATCGCATACAACAGGAATGTCCTTCGGATCTTTCGTTTTCTGGTTAATGTCGACAACATGAGCAAGAAAGGCGCGGTATTCCTTACGTAAGTATTTCTGAGCCTGAATACTGGAGATGATACGTAGGCTCGTACCGGATTTATCTCCATAGATCAATAGAGTTTCGTGGTTCAGAAGATTCAGGCGAATGGCTTTGTCGGAGCATAGGATATCGGCACGATGGAGACTCAACCAGTCTATACCGACAATGACATCAAAATTCTTGATAGAGACTAGTAAGAGATCGATTGGAAATGAGTGGTCGTCTAACGTGAGGGTACAACCTATGTAGATTTCGTTAGAGCTTTCAGTCTTCTCGTTAGCCATTTCTACGACGAATGTTTCTTTTAGTGGTTGAGGGGATTGTTTGAGTAAGTGTTTAAATTTTTGATCTATGAAGCTTCTTTCTGCACCACTATCGAATAAGACACAGGCATAAGAGTTGTTGAGAAGAAACGTACCCGTAACTACTGTGGGATCCGCTACTGCCTCGTTGTGACCAATAGCGAGTAGCCTACCGGTTCCCCCAGCATTTGCAGTCTTCGGACAGTTCTTCTTGAAGTGACCAGCTTCACCGCAGCCATAACACGTCGGGGTTACTCCCGAACCAGAAACTTGCGAGATAGGTTTGGGAGGGACCTTGCAGAATCGCACAGTATGGCCCTTCCGACCGCAGTTGGAACACTACAATTCACGGCAGGGGCTGTTGTGGTGGAAAGGGCACTTGGAACACTTGGGCAGATTCCTACTATAAGCTTTTGGCGGTGCAGGAGTGGCTGGAGTAGTGGCAGCATGGACCGCTACGATTTGCTGGTCCTTGGAGGAGGTTTGAGTTTTCTTGCCTTTCTTTTTATCCCATCGCTTCCTCTTTCTGTCAGATGAATCGGGTGGTGTAGTGGTAGTTGTGGTTGCTGTTGCTGGAGTGGAAGAGACTTCATGGTTGATCAGACTCTGGGCCAATTCCTTGGCACTGTCGAAGGTGGTAGGGCGTGAGGCTAGAACGTTTCCCTGATATGGAGGCATTAGACCCCATATGTATTGTTCAATCTTCTTGCTTTCAGAAGGGATCATGTTGGGACACATAGCCGCCAAGTCGCAGAACCTGGCCGTGTAAGCTATTATGTCGGTCCCTACCATTTTGAGGTTCCATAGTTCCTCCTCAAGTTTCTGAATTTCGCCCCTTGGGCAGTACTCCTTTCTCATGAGGTCCTTTAAAGTGTCCCAGCCCATGGCATTGGCTGTGACCAAGGAGAGTGCATTAACATGGCCGTTCCACCATGTTAAAGCCCGGTTAGTGAGGGTGGCAGTAGCGAACTTGATTTTGCTCTCTTCGGGACAAGAGCACATTACGAAGACAGCTTCGGTTCTTTCGAACCATTGGGATAATGCTAGAATTCCTCCGGTACCATCAAAGAAGGTAGGTTTGCAGTTCATGAAGTCCTTATAAGTGCATCCCTGCACTCTTTGATGGACTTCACTAAATCTAGAGTTACCACCGCTCGCGTCCCCGGAGTTCATTTGAGCCATGGCTGCTGTCACAGCCGCGGTCACAGCTGTTTGGAACAGCACTGGGTCGAACTGCGGAGGAGGAGTGTGACACCCAATTTTTTTTTTTTCAAAAATTTTTAACTTTTAAAACCCATCTTAAATTAAATTAAAACAACTAAAATAGTCATAACATAATCCATCAACTTAATAATCATATAAAATAAGTGCGGAAGTAATAATAATAATAAGGTCCCAACAAAATAACTAGTAGCGATGTCCCGATGCTCCATGTCAAGCCTTAGCCTCTTTAATCTTAACACCTGAAAAGTTATAAGGGAAAAACGTAAGCACGAAGCTTAGTGAATTCAAACATAGACATGGTACTAACATTCATATTTACTAGCCCTAATCCATTTTCCAATTATAATGATAAAGGCAAAGAACGAATCAATGTCTATATTACGAGAAGGACTTGTAGGTTTGAACCGCACCGGGAAGATCCCGTATCATTTGGCCCTAATCACCGCACCTCACGAAGAGTATTACGTTGGTGATCTTACCTACCCACCGCACCGGTAAATCCGTATCCTTTGGTGGTGTCCCCATATCCATAATTAGTTACATACAGTGCACATGTACGAATTAAAACAATACTTATATAGCATGCTTTTATAATAAATTCAAATAATCACACACGAGCTAACTAGCAAACACAATCATCAATACAACGGTGTGAGAGAACTCACCTTGAGTGAGTATTAAGGATGGCTAACAATCAAATAATGCTACCAAGCTTGAGCAAACTTCAAAACCTCACCTAAGAAGGACTAAAGGTTAGAAAGGAGAAGTAATGAAGCTATGAGTTGAGAAAAGAGTAATCACAGCAAGGTCTCTAAAACAGACCTGCTGTTCAAAACGGATTTACTCCAAAATCTAAAACAGAAACATAGCTTTAACTAAATTTTATAGGAAACTATGATTGCTCAGGATTCCACAACTATAAAGAACTCATTCTAACTCCAAAATATGAATTTTACAAAATGGTGTATCACTTCTGTTTCCAACAATACAATCAAGTGATGTTGGCCAATTCTACCCAACTTGTGAGTAGAATTCGTCCAAAAGAAAATTAAGAGAAGTAAAGAACATACAAGTGAAAGTCTCAGAGTTGGAATTGAATGAAAATCATCTCTCAAACTCCAGATATAAAATTCACATTGTGGACAATCACAGCACTAGCAAAAGCTGGTGACTGCCCACTGACCTGGAGTGTGGATCCATTCTAACCAATTTATAATTGGAAATAACACCCCATATTCTCCAGATCTTAAATTCATAATATAAGGAACATATAGAAACTTGGAATCACTCTGGATCCTTTTCCAAGCCTTAGAAATGATGAAAACAAAATGACATATCAGAACAGAACCGGATCAGACCTAACAGCAAAGATGCCACTATTTCACATAGATAAAGCCCTTATCTGTGAGGTTGGCCTGCTTAAGAAAGTTAGCCAACTCAATTTGTGAACTTTTGGAACTGGTTTGGGGTCCGTTTGAGTTCTAGAGCTCCATATATGATTTTTACAAAATGACTACAGATCTGATGGAAAACAGAATCGTAGCCACCCGTGATTCCTTTTTGGCTTATCCATCCTTCTCCTTTGAAACACATTTTAAGATGTGTTCATCATCCCAATTCAGTCCCCATGATAATGGTGGTACTAAAAACGGTTAGGGATCATTAGGATTTCATTTAGCCACAACGATGTAATAATAATCAACATGAAAATAAACATAAGCACACAAAATCATCATTCTCCCTTTTAGGGTTTCCATGATCTTTTGCCACATGTAATCCCCTAGATCCATCATCCACCATATATGGGGTGAAGATAGGATCTTGAGATGATGTATAACATACAATTACAAATCAAATAAGAAGGAGAATAGGTGAAGATGAAATCATAAAACTAGAACAAGGTTATGAATCAAGTTGTAAGAAAGGATAAGGAGGTTCATACCAATACGAATCAAGGCTGGAAATGATCAAGAATTAAGCTCCAAATAGCCCCTTGGCTGCTCTTGATCCCAAAGAGAGAGAGAGAGAGGGACGATTTTTGAGAGAGAGGGAGGGTTTAGAGTGTTTTCCTTGTGTGTGTTCCAAATGATTCAATTTACACATTCAGTACTATTAACTAGATGGACTTTGCAAATAGGCCCATAGCCCATGGACTTCAATAAAAGGAGTTTACAAGATGATCAAAAGAGTCCAATAACATAAGAAATCAGACATGGTTAAATAAATTAACCCAAGGTTACAAGGATAATTAAATTAAAATAACCAAACGTACCGAGAAAACCCGGGGCGTTACAACTCTCCCCCACTAAGAACGGACTTCGTCCTCGAAGTCAACACCTAGAATCAGATCTGGATAATGAGCCCGCATCTCGCATTCCTATTCCCAAGTCCATTCCGAACCCTTCCTATGTTGCCACTGCACCTTAACCAGGTTTATAGTCTTGTTGCGGAGAGCTTTCGTCTTTCGTTCTAAAATAGCGATTGGTTTCTCAACATAATTGAGACGCTCGTCAATTTGTATGTCCTCCAGTGGTATCACAACGGTCTCATCAACAACGCATTTTCGTAACTGAGACACGTGGAACATATTATGAATTAGACTAAGCTTGTCAGGAAGCTCTAAACGGTAAGCCACCTTCCCCACACGAGCTATGACCTTGTAGGGTCCAATGAATCGGGGTCCGAGCTTTCCCCGCTTCCGAAATCGAATCACACCTTTCCAGGGGGAGACTTTAAGCAACACATAATCTCCCACCTGGAACTCAAGATTGGAGCGTCTTTTGTCGGCATAACTTTTCTGACGACTGCTCGCTGTGACCAAATGATCCCGAATTACTTGGATTTTCTTCGTAGTCCGTAGCACGATATCGGTACTCCTAAGTACCCTCTGCCCAACCTCGCCCCAACAAACGGGCGTCCTGCAATTCCTCCCGTACAAGGCTTCATACGGAGGCATTTTAATGCTCGAGTGATAGCTGTTGTTATAAGAAAACTCAGCTAGATGTAGATGGTCATCCCAACTACCCCCAAAATCAATCGCACATGCCCTAAGCATGTCATCCAAGGCCTAAATTGTCCGCTCACTCTGCCCGTCTGTCTGCGGATGGAAGGCAGTGCTAAAATGTAATCGTGTGCCCAACTCCTCTTGAAACTTCCTTCAGAACTGAGAAGTAAAACGGGTGTCCCGATCGGAGACGATAGAAACGGGCACCCCGTGTAATGAGACAATCTCCCGAACAAAGATCTCGGCTAATTTCTCCGCCGATGAGCTCTCCTTTATAGCCAGAAAGTGAGCACTCTTAGTCAAACGATCAACAATCACCCATATCGTATCGGCTCCTCAGGCAGTTCTAGGAAGTTTTGTAATTAAGTCCATGGTTAGATGCTCCCATTTCCATTTAGGAATCTCCAATGGTTGCAACTTCCTATGCGGTTTCTGGTGTTTCGCCTTGACCTTCCGACAGGTCATACATTCTTCCACAAATCGAACCACATCATTCTTCATTCCATGCCACCAGTAAGCCTCCCGAAGGTCCCGATACATTTTAGTAGCACCAGGATGGATAGAAAATTTTGACTTATGAGACTCATCCATTAGGGCTTTCCGATTTCCTCCGGTATATGGAACCCAAACCCTACCGTAGCGAGTCAGCAAACCCCGCCCGTCTCGTTCCATCTTAGGCAACTCTTTCCCAATCTTCTCATGCCTGATGTTTTCCTCTAGTATTGCCGTCTTTTGGGCGTCCCGGATTAGATCTAACAAAGACGACACCATCGTGATCCGGAGACACTTAGCTCGAATCGGTTCGGCAGATTGTTTACGACTGAGAGCATCAGCTACCACATTAGCTTTACCGGGGTGGTAGTGAATTTCACAATCATAATCTTTCACCACATCCAACCATCTGATTTGCCTCATGTTCAAATCCCGCTGCTCGAACAAATATTTCAGACTCTTATGGTCAGTGTATATGATAAACTTCACTCCATAGAGATAGTGTCTCCAAATCTTAAGAGCGAAAACAACAGCCCCAAGCTCCAAATCATGAGTGGGGTAGCTTCGTTCATGGGGTTTCAGCTGTCGGGAGGCATAGGCTATCACCCTATCTCGTTGCATTAATACGGCACCAAGACCCTGAAGCGATGCATCACAGTAAACCACCATATCATCAACCCCATCAGGTAAGGCCAAAATCGGAGCATCACACAATCATTTCCTTAACTCATCAAACGCCAGCTGCTGCTCTGGGCCCCAAACGAATTTCACTGATTTCTTGGTCAATCGAGTGAGTGGTAAGGCGATTTTAGAGAAATTTTCAATGAACCTCCGGTAATAACCGGCTAAACCCAAGGAACTGCGAATTTCAAAAGGTGTTTTCGGAATCTTCCATTGTTTAACCGCATCAACCTTGGCTTGATCGACCTTAATACCGTGTTTGTTTACCACATGCCCCAAGAACTGAACTTCTTCCAACCAAAATTCACATTTTGAGAATTTAGCATAAAGCCTTTCTCTTGCCAGAGTTTCAAGAATCTCCCGAAGGTGTTGCTGATGCTCCTCTTTGCTCTTAGAATAAACTAAGATATCATCTATGAACACTATGACCGAACGGTCAAGCATCAGGCTACACACCCGGTTCATGAGATCCATAAACGCTGCGGGTGCATTGGTGAGCCCAAAAGGCATCACCACGAATTCAAAGTGCCCATATCGAGTACGGAATGTTGTTTTCTCAATGTCTTCTTCACGAACCCACATCTGATGGTAACCGGAACATAAATCAATCTTGGAAAACCAAGATGCTCCCTGAAGCTGATCGAAAAGATCGTCAATACGTGGCAATGGGTACCTATTCTTTATCGTGCGCTTGTTTAGCTCCCTATAATCAATACACTTTCGCTGGGATCCATCTTTCTTCTTCACAGAGAGAATAGGAGCACCCCAAGGCAAGCAGCTTGGCCGTATAAACCCTTTATCACTTAGTTCTTAAAGTTGATCTTGGAGCTCTTTCATTTTAGGTGGTGCCAAGCGGTAAGGAGATTTCGCTACCGGAGTCGCACCTGGCACCAAATCAATGCGAAACTCCACTTGCCGAACAGGTGGCAAGCCAGGGAGTTCCTCCGGAAAGACATCGCTGAAGTCGGAAACGATAGGAATGTCGTCTAGTGCTATAGCAGAAGAGCAAGAAGCCATAGCCAGGCGGGGAATGTCCCCCTGAATAATAAGTTCTCCACCTCTAGGGTTTCGAACACGAACTTGCTTCTTACGACAGTGGATTTCTGCATCAAACGCATCAAGCCAATCCATGCCTACGATAACGCAGAGCTCTCGCATCGCAATAGGGATAAGATAAACAGGGAATTCAACTCCAGAAAACTCGAGAGTGCAACCCCGATAAACATCGGTGACATAAATAGTGCGGTTGTCGGCAACTTCGACAACCATTGGGCGAGCCAATTTTCCAATACTACACCCCAAACGATTAATAAACGTGCGAGATACAAAAGAATGGGTAGCACCGCTATCAAACATAACAACAGCAGGCTCGGAATCTAGCAAATAAGTGCCTGATTTACCACATACAATCATGTAAACAATTCTAACTACCATTTATTAAATAATGGCAGGAGAGAAAAGAAAAAAAAGAAATTTACCTGCCACTGTCGCGGTAATCACCGGCTCATCCGCAGTCATCTGGTGAGCACGACGTCGTGTCACCATAGTGGGTCCCTTAGAAGACGATGCAATTGCATGATTTGTACCCCCGCTTCCTTTACCAGCCTTCAACTTCGGGCATTCGGGCTTCTTGTGTCCCGTCTCGTTGCAGTGATAGCAGACGGGAGCAGCAGAAGTAATCTGAGGAACTGCACTCGCAGGGGGAGCCCTACAATTCTTCCAATGATGCCCTGGCTTTTTACAGTTGTAGCATATCAACGGATTTTTCTCGCCCTGACCTGAAGACAGCCTGTACTCATACCTTGACTTACCACCCTGCTTTTGCTTTTTCTGGGCATCTCCGGATGTCTTGGAGGAGGTGTCATTGGCCTTCCTCTTGGTCTGGGTCTGCAACTCGATTTCCCTCCTCCTCGCTGCATCCATGATCGCGGATAAAGTCGGGAACTCCTGCATGCTAACGAATTCTCGAATCTCGGTACGTAGAATGGTAGTGTATTGGCTGACCAACCAGGCCTCGTTCCCAGCAAACGAGGGACAAAAAGATAGCATCTCCAAGAACTTGGCGTTCAGGTCGCTAACAGACTCGGTAGTTTGCTGTAAGGCCATGAACTCTTGCTGCATCCGCTGCTGCTCCACCTTGGGCACATATTGTGCCTCAAACCTCTCCACAAATTGGGCCCAAGACATGGCCCTCACTTCTTCCTCGTTTAATAGAGCGGTGATGGTGTTCCACCATGTCTTTCCCCTTTTTCGCAGCTGATTCATGGCGATCACAAATTTATACTGGTCCGGACACCCAACAGTCATGAAGGCGCCCTCAACATCTAACACCCAATGCTTAGCAGCAACTGGGTCAGATTCACCATTCCAAAGAGGAGGGCTACACTTGCTGAACTTCTCGAAGTAGTATGTCGAATCCCGAACGGGCGGAGCCGATAACGCTCCCCCGGGAATAGCTGCGAGGCGCTCATCCAGAAGAGCTTTGACCTGGTTGATTATGTCATTGGTCACGCCCGGGATTAGTTCATTGAAAGCGTTATTGAATTCCTCAGCGACAATATTCCTAACTTGCTCCATTTGGAGCTGATTAAGGCGAGCAGGCGGAGCCATCTGTATCCGTAGAAGGAGGAAAATATTTAGAAATAATTCAGCCTAGATATTTCTAGGAAGACGAAACACTCAACTTGCCAAAAATTTCTCAACCTTTCCCCGACCCGAAATTGGCACCGATGTTTCAAATAGTAGGGGCCCTTCTACTATCTTCCACACAAGTTCCAATTTCGCAATCGCGTCTAGTTTCAAAATTTCCAGCTCGCTCTAGCCATTAATTTTACATCTCTCTCACATGTTAACATTAAATAAGTGTGTAATCTAGCATTTTAATACTAGTAGAATCCAATTCATAGTCAACAATTTAACATAAACATTTAACATAAGAAATAAGGCTTACTTGGCTGGCCGACTGGCACACCGCGGCATCTTTCACTACTACTCTTCAGAAAGTTTGAAAAATCTTTTAAAAAGAGAATAAACTATTATAGAGCCTCAAATTTGAGTCTAGAACATCCACAAGAATGCCTAGTTCCCTCAAACTGTGGCTCTGATACCAACTTGTGACACCCAATTTTTTTTTTTTTTTCAAAAATTTTTAACTTTTAAAACCCATCTTAAATTAAATTAAAACAACTGAAATAGTCCTAACATAATCCATCAACTTAATAATCATATAAAGTAAGTGCGGAAGTAATAATAATAATAAGGTCCCAACAAAATAACTAGTAGCGATGTCCCGATGCTCCATGTCAAGCCTTAGCCTCTTTAATCTTAACACCTGAAAAGTTATAAGGGAAAAACGTAAGCACGAAGCTTAGTGAATTCAAACACAGACATTGTACTAACATTCATATTTACTAGCCCTAATCCATTTTCCAATTATAATGATAAAGTCAAAGAACGAATCAATGTCTATATTACGAGAAGGATTTGTAGGTTTGAACCGCACCGGGAAGATCCCGTATCATTTGGCCCTAATCACCGCACCTCACGAAGAGTATTACGTTGGTGATCTTACCTACCCACCGCACCGGTAAATCCGTATCCTTTGTGGTGTCCCCATATCCATAATTAGTTACATACAGTGCACATGTACGAATTAAAACAATACTTATATAGCATGCTTTTATAATAAATTCAAATAATCACACACGAGCTAACTAGCAAACACAATCATCAATACAACGGTGTGAGAGAACTCACCTTGAGTGAGTATTAAGGATGGCTAACAATCAAATAATGCTACCAAGCTTGAGCAAACTTCAAAACCTCACCTAAGAAGGACTAAAGGTTAGAAAGGAGAAGTAATGAAGCTATGAGTTGAGAAAAGAGTAATCACAGCAAGGTCTCTAAAACAGACCTGCTGTTCAAAACGGATTTACTCCAAAATCTAAAACAGAAACATAGCTTTAACTAAATTTTATAGGAAACTATGATTGCTCAGGATTCCACAACTATAAAGAACTCATTCTAACTCCAAAAGATGAATTAAATATGAATTATACAAAATGGTGTATCACTTCTGTCTCCAACAATATAGTCAAGTGATGTTGACCAATTCTACCCAACTTGTGAGTAGAATTCGTCCAAAAGAAAATTAAGAGAAGTAAAGGACATACAATTGAAAGTCTCAGAGTTGGAATTGAATGAAAATCATCTCTCAAACTCCAGATATAAAATTCACATTGTGGACAATCACAGCACTAGCAAAAGCTGGTGACTGCCCACTGACCTGGAGTGTGGATCCATTCTAACCAATTTATAATTGTAAATAACACCCCATATTCTCCAGATCTTAAATTCATAATATAAGGAACATATAGAAACTTGGAATCACTCTGGATCCTTTTCCAAGCCTTAGAAATAATGAAAACAAAATGACATATCAGAACAGACCCGGATCAGACCTAACAGCAAAGATGCCACTATTTCACATAGATAAAGCCCTTATCTGTGAGGTTGGCCTGCTTAAGAAAGTTAGCCAACTCAATTTGTGAACTTTTGGAACTGGTTTGGGGTCCGTTTGAGTTCTAGAGCTCCAGATATGATTTTTACAAAATGACTACAGATCTGATGGAAAACAGAATCGTAGCCACCCGTGATTCCTTTTTGGCTTATCCATCCTTCTCCTTTGAAACACATTTTAAGATGTGTTCATCATCCCAATTCAGTCCCCATGATAATGGTGGTACTAAAAAGGGTTAGGGATCATTAGGATTTCATTTAGCCACAACGATGTAATAATAATCAACATGAAAATAAACATAAGCACATAAAATCATCATTTTCCCTTTTAGGGTTTCCATGATCTTTTGCCACATGTAATCCCCTAGATCCATCATCCACCATACATGGGGTGAAGATAGGATCTTGAGATGATGTATAACATACAATTACAAATCAAATAAGAAGGAGAAGAGGTGAAGATGAAATCATAAAACTAGAACAAGGTTATGAATCAAGTTGTAAGAAAGGATAAGGAGGTTCATACCAATACGAATCAAGGCAGGAAATGATCAAGAATTAAGCTCCAAACAGCCCCTTGGCTGCTCTTGATCCCAAAGAGAGAGAGAGGGACGATTTTTGAGAGAGAGGGAGGGTTTAGAGTGTTTTCCTTGTGTGTGTTCCAAATGATTCAATTTACACATTAAGTACTATTAACTAGATGGACTTTGCAAATAGGCCCGTAGCCCATGGACTTCAATAAAAGGAGTTTACAAGATGATCAAAAGAGTCCAATAACATAAGAAATCAGACATGGTTAAATAAATTAACCCAAGGTTACAAGGATAATTAAATTAAAATAACCAAACGTACCGAGAAAACCCGGGGCGTTACAAGGAGGTGGTGGAGGAGAGGTTTGAGTTGCTGGTCTTCCTCTGCTTGGACGCTTTCGTGGAGGCATCTTTTACTGGAAGATCACAGGAATGATAGCAATAGTAAGAGTCTATTGCGAAATAGGAATAGGGTGTTTCATGGATTAATTCAACATAATCCAAAAATTCAGAGTGAGAGTCATAGTAATAGGATAGTTAGCTGCCAATATACTGGTATTGATGATGTAATACAAGTTCAGGAAAAATTGACCTAACAAAAGGTCTTACATCAAACCAAAGGGAAAATGTTGGCAGTTTAGAGATCTTGTTAGAGTGCTTTCTAGAGCTAGGATTATTTACAGACAAGCGATCTACGGAACATTGAGAGAAAAAGGCTAGTCCTATAGACAAAAGAGTGAGGTAATTGGATGTCTTCTACTGGTGACGGTTAATTGTTGGGCGAACCCTCAGATCCGCTAGTCGACGCATAATTTCCTGAAGGTGTCGATCATGAATCCTTTGACGTGCTCGGAGTTCCCTAACTTCGGCTCGGGATGCAGCCAGCTGATGCTGCAGAGCCTCGTTGGTCCTCCTTGTCCTGTCCATGGCTTCTTCGAGTTGGCGGATGCGAACCGTGTTGAGATTCGAGTTGGCATCCACTTCTACAACTCGACCAATAGCAGCTTGACCCTGCTCGACATTTCTGGCAATCCTTCGGATCATGATGGGCAGAACCCGATCCGCTGATCATCTTTCGCTTATGCTGTAGAAGCTTCGATCTCCATTGTAAGGTAAGGGTTGACCCTGCTCCTCACTCCATCGGTGCAAGGATATGGCCCACATAGGAGTGGGACCCTGAAATGTCGGACGGGGGTTGGGGTTCGGAGCTTCAGGAGGTTGGTTGTTAACTTCTGGTTCAGAGCTCGAGCTATCCGAGAAACCTTCAGCATGATGATCATCCAAAGGGATCGGGTGATCATCGTCTGACTCCTCATCGAGCCATCCTCCATTGCCCTGGTTTGGATAGTACGGATCGCCGGGTAGATGGAAGCCAGCCATGCTATCTATGCGAGAAAGGGGAAAAGAAGATTAATAGACGTACTAACCTAAATTACTTATAAGATGAATCGTTACTAGTCGACCCAATACTTGCGTAGTGCATACCAATTACATGCAACCGAAGCAAGATAGTCCTTCGAATAAGCAACCCTAACTCTAGATCCCCAATCAAACAAGAACAGGAAATAAAGCAAAGGCTACAAATTCTGAGTCTATAGCGCCCTAGTCACATGTAACTGTGATGTATTCACTTAGCAAGTATTGTCCTACCAGTAACGACCCTTTTAGTTATCACATATGTATGTTTTAGAGATACAGAATACTCATATAGTATTCTTATGCTAACGATATTATGGTAGCGTTGGTAAGTTTTAGACTTGTTGCAACATCACAATCAAGCTTAGGCACATGCTAGTCACTCTCATGAAAATGTAGTTGATCAGGCTACATTCCCCCAAATGTGACTATATGTCTCTAAGCCCAATTATGCTATCCAACAATCTTAATACTTTTGTTCTGTTCTAGGATGATACTGGCTCCTGTGTTTTATGCGTATATATATACTTAGTTAAATCTTTTAGATACTTAACAGTATATATTCTTGGTCAGAGTGTTTTAGTCCCGAAGTGTTTATAGTTCGTATATCTTTTATAGGTTGATATACTTGATTCACTATAAACAATGCTCTGATACCAATCTGTCACACCCCAAAACCAATAACGGCGGAATACGTTTCGGGGTGGAGGACGTCATGTACAGTATCATCACAATTGTATAATAGTAAAAACAAGAAACATGCAACCATTTCATTTACATAGTGAGTGTAATTACAAGTGTGTTCTGTAAAGTTCAACAAACACCAAAAGTATGCAAAAATAAGAGATGGATCTTGTATGCTCCACCTTCTCCAAAATGTAGCACCTGTACCTGTTTATCTTTGACCTGAGGATACAAGTTATTTTGAAAACGAGTATCAGCATAAAGTTGGTGAGTTCATAAGAGTTTAGTGTGAGTTTTAGTATAAAATGCATTAGTATAGATAGTGTGAGGGCTGTAGTTTACGTTCGTAAGTAATAGGAAACTCTAGAAAATCTTATATTTTCCAGAAATACATTATAACTGAAAAACCTGTAACTTGCATGTAAGTCTCATTATTTTAAAGAGATCGTTTGTAATAAAAGTATATTAGTGAACCCCCAATAAGTAGTGTAATAAGAAAGTTATGCCTGATATCAGTAATAGTGGTGCAAACTCTCATTAGTATTATATACTTATTTACTTCGGGATTTTAACTTATTCTTTAGTATTAGCATTTTAGTGTGAATGTAGTGTATTCCTTGTATGCTTCTGATAGTGTGAGTAATAGAGTACCCCATGACCTTCCCGGTCATGCATAGTGTAGAGAAGTAGCGACATCCCCGGGCCTGCAAGGCTCGGACTGAGATTAACAGTCGGGATGTAATAGTGTTTGCCCCGTATAGATCTATACATGTAGCGTCGTCTTCCTGTCGGAAAACTCTGGGCATAGTATGTAGCGAATAGCGTATCTCGTAGTGAGTTAGTGAGTTATCCCCTGATTAGTGCTTTCTCTTGTATTATAGTGAAGTAGTCTTTTGTATAGTTCATAGTGAGTTTCTCTTACTAGTGAGTCGTCTCATATTAGTGTGTATTATAGTGTGTAAGATAGTAGCAGTAACGAGTAGCAGTGGCCTTAACTATACCCATTATTGTTAACTTAGTGTGTATAATTCTTGGCAATTAAGTAGTGTAGACATTGATTGAGATGAAAAAGGCCCGTATCCAATACCAATATACATGATATATAATTAAGAATTCAACGACAGTCGGACGGATAACAACTACCCTAAGCCCACAATCAAACAAGAACAGGAAATAAGGCGAGCTATCGGTCCTAAGTCCTTCAAGTCTTACTTATATAAATATATTAGTGTGGTTACATTTTATAAGAAAATATATTTAATGAAAATCTTGTCAAAAGGGAAAATTTTAGAAATATTTTATTTATCCAAAATAGTTTTTAAAACATAAAGTTCTTTTTATAAGGCATAGTGACAAATCACATGTGATTTGAGTTACGGATAGTGAATCACATGTGATTAATTTCTATAAACACGTATATTTGACTTGTATCCCCCCCTTAAAGCATATAAAAGCATTTGAAAGGTTCATTAAAGGGGTATGAACTCACAGTTTATCGCAGGGTTCGAGTGTCAACGGATGCCCTGAATGCCAATGGTTCCTATAAATCATGTGATGACACACAATTGGGTTAGAACTAGGATGTTTCATGCTTAAACATGATGGATAAACATTCTTAGGGCTTGGCATTACTGAATACAAGTGTCTCATGGTCCATACTCAATGATTCATGCAAGTTTAGGGGCAAAAGTGGGCATTTAAGTGAGTGCATGGCCTTGAAATTGAGTGTGCGGCTGAGGTGTGCGACCAGAAGTGTGTGTGAGGCTGCACACAACTTTGTGCGGCTATTTAGTGTGTGTGTGCGGCCGTACACAGGAGTGTGCGGCCGTACACTCCTCTTTTGAGTCCATATGAAGTGTTTGCTCTTCACACTAAGGAGATTTGAATGTGTGCTGCCCTCTTCATGAAGGTGTGCGGCCATACACCTTCAAGGGTCCATGAATATGATGAACATGATGAGTTTTAAGGCTTGGGACTCAAGTGTTTACCACTAATAATCTTGAAGATGAACTAGATCACAAATACGAGGCCTCCAAGGTGTTTTTGGTTGAAGATTTTAGAGAGAGAAAGTAGAGAGAGAGTAAGGAGCATCCAAATGAATGAATGAAGAAGGTATCCATCTATATATACGTTTGGGTGTGAGGCTGGAGGGTGTGCGGTTGGGTGTGCAGCCGCACACATGGGTGTGTGGCCGTATACACAAAAGTGTGGCCGCACACACCTCTTTTGGTGTGTTTAGTCCAATTTCATGATGCAAAACATTTTCCAACACCTCCTAAGACCCATAACTAGACTATATTGTGTCTAAAACACGCATTCGGAACCACAAGATTAACAAAGGGTGATGAATTCAAGATTTAAAGACAATACGCGGACCAATTACATAGGATGAAAGTTTCGGGTTGTCACATCAACCCCCCCAACTAATAACCAACCCAGTGGCATGCCACAAACATGCATACCACCTGTGATAGCAAATGAAGTTGCTTTAGCCTTGTCGATATCCCCTGAATATACTAAGAAAATGGAATTTATCGAGGATAAACTATTGTCATCATGTATTAAGAAATTGGTCATGGATGATGTTGGTGTTGATAGGATTGGTGGGAATAAGAATGATGCAGCTAATGATATTGATCAGGGATTTAATGAATTTGATGAGGCAGCTAATGATATTGACCATGGATTTAATGAATTTGATGAGGCAGCTAATGATATTGACCATGGATTTAATGAATTTGATGAGGAAGCTAATGACTTTGATCTTGGGTTGTACCAACAGATTTTACATTCTAATGAACAAAATGTAGATGATGAGGTTCATGAAGGTGAGGACAATGCAGTTAATAAGGAAGTCACTAGAGAAGAGAATCATGAAAGAAATGAACTGAATGATGAGAATATATAGATGAGAGATTTTGCATTTGATGATGGAAGTGAAGATAAGACAGAGACTGATGAAGAGAATCATGAAAGAAATGATGAGAGTGAGGACAGTGATGATAGTGATTTCTGGGTGGATGAAGACAACATAATCCCTGATGTAGAAGTAGACATGAGGGATTTTTACATAAATATAGATCTTGAAGCATAATTTCTTGAAAAAAGATTATCAAAGCATATAGATAATGAGAGTGATGAGGTTAACAAAGAATTGGATTTTATAGATAATGATCAATGGGATTCACTAGATAAGGGTTCTAATATAGATAGGAAAAGAAGAGCTATAATAAAGGAATTGGGGAAGGATACAAGGTGCTCTCAAGGTGAGATACAGAAGGTAACTTTTTAGGATATGACAAAAATATAAAAGTAAGAAGGAGTTAAAGAAAAACATATAATTGCATGCACTGGAAACAATAAGGATTATATTCTTTGTGAAAAATGACAAAATGAGGTTAAGGGCACTCTGTAAAGGGACTGTAGCCTTTAATGATGGTCATGTGGGTGAACCTACCCCTTGTCCTTGTGTGACACAAGGTTCAAGGTCATATGTAAATAGTACTTGGTTCATAAAAAACTTACAACCATGAACATAGATGCCTCTAGACAAGAAAAGTTGGATCTGTAACCGCAAAGTTTATCTCTAAACAAATAATGCACCAGATTGAATCCAACCCAATAATCCCGGCCAGAGCTCTTCAAGAACAACTTCAAAAGGAATATCAAGTTGGATTCTCTATTCACAAGGTATTCAGGGCCAAATCTACTGCAAAAAAAACTTGTCCAGGGTGATTACAAAAAGCAGTATGATGTTCTCAGAGATTACATCCACGAGTTGCAGTCTACTAATCCAGAAACCATTGTGAAGTTAGAGTTTGATTCAGAACCCAACCTAAGTGCTACCTCAAGAAGGTTTAAAAGGATGTATGTGAGTCTAGGTGGAATGAAGAAGGGGTTTAGAGCTTGCCTGAGGGATTTTATAGGTTTTGATGGGGCATTTATAAAGGGCCCTTTCCCAGGACAAATTTTAACTGCAGTTGGGGTAGACTCCAACGATGGAATATACCCCCTAGCTTATGCCATTGTTGAAACTGAGAACACTGACAGTTGAAGTGGTTTCTTGAGTGTATTGGAGATGATTTGGACCTATATGCAAACTCAAACTTCACATTTATAAGTGACAGACAAAAGGTTTGTAATTTGTTGTTTATATTTGACATATTTGGATGTAATATATTAACTATGTTTTAATTCCTTTACAGGGATTGCGGGCTACCATTTCTCAGTTGTTCCCATATGATGAGCACGGGTTTTGTCTCAGGCATATACATGACAATATGAGAAAAACATGGAGAACTAATGAGTAAAAAGAACACTTGTGGAATTGTGCTACGGCTACAACAATACTAGAGTTAAATCATAGGATGAAGGAGTTCAACTCATGTTGTATAAAAGCTTATAATTGGTTGAAGCAGATTCCCCTACAACACTGGGCAAGAAGCCACTTCACAGGTATATACTTAAGCTTCCAAATTTACCCTTTTGTTGTAGTATTTCTTAGTATATGTTTGATCCTAACATTATTGTGGTGTTTTCAGGTAGAGCAGTTTCAAATATGCTTCTGAATAATCTTTGTGAAGTTTTTAATAGCAAATTTATTGAGGGAAGGGACAAGCCACTAATAACCTGCTTAGAGTACATTAGGGAGTATATGATGAAAAGAATATTCAATTTCTTAAAGGTGCAAAACAAGTGTGTTGGTCCACTAACCCCATTTGCAACAAAGATCATGGAGAAGAATGTCAATTGGGCATCTCAGTACACAGCTAGGTGGAATGAATCATGGAGAAGAATGTCAATTGGGCATCTCATTACACAGCTAGGTGGAATGGGTCAGATAAATACCAAGTGCAAGGGTCATGGCAGGATCAACATGTTGTTGAGATGGTTGAAAGAGTATGCAGTTGCAAGAAGTGGGAATTAACAGGACTCCCGTGTAAACATGTCATTGCAGTCCTAAATGACAAAGCAGATAATGGTGAGGAGGTTGGAGAGCTGCACACTTATGCCCACAGGGTACACTGGCTAGAAACATGGAAAGCAGCTTTTGTGTACAAGGTAGAGCCTATGAAAGGTCGAGCAATGTGACCTATAAGTGAATGCCCAATTAAAATCACCCCTCATTTACACCATAATCAGTCTGGAAGGCCCAAGAAAAAGAGGAGGCAATCTGTTGAGGAGAAAATCCAGAAGAAGGGAGACAATGGTGCTAGTGGGAGTGGGAGTCAAATCCATGTTGCTAGTGGGAGTGGAAAGCTTACAAGAAAGTTTATCAAAGTAACTTGCAGCAAGTGTAGAAATAAAGGGCACAATGCTAGAACTTGCAAAGTCCAAGGGGGTAAGTGATGGGATTTAAAGGGATTTTGATGTATGTAGGGGTATAAGTGTATTTTTGGGATAATGTTATGTTTATGTGTATTGTATGTTTAGTACTTTATGTGTTTTGGGGTTTAAGCAATTTGGATGTTATTTTTGGTACTTGATAGTGTACCCCTGTGATGTATGGGAACAATTTAGACTGGATTTGATGTAATGGCTTATGTTATGTCTAATGTCTCGATGTTATTCACATGTATAATTTCATATTGTTGAACTTGACCAATGTGCCCTTTTAAACAAAACATATAATTATCATTGATAATGTGTAAACTGAAGGATTTTGAGCATTCTAACACTCCTAAGGTGTACATGCAACCCTAGAAACCTTGGATCTATGTTTTACTAAGATACATGCAAATTTGATTTTTCCAAGGTTCTTAACCTAACTAGCATGGCATGGGGAACTTGAAACATAAAAGCTAGTAGTAGAACATACCTTTCTTGTTGCTTGGATTCCTTGAGAACCTTGTGAGCCTAGCACCCCAAATGTGATGCCTCAAGTGTTTCACTGTCACACCCCAAAACCAAGAACGGCGGAAAGTTCCGGGGCGGAGGACGTCATGTACATCATCACAACAATGAAAAGTAGTAAAGAAGCAACAACATCATCCATTGCATTAATAATATAATGTTAATACATGTGTGTTCTTTAATTGTAACAAGACACCAAAATATGTAATCAAAATAAAAGACGAGTCTTGTCTGAGCTCCGTCTTCTCAAAACCTGGCCATCGTACCTGTCTAACTGGTGACCTGAGAATACAAGTTATTTTGAAAGCGAGTATCAGTGTAAAGCTGGTGAATTCATAAGTATTAATGTGTCTTTGATTTGTAAAACTGTAAAGTAATGACTTGTAAATCTTAGAAAAAAAAGATTGTATAAGTGTGAACTGTTTGAAAGCAGTTGAAAGCGTTTGAATACTCTAGCAAATCCCTATGATTTCTATTAGTATAAAGAGTAGTCTTCTACCAAGACCTGAATGTTTTGAAGGTAGTCTTCTACCAAGACTCGTGTGTTTTGTAAGTAGTCTTCTACTAAGACTCGTGTGTTTTGTAAGTAGTCTTCTACCAAGACTCGTGTGTTTTGCTATAACAAAGATGGTTTTCCTTCTTTTTGACTATTACTAACAGTACTTAGTCTAACTCATCGTTTATGTGAATGTATCACAAAATAAGGTAATAGGAAAAATATAACCATGTAAGTGTTATCCTTTTGTATTAGGATTAACACGACATCGCGAATAGCGAGATGTATAACCTTTGAACATCCGTAGATTGTTCAATTTTCCTCTGTAGCTACAGCAGGTTTAAGGAAGGGTTAGTCTCGTAAAGGTACTCCTAGTATAAGTATTAACCGTAGGCATCCGTAGATGGTCATTTACCTCTGTAGCGAACAGTAGGCCAAAGGAATGGTTAGTCCCGTAAAGGTACCCCTAATATAAGTAATAACCGTAGGCATCCGTAGATGTTCATCTACCACTGTTGCTAACAGGTGGGTTTCGGAATGGTTAGTCCCGTCTAGATATCCCGTTGAACTGGGATAGGCAGGACAATCTACACATAATGTACTAGTAAATCATCCTAGTGAATCTAGGTACAAGTATCCATGTAAGTGTATACAGGTAAATGTATCTATGTAAAGGTATTCATGTAAGGTATTCATGTAAGCATATCTATGTAGACGTATTCATGTAACATGTAATGTATAGTATAGACTCATGAATGAACTGACTCTGGTGTAATTCCTTGTAATAGGAATATTGTTTTGTATCTCCTAACTGTCCCTATAATAGTTAACAGGAAGGTAATTGATTGTCCAAGCAGGTTTATACACACTTGCTACACAAGAGTGTGGGAAAACTGAATGAAGGATGAAAACTATAATACCAATACATATATATATAAGAACATAAGTATATAGATATAGTTTTGGTCAAGAAGGTAAAAGAAATGGTTTTGTATGAAATTTAAGAGTTTTGAACAATAAATAACAATGACTTGATGTCATTTTAATAAACATTTCAAACGTAATACTTTTGATAACATGGTATTTTTAAGATAGAAAACCATTTCATACATCACATTTTGAAGCATGTGAAATCAGTTGGATGGAAACACAGTTATAAATATCTATGATTGATTTAATAACATGTTGTTTTCTACTTGTATTCCCCCCCCCCCCACACACACATTAAATCATTTAAAACATTGATTAAGGGGTATGAACTCACCTGTTGCAAGTGGATCGGAAGGAAGTGTCGGATAAGTGCTTGGTGTCAAGTGAAGACGTAGACACGCACAAAGATCCTAATAACATATAAAGACATATGTATATAAACAAATAGTCTTTAAAAAACCAATAAACAAGTCAAGACACTCTAGGACATGACAAACACTTGGTATAAGTGTTAAGGAGTGCATCTAAGTGTTGTAGGGAAAGGCTAGTGTGTTTGGGGAACAAGGAACACTCCTAAAATGAGTTTACTCCCTAAAGACCAACACCCCTTGAGTTTACGGTCGAAAACTCCTAACCTTTTGACCATTTGTTGTTTTGAAGTCTTTTAAGCTATTCCAAGCATTCCTACTTCATGTTTAAGCCTTAGGAAGTGTTGTGTGGCAACAAAACACTCCTAAATGGAGTTTACGGTCTAAGGACCATTTCTTTATCAGTTTACTACCTTAAACTCATGATTTTACTACCTTAAACTCATAATTTTATGGTATTTGGGGTTTTCTAGTCCTTAGCTCAATCATGGCACTAGTGTAGGTTAGATTTAGACATAAGGAATAACCATGAGACTTTTATGGGACTTTTATACACCTTTTGGGGTGTTTATGGTTTTGGGAGATCCCGAAACCATAAACACATAAAAATGTAAGGTTTAGGTGCTGTTTGTGTGATAAACTCATCAAGGATGAATCTAGACAAGTCCTTAAGGCATGGTGAAGCATCTAGGCACCACTTTGCACTTAATCTTGGTGTTTACGGTTTTGGGACCTCCCAAAACCGTGAACACCTTTATCTTGGTGTTCTTGGGACTTTTCTTTGATGCTAACATGTAATACAAGCTTAATAAGACTCAAGGATGGAAGTACTTACTATAAGCAAGCTTGAATTGAGCTAAAAGTCCAAGAACACTTAGTGTGTGTTCTTGGTGTTTTTGGAAAACTAATCAAAACACAAAAATGGATGGATTAAAGGATGTACAATCACTAGATTAAGTGATATACTAACTTGAAAGGGCTATGAACACTTACTAGATTGAAGATATTGAACAAAACTTGGATGATACTTGAGAGGGTTTTTGAGTTTACTCTTTTAGGGTGAAAAAATGAAAAGTGACTAATTTGAGGAGTAAACTCATGCTTATGCATGAGTTCACGGTTTTTATATGCTTTTTCGACCCAAACGTAAAAGTTTGGTCGTGAACTTCTAAGACACGAGGTGTTTGCGGTTTTTAAATTTCAAAACCCGAGACGACACTTTGTTTCACCCGTTCGTTTAAAGAATAGTACTAAAATAATCAAACGAACTTTAAATTTGCTAAAAATAAGTAATAATGTAATTGACCTATAAATCGAAGTGATTGACTTTTAGGGGTTGACCGAATGAAAATTTTGAGTTGTCACATTCACACAACACTACAAGTCTTGGAATAACTTTGAGAGAAGTGCACACACTCAAAATCGGCTAGCCCTCTTGTTCTATCCTTAGTGCCGATTTTGCTAGCCATGGAGCTTCTTATATAGTGTGCCACATTTAGGGTTACTCCTTGTAAACCCTAATGTGCATGGATTTTCATATTCCATGATCCATGGGTTCATAACCTCCATGGACTATCCATGAAGCACCTTATTGGTTTTAGCCCAATTCAATATGTAACACCGTGATTTCCAAAAACAAAATTTTCATTTAAATAATCAATTTAATATTAAAACACTTGTTTAAAATCTTATTCACATTCGAATTACAAAACATAGTTTCTTTTTCGTTATAATAGAAGACCAGGATCCTCCAAAACACAACTCTTTCTTCGGTGTGTACAATCGAACCGTTGCCATCCCGCGTTACTGTAAGAACCTGAAACAACATAACATAAACAACGTAAGCACGAAGCTTAGTGAGTTCCCCAATATACCTTACGCACATACGCCTTTCCAGGCCCTGACCTTCCGGTCAACATAACATTGCCTTCCGGCCCGGACCTTTCGGTCCACATAACATTGCCTTCCGGCCCGGACCTTTCGGTCCACATAACATTGCCTTCCGGCCCGGACCTTTCGGTCCATAATATATATCGCCTTCCGGCCCATAAGATAATTGCCTTCCGGCCCATACACATATATAACATATAATACAAATACTCTAACACATAAAGCACATACACCATATATCATACCTGACCTTTCTGTCACATAATACTTTGCCTTCCGGCCCATATATAAGCATGTATATCACGCGTAGCAGCTAACTTTCCATTTATAGCATATAAACATAACACATAACATACTTGACCTTCCGGTCACACAATCAAACCCTTCCGGGTGAAGTATAGTGAGAAGACTCACCTCGCGGTCACTGGAAGATAGCAACTCCTGAAATCCCTTACACTTGATCCTCCGAGCTACAAGCTCCCTGTAACATCATATATCCCTTATTAATACTTCTATCTTCCACGTTAACTGACCCTAAGAAATCACACCAGTCAACTCTGGTCAACAGTCCATTGTCAGCTCGACTGGACTCGGCGAGTTCCCTGGCGACTCGGCGAGTCTGGTCGTCCTTCAATCCTCTAAGATTCCCCTTCTACTCGTCGAGTATCCTCTTTGACTCGACGAGTCACTCCTGGAAGAATCGCGGGGCCACCCCGACTCCACTCGCCGAGTCTGAAGAACAACTCGGTGAGTCCCAGTGAATCTTCAAGTTACTCGCCGAGTCTGATCATCCGACTCGGCGAGTCCACGCCATGCAGTCGATCAAACTGCTTCCTGAGATACATATTTTCCCGAATATACAAACATAGGACCTTCTGGACCTCTAAGGGGTACTAATACAGGGTTATAAACGTTGGATAACAACACAACAATCCATCTAATCCCCAAATGGGTTTCACAAACCCTAAATCCATGCACACATTCCCATAACAGAAAATAATCCGAAAGGTTACCTGAATCATGCACTCTCAGTGTCCCCAAGCCTCAAAACGTGATTCCCTTGCTGTCCCATTAGCCAAAACCTTCTCCTTCTTGGACAATAACTTCCTCAAATCACCAATGATCTTCAATCCTTGTTTTGGATGCCCACAACCGATTTAGGGTCCTTCTCAGTCGGCCAAAAAGGCGACCAATGGAGGCATAAGATCCCTTATATACGTCCCAAACTGAACGGCTAGGGTTTTCCACTGAACAGCGTCGACTCGCCGAGTCCATACCTGGACTCGTCGAGTCCAGCCACGAACCCGCGACCACAACTGCGACCCTACTCGGCGAGTCTGGCTCCAACTCGCCGAGTCCCCCCTTTAAAACACCCCCAAAATGCAACTTAGCAATACTTGAGATTTTGGGCTGTTACAATTCTCCCCCACTAGAATTAGACTTCGCCCTCGAAGGCTCACTCTAAAAAATAGCTCTGGATGCTGCTCCCGCATCCCACGTTTCGGCTTCCCTAGACACTTCCGATCTCTTCCGAGGTTGCCACTGAATCAATACCAGAGGTACCTCCCTGGTTCCTCAAAAACTTGATCTTCCGATTCCTGATGGCCAGTGGCCTCTCGGCGTAACACAGACTCGCATCCACCTAATCGTTCTCTAGTAGAACCACTGCTGACTCATCTACTACACACCTCTTCAATTGCGACACATAAAAGTGTCATGGATCCATCCCAATTCCGTTGGCAGCTCCAACCGATAGGCCACCTTTCCTACCTTCGCATCTCCACGCAAAGACCCAACATACCGGGGCCCCCACTTACCCCTCTTCCTGGAATACAAAGTCGCCGACCTGAATCACATGCTCGGACCGGCGTCCGTCCGCATAACTTTCCTGTTGGCTCTGGGCGGTCAACAACCTCTGTCTCATCTGCTGAATCTGCTCTGAATCCCAACAATCGCTCGACCAATAAGGGTTAGGAAACCATGAACCACCGGATCCCCGATCCAAAGCCCACTTTGTCCATTCTGGACCGACTGGGAGATCCATTCTCACTCTCAGAGCAACTCTCACAAGTTCTCCCCTTGCCACTACATACACATACTGAACTAGTCCCAACACCCGCAGGTGGAAAAACCCGATACCCTGATGGTATCCTCAAACACCTCCCAAGATGAACCACTACATCCACCCTACTCCCTGATCAGATTCACACTGAGAATTCAAGATTCTCTATTCCCTTGCATCCTTTCTGAGTCTCGTCAGTCATCCCAACCCGGATGGGTTCCTACTTCACTGCCGCAAACACGATGCTCGAAACCATACTTGAAATACTCTAACCATGATTCTGCTCTGCAGCTTTCACTTTCGTGAACTTGCACCCCTTCGGAGTTACACACCTTCCTCTTTTCTTTTTTTTTTCCAAGGAACCCTCTTGGCCATAATGCCACTCCAACCGGTGCCACGATGCTCGCCCCAAGCGACACCACCCTTTTTGCGTAACTGCTATTCACATACTCTGGTTCTCATTGCAGGGGCTCTCAATCCCATGTACTCTCTCCACTCATCAAAATCACTACCTCCGCTAAACAAGATCAATAACCCGGGGCCAGACCTTCCAATGCAATCACACCGCAACATACGCGATCCGCAAATCTCAAACTAATCCAGCAATACCAACAGAGTCTCCAGTATGACTGGACCGACTCTCCTAACACATACTAGCCACTCGAGGCTATATCTCTGTGGGTCCGTACACCCAACTCTGCGAACCCTCAGGTTCGAACTCTGGGAACCTTCCGGTTCCAACTCTAGAAACATGCACAACATAAATCCCGTGGGATTAACGCAGTACAACCCATCACGTACCTCAACATACCAATACTCTGATCACGTAACCCCGGTTACTTACTCAAGCTTGATCCCGGCCTCCTCTCAGGCCTCCACAATCGAATGCCCTAGGTCTGTATCCCGCCCCGCATACCCGACACTCGCTCTCGTCGGCCTATACTCTGCGCTGACAAACACTGCTAAATCCCGGCAGCTAAGCACCCTCATATACTCATCGATCTCCCAGAGAATTTTCTAATTCTCCCCCCACTAAAGCACTGACTAACTGCCACCGATCGTCATTAACGAACTTACAGAACAATCCTGTACAAAGAGAACAATTACACACTGACTGCTTCCCACAAGCACAAGCAACCCTCAGCAAAACACACCTCCTCCCTGATCAACCCACTCACAAGAATCTAGTCCTTCAATCATCCACTCCACGACTGTAGATGCTACCCGACAATCAACCCAGTGCCGCATCTCCCCTAACAACCCCCACGAACGATAACCAAAGGAGTCCTCGACAATAACCCATAACCAAACTCACAATCTGCCCAAAGGATGAACACCACATCGAAAACCGCACAAGACTACTGACACTAAAACACCAATTATAACTATACCCAACCATCAGGGAATAACGAATGCCAAAGCGAAAACCTGAAACACCAATCCATAACCATGCCAGACCCGCGAAACAACGAATACCGCATCGAAATCCATACAAGATACCAGCACAAACAATACGCCAAAACAATGCAAGACAATTAAGACATCATGAAAACATCTTACCCGCAGCTGCCTCCGGCACTGCTCCGCCTCCCTCTGTCGTACGCAGATAAACACAACCCTGAGCCCTCTGGGGCTCCGCTCCATCCTGTCCTCCTCAAGTCCCGAATTGGCACTGACTGCCAACAATCCCGTACACAGTGCCCCTCCTTTCCGCACTTGCGGCATGCGCCACCGGACCCGCAAGCTCCGATGTAACCCCTTTTTACTCGATCATCGACACCTATGGTCTCATGCTTTCCTACTGCATCTCTATACTCCACTTATTACTACTCCTGACAATTCTTGCTTTCTTACATACTGCACCCGGTTCTCCCCCACTAGGGTTCGAACCAACACCAATTAGTATACAATCAACCCACGACTATCTTCCACTAGCGAAATCGTACCTGCCCCAGAAAAGTGCTGTGCAACACCCGATAGTCCCTCCCCTTATGAAGTCAATCAACCCCTATACTCTGAACCTCTAGCTAACTCTTCAAGAACTTCTCATCACGGCTGCCTCTAATCGTTCCAAATCCCATACTGATCTAATACTAAGCACCTGCACTGCTCGATAACATATCTGGCTCGTAGAGTGCACCGCAGCATCATCGTTCCTCTCATCTCAACTCATCAATCCGTATCCAACGCCGGATTTGTCCCAAGAACAGGGACTTACTCTCAACACAGACGACAACTCTCCGCACTGCAAAACTCGTCTGAACTCTTCACTACCGCCACTATAACCCAACCTGTTATTCTCAATTAGGTGTGGTGTGGTTCTCGACTACCTCAGCCCCAACTGACTGTCCGTTCACGGTAAATCTCTGTCTCGCGGTACACCCGCTACCTGATGCTCTGAGGGAAGTCATTATCGATAACTACCTGCAGGGTGTACTCCCAAATCCAGAACTGAAACACCAGACCTATCGCGTCTTGCACACGAGCATAAATGACACTACCCACCCAAAAGGTGACTTCTCCTCTGTCGTCTGATTGCTCGACTCAACTGAAATTTTCCCCCGTCTTTGACTCTTACCAAAATACTCTGATAGGCACTTGTCTTTCCCCTCGAGGAACGCCTCTCCGTACTCAATCATGGTCTACAGGCCTGAAACCCATAGCGTCCAATCTCTACCTCTTCGGTCATAACCGGATAACAAGATAGCCACAAGCATCATCCACTACGAACCATGGTACTCATCCCATGACATCCCTCCTCAACATGCTTGAGTGTATGGTACCTGAACCATAGCACCACTCCTCAATCTGCTCCAATGTATAGCACTCGGACCACAACATCTATCTCAAGCTGTTCCGATGTATGGTGCCCGGACCATAACATCACTCTGTATCCGCTCCGATGTATGGTATCCGAACCATAACATCACCCCTCAATCTGTTCCTTAGGACCTTTAGGATGCCCCCTGTATCAAGTATGGGTCCTCTGCTTTCAGTAGTACGGGCCCATACTACCTGCCACATCTACCCATACTTTCCACACGGACCATCCCAGAGTTCCTAAGTAGCTGATAAACCTGCTCTTTCACCCATCTCATCGCGCGTGCTCGCTTTCCAGCGAAATCCTCTACTCTACCAGCGCACTCATCTGGCTAGGTTTACTCCCTAGTCCCTTCCGCTGTCCTCCCACTCCTTTGCTATCAGCTGCTGAAGAGTTCCCAATGATGCCAGCCCTCTACCTCCTGAGTATCGTCATACCCACTTAGTAGCTGACTCCCATCATCGATAACTCCACAAAGCACAAAGCAAGCAGCATTCGAGCATTGAAGCATACATAGGACTCCCCACCTGTGGTAGCTCCACCTTCTCGGCTCATCCTCGGAAGTACCTCTGTACCCCGTAGCTTTACCCCTTGTGCGTTCTAACTAGATACTCTCACTCATCACATACACACAAAAGCATAACGCACATATAACAGCAAACCCTAGACTAAGGCATCACAAATCAGGCCACTCTAGTCCTAAGATGTGAAATACCTAGCCTGTCTCTAGCATGCAATATTGTCTCATAAAGTGCATAATAGATATTTCATAATACAAAAGTAAGGGTATTTTGGGAAATCACCGTTTGGCTCTGGCTGATTGTACACACTGCTCTTTCTTGCTTTCTCTTTGAACTCTTATTCACTTTTAGAAAACTATTTATTTGAAAACCTTTTCTTAATTCCTCAGTTTGAGTCCAGACTCACCCGTAGGCGCGTCCGAATCCCTCAAACCAAGGCTCTGATACCAATTTGTAACACCGTGATTTCCAAAAACAAAATTTTCATTTAAATAATCAATTTAATATTAAAACACTTGTTTAAAATCTTATTCACATTCGAATTACAAAACATAGTTTCTTTTTCGTTATAATAGAAGACCAGGATCCTCCAAAACACAACTCTTTCTTCGGTGTGTACAATCGAACCGTTGCCATCCCGCGTTACTGTAAGAACCTGAAACAACATAACATAAACAACGTAAGCACGAAGCTTAGTGAGTTCCCCAATATACCTTACGCACATACGCCTTTCCAAGCCCTGACCTTCCGGTCAACATAACATTGCCTTCCGGCCCGGACCTTTCGGTCCACATAACATTGCCTTCCGGCCCGGACCTTTCGGTCCACATAACATTGCCTTCCGGCCCGGACCTTTCAGTCCACAATATATATCGCCTTCCGGCCCATAAGATAATTTCCTTCCGGCCCATACACATATATAACACATAATACAAATACTCTAACACATAAAGCACATACACCATATATCATACCTGACCTTTCTGTCACATAATACTTTGCCTTCCGGCCCATATATAAGCATGTATATCACGCGTAGCAGCTAACTTTCCATTTATAGCATATAAACATAACACATAACATACTTGACCTTCCGGTCACACAATCAAACCCTTCCGGGTGAAGTATAGTGAGAAGACTCACCTCGCGGTCACTGGAAGATAGCAACTCCTGAAATCCCTTACACTTGATCCTCCGAGCTACAAGCTCCCTGTAACATCATATATCCCTTATTAATACTTCTATCTTCCACGTTAACTGACCCTAAGAAATCACACCAGTCAACTCTGGTCAACAGTCCATTGTCAGCTCGACTGGACTCGGCGAGTTCCCTGGCGACTCGGCGAGTCTGGTCGTCCTTCAATCCTCTAAGATTCCCCTTCTACTCGTCGAGTATCCTCTTTGACTCGACGAGTCACTCCTGGAAGAATCGCGGGGCCACCCCGACTCCACTCGCCGAGTCTGAAGAACAACTCGGTGAGTCCCAGTGAATCTTCAAGTTACTCGCCGAGTCTGATCATCCGACTCGGCGAGTCCACGCCATGCAGTCGATCAAACTGCTTCCTGAGATACATATTTTCCCGAATATACAAACATAGGACCTTCTGGACCTCTAAGGGGTACTAATACAGGGTTATAAACGTTGGATAACAACACAACAATCCATCTAATCCCCAAATGGGTTTCACAAACCCTAAATCCATGCACACATTCCCATAACAGAAAATAATCCGAAAGGTTACCTGAATCATGCACTCTCAGTGTCCCCAAGCCTCAAAACGTGATTCCCTTGCTGTCCCATTAGCCAAAACCTTCTCCTTCTTGGACAATAACTTCCTCAAATCACCAATGATCTTCAATCCTTGTTTTGGATGCCCACAACCGATTTAGGGTCCTTCTCAGTCGGCCAAAAAGGCGACCAATGGAGGCATAAGATCCCTTATATACGTCCCAAACTGAACGGCTAGGGTTTTCCACTGAACAGCGTCGACTCGCCGAGTCCATACCTGGACTCGTCGAGTCCAGCCACGAACCCGCGACCACAACTGCGACCCTACTCGGCGAGTCTGGCTCCAACTCGCCGAGTCCCCCCTTTAAAACACCCCCAAAATGCAACTTAGCAATACTTGAGATTTTGGGCTGTTACACAATAAACCATGGATTATTAGCCCACTATATAAGAATATATGATTTACACAATCAACCCCATATATTTAATTAGTCTCCTTTTGATCACCAAATTAATTCTAAACTATTTTTTGATCAATACTAATTAAATAATAATATTATTAATATATTAAAACTTATAATATAGTAATAAACCATAAGTGTCCTTTCTCCCATTTAGTCTATCCAAATAGCATGATTCCATGCAACCCAAATGGACCATGCCAATCGGGTCAAGTACATTCCAGAAATAGTTATGAACTTAGACACCTAATCCAACAGTCTCCCACTTGGATAAGTCTAATAACTATAACTGCAAGAATGACTTCATGAACCGATCATCAATCGTAGCTCTTTCAAAGTCTCGCGGAACTGAGATGACGATGATATGTCATTTAAGATAAGTGATCATATAATCCTCTGTTCTAGATATCAGCGGGACAAATACATGGAACAATGTCGTACTTATTGTCCAACAGTTTGTTTTCCCGATTTCTGATTTGTTTGACATAGAAGTTAATCGAACACATCAATTTAGTTCTGACCGGGACCGGTACATAGGCCAAAACAAAATCATCGAGGGCCCATATATCGCTTCTAACCCTAGAAGGAACAGATAAAATTCGAATCATATGCTTGTTCTACTACTTGTTGAATCATACACAAAGGCACGTTTTATAACATCGAGTTACCAATGCGTTTTCGTGGAATCAATGTATAACCAACTCATAGTCAACAACTCATATATCTAGGTTTGAAGACTTATATGATATTACCGTCTCACGGTCACTCGAGATAAATTCCATGAAGTGATACAAGTGCGTGTGGGCTGAATCCAATACTCGAATCGCTATGCCAGGAGTACTCATGAACATTGCAACCCCTTTGTCCCAGACATCCTGCAGACCCTTCATGACAGTCTTGCCTCATTACCTACTTACAAAGTATGGTTGACTGTGGGTAGTTTGAATAATATGATATACCATAACATAATTATTTTGGAATTCAAAACATGCAAAAATGAAATTATAGTAAACGATTGACAGGAGATAGCAACACTTTGCTTATAAATAAACAATAACTTTTATTTATCATCAAATGTCAATTACACTTTATAATTTCAAAAGCTATCTAATATCTAAAATTAATATCATCCTTTAGCCCAATGTGCCTCGCATGCTGAAGATGCTTAACCCTACCCAGTCCCTTCGTGAGGGGATCTGTTGGGTTCTCATCTGATGATACCTTCTTTGCCACGGGGAGTCCTTCTTCTACTCGATGTCTAATGAAATGGTATTTTTTGTCGATGTGTCTGGATCTTCCGTGATCCCTTGGTTCCTTGGCTAAGGCAACTACACTTTCAATATCACAGAAAATATCCATTGGCTCCTTTATAAGTGGTACTACTCCAAGGTCTCCAATTAAGTTCTTCAGCCATAGTGCCTCCTTTGCTGCCTCGCTTGCTGCTATATACTTTGATTCGCAAGTTGAATCAATCATTGTATCCTGCTTGGAACTTTTCCAAGTAATTGCTCTTCCATTTAACGTAAAGACCCATCATGACTGAGAGCGGAAATTGTCCCTATCAGTCTGGAAACTAGCATCACTATACGCTACTACTCTCAAGTCATCACTCCCACCGAGGGTAAGGACCCAGTCCTTAGTCCTCTGCAGGTACTTGAGAATGTTCTTTACCGCAGTCCAGTGAGCCTTGCTAGGGTTCCCCTGATATCTGTTGACCATGCTCAAAACAAATGCCACATCAGGACAAGTAAAAGTCATAGCATACATGATCGAGCCTACAACGGAAGCATACGGTATTCGACTCATCTCAGCTATCTCAGCCTCTGTACTCGGGCTCTGAGTCTTACTCAGTCTGACGTTACTCTGGATCGGTAACTCTCCTTTCTTTGAATCCGACATGCTAAACCTATTCCACCTTATCCAAGTAGGCACTATGACGAAGTCCAATTAGTCTCTTACTCCTGTCTCTCAAAATCCTTATCCCTAAGATATAGGCAAGCTCTCCATGGTCCTTCATAGCGAAATACACCCCATGCCAGGACTTCACTTCCTGCAGAGTTGGGATGTCATCTCCTATAAGTAGTATGTCATCCACATACAATACCAAAAAGCTAACTATACTCCCACTAACCTTGACATGTACACAAGATTCATCTTCGCTCTTCGAAAAACCAAACTCTTTAACTTTCTCATCGAAATAAAGATTCCATCTGCGAGGTGCTTGTTTCAATCCATAGATGGATTTCTTAAGCTTACACACTCTATTAGGGTACTCTGTACTGACAAAACCCTCTGGTTGACTAATGTAAACATCCTCAGCCAACTGTAACACCCTGAAATTCAGGTATTCCTCTTTAATCCTTCTTCTTTTCCAAGTTGTCAAAACTAGCCCATGGAAGGAAATTGTAGCAAATGGGTACGTTGGACGTACTGAAGAGTACATTGCGCGTACTCATGAGCGTGCTCTTGACGCGAATTCTACCCAGTACGTTGGGCGTACCATAGTGTACGTTGGGCGTACTGGGCTCAAACATGAAACCCTAAATGAGGAATGAGCACAATAAAAGGAACATTATGGCCTCCTTTTCAGCCACCATTTCCAGAGAGTGAAACCCTAAGAGAGCCAACCATTGTTCTAAGCTTGTGTGTGTGTTTTGAGCTTGTAGTATCATTGTGTGCTTGTGAAGAAGAGGAGAAGGCCATTGTGGAAGCTAGAGTTGGAGTGCAAGCTTTGGATCTGAGCTTTTCAGAGGTTGGGGAACCACTTGGAGGTAAAAAGCTCAAAGCTTTCTTCATCATTTTGGATTTGTACTTTATGGACCAATTTTTAGGGTTTTTGTCCCAAGATAGAGACTTTATGTGTAAATGATCTCCATAAGCCTTAATCTGCCCCATTTCAGTGAAAAATGTGTTGTAGATCCATAAAAATCCAATTTTGGTCGTTAGTATTGAGTCATTCATGAGTTAAGGACTTAATGAGGAAAGAGGATAAGAGTTTGGAGTGATTGGTGACCTTTACAACCATGCAAAGGCTTAAAGGTTTCGACTTTATGGGTTAAGAGGCATGAGAAGGAATAGATCTGGAATATGAGCTTGTATCTTAATCGATTCACACCAAAATCATTAAGTGCGTGAAACTAAGACTTACGTTGGGCGTAAATCTCAGAACACACAGCGTAGGGATTGAGATTCCCGGTTCTGGATAGTCGGGATACGCCCCGTGTACTGCCTGCTGTTGACTTTCGTTGACTTTTAGGGTTTGGTTAACAATTGGACATTTGGACCATTGGAGGGGTAAAATGGTCTTTTCCCCTTCTAAAAGATTATAGGGAGGGATTAGTCTAGCCTTTAAGAATCATTGTTAATTAGAGGTAAATTACTTTATGTTATGAGGTGGAGGTTAGATCAGTATTCGAGTTCGAGACTTTCTGAGATTACCCGAGGTGAGTCTTCTCACTATACATTACCTAGAGTGGTATTTATGTGCAGACCGGAGGGTCTTATGTGTATGTGTATGTTTGATATTTATGTGTATTATGTTATATATATATATATATATATATATATATATATATATATATATATATATATATATATATATATATATATATGCTATGTGTTATATAGACCGGACCAGAGGGTCCAACGACTCATGAGGCCAGAGGGTCCTCGATCAGACTGAACCGGAGGGTCCAACAAGCTAGACCGGACCAGAGGGTCCAACGAGCTACGGGACTGGAGGGTCCTGCTGAGACACATTGACCGAAGGGTCATACAGAGTTATAGCCTCGAGTGGCTTATGTGTTGTATGTGGTATTTTGGGGAAATCACTAAGCATTTATGCTTACCGTGTTATGTGATATGTGTTTCAGGTACCAGTGAGGATCGCGGGAGGCGTCGACATGATCTGTACACACTGATAGAGTATTATGCATTATGTATTTGAGATTTTGGGATATGTCTGGTTGAGATAATATTTGATACATTTGAGTTTGAGATTACTTTATGAGATACATGATGTTTTAAAAATGAAAAATTGTTTTGAAAATTTATGTCGTTACAAGCTGGTATCAGAGCCTTCGTTTGAGGGATTCGGATGCACCCTCGGGCATATTTGAACTCTAACTGAGGTTTTGAGAAAAAATTTCATAAAAGAAACAATTTTTCTAAAAGAGTAAAAGATTTTTGAGAAAAGCAGAATGGAGCAGTGTGTACGATCAGCCAGCGCCCGAACGGTGATTTCTCAAAATACCCTTAAGTTATGTGTTATGAGATATTATGTGATATGTTATGCATGCTAGAGTAGGCTAGGTATTCATATCTAGGACTAGAGTGGCCTGATTTGTGATGCCTTAGCCTAGGAGATTACTGCTACTATGAGTTACTTCGAGAGTTAATAGGTAGCAACGAGGAGCTTATGAGTGGTTTACTGTAGGGTAGCCTGTATTCAGCGAGTTATAGTGTTCTTGTGATCTGGGATCCTAGGAGGAGGACTTAAGGTGAATACTATTGCGGTGTGGAAGGTAGTATAGGGCCAGTACTACTGGAAACACCGGATCAGTGAGCAGCCCAAGTAAGAATCCTTAGGGTACTAAGGAACAACTAGGGTTGGGTATCGAGTGCGAGTATACTCGAACGAGTCTCTGATTTCTTTTGTGTTGTATTTCAGAGACATCATGGTTGGGACACGCCACACACCAGAGAGAAGCAGAGTGAGTGACGAGGAGATTCGTCGGATGATTCATGGCGATGTGGCCGCGGCGATCCGGGAGGCCACTCCGGAGATGTTTGGGTCTATCAAGACCACAGTGATTGAGACGTTTAACGAGAGATATGTTGCTGTTACCGAGGCGACTGCTGCTGCAGCCACCACAGCCGTCGCTGCCGTGATGCCACAGGGGGGGTGACTCATTGATGTACCGAGAATTCAGCAACACGAAGCCACTAGAGTTTGATGGGACTCAGGATCCGATAGTCGCGATGAGGTGGATCTCTGACATTGATGGATGCTTATACACTTGTTCTTGTCCGGAGCATCTGAGGGTAGGGTTCGCGCTAAACCAGCTTCGCTTGGGAGCGAAGGACCGGTGGAAGTTTGTGACGACTGATTTCACTTCTACAAAGATTACAGCGGTGACCTGAGAGAGGTTCACCACCATGTTCTGAGATGAGTATGTTCCCCCGGTAGAGAGGGAATGGTTGGCCCAGGAGTTCTTGTCCCTCAAGCAAGGGACGGAGTCCGTGACTGTGATTACACGGATGTTTCAAGAGAGGGCGTTGTTTTGCCCTGAGCATGTGTCTACCGAGCAGCCACATATGAGCCAATATTTGAGCATTCTGAGGAGAGTAATTCGCGAGTTCGTGGCGAACTCGTCATACCGGACATTTGTCGAGCTCCAGGAAAATGCCCGGAAGAGGGAGATTGAGCTAGAGACTCGGGACAGGGAGGAGGCCAAGTCTCAAAGGAGGGGCAGGAGACCGGTTCAGTCACAGCCGGTAGCCAAGCGAGCAAAGCCCGCTGATTCGAGATCTGGGGGACAGAAGGGCTAGGCTTGTGGGAAGTGCAACAAGAAACATGAGGTAGTGTGCAGAGCAGGGGTGTGCTACAAGTGTCGCAAGGAGGGGCATTTTGCGAGGGATTGCCCCTAAGGGTTTGCAGTTTGCTTTCACTTCAACCAGACTGGCCATCAGAAGGCCGAGTGCCCACAGCTACTTCAGGGATCAACACATGGATCTACACCTGCTGCAGCTAGAGCTAACGAGGCCCGGCCAGTGAAGGCCGAGGCACCGAAGGCTCGCGGGAGAGCCTTTCAGTTAACAGTGGAGGAGGTCCACGCAGCGCCCGATGTCGTGGCTAGTATGTATTCTGTTATTTATTTATTCTGAGTTGGAGATATTGTGCTTATATTGTGGTATACATAAGTACTTTTCTTGTGAGTTATGTACCTGCTTTGGTGTTATTCTCTTCTATTCTCTTCACTTACACCTTACACTTCTGCTGAGTCTAACGAGACTCAGGTGCGGAGCCTTCCACTATCACTGTGGACCGAGACTACGCAAAGGTAGAACATCATAGAAACCATTCGAAGGGCGCCGAGTTTCATTATCAGTGTATTTTCGAGGGGTGAAAGGTGCATGTGGGGTTTTCGTATGCGGCTTAAAGCAAGCATTTCAGGCATTTCTTAATGAATAGCTAGATGGTCTCCATCGTCTAGGATCTATAGATAGAGACCCCTCGCCCAGCCTTCCCTCCAGTAAAAAATTAGTTCTTACCCCCGGGATTCCTGGGGCATGAGTTAAGCATATAGTGGATTTATCTTTCTTTCGATTGAGCGTCGGTACTTTTTGAAAGAAAGAGGGGATGATACGTGGCGTGGTATACCTGATCGTTTAGTCAACGAGACGTACGTAAGTCGACATAGCTCCATGTATATGTTCTTTTGAGGTAGAACCAATCCATAGAATGAAGTGAAATCTAGAGTAGGGCGACGAACATGGCGAAAGAGGGTTGTCTATCTAAAGCCCTTCTCTCGTCAATATATGAATTGTTTCATTATTCGTTATTTTCGGGTCTTTTCGTTGCCTTCACTTACAACAAGAAAGAACCACCAGTGTTTGGTGCAACACCTGCATTTTGGTGCATATCTCTTTCTTTCCTTGGGTCGAGATATCCCCGCCCTCCGAACCGGACGTGAGGGTCTCCCCTCATCTGGCTCTCTGCAGGGGAATCTCCACTCCCTGCTTCCCCTAATATCCTCCCTTTACCACATCATGGGGGTTTACAGGAGATCCCAGAGGCTCGCTCGGAAAGGCTGCTATACCATACCTTTTGACTCGGGTGCGAGTCAATCTTTTGTGTCATTAGCGTTTAGCCAGCACATCAGTATCCGACGAGAGGCGTTGAGTCGCCCTCTATGAGTTTCTATAGCTGATGAGCGAGCAGTTTATGCTACTAATGTGATTCGAGGATGCGTACTCGAGATTTTCGGTGTTGAGTTCCCGATAGATCTGGTACCGATTGCAATGGGGGATGTCTGTGTCATCGTGGGCATGGACTGGTTGAGCCAATTTGGAGTTGTTATAGTCTGTGAGCGACAGTTGGTGACCATACAAGACCCTAGTGGGGGAGTGCTTACAATGTATGGCGAGGGTACCCGATCTGGGTCAATATTTTGTTCAGATGCCAGAGCGAGACAGAGTCTACAGCAGGGCTGTAGAGGGTTTGTAGCCTATGTGATGGATACACGAGTTGCCGCGGAGAGGCCGAGTTCTGTCGGTGAGGTACCGATAGTGCGTGAGTTTCCGGATGTTGTCCCCGAGGAGTTGTCGGGTGTGCCTCCCGAAAGGCAGGTGGAGTTCCGCATCGATTTGGTTCCGGGGGCAGCGCCTATTGCCAAGTCACCTTATCGCCTTGCGCCACCAGAGATGCAGGAGTTATCCTCGCAGCTTCAGAAGTCGTTAAGGAAGGGATTCATCCGACCGAGTAGCTCGCCGTGGGGAGTGCCAATCCTTTTTGTCAAGAAAAAGGATGGTTCACACCGGATGTGCATTGATTATCGGGAGTTGAACAAGTTGATGGTCAAGAACCATTATCCGCTACCGAGGATCGACGATATGTTCGCTCAGTTGCAGGGAGCGTCTTGGTTTTCCAAGATAGACTTGAGATTTAGGTATCACCAGATGAGGGTGCGTGATGAGGATATCCAGAAGACGGTGTTCAGGACTCGTTATGGGCATTACGAGTTCGTGGTGATGCCTTTTGGGCTCACCAATGCACCAGCAGCGTTCATGGACCTCATGAACCAAGTATGCAGGCCGATGTTGGATCGATCGATGATTGTGTTCATCAACGATATTCTATTATATTCGAGATCCAGAGAGCAGCATGAGGAGCATTTGAGAGAGATCCTTGGAGTATTGAGATCGGAGAGGCTTTATGCCAAATTCTCCAAGTGTGATTTCTGGTTACGAGAGGTCCAGTTCTTGGGACATCTCGTTAATCAGAATGGGATATTGGTCGATCCAGCCAAGATTGAGGTTGTCATGAGTTGGGAGGTGCCGAGATCCCCCACCGAGATCAGAAGTTTTCTGGGGTTGGCTGGCTACTATCGGAGATTTACCAAGGATTTCTCTAAAATTGTCCTTCCCATCACCAGATTGACCCGGAAGGGCATTGCTTTTACTTGGGGTCCCGAACAACAGACCTCATTTGAGACTCTTCGCCAGAGATTGTGCAAAGCCCCGGTGTTAGCCCTTCCGGAGGGGATGGAGGATTTCGTGGTGTATTGTGATGCGTCTATATCGGGGTTGGGTGTGGTGCTTATGCAGAGAGAGCACGTGATAGCATACGTATTGAGGAAGCTGAAGCCTCATGAGACGAGGTATCCCACCCACGATTTGGAGTTGGGGGCAGTGGTGTTCGCCCTCAATATATGGCGCCATTATTTGTATGGGGTTCCATGTATCATATACACGGACCACAAGAGTTTGAAGTATCTGATGGATCAGCCCAACCTGAATATGCGCCAGAGGAGATGGTTGGATGTGGTAAAGGATTACAAGTGTGAGATCCTGTACCACCCGGGCAAGGCTAACGTGGTAGCCGATGCTCTGAGCCCCAGGGCGGAGAGTGCCCTGATTCAAAATATATGTATGAGGATGACGGTGATGACTCCGGTGTTGGATACCATTTGAGAGGCCCAAGCAGAGGTTCTGAGACCGGAGAACTGCAAGAGAGAGCGAGTGATTGGGTAGGTATCTGAGTTTGTTACCGATAGTCAAGGGCTTATGACCTTTCATGGTTGGATTTGGGTGTGTTTATGGGCGGGGCACAGAGCATACTGATGGAGGAGACGCACAGATCGAGATTCTCGATCCATCCTAGGGCCACTAAGATGTATTCGGACCTGAAGAGAGATTACTGGTGGCCCTGTATTAAGAGGGATGTTGCATGGGTAGTAGAGAAGTGCTTGACCTGTCGCCGGGTTAAGGCCGAGCACCAGCGTCCGCATGGCAAATTGCAGCCACTTAAGGTTCCCCAATGGAAGTCGGAACAAATTTATATCGACTTCATCACCAAATTTCCGAGGACCACGAGGGGTGTGGATGCAATTTGGATGATTGTGGACCGGCTGACGAAAAGTGCTCACTTCCTTGCTATCAGTGAGAGCTCTTCTGCGGAGAGGCTGGCAGAGATATATGTGAGAGAGGTGGTGTCGCGGCATGGAGTTCCGATCTCGATTGTGTCGGACCGAGATGAATGTTTCACTTCCAGGTTCTAAAGAAGTTCCACAAGGAGTTGGGTACGAGATTGCACTTCAGTACCACTTATCACCCACAAACAGACGGGCAGAGTGAGCGGACGATTCAGACGCTCGAGGACATGCTTCGAGCATGTGTTCTGGACTTCGGTGGAAGTTGGGACACATACCTACCTTTGGCTGAGTTCTCCTATAACAACAACCACCATTCGAGTATTGGTATGCCTCCCTTTGAGCTTTTATATGGGAGGAGATGTCGAAATCCCATCTGTTGGGGAGAGGTAGGGCAGCGAGTGATGGGTAGCACTGAGATAGTGCCTAAGATGACTGAGCAAATACAGCAGGTCAGACAGAGATTACTGACTGCCCAGAGCCGCCAGAAGAGTTATGCGGATAGGCGGCGATCCGAGCTCGAGTTCCAGGTTGGAGACTTTGTACTCCTAAAGGTATCTCCTTGGAAAGGAGTGATCCGATTCAGGAAGAGGGGTAAACTGGGGCCTCGATACATTGGTCCTTTTAGGGTAATCGCTAGAGTGGGCAAGGTAGCATATCGATTGGAGCTACCCGAAGAGTTGAGTCAGATTCATGATACCTTCCACGTATCCCAGTTGAGGAAGTATATAGCCGATGAGACGGAAGTAGTGCCACTAGGGGATATTCAGGTGGATGCGAGCTTAAATTACATTGAGAGGCCGATCGCGATCTTGGATCGGAAGATCAAGGTTCTGAGAAACAAGGAGGTGCCTCTAGTTCAGGTCTAGTGGCAACGTCGGAGAGGGTCTAAGTTGACTTGGGAGCCGGAGATAGAGATGCGCGAGCAACATCCAAAGTTATTTGCAGGGTGAGACATCGAGGGCGAAGTATGATTCTAGTGGGGGAGAATTGTAACACCCTGAAATTCAGGTATTCCTCTTTAATCATTCTTCTTTTCCAAGTTGTCAAAACTAGCCCATGGAAGGAAATTGTAGCAAATGGGTACGTTGGGCATACTGAAGAGTACATTGCGCATACTCATGAGCGTGCTCTTGACGCTGATTCTACCCAGTACGTTGGGCGCACCATAGTGTACATTGGGCGTATTGGGCTCAGACATGAAACCCTAAATGAGGACTGAGCACTATAAAAGGAACATTATGGCCTCTTTTTTAGCCTCCATTTCTAGAGAGTGAAACCCTAAGAGAGCAAACCGTTGTTCTAAGCTTGTGTGTGTGTTTTGAGCTTGTAGTATCATTGTGTGCTTGTGAAGAAGAGGAGAAGGCCATTGTGGAAGCTAGAGTTGGAGTGCAAGCTTTGGATCTGAGCTTTTCAGAGGTTGGGGCACCACTTGGAGGTAAAAAGCTCAAAGCTTTCTTCATCATTTTGGATTTGTACTTTATGGACCAATTTTTAGGGTTTTTGTCCCAAGATAGAGACTTTATGTGTAAATGATCTCCATAAGCCTTGATCTGACCCATTTCAGTGAAAAATGTGTTGTAGATCCATAAAAATCCAATTTTGGTCGTTAGTATTGAGTCATGCATGAGTTAAGGACTTAATGAGGAAAGAGGATAAGAGTTTGGAGTGAATGGTGACCTTTACAGCCATGCGAAGGCTTAAAGGTTTCGACTTTATGGGTTAAGAGGCATGAGAAGGAATAGATCTGGAATATGAGCTTGTATCTTAATCGATTCACACCAAAATCATTAAGTGCATGAAACTACGACTTACGTTGGGCGTAAATCTCAGAACGCGCAACGTAGGGATTGAGATCCCCGGTTTTGGATAGCCGGGGTACGCCCCGCGTACAGAGTTGGTACGCCGCACGTACTGCCCGTTGTTGACTTTCGTTGACTTTTAGGGTTTGGTTAACAATTGGACATTTGGACCATTGGAGGGGTAAAATGGTCTTTTCCCCTTCTAAGAGATTATAGGGAGGGATTAGTCTAGCCTTTGAGAATCTTTGTTAACTAGATGTAAATTACTTTATGTGATGAGGCGGAGGCTAGATCAGTATTCGAGTTCGAGACATTCTGAGATTACCCGAGGTGAGTCTTCTCACTGTACATTACCTAGAGTGGTATCTATGTACAGACCGGAGGGTCTTATGTGTATGTGTATGTTTGAGATTTATGTGTATTGTGTTATATATATGTTATGTGTTATATAGACCGAACCAGAGGGTCCAACGACTAATGAGGCCAGAGGGTCCTCGATCAGACCGGACCGGAGGGTCCAACGAGCTAGACCGGACCGGAGGGTCCAACGAGCTACGGGACTGGAGGGTCCCGCTGAGACACATTGACCGAAGGGTCATACAAAGTTATAGCCTCGAGTGGCTTATGTGCTGTATGTGGTATTTTGGGGAACTCACTAAGCATTTATGCTTACCGTGTTATGTGATATGTGTTTCAGGTACCAGTGAGGATCGCGGGAGGCGCCGGCATGATCTGTACACACTGATAGAGTATTATGCATTATGTATTTGAGATTCTAGGATATGTCTGGTTGAGATAATATTTGATACATTTGAGTTTGAGATTACTTTATGAGATATGTGATGTTTTAAAAATGAAAAATTGTTTTGAAATTTTACGTCATTACACCAACTTTTCATTAAGGAAAGCTGTTTTGACATGCATTTTCCATATTTCATAATCATGAAATGCAGCAATGGATAACTTAACCCTAGTAGACTTAATCTTCGCTACTGGTGAAAATGTCTCATCATTATCAACTCCCGAAGTTTGAGAAAAGCCCTTTGCAACCAGTCGCGCCTTATAAGTGTGTACATTACCATCCATTTCGGTCTTCTTCTTGAAGATCCATTTGCACCCGACTGTCTTACGACCTGATACATTTTCAACCAAGTTCCAAACTTGATTGTCATACATGGACTGCATCTTGCTGTCCATAGCCTCTTTCCATTTAGCAACCTCAGGGCATGCCATGGCTTTCGTGTAGCTGTTAGGTTCATCCATACTTACCAGTGTGTTATCACTGATAAGTGTATCACCTTCCGCAGTAATATGGAAACCATAGTAATGCTCAGGTGCATTCCTAACTCTCGTGGAACGCCTTAGAGGTATTGACTCGTCCGTCGAATCAACAGGAATTTCCTCCTCAGGTTGATTGCTAGGGTTTGAGGTTCCTTCACCACTTGACTCTTGAATTTCTTTAAGATCAATTTGCCTCCCACTGTTTCCTTGGCTTATGAACTCTCTCTCACAAAAGACTCCTCTCCTTGCTACAAAGACCACATTATCATCGGATCTATAGAAGAGGTAACCAAAGGATTTTTATGGGTAGCCGATGAAAATACACCTCTCACTTCGAGGTTCGAGCTTATCGTGAGTCTCGCGCCTCACGAAAGCCTCGCAACCCCAAATCTTGATGTGGTCCAAATTGGGAACTTTCACAGTCCACATCTTGTGAGGTTTTTTGGCAACCTTTTTAGTAGGGACTAGATTAAGAATATGGGTGGCGGTCTCTATGGCATACCCCCAAAATGAGATTGATAGCGAAGCTTGACTCATCATGGAACGAACCATGTCCAACGAGGTTCGATTACGCCTCTCAGCCACACCATTAAGCTGTGGTGTTCTGGGAGGTGTCAATTGTGAGACAATCCCACATTCCTTAAGATAGTCAAGGAACTTTGTACTAAGATACTCACCACCTTGATCGGATCGAAGCATCTTAATGTTCCTGCCCAGCTGATTCTCTACTTCCTGTTTAATCTCCTTGAACTTTTCAAAGGTTTTTGACTTATGCTTGATTAAGTAGATATATCCATATCTACTATAATCATCAGTAAAAGTCACATAGAAGCGGTTAGCATCCCTTGTGGCGGTTCTGAAGGGTCCACACACATTTGTGTGTACAAGATCCAACAAACCTTCACCCCTAGCACAAGAACTAGTGAAGGGTGACTTTGCCATTTTTCCAAGTAAACAAGATTCACAACTATCATCTGACTTCAAGTCAAATGACTCCAAGACTCCATCCTTTTAGAGTTGGCCTATGCGTTTCTTGCTCACATGTCCAAGACGACAATGCCATAATGATGCTTTATCCAAGTTAGTGGAAGAATCGATACACAACAGATTATTTCCTAGGTTATCAACAACCAACACAGTTTCATATACACCATCACAAGGTAATGCTTTAAAATAAAGAGCATTATTAAAGACAACATTAATACCACCACATTCATTATCAAATGAAAAAGTAAATCCTTGTTTGTACAAACCATGAAAGGAAATAATATTTCTTGCCATTTCAGACGAGTAACAACACTTATTCAAATCTAACACTAACCCACTACTTAGCAACAAAGAATAAACTCCAATTTTGGTGACAAGCAAAGCTTTCCTATTCCCCATGATCAAGTTTATCTTCCTATGCTCCACATTCTCACTTCTTCTTAAAGCCCTGCAAATCAGAACATATGTGAATACCACAACCTGTATCAAGGGCCCAAGAATTAGAATGGGGTAAGTTATTAGACAATATAGTGTAAATACCTGCATGGTTGGGTTTTACTTTCCCATCATTAACATCTTGTAAGTACTTTGGGCAGTTACGCTTCCAGTGCGCCTTTTCATGGCAATAGAAGCATTCAGCCTCTTTAGTGTTGGTAGAAGGAGTGACAGAACCACCTTTGGTTCTACTTGAAGAGGAGCCATCAAGAGACTTTCCCTTGGGTCCCTTCGAAGGGCTCTTCTTCTTCTTTCCTTTTCCTTGCCCGGTGACTAGAACAGGGCAGCGGTAGGAGTAGGAGTGGTAACAACTGATTTACCTTTAAGACCGGTTTCGGTTGTCTTCAAAAGTCCTTGGAGTTTGCTGAGTGTGACCTCCTCCTTGTTCACGTGATAGGTCATTCGGAATTGATCATAACAAGAAGGTAAGGAGTGAAAAATGATGTCAATTGCCAACTCCTCCGGAAAGTTCACATTCAACTTAAGCAGACGGTCCACAAACCTTTGCATTTTATGCATGTGGTCCGTGATGGGTTCACCATCCTTCATTCTGGTTGTTATCATGGAGGAGATTATTTCATATCGCTCTTGAAGAGCACTCTGATGGTATCCGTCCATCAAATCCTGGTGCATCTCAAAAGGATAAAAGTCCCTATAGGAATTTTGAGCTCTGTTGTCATCGTGGCTAACATGATACATGCCACTTCGGTAGCATCTCTCTCATGTGCCCTAAAAGTCAGCAATCTCCTCAAGAGTAGCAGTAGACTCATCAAGATCCTTCAGCTCCTTGTCGAGGACATATTCCTTGTCCTCATAGCGTGTGATCATCCTGATGTTCCTGATCCAATCATTGAAGTTGGATCCAGCGAAGATGACTCTCCCACAAAGGTTCATGAGAGAGAAGGAGTCGGTAGGGTTTGAGCCATAAGCAACATTGTTGGAAGACATATGAAAAAAAAAGAGACAAGTTTAGATTAGATATATAGATAGTCCTTAATAAGACACCCAAATGTAATATTAAGGCTAGGACCCAACACAATATTTTATAACTTAGAAGAGGGATGCCGTAATCCAAACTATAAAATATTTGAAGGTAGGTGAATGACGATTCACCAATTTCCACCATGAAAATGAAATGTATTACTAGGTTTTAATTGGTTTTGAAACTCCTAGATTCTTTTCAGATTCATTGAACTTTTCAATGGAATGTTTCAATATCGATTGTGCCCTTCAAGTTTTGTGACTGGGATACCGAGGATCACAAAACAAGGTGTGAATAACCATGCAAATTACTTGGTACTCTTAATGTTTATCACCTAATCGATGTGCCGGTTAACCACACGCGCTCCACCGATCTATGATAAACCTTAAGCCACCCTTTGCCAACCTTGTTAAATCCAAGTTAGTGTGCCAGTTAACCACACACGCTCCACTAACGACTTAAGCAAGGTGCAAAGTGTAATTTCATGGATTAGCACCAAATTCATATTTTCCTAAAGTAACTAAGATTGGGAATTTATAAAAAAATTTAGTTACTTTATAATCATTATACTTTTAATGAGGATTAAAGTCATTGTCCTACCCATTCGGCTAACGACCCTCCACTAGTCAAGGAAGTGGTGAGTGAGAGTGGACGCCCATTAAGCTGTCATTTTATAGGCAACAACCTTATACCCCCCCCCCCCCCCTTATAGACCGGCTTCGTGAATGAGGCATACTAACGGTAAAACGACTTGTTCTTATATATATATATAATTAATTAACTTATAATATTATAAGTATAATGGTTAAATTTTAACTTTTAAAATTCTAGGGGTTGGAACTAAAGTTTTCTAAAGTGAATTTACATGTTCCAAAACTTGAGGACAAATTTTGTAACTTTCAAAACTTTTCAACTTCATAACTTATGAGTTAATGATTTATTAAAATGAAGATTCTTCATATTATGTAACTTGTGTGCTATTTAATGGACTTAAAAAATACTTTTGGCAATCCATAACTTGAGGACAAATTAGGATTCCATTAAAACACATCAAAATCAAGAATTAAACTAACAAACTATTTGCAAATAATTCCTATGAACTTCTAAACTCATAAGGTATGAACATTCATATCAACAATTTCAAGACTCATAAATAACACATACAAACTTGAAATTTTGATAATAACTATTGTAAATGAATTAGCATAACCATTACACCATCTAAAATAGGTTTTATAAGACCAAAACAGTTTAGGGTAATGTTTCTAGTCCATTTCCAGCAACAAAACTCAAAAAACTGCACTCTGGGCCTCCTACTCGTCGAGTGCAAGAACCAACTCGACTAGTAGGATGAAATAACACATGGACTCATCGAGTCCCCCCTTGGACTCGGCGAGTTTACTCAGCAGAATGCAGAAAACTTGAGTTTTTTCAACAATTTAAATCAAGTATCAAGAAAACAAGCCTAGACTCTGATACCGCTAAAGGGTTTTGAGCATTGTAACACTCCTAAGGTGTATATGCAACCCTAGAAACCTTGGATCTATGTTTTACTAAGATACATGCAAATTTGATTTTTCCAAGGTTCTTAACCTATCTAGCGTGGCATGGGGAACTTGAAATATAAAAGCTAGTAGGAGAACATACCTTTCTTGTTGCTTGGATTCCTTGAGAACCTTGTAAGAATAACACCCCAAATGTGATGCTTCAAGTGTTTCACACAACACCACAACTCTTGGAATAACTTTGAGAGAAGTGTACACACACTCAAAATCGGCTAGCCCTCTTGTTCTATCCTTAGTGCCGATTTTGCTAGCCATGGAGCTTCTTATATAGTGTGCCACATTTAGGGTTACTCCATGTAAACCCTAAAGTGCATGGCTTTTCATATTCCATGATCCAAGGGTTCATAACCTCCATGGACTATCCATGAAACACCTTATGGGTTTTAGCCCAATTTAATAAACCATAGATCATTAGCCTACTATATAAGAATAGATGATTTACACAATCAACTCCATATATTTAATTAGTCTCATTTTGATCACAAAATTAATTCTAAATTAATTCTTGATCAATACTAATTAAATAATATTATTATTAATATATTAAAACTTATAATATATTAATAAACCATAAGTGTCATCTTTCTCATTTAGTCTATCCAAGTGTCATGATGTCATGCAACCCAAATGGACCATGCCAATCGAGTCAAGTACATTCCATAAATAATTATGAACTTAGACACCTAATACAACATAAACCACAAACAAAATAGAATGGTCAAAATGTACATACCAAATATAATTACCATTGAACGTGCACACATTGGACCATCAAACCACCCAATAAATCGACATTTGGATCCCTTCAATATTGAAGAAACAAAAGAAGATCGTAACATGTAATGGGAGATTTATGCTGAAATCCAAAAAAAAAAACCCTTTGCGTACCTCAGTAGGGCATCCCCAGAAGCGTCTACCTGGATTTTTGTTAGTCCATGCGGTGCGAACTATGGCCATTTTACCACAAAAACAAAGCACCATTTTTTATTTTGATTTCTTGAAGAAATCGAAGACAATCGCTTTGTTGAAGAAGATACAGTTGAGAACGACGACAAAGAGGGATTGAGATTCGTTCTTATAGGATTCTTTTATTAATATAAAATAAGGGGCATAAATAAGAAATGACCAAAATACCCCTAATTTGACTAGTCAAACATAACTTAACAGAGGGAAATAGACGGAAGTTGACTTGGTGCTGGCCCAAACTTTTTTTTGGACAAAAAATGACAATTTTGAGTGATAGGAAACGAGAGGACCATTTGTTGCAGTTTTGTCTTCTGTAAACTTCCCATTCATTCCATTGTTCCACTCTCACTCCGTAGTCTGTACTCTACAGTCTACACGACGCTAGCTGAAAATCAACAAAGAAAAACGTCGGCATATTCTCCTTCCCAGCACGCCGTTGCTCCTCTGAGGTCGTTGCTTCCCATCTCGCCGGTACGCCTTCTGCTCCCCAAGTCACCGCCTTCTTCCCATCTCACCGGACACTAGCCCTCATCTTCTGCCAAGGTTAGTTCTGCCTCCCCTTCCCGGTGTATAGTTCGTATGAGGGATTTTAGGGATTTGATTTCTGAGGGATTTTAAGCATATGGCATATGTTAATCTGATATGAGGGATTTTAAGCATCTGATTTTTTATTTGATTTCTAAGCTTATGTTAATCTTGTGCATCTGATTTCTAAGCATATGTGATTTGTAGTATGGACTTGTAGTTATTGTGTTTGATTTCATCCGTTTTTCTATGTAGATGAAAGACATGGACAATCTTCAAATATAAAAGGATGGAATTATGCATCCATAATCCGTCCATGTAAAATGATTCTCTTTTTATTGATGGTTAGGTGTGTAATGACATATTTAACCTTGCACATTGATCATTGTAGGCCCAGTTTAGGGGTATGGCTAGGATTTTTGGTGTGGCATGCATTGAGATAACTTGGGGTTTTTGAGTTTTTGACATAACAAAGGTTAATATGCCTATTTGTTAACTAATTGTGGAATAAAACAAACCATTTTTTGTGTATCTATATCATGTTCTTCACATCTTTTAGGTATTTCTAGTTTATGGAGTTTATCAAGAAACCTCCACATTAATCAAACAAATATTCTTCCAAAAAAGAAGCAATGAGTCATTCAATTAAGTACCAAAAAATGTTTCTTCCCATTCGGTATGTTAAAAGTCTAAACTGGTTTGTTATTAATGGTCATTAATTGGTCCAGTTTAGAGGCATTAACAAGTTCCTTTTTCTATTGCATTACATGTCTCACATTCAGTATCCCCATCATGGAAGAAGCCAAATTTTTCTTGAAAATGGATGAAATCAAACATAAAATAATTAATTCATGATGGGCTTTTGTAGTATGATGATTTCTAAGCTTATTTAAACTTGTTAAGTTATTATAGACTTGTAGTATGATGATTTGTTGTACTTGTTAGTTGTTATTTCTTTGGTTACAGAATGTTGGATTTAGCATTTGCCCATGTTTGAAGGTATCTGCCAAATTTAATCCGAGAGTAGCTCTTGGTGGTGGTTATAGTTCGTTTTTATGAGTCTTGGCTAACGTGAGCCAAATGTGTTTTTGTAGTTCATTTTGTAAATTATCATGTTTATCTTTTATAATCTTTTTTGGTTAATTAGTTGAATATTTTGATTTTTGACAACCAATAATATTATATAATATTTAGTTTTTTTTGGCCATTAGACCTCATTACATATTTTATTATTCTTGTTCAGTTTCGAATTGGTGATTTTTTTGGGATTTCATTCGTTTCGACTATTGCTCAAACCCAATTGTGATTTGATAAGATGATATAGTACAAGCAAAACATTAAGCAAAATCAGTGTTTCTATTTTTCTATTATGAATGAAGAGAAAATTGCAAATTTAACCAAATACATTAATTATTTTGTGGAAAATAGCAAAAAAAAAATCAAAATTGCATTTTTAGCCACTAAAATCGCAGATGGGAATAAGCCATATGCGATTACGTCTTCTCATCTGGGAACGTACAAGTGGTTTTTTAGTTTTTTATTCGCTGTATATATACTCCTTTTCCAGCATAAAATCGCAGATGGACATAGTCCATCTGCGATTTCCTCTTGTTTTCATCTGCGATTTTATGTTGTTGTTTTTTTAACTGCGAAATTGATAAGGTTTGACTACGAAACAACCTTATTATATATAATTTTTTTCAAGAAATTATCATTTTTGTTGTTATTTCGTTGGAAAATTTGTTTAAAACCTCTTTAAAAAAATGTATAAATATTTGGTTTGCCTTCTAACCGGTGGGGAAGAGAGTTTCTCTAAAAAATATAATGAAAAATGAAAAAAAAAAACGTTTTTATACTAAATCTCTACGAAATCACAGATGGAATACACAAAATCGCAGATGGAAATGTGAAATCGCAGATGGACTTAATCCATCTGCGATTTTAAGGGCTAATTTTTGGCTATTTTCCCCAAAATAATTAGTATATTTGGCTAAATTTGCAATTTTCTCATGAATTAATACAGAATTTTATTACAAAATTGATTGTTGAAGGGTAACGATAAAACATAGTTAATCAAAGATTTATTTACTTTTAATTTGTATTGGAACTAAGAGATTGTCAAAAATAATTTTCCAAACTTGTAATTAGTGTACGACTATGTTGCAAATGTTTTTAATGCTGATGATAGTGTAAGTGAACACAAAGTAGAAGGGTATGTTTGAAGCATAAAGAAAAAAAAAAATTGAAAAAAGGTATATGTTGAGAGTGGGATTTGAACCCACGCCCTTTCGGACCAGAACCTTAATCTGGCGCCTTAGACCAACTCGGCCATCTCAACTTTTGTTCGGTCTAATAGACTTTCTCATAATAATTATAATGTATTATTCTTAAGGAAAAATGATACTTTATTACAGCAATATGTGTATACATATATACACATTTAACCCATACAACTATAATAATATTTAAAGATGTATACAATATAACGTTAAGATTTGCAAAACTAAAATGTAAGCTACGCCAATAACCATGTGCTACATGATACAAATATACAAGTAGACGATTTGGATTTGCTTACATTAGTAACTCATCCTTAGCAAACCATTTTGGAATTGATTTGGCATTTCGGTGCCAAATATGTACAATCATGAGGACAAGAGTGGGCCTTGGCCATCCATATAAAATTAAGGTTATATATATATATATATATATATATATATATATATATATATATATATATATATATATATATATATATATATATATATATATATAGATAGATAGATAGAGAGAGAGAGAGAGAGAGAGAGAAAAAAAACTAGGTTCAAATGTGGATTGACATCTATTGTGCGGACGTATGGACAATGCTATTCTGTGAGAATGACAAAGAAAATATGTTGTTTGATAATGTGAATACATTCAATCTTACATAACTATTGTCATTATCACACATTCTCATTAATTAAACCGTCTATAAAATTACTAATAATGAAAATGAGTGGAAAACGATGTGTGAGAACAAAAATGAATAAGAATTACTAAGAATGCATGAAAATGACAATAGTTATGTGACGTTGAACGCATTCACATTACTAAACAACCTATTCTCTTAGTAATTCTTATAGAATAGCATTGTCCATACGTCCGTACAATAGTTGTTCATCCACATTATAATCTAGCCTTATATATATATATATATATATATATATATATATATATATATATATATATATATATATTAAATAAAATGAATTAGGATTTTGATATGACCTATTTCATTTAAAACTTGAAATTAATAGAAAAGTATACATTGTTATCTATGTTTATTATGATGGGTTTTGGTCATAAGACATCCTATGTGCTCATACAAACCCTAATGCTTGGATCTAGGTTTCTCTATTGTACATGCTTTGAATCCAAGACTATAAACCCTAATTCTAGCATATGGAAATCAATATTAACATATAATTAGGTTTAAGATATTACCTTGATTGTTATGTAGCAATAACAATCCCAATTCCTCCTTTGAATTGACTTTGGAAGGCTTAGAGTCACAAGTGTCACTCCTCTAATGGTTCACAAACACCATAAGCAAGAGGATGAAGAGGAGAGAGGATGGAGGCTGCCCAAAACGTGTTCTAACCCTAGAAAAGAAGTTCCCCCACGTTTTTGAGCCTTAAGGGTTCTATATATAGTGAGGCTATTAGGGTTATCTAACAAGGAAACCCTAATTTGGTTGCTTAAGCCCTAAGCAACCCATAGACTCCTTTAATCAAGCCCATGGACGATTTCCTTATGGGTTTCCCCATAGAATTCGTCTACCTCTTGATTTAAGACAATCCATGGCCCAAATTGCAATTATCTTATAATTACAATTTCAGTCCCTTAAGTTTAATTAATCTCTTTTAGTCACAAACTAATTACCAATTAATTATTGACTAATATTAATTAAACAATATGATTTCTCCTTTAATATATTATTCCCATAATATATTAATAAATCATATTTAATCCTTTCTCTCCATAATTCATCCTATCAAGTTGCTTTGGTGAAGGCAACCCAAAAGGACCATGCACCATCGGGTCAAGTACATACCAAAATAGTTGTGGACTTAGACACTAATCCAACAGTCTCCCACTTGGATAAGTCTAACAACTATTCTGCGTATGACTTCAAATCCTGATCTGCAATCGTAGCTTTCCAAAGCCGCTGTCAACTCTGATCCTATCAGATACGCATGTCCTTAGATAAGGGATCATATATTCCTCCATTCTAGATATCATATGAGATATGATTTCAAATCATTCTCTTTGTACTACTTCTCGATTTCTGATTTATGACGACAGACTAATTGAACAAATCAAATTAGCCCTAGCCCAGCCGAGCATTTATGTTTGTCATCACTAAACCATCGAGGGGCCCAAAGATATCGCTTTTATCCTACTTTGGATAAAAGGAACGGATAAACTTTGATACAATGTTTGCTTGTACTCACGTACCGAATCACACACAACAATATGTTTTATAACACCAAGCTACTGGTGCGTTTACATATTATCAATGTGCAACCGATTTGCAAGATACAACTCACACATCTCGGTTTCAAGAATATAAGATGTTATCGTCTCACCAATCACTCGTGATACAATCCATGGAGTGATTCAAGTGAGTGTGAGTTTAATCCAATGCTCAAATCATATTCATAAGCACTCATGAACGTTGTAACAAACATTTGCTTATGTCTAATACTCTTTTAGACAATCCACACACCAATTCACGACAGTCTTCATTCATATCTACTTCCAACATATGAATGACTGTGGCCCGTTCGAATAATTCGATTATTCTTAATAAACTCAATTATTCTGGAATTCAAAACATGCAAAGTGAAACACAAGAATAATACTAATCCCATATGGCCTCAAACCTTTGAGTATAAATAAAACGCCTTTTATTTATCACCATATTGATTACTCATTATTTGTCGTTTCGGGTAATCAACTCCTTACTTGAATTAAAACACTTGTCCCATGCTCCTAGCATGCACACAATGTTTACCTATGGTTCTTAGTTTGTGAAATAGATCACATTGAACACATTTCCAATCCTTCTCATTTCACAACTCCAAATCCGTTTTTCATAAGTTAAAGAATATCAAATTCTTGTTACTTATAGAATATGCTAGATTCTAACATTCCATGCAACTATCCTTTCGTAATGTCACTGCACCAAAGTCACAAAGACCATTACCAATGATATTACAAAGTCTTCTATCGGAGATTGTTACAAGACAATTCCTTAGATATGATGTCTCTCACTCAAAGTACATTCCTTGAACATCCTTTTGCATAGAAGTTTCTAATCTAGTCATAGATTTCTCAATATTCAATTCCCAATATTATGACAACTCATTCTTAATAGAATCTTATCTATTCGTAATGATGTCGATACGGTCCATCCAATATGGAAACATTTCCATATTTTCCAATACTATACTTCCAACTACTCACAAGCGACCAATCCTCGTCGAACTATGGGTTGTCCTTTGATAGTTGTTTAATTGTTTTAGTCTAAACCGATTCTAGTCCTTTTTCCCTCTAAATGTGCTCGACATTTGGAAAATTTTAGAATGGTCAAACATTAAGGCATTTGCAATCGATCCTATACCCGAAGCGTATGGGACACGACGCATAATGCTTTATTTGCTATGTTCTCAAAATTCGAATTGTGAAGAGGGATGCCGTAATCATAATCGAAATTTTAAGAACACACTTTGTACCTTTGACTAAATTTTATTAACATTTCTCAACCTAAACCTTTAGATTTGAAATGAAGCATAATATTCTCTCCCTTAATTATAGCAAAACAACTCTTCAACTATTGCGACTTTGCAAAGTATAACTCTTGTTTTCTATAATTAATATTGCTAACCTTGCAATACTTTCCTTAATAATCATACAATCATAACTTTTATGCTTCCACTATCTTGATGATTATTATAAAACATAACACTTATGCTCCCACTAGCTTCGACATGTATTCATAAACATCTTAACTTTCAGAAAAACAATGCTTATTGAATTTCTTAAGTTCATGTTTCTAATACTTAGTGCTTTGATAATCTTTTATCAAGGTTTCTTGAACTTATACACATTTGCCTTCGATAGTCCATATGTGTGTCTAAACAATTAAGACTAATTGCCAAACCTCACAATTCAAATTATGGAAAGGGATGTCGTAAGCATAATTGAATTCGAGAATGCAATTTTACAATCACTATCTTCTTAAAATCTGTCTTAGTGAAAGCATTTCCTCACAATCATTTTCATGAAGGAGGAAATCTTATGACACTTAGATTTAAATAGTGTATTTGTTCCTATCCATGTGAATTTGTCAAAACCAAAGTTTACGACAAATTCAAACTCTTATGGATCGAACTTTCTTGATCTCGATTTCTTGCCTTTATGGTAGCACAGCTGCCCACCATGTCTTCCGAGTAGTTAAGCAGCTCACCCTTTCCTATCAATGTACCTTTCATTGATTAAGGTGTTTTGCCTTTTATGCGTTCAAAATGAGAACTCATAGAACTCACATGCATAATTAACTCGATTGGATTGGCACAGAATCAAAATAATGTCAACACGATAGGTTGTAAACCTCAACTCGTGTGCTAGTGATGATCGATAAGTTTTATTTGATTTGTTCTTGAAACCTTTCAAGACCATTAAGACTCCCAATGACTCCTTGACATATAAGATTCTCTTGTCAAAAACCATTTCTTGACAAACAAATATTCAAGAGTTAGTGTAGCTTTTATGAAAACACTTCATAAATTGGTCCTAGTTGGTCTTTGTCTTATCCAAGACATCACAACTTTCCACATTTAATGAAAGTTACAAACCTTCTTAATACCTTTCACTTAATGTCACAATCTTAACTTTAAGACTTGTTATTGGAACGAAGTATGATTGACTTATTGATTTAACCATTTCTTCAATTCTTGATTCCTCTTCTTAAACATACAATTGTACTAAGACTCACTTAGAGGATCAATTGAGATGTGGTTCTTAATCATTAAGACCTATCATAAAACATAAAAGGTACTCTCCCTTCTTCTTAGAATGGAGAAACTTTTATCTTTCTGCCTACTTGATTCTTCTTATTCGTTCTGCTATTGATCTAAACCCTTTAATCAATTCAGAATTACACTTAATCTTGTAAGTATAATCATATTTACTAAGCCTTTAGTAAATCATGACGAATATCTGTGTTACTCTTATGGTGGACTTGATCAATACACAACTTTGTATACTCGATCTCCTAGTCCTTCACTTGACTCTTTGTCAACAAATTAGTCTAATTTCCAAATACGAAATTTCTCATTCATCGTGCAATCAAGTTGCATGATTCCAAGTTTCTGTCCAATTGAAACTTGGGCGATGAGAAACTCTCCCTATTTGGTAAATTCTCAACTTTCCATAAATAACACAATAAGAACCAAATCCATTATTGCTAATAATAGAAACATTTTAGCATCAATTTTTCATACACGCCATTGCAAGGATAAATAAATAAACTAAAATCAAAATTTATTTTATTGCGGAAAAATTTGTCCTTACAATGCAATTCTTTGAAAAACTATGCTAATACATCTTTCTTAGCAATCTAATTCTAACTCTAAGTAGTAGCTCAAGAATCTAATCTTCGAGAAATGCGATCGAAATCCATTTCTTCACGGATAGATTTTGCTCACTTCTTCCCTTAAGATTCCTTTCTTTTCTTCGATCCTACAAAACATCAATTGTAATCTCATCACATTATGTATTAAGAATCTAGAATAGAAGCCTAAAAGAGTTAATCAATGGATTTTACCTAAAGCAGAGCCATACGTTTTGACTCTCCCATCTCTTAGATCTCTTAGGTAAATGGGGCAGCTTCGTCTCCAATGCCCCTTCTCTTGGCAATAAAAACAAATAGACTCTTTTGGAACAGCACATGGAACTACTTCAGACATCGCCTTTCTCTTATGATCAAACTTTTCGATCATTGCATGTCTTTCATTTTCATTGTCTACATCCATTGAGCTCTCGAAGGTAGATTCACCAATCAACATTGCTTTTGTATTGCGCCAAACCATTGCTGATTCAGCAGCAATAAGCATATAGGTGAGATCTATAAGGGCCACGTCGTGGTTCACCATATAGTACTCTCTTATGAACTCACTATACGAGTTAGGATGTGACTGAAGAACCCAATCAACAGCCATCTCCTCACCGACAACAGATCCCATCATTCTTAGTCTATCAATGTGCGACTTCATCCCTAGGACGTGTGCACACACCTACTTTCCTTCTTTATGTTTACTTGCCAAAAGGGCTTGAGTGATCTTGAACTTTTCAAGCCTTTGAACTTGTGGGTTAGGGAGAATAATTGGAGGAGGAGGAGGAAGTGAAGCATGATCTCTCGTTCCTCGATCGAATCGTGGAATATCATCTTCATATGGAATGCTTGTTCCATGGGATTTGAGAAGACCATAGTTGTCAAACTTTGACATCTACAATACGGGAGAAAACGAATTCAAGTTAGTTGATTGATTGAGTCCTTAGTAAATCACCCAAATGAGATACTAAGGCTAGGACCCAACACAATATTCTACAACTCGGGAGAGGGATGCCGTAACCCTAATTGCAGAATATTTGAAGGTAAGTGAATGACGATTCACTAATTTCCACCATGAAAAACGAAAAAGAAATTTAAGTTTTAAATCTATGAAAACTCCTAGATCCTTTGAGATTCATTGAACTTTCAATGACATGTTTAAATCTCAATATGTCCCTCCTGTTTGTGACTGGGATGCCGACGATCACAAAGCGGGTGTGAATAACCATGCAAACTTACATGGTGCACTCACATGTTACGGTCACCTATTCGATGTGCCGGTAAACCACACACGCTCCACCGAAATATGACAAACATTGAGTCACCCTTTGCTACCTTTGCTTAGACCCATTTAGTGTGCCGGCAAACCACACACGCTCCACTAACGTCTTCGCAAGGGCACAAAGTGTAATTTCATGGAATTGCATCAATTCACTTTTGCCTAAGTAACTAAGATTGGGAATTTTATGAAAACATTTAGTTACTTTAATAATTCATTATACTTATAATGGAAAGTTTTGTCCTATCCTACCCGTTCGGCTAACGACCCTCCACTAGTCAAGAGTGCGGTGGGTAAGAGTGGATACCCATTCAATCGCCATTTTATAGGCAATTTCCTTAAACACCCCTTATAGACCAGCTTCGTGAATGAGGCCTACTAACGGTAAGACTGACTTTTACTCATGCACATATATAATGTTAGACTTTTAATGTTATATATATATATATATATAGTATAGGGTGTATTTTACACTTTTAAAATATTAGGTGGTTCAATTTAACAATTATACTTTTAATTCAATTAAATTGTAAGCCTAAACTTTTATGGATTTATTAAATCTCTATTAATTATACACCTTAATTAATTAATAAAACCATAAGGGTGTGATTTGAACTTTTTCAAAACTATACTAGTTTTAGAATTTAACATTCCTAATTAAACTTTTAATCAACTTTTAAATTCCAAAACTTGAGGGCAAGTTTTGAAACATTTCAACACATTAGGGTTTAGAATTTAAATATACATCAAAATTAAACCATTTAATCAAAATTTAAATTCCAAAACTTGAGGGCAAGTTTTGAAACCTTTTTCAAAACATTAGGGTTTCAACTATTTAAATTTCAAAAATAACAAAACTTTTGGGTTCAAATTTAAACTATAAAACCTAAGGGGAAAATGTGAAACTTTTCATAACATAAGGATCAAATAACAAATAATCTAAATTAACATTTAATTACATAATTATCCATATTTGATTTATTTAATGATTTCTTGCAAAACAATTTACCAATTAAGTCAAAATAATTAAACAATTATCTTATTAATTGATAGATATCTTCTATTAGATCAAAATTATAGTCAAATATATCATATAATCGGATTAATATTGATCTAACATGATAAGGTAACTATCCCAATGCAAAAACAGCAAGAAATCCCGAGATTATCCTCATCTGACGAGTTGACTCGTCGAGTCAGGCTTGGACTCGTCGAGTCACCTTGGACTCGGCGAGTTCAGCTATGGACTCGGCAAGTCCAGCCTCCAGAAACCCAAAAAAACGAATTTTCCAGATATCTAATGCATCAATACAATTGAAACCAAGCTAGGCTCTGATACCACTGATGGGTTTTGGTCATAAGACATCCTATGTGCTCATACAAACCCTAATGTTTGGATCTAGGTTTCTCTATTGTACATGCTTTGAATCAAAGACTATAAACCCTAATTCTAGCATATGGAAATCAATATTAACATATAATTAGGTTTAAGATATTACCTTGATTGTTATGTAGCAATAACAATCCCAATTCCTCCTTTGAATTGACTTTGGAAGGCTTAGAGTCACAAATGTCACTCCTCTAATGGTTCACAAACATCATAAGCAAGAGGATGAAGAGGAGAGAGGATGGAGGCTGCCCAAAACGTGTTCTAACCCTAGAAAAGAAGTTCCCCCACGTTTTTGAGCCTTAAGGGTTCTATATATAGTGAGGCTATTAGGGTTATCTAATAAGGAAACCCTAATTTGGTTGCTTAAGCCCCAAGCAACCCATAGACTCCTTTAATCAAGCCCATGGATGATTTCCTTATGGGTTTCCCCATAGAATTCGTCCACCTCTTGATTTAAGACAATCCATGGCCCAAATTGCAATTATCTTATAATTACAATTCCAGTCCCTTAAGTTTAATTAATCTCTTTTAGTCACAAACAAATTACCAATTAATTATTGACTAATATTAATTAAACAATATGATTTCTCTTTTAATATATTATTCCCATAATATATTAATAAATCATATTTAATCCTTTCTCTCCATAATTCATCCTATCAAGTTGCTTTGGTGAAGGCAACCCAAAAGGACCATGCACCATCGGGTCAAGTACATACCAAAATAGTTGTGGACTTAGACACTAATCCAACATATTAGACTCAATTTTAGATTTTAATGATGGAAGATTACATCGTATGCAACTTAAAATAAACAATTTAGTTAAGAATGCATATATAGTTACATTTTGCTATTGTTTGAAGAATTTTGCCACTCGTTCATATTTTGTACATTATTTGGCATACCCTAAAACAAAATCTTGGCTACATCTATGTTTACAATTTAGTAAACTTATCCTTAGTAAAATCTCATATTTGATTCATTATTGTATATATATCCTGTATGGGTAAAATTCTTGTAACAACAATCAATATTTTTCATATTTTTTCATTTAGACAACCAATGTTTTACAACCCTTTAACGATTTAACATAAGAAGAATAAAGGTAACTATATTTTTTAATAGGTCTACTTTGTCTTTGTAAGCTTCAATAATTTCCCATAACTTCTGTTGCATTCTATTTAGAAATATATACTACAAATACAATCATATAGTGCTTACATAACAAAAAGGCCTAGAATAAATGGGCTACACTAATTAATAAAATACAACATATTTCACAACATAAAGAATACGTTTAGAGTAAGCAATAATATCTCGAGATAGAGAGGTGAAGATCTGAATACCATAATCTGAAGTGCCACGTATGTAACGTAATATGCGTTTGATAGCTATGAAATGAGGCTCACGAGGATCATGCATGTAGAGACATATTTGCTGAACTACATAGGTAATGTCTGGGCGAGTGAACGTGAGATATTGAAGAGCTCCAACAAGACTATGGTATAACTTGGGGTCTTGAACAGGGGGTCCGGAGCCATCAAATTTGGCAGCCAAATCCACTGGAGTGGAAACCGGTTTGCAGTTGGTCATGGGGGCATGATCAAGGATTTTATTGACTTATGTTTGTTATGAAAAGAAGAGTCCATTGGTAGTTCTGGTAATGGATACACCCAAGAAGTAATGAAGATCTCCAAGGTCAATCATAGGAAACTCAATAGATAAAACTGACATAATGGTGGACAGAAGTAGTGGATATGACCTTGTAAGAATAATATCATCCACATATAATAGCAAGTATGCAATATGAGATCCCTTCCTGTAAATGAATAAATAAGAATCACACTTGTTGTTAGTAAAACCAAGTGTGGTAATAAACATAGTGAATCGCTGAAACCATGCACATGGAGCTTGCTTGAGACCATATAAGGATTTCTGAAGGAGACAAACATTATCTGGATTGGAACGATCCCGAAATCCAAGGGGTTGCTGCATGTAAACTGTCTCCTGTAAGTGACCATGAAGAAATGCATTATTCACATCAAGTTGTCGAATTGACGACTTATGAGTGACTGCGATGCTGAGAACAATATGAATGGTGGTTGGTTTGACAACCAAACTAAACGTTTCGTCGCAATCAATGTCGGGTCTCTAGCTTCTACCATTAGCAATAATTCACACCTTATAGATAGACAAAGATCCATCCATATTAAGCTTCTTTTTAAAGAGCCAAATGCAATTTATAACATTGGCACCTAGTGATCATGGAACCAAAATCCACGTGTTGTTGGAGATAAGAGCAGAATACTCCTCTTTCCTTTATTAAAGCCAATTAGGATCTTTAAATGCATGTAAATAGGTGTGAGGTAGAGGAGAGGAGGAGTTAACATTGAAGTTGCTTCCAAGCTCCAAGTTCTTGTACCAACTTCTTCTTCTTTAAGTACATCGCTAAAGCACACAAATAAGCTCAAAATACACTCTTCTCACTTAGGGTTTGCAAGAGGGACGTTTTCAAGGATGGAGGCTGATGAGGGTATGATAAATGATGCAATAATGATGCTTATATATGGACCAAACCCTAAAAATTAGGGTTTGAGGTTTTCTCACGTACGTCCTGCATATGCGGTGTATGCCCAACGTATTAGGGTCCACCCCAGTACACTCAGCGTACACAACGTACAACCAACATACTACCCTTTAGTCCAAAATCACCAAAATGCCACTTTGGGCCATTCTTGCAAACTTTCTCAAGCCTAAGGGTCAAAATGCAATATTCTTTCATATATAAGGTTAAAAATGAAAATACCTCATCATCGGGATGTTACAATAAGAGAGACATCTTTTTATAATATTGGAACTTAAAAGTGTATCAGTTACATGGTTGTAGAACCCGATCAAATCAATCGAATATTGTGTAAGTTATCCGGACTTGGCCTCTAACTGAGGCGAGTTTGACAAACTCGCCTAAAAGACTCAGATATTAATCCAATTCGGTTAAAGTATGACCTATTAAACACAATATATTCAGCTGCATAATTTTTTTTTATTGGAAACCCGGGTTGAACCAGCAAAAATCTAATAAAAAACCATTTTTCAATATCAGAAACTTATTTGGAAACTTGCCAACAAAGACAAACTTACCGAACAATACTCTCAACATCGCAAAAAGGCATTTGCAAGGAAGTTTTTGGGGTTTAGTCCCTTTAGAACATTTCACAATCTTTACTATTTATAAAAGCGGAGACACTTTTTTGTTTATTCTCACCATCGATATGGGATGAATACATTTTAATCAAACTCTTTTATTTATTTGTCAATAATTTCATCTTGTTAAATCATATATTAGATAAATAAAATAAATAATTGTTATATAAAATTTTATTATTCTATAAAAAATTTCAATAATTTTATTAGTCTATATATATATATATATATATATATATATATATATATATATATATATATATATATATATATATATATATATATATATATATAAGAATTCATTTGACACGAACATAATTTTGTGAGACCGTAAGATCAAATCTTTTTAGTGAAATATTCTAATATTCTATTGTTCGTAAAAATAGAATATGAAATATATTTTAACATTTAATGTTTTAAAATATTTTAATGTAAATTATGTTAAAATTATCGTTTTCGAATATTTGAATATAAACATATTTAATTTTTATGAACACTAGAATATTAGAATATTTCACTAGAAAAAAAGTGATCTTATGGTCTCACAAAATTAAACCGTCTCACATGATCTTTTATATATATATATATATATATATATATATATATATATATATATATATATATATATATATTACGAATCATACGGATTTTTCAAATAATTACAAGTGTATATTTTAGGTAGATTTATTTATGGGATAATGACTTAAAAGGGTAATATATTTTTCGATTTGTACACATTTGGTCATTGAGTTTTTTTTCGTCCACATTTACCCCTTCAGCTTGTTAAACTGTACACATTCAAACCTTATGACTGATTACTCCAGGTTAGCCGGGAAAAATGACTTAATAGGGTAATATATTTCTCATTTTGTACACATTTAGTCCTTAATATTTTTGTACACATTTAGTCCTTAATATTTTTTTTTGTTTCAAAATAAGTCATTTTTGTTTTTGTACTCATTCAGTACTTATGAATGATTTCTTTAAGTTTTTCTCACGACATCTTACGTGGTACAATCATTGATTAAGTGTGTGGGGCTGTTGATGTTTATGTGTAATGTCTCATTTTCACAACCAAACATTTTCATTTTTAAATAAGGCAAAAGTCCCTAATTATAAATCCATTATTAAGATAAAACGTTTATTCCAAAATACATTTAACAAAAACCAGAGTAATATAAGAATCGATGAATCTTCAATACTGTTGATGAGTGTGTACAATCATGACTTCGCCTTCCCACGATCAACGATAGAATCTGAAAACATAAACAACTAGTTAAGCACAAAGTTTTGTGAGTTTTACCCAAAATACTCGATACAACAAACGTATTATCATGCATAACGAGCCCAAACTCATCAGATTGGAATACCTTGACCCAATCGGTCATCGGACTAGAATGTCAACATGCAACAAGTCCAATCAGTCATCAGACTGGAATACCCAGGGTTTGTTGGCATGCCGCCTTAACCCAACCGCTCTTCTCGAGCCTCCGTGCCTACACCTTACAGCCGACGCGCATCCGATATCTTGGCCTACAACATATAGTTGAACCACCTCAACCTATATCACTCCATATGACTATCCCACATAAAATGTCGTGAGAAAAACCTAAAGAAATCATTCATAAGTACGGAACGAGTACAAAAACAAAAACGACTTATTTTGCAACAAAAAAATATTAATGACTAAATGTTTACAAAAATATTAAGGACTAAATGTGTACAAAGTGAGAAATATATTACCCTATTAAATCATTTTTACCGGCTAACTTGGAGTAGCCGGTCATAATTATTAAATGTGTACAGTTTAATAAGTTGAAGAGGTAATGTGGACGAAAATAAAAGGCAGTGACTAAATGTGTATAAATCAAAAAATACATTACCTTTTTAAAAGTCATTATCTCTTTATTTATTTATTTAATATGATATAAAATTTATAATGTCATTAGGAAAAACTTAAAAAATTATGAAAGTTTCGGAAATAAATACGACGAAAGGAAAAATATTTTATTTATAATATAACATAATATAATTCGATGATAAAAGGGATAGTTGTCGCCGTCAAGATTTGATATCGAGAGAAGGTAAATAGCCATTCAATGGAAGAAATGCTAAATTACATTAATGCCTCAAGACGGGTCTCATTTGATTCCTCCTAATCGTTCTCATGCATGTACTTTGAGACACGTTAGCAATGATCTCATCGTTGTATAAATAGTATTATCAATACATTCATTTTTTCTTAGGTACAAAATAGTCCCTCTAATATTATACAATGTTCGTTTTGTTCATTCAAAAAATGCTCTTTGACTTATGTCCTTTTATTTAAAATTTTCTAACTTTTCATGTCTACGGATGGAAACAGTGGGGATACATGACAAAATCTTAAGGATAACACATGATTTTAGAGGTGCCATGTCGAAAAATTTACATTACCCTATAAAATTTCTTAAAAAATTTATACTATGCTACAAAATTTCTGAAAACCCCCTATATCTGCACAAAGAAACTCCTATATCCGTCCCTAAATGGAAACATGACTATTTTCTATTATCTTGTATGTGTAGGTAATGAAGTAAATAGACATTCAATTCGTTACACAAATATTCACTAATCTTTGTTTGGTTACACACATATTTACTAATCTTGTGTAAACATGATGCTTAACTTATGTATAATCATGAAAATGAACATTTTCTATAAATAGATATCAGTAAATGACCATTGTTTTAGCAACTGTCATGATATTTATGAAGTTCAAAATTTTACCCGCCGTGGATTTCAAATTTTTTACAAAAAACATGTTTAGAGCTGATAGGATGATACATTAAGAAGATACTTTCTTATCTTAATTGTTGAACATGCTTTAAAAAACATACGTGACATATTTAGGGACTTATCCATCATGTTTTACAAATTACACAACCAAAAAAAAATTAATTTTCAAGTTCGTCATCGTAAAGGAAAGCCCATGTTCAAAACTTTAGAAATATAATTTCTTAGGTTTACAATTATGCTGGTTATAAGGAGTCAAAACTCATATGAACTAGAGACAATATAAACTCATATGGAGTATATATTTAGTTATTGTTATGTCGAGATCTTATATTTTGTTTAGAATGGTGACAAATTTATTAAAAAACTAACAAAAAGCTAGAAATTACATAGAGAAAATAGATATGCTATGATTTTGTAAGCACCCTGTCCAATTAAAACGCCATCTAGCATTTCTAGCCGTAACCCAAAAGAAAAAAGTAACAAACAACTTAAAATCTCTCAAAACTGTTTTCAAAAGATTTTTATGATTAAACAAAATAAAGTTTTTCCTTCTTGGTTGTTGTTGTTGTTGTTTTAGAACGGTGAGTTAATATTTTGTCTGGAATTGAACCTAAGACCATCCGGTTAGAAATATCTTATAAGCCAAGTGGCTAGCTCCAACTTGTCCTTCTTGGTTTATTATTATCTCAAACATGACACTTTTCCAATGCTTCTTTCTTTTCGCTTTTTATGTTTGCATTGTTAGTGATTGAATTCCGATTCCTATAGATCCGATCAATATTAGGATCTCGAAAAAGAATATAAGGTGCTAATATCCCGTTTAACCATATGTTTATGTTGGCGTACAAATAATATAAGTACCACCATAAACATGTTGGAACTTTTCGTTCATTCATATGTTTATATTTTAGTACATACAATCCTATTATATGATTAGTAATAATTTAAATAACTTGATTTACCTTTTTGTTTTGTGAATATGTAATCTTTAATGTTTATTTGTTTTAGTAGAATTTTTAAACTTATGTTAGTGATCCTGATTCATGTAAAACCCATATTCGAACCTTGCAACCCAAAAAATATAAAAATCAAAATTGATCAATAGCACCCGGATTGTATGAGACATACGTAACACATATTTTCCTTAAACCAGATCCCATTCAAAGTATTGGATGTTTGTCTCACAGGACATAATAGCAGATAACATATCTTTAAAAATACACAAATCCCAACTTAAAAAATACATCTAATTTACCTCTATATATTCTACACCAGAATTTTGTCACCTCTCTTTCCGCGGGTTGAGCAACTTACGCCTTGTGATTGTAGTGCTATTTTTGTTGTTTAAAGAATGTGTGTGATTCCTTTTTCCTATAATTCTATTGACTATAAATTTTAATATATACAAACAACATTGATTTCATGTGTTTATTTATTCAAAGCTATAATTCAACCACATATAATGTGGCTTAAATGTTAATTTCTATAGTTTTCATATGCCCTTCAACTTTCTAAACATTTATTTTAAACGCAATACTTTAACAATCAATATCCCATTCATAACAACTTCTTTTGACTCGTATGCCATATCAAAATGAAGTTATCTTGTAATAAACTATTACGAAGTAGAGCTAGAACACAACTTTGTTATTGGTTCCGAAGTGGAGATACAAACCACTTTTTTCCAACAAAATCCCAATTCCTAGAGATTATCGTTCTCCCGTTGAAGATGGAGATGATGATGTATTTATATTCACCGCTGGATATAATGAATATATGGGCAATAATTTGGGGATGAAATTTTGGATTGGGTCCAATGTATTCCTCAGACCTCAAACCCTATTACAATCTCTTATTAGCATCCATAGTAAAAAGAAAACCAAGGTGTGATGCAAAGATGGTATATGAAATGGCACCCCACACATATCGAACTTGTTAAGCCACTATAAATATTATTCAATTATATATTTTAGGGCTGTAAACGAACTGAACGTTCAATGAACCGTTTGGCGGGAAATTCGTTTATGTTCGTTCATTTAATAAATAAATGAAAATGAGCACACATTGTTGTTCGTTTAGTTAAACGAATGGACATGAACGATAGTCTTGTTCTTTCATTTATGTTCATGAACGTTCATTTATGTTCGTTCGTTTAAGTTTATTATGATTATATATGTTCAATTATTATTTTTATTACATTACTATATTATATGTTCGTTTATGTTTATATATGTTCAATTGTATTTGTTTAGTTTTGTGTGTTTAACATGTACACGAACATGAACAATGTAATTTGTTAAATGAACAAACATGAATAACAAAACTCGTTCGTTTATCTGTTTGTATTTGTTCATTTGTTCGGTTAACTTAAATGATCGAACATGAACAAACCCTTGTTTGCATTTATTCAATTCATTTACACCCTTATATATTTCTATCAACCAAAATATTTCAAGTCAAAATTTGTGTATCCAATATTATTCGTTAAATCATACATAACTAATGTAGGTGGATAAACTTGTTTAATTTATAAACCAACTCTTTTATTTCATCAACACATACCACTCTCCATCTTCACCAACTCACTCATAACATTATTACATGGAGGGAGTATTTTGTCACTTATTAATTACAGGGCTAAAGTCATAACTTAATAAGGTTTAAATTGCCAAATTAGTTACAATTCAGGGACCATTATTGTAACTTACTTATGGTATATATTATTGAGTGAAGTCCGTAGATTTTTATCTTTTTGCCCAATTCCATTTTCCTCCTCCGACTCTTTTTCTCTACCGAGAGAAAGAACGAGGAGAAAAACTCGGTTTGATTTCAGATCAAAAGACAGAAAGTGCGATTTTTTTAAAGGGTTGAATCTTGATTCAACAAATGACGAACAACAGTGAGCTAAAAAAGGAGCTTTTGGAGCAAGTTTACCATGAAAACTGCCCGGGTTGTAAAGTGGATCGTCAAAAACGGATGCAAAAGGGGTTACCCATTAAGGAGCTCATTTTTATTTGGATCGTGGTCTTATGTGTTGGTAAGTATATTGCTAATGCTTTTATTTATTCCTTCAAGTTTAATTAAGAATATGTTTGTAGCTTGAAAAGTTAATTTCAACTAAGAACCAGTTTTTGTCTTATAAATTAAATGTTGCCGATAAAGTACTCATCTTTGGTAAAATTGATAAGTGAGATAAGAATATATAAAATGACATAGAAGAGTGTTAACTGAAAATATACATATAAAAATATATTTGCAAATTTTGTAAAAGAAATATGAGTTTATCAGTAAAATATAGAAAATAACTTTTCAAAAACAAGAATTTAATAATAATAATAAAGTTCAAAAGTTAAAGAATTTAATAAAATCTTTTTGAAGGTTTTTCCTATTTTAATTTGTTTTCAGTAAACTCGAGACATGTGTGGCCGCCTTAGTATATTACTGTCGAGAATAAAACAAATCCTAAATCAAGCAATTGGTACACAAATGGTTCAACATTTATACATTAAATGCCTTTTACAAAGTATATATATATATATATATATATATATATATATATATATATATATATATATATATATATATATATATATATATATATATATATATATATTTCAGTCTTGGTGAAAAAAACATGATATAAGTTTGAAACGTGAGGCTCATTTCATTTTTGCCAACTGAGATTTTTGTCCATTTAAATGTGGGTAAGTATTATGTGGTGTGTGTGCGTGTTTTCATTTTATTTCAAATGGAATCAAAAGAATTAAATTTAACCAATAAATAATTTATATATATGATTAAAATTATGTCGTATTGAGGACACTTTTCCGTTTCAGTTTCTGAAAAATTTACATATTATTATTTAGATGAACATAAAACAGTCGGATTTATATAAAATATGACGTTACAAAAGTCATAGTAAAAAATCAAAGTAAACTGTCTTAAATAAATTACAAGGATATAATAATAATAATAATAATAAAAAAGTTAACATTTTCACTATTCATTTATAGGAAATTATTATTAATGATTTGGGTAAAAAAAGGTGTATTTGATACAAAGTTAGAATATACGTGTACAAATAAGAATAAATCCAAAGCCTTATATTTTTCAACCACGTCTGCCGATTATTTTGGGAATTAATTCGAGTCATTTCATCAAGAAAACGAAAGTAACCACCGCCGACAAAAAGCTCCGCCGTGGTAAAATCTATTACCACCACTTCATCTTTAAGCATGCAAGAACACCAAAAGCACTAATGTTTTCGGAAGAGATAAAAATTTCACATTTTTACGATTTTGGCAACGCTTTATGCTTCGATTCTAAATTCTTGGTTTATCTCCATCGCGGATTTGCTTACGTCTTCCTTGTAGAATATTTTTTAAAAAATGAGAGACGTAAGAGAAGAAAACGACAATGTGGTGGGTGATGGCGGCTACAGTCGAGATCCAATCGGTGGTCGTTTGTCGTCTGCACACCATGTGTTCGATTATATGCCTCACCCAGCCCTATCAACTAATCAATTCAATCAAATCCCAATGTTTGATTTGAATTCTGATATCATCTATCCTTTGGTGTCTCCATCGATGGCCTCTCAATTAGTGACATATGTGATGATGTCATGATCTGCAGCCTAAATAACGATGTTTCTTAAGTTAAAATTTCACCCATTTTATATTGTAATTATCGGAGTATGAGTTCCCTACTTCAACAAAAAGAATCGTTTACATTTTCATTTTCGATCATTCTCATTTCTCCCTCAACTAACATGATCATATCCTTTTGAGAAGAATCAATTTCTAGACATTTTTTGACAGCTGAATTGGGGTTTTAATTTATATGAAATGGGTGGCAATGAATTTAAGAAGCCACTTTTGAACAAGGTATTCTATAAAAACTGTCCTGGTTGTAATGTGGATCAGTACAAAGAGCTGCAAACAGGGTATCCGATAAAGGAAGTGTTATGTATATGGTTCCTTGTGCTCTCTACTGGTAAGCAACAGTCATGTCTAACTGTTTATTTAACTAATTTTTAATTTATAAACTAATTTTTCAATAAAGCTATCCCAAGCTAATTTATCAAAAAAAAAAAAAAAAAAAAAAAAACTTGCTTACATGTTATGATAAGTTATTTTTGTAGTCTTAGCAAACGCTAAATTACAATAAGTTAATTTATTTCTGCCAAACAAAACCTTATACTAGGGAAGTGATGTTTAATAGTAAATAATTATTCAATGTTATTCGAACGCTACATGAAATAGTAGTGAAAATGTGTGTTTTAATAATAACGCATGTTGGTATCATGAAATTAGTTGGAAGATAAAAAAGAATGATAAGTTTGAATGAAGCACAAAATTTGGAAAAAAAATATTATATTATATTTTATTTTGAATATGGCCAAAATCGTAATAAAAGAAGAACCTTTTTTGTAAAGAGATCATTTTCAAGAACAAAAGAAAACGACATAAAAGGGTGATAATTTTTGCACTTTACTCAAAATATTTTAAATCAACATTTTTCACAGTAAATGATATGGAATATTACAATTTTTGTGAAATCATTATTCAATCCATCGTTACCAAATTTGAATTTGAATTTGAATTTTAAAATGACATATTTGTTAAAGCTTGTCAAACTAAACATGTTACAAGAATATTATCTTATAACATAACATAAAACTTAGAATACTACGTAATAAAATATCTAAATATAGAATCTTTTAATAAAAAGTAGGGAAAAATCACATGTTTTGGGCCACTCTTTAACAATAGGTTTTGTGTGTGTATTTTAGACTTTTGGTGAAAGAAACGTGACATGGGTTTGAAACGTGTTGTTGTTTTCATTTTCTTCCTTGACTAAACCAATTTCTTATTAGGGAGAATTGTTTCAATTCAATGTACGTGTATTATTCTGCTTGTGTGTAATATTGATACCAAAAATAAGTTGCTACCTAAAAGTTTGGTTTTTCCTTTCGGTTTTTATCGCAACTCCAAAAAGGTTGAATTTGGAAACCTAATCAGCCTACATCGAACAACTGTATGTACACTATAGGCATGTCTGGCACATAGTTTTTGAAAGCTTTTAGCTTAATTTTTGCAAATTGATTTTTTTCTCAAATCAATGACCTGTTTTAGATAAACCATTTTATGTGATTTTACAAGGTTTAAAAGTTTTCAGTTATTTTTGCCGAACACTCATATATAAATAAAATTTTAAAGCGAGAATGTGTGGAACTAAAAAGACCCTATCAACTATCATTAACAAGTCTCGAACCCAAGACTTTATCATCTTTTTTTGTTTGTTTTTGTTTTTTCTACTTTTAGCAAAAGTATAATTACTAAATATCAAAAAAAATATTTACATAAAGTAATAACGGGACATATTAGTTTTCATTTAGGTAATAAAATATCTATTTTTTTTTTTTTGTATATTTAAGTTATGTTTAACATATTAGTTGAAAAGTTAGTTGTTGATTAAAAAGATAACTGATAGTTGAAAAATTAATTGGTATATGAAAAGTCAGTTGATAGCTTAAAAACTAGCTAATAAAAAATAACGTTTGGTAAAATTAACTGAAAGATACAAAATGACATAAAACAGACATTTAGAAGAATATATTTATATAATTAATTATGATGATATTAAGATTTTTTTTAATAAAAATCATAAAAAGCTAGTCTAATTGACTTTTTAAAAAACTAGCTTATAAACTATTTTTTAACTTGTCAAACATAATAATCTTAAAAAAGCTCGAAAAATAAACCAACTTAAGTTAATAGTTTTAAAAAAAACTCGAAAAATAAACCAACTTAAGTTAATAGTTTTGACGCATCAAACACATCCCAAACATTTAACAAAATTATATTAAAAAAATGGAACAAAAGATTAAAATAAAAAACGAATATGAATTGTAACTTTCATGCAAGTTAACCCCACTGAAACTTTGGAACAATTTTGTGTTTAAACTTTAAAGCGAGAATGTGTGGATGTTTTTGATACAGCTAAAAATGAATTGACAGAAAATATCGATGTGAAGAAAAGTAACCACTAACCACCACCAAACCTCCGCCGTCGTGGCCATGATAAAATCCATCGCCACCGCCTTACCAGACAAATAGACATGGAAATTTTTTGTCTTTGCATGAAATGAAACTCCAAATTATACAATTTCACATGTTCACGACTCTGGAAATCTTCGGGTTTTTTTTTTTTTTTTTTTTTCAAAATTATTGGTTTATCCACAGCCGATTGCTTACGTCTTCCACGTACAATCATTTTAAAATGTGAAACGTAAAAGAGAAGAAAACGATAGTATGGTTCGATTTCGATGCTCGTTTGTCATCTTGTCATTAAAACCGATCTCCTAATTTCTGTTGGAACTTTAATTATTGCACTGCATCGCATCTGTTCGACAAAATGTCTGAACCACCGCCATTATGGCATTGTCCAGAACTAACCCAATCAATCAACATCAAACCGGGTATCCAAAAACGCGAGTAGTTTATGAAAATCGGAGTCTGAGATCCCTACTTCAATAAAACAGAATCGTTTCCCTTTTCTTTCGTTCTCCCGCCATTAGTTTGCTTTTATGAAATGGGTGGGAAGGAGTTTAAGAAGCCATTATTGAATAAGGTATATTATGAAAAGTGCCCTGGTTGTAATGTGGATCAGTATAAAGAGCTGCATACCGGGTTACCAATAAAGGAAGTGGTATATATATGGATTGTAGTGCTCTGTGTTGGTAAGAAACTGTCATGTTCATGTTAGTTGTTTTTGTATGTCTTATTGTGCATTTAGATTAAAAAAGTTAATGATTAGTATTTACTATTTAGTAGTAATTTTTCAATGTTACTCAAAAGCTGCGCATGAAATCTTTGACTTCTAATTACAGTCTTTATTCATCTTAAATTATGTAGAAAGAAAAACCATCTCTAATACCTATTTCCATTTTTCCTTTACAGCACTCCCAATATCATCTCTCTTTCCATTTCTTTATTTCATGGTAAGTCTGTTCATCTCCATCTCCATCTCTTCTGTGCTAAAGACTAAAATGCCCTCCTCATCGTCATAATGATGATTTTTTTATTTCTATTGTAGATAAAGGATTTCAACATTGCGGAGAAAGAGGAGGACATTAGTTACTATGCAGGTTTTGTTGGTAAGCAACTTTTCCCCATTATGTTTCAATATTGAAAAAGACGTAAATGCCCTCTTCATCCTCAGAATAAAATGTACCCCTAGTGTATATCATGTGTTTGTGAATGTTATGAAGGGTCTGCATATATGATTGGAAGGGCAATGACATCTGTGTTTTGGGGAGTGGTGGCTGATAGATATGGTCGCAAACCAGTTATTCTTTTGGGCACATCAACAGTGTTAGTGACTTCTTCACTTAAATTGTTTTCTTAATCCGTTTTTTTTTCCTCATAGTTGTTGTGGTTTTAATCTTTTCAGGGTTATTTTCAACACACTTTTTGGTTTTAGTGTAAATTATTGGATGGCTATTGCTACAAGGTTTCTTCTTGGATTTTTAAATGGGCTACTTGGACCAATAAAGGTATTCCTTAGTCCTTACCCTACAACAAATTAATGGACTCACATATTTTTAGTATCTTAAAAATGTGTAAAGTTATAAAGTTTTTAAATTTAAACTTTCTGCGAATATACAGGCATATGCATGTGAACTTTTCCCTGAGGAACATCAAGCCTTGGGATTGTCAGCTGTAAGCAATTGTCCCCTTTTATTTTCTTTCTTTCTTAATACATAAAAAGATTCCAATTTCAAGTTGATATATTATCAGATACTTGTTATTGTTTTATTAGAACAATAAGCAACATGAATATTTCAAATAGTAGTGGTTTAGTTTCATTTTTATCCCCTCCCCTTCAAACATGATATATCTGTGAATGGATGAAATTTGCAAAATTCTTTTATTAATGATTTTATACAATATTTCCTTTTTAACAAATGAGTAATTTATTACAGATTAGTACATCATGGGGAATAGGACTCATCATTGGCCCAGCTTTGGGAGGTTACCTTGCACAGGTTTATATCTCTACTTGTATCTTTATAATATATGCTCTATGCCAATTGCATATAACATCTAGAAAATTGATTGAAGGAAGGGTATACATGTCCATTCACAACTTCATTAATAACGGGTCACAATCTTTTTTATCATAATCATGCAAAAAATTTGGATTCTATAAGTCAATGAGAATCCAATGGACTTAAATTTCTCCTTAGTAAGCATGATTTACATATCTCAAAGGGGATTAGTTTTACAAAAGTTTCTTTAAGTGCAATAAAAGGGAGGGTACTTTTTTTTTTCTTTCTATTTTGTGTATTACTGTAGCATCATACTTTCATTTGTGATAATCATTCTGTTTTTTTCTTTGTTAATTCTTTTTATATTTTTGTTTTTTGTTTAAATTAAGCCTGCAGAGAAATTTCCTGCTCTAGTATCTTCGGATTCTCTATTTGGGAGGTGACTTATTTATTTCTTCATAATAATTATATTATTATTATGTTTTTATGTGGCAACAAATTAAAACTTTGACTTGTGATGCAGATTTCCATACTTATTGCCTTGCCTTTGTATCTCCATTTTTGCACTTTTTGTGACCATTGCTGCATTTTGGCTTCCGGTATGCAATTTAAACTCTCTGTTTTTGTTATACTTCCCAATTTTTTTTTGTCTTATTTGGACAATGTACTTTGAAAAATGAAAAAAAAGAAAAAGAAAATCTATTCGATTATAGCTGTGAAAATTGCTTTGTATCTAATCTGATATTGCTATACCTTGGTATGTTTTTTAACATACAATATGCTTTAACAGAAAGAAATGAAAGCAAGATGCTATAATAAAAATAGGTTGTTATCTCTTGCATTTAACTAATTTTCTCAAACTGTAGGAAACATTACATTTTCATAAAAAAGACGAGTTGGAGTCTGCTTCATATGAAACTGAGGGAAAGTCAAATGAAGGAAAAGATTCAAGTTTAGGAAGCCTCCTGAAAAACTGGCCACTAATGTCTTCTATTATTGTCTACTGTGTTTTTTCACTTCATGACATGGCTTACTCAGAGGTAAGTTTACCTTCTTTCCTCTTTTACCCTAGGATTGATTTAGGGCTAGGGTTTATTGATTTATATACAATTCTAGACCACAAAAAGAAAACTAAACCAGTCATAAGGTAACAAACTCAAATCAAGAAACCCTAATATTAAATCATATGGTAACATGATGAAATCAAGAATCCGTAACATGGTGTTTTCTTTTATCTTTTTTACAGATTTTCTCATTGTGGGCTGTGAGCCCTAAGAGTTTGGGGGGATTGAATTATACTACTGAGGATGTTGGGACAGTTTTATCTGTTACAGGTAAGAATTTTAAGAAATAACAATGTTGTTTCATTAATTTGTGGATAAATAATACACATCCCATTTCCATTTCTTTCTATTACAATGTTTTATTTTCAACCTTTTGTAGGGGTTGGACTTCTTGTCTTCCAATTCACATTGTATCCAATTATGGAGAGGATATTTGGCCCCATAGTAGTAGCTCGTATTGCAGGAGTAAGCAGTTTTTCTTTAATTTAGTTTTTCTTTTACCATTTCTTTAATTTAATTATTCATTTTTGATGTAAGTATTGATTTTGCACGAGAAAAAAAAGGGTTTTATATATGAATCTTGATAAATGGGAGGTTTGTTTGATAAGTGGATTTGAATATGTTTTGTGTAGGTTGTGTCTATACCACTACTCACAAGTTATCCATTCATAGCCATGTTGACTGGATTTGCTCTCTCGTTGACTTTAAATTGTGCATCCATTATAAAGAATGTTTTATCTGTAAGTTTTTCAGGGACTAAATCTGTCTACGCTAGTATAAGATAAGATTTGCACATATTTATTCAAAATGCAAGAAATAGCAACAATGTTATAATTATTTTTATCATATGATAATTTTGGTTTCTTGTCATCAACAGGTATCTATCATAACAGGGACATTCATGCTGCAAAATAAAGCTGTGGTAATCTTCGCCTCCTCAGTTCTATATCCTATTCATTTTAGGGTTAGATTCAAAAAGTAACAATGCATTTTCATTGATTTATTTATTTATTACAACATTGTACTTTGAAGAATCTACCCAATTATAGCATTGTCATCCAAATACAAAGCAATTTTCACTGCTACAATTGTGTAGTTTTAATAAGAAAAGAAAAAAAAAACTGAAAGAAGAATGCTCCTATTAGAATTTTTTTCAAAGTTTACAATAAATTAAGAAGGAAAAAAAAGTTGAAAGTAGAATGTTGTAATAAAAAGAAACGAAAGTGTGTTGTTATTTCTTGCATTTAGCCCTTCTTTATATTTCATTGTTATTCATGTGTGTAAATTAACTTTTATATTTTATAAATTTACATCAATAATATAATTAATAGGATCAACACCAAAGAGGTGCAGCGAATGGTATAGCCATGACTATGCAGTCAATTTGCAAAGCCATTGGTCCAGCTTGTGGAGGAGCACTGTGAGTATTATTCTTTTTATGTGATTATTATAATAAGAGTTGAGAGGCTAAATCAATAAAAAAAAATAATAGTTTATTGGCTAAAACAATTAAATTGTGAAAGTATGTTGTGCTAATCTGTATTTTTCCCCGGTTAAAATGTTTTCTTTAAGGGTCAAAAGAAGTATAATAATCATGTAACCACTATAGAAAATAATTAAGTAGCTAAATTGATAAAATGGCGAAAGCACAAGTACCCTTTTTCTGTATTTTATGCTTCTAATATTAAATATATGACGACTTGCAATAATATCAAAACTCAATTTATTTTATTTTGATTTTTTTATTTTTTTGTAGATTGTCGTGGTCCCAACAAAGAAAAAATGCAGCATTTCTTCCTGGTACGTGTTTTCCCTTGTACTGCATAAGCATTTGGTATGCATTGGACTGGACTGAGAAAAAAGTTAAATTTAATGGTTCGTTTTTTTAATTTGTATCGCAGGTGACCAAATGATATTTTTCATTTTGAATATAATCGAAGCAATTGGAGTTATATTGACGTTTAAACCGTTTTTGATCACACACCATTACTAGTTGGTAGCATTCAAATCTAGCCTCAACTCACATTGGGTAACCATTTATACATAGACTTTCAATAATGTCAATATCTATTCACTATTGTTGTAACTGTAAAAAAGAGGCCGCTTGTATTGTATTGGGTTTTGGATGTAATTTTTATAAGGGTTAGAATATGTTTCATGTAGTATTATTAATAATTTCATTATTCTAGATAAGGAAGAGAAGGGTTTTTTTTTACAACTTTTTCTTTGCCATTTTTTTATAACAAGTAATCCAATAATTTTAGTCTTTTTTTATGTCAAAGTGGGTCAATTTTATTGCTAAAATATTAAACTGGTAAAACCCCATGCTATATAGTCAAAACAAGTATTTGTGGGTGTGAGTCCATCAAGTCGAGTGAGGTTGGTTTGACATGTAAAAATTTTTATTAGCGTTACAAATTAATGTACTAAATATGATTGTAAAAAACAGTATTACTAGTTGTTTTATAAGCCTCATGCATAACCAAAAGTTTTTATTCGCCGTGAACCATGGCATCTTTTATAGTTGTATATAAAGGCTATCAAACAAGCTAATTAACGAATTTAATATAAGTCAGGTCAAGCCACTTCGTTAAAAACAAATTGGTCAAATGATAAATAAATACCCATATTTTGCGGGGCTAAAAAACCCATTCCTCAATTTCCAATGCAAAATACAAACCAAAAAAGGTTAAAAATTATAAATGGAATCAAGGAAAAACAAACTCAGCGGTTCCTTCACTGAGAGATATACAAGTGATAAAACAAAGTGAAACCCAAAACTTTCTTTTCATTCCTCAGTGGATATATATATACAAAAGGATTCTAGTCATTTGTTTTAAAATAATGAACATTTTTTTTACATCTTTAAGGGAGCCTTTTTTGTTTGGACAATCAGAAACAACTTGAATCAAAGCAAACAATAAAAGTTCTCGTGTTTGATAAATTATGTTATAATAAATACATAGTACATACTAGATACCACAACATATACAAAAATTGGATGATTTTGGGGTATTTATGAAGAAGATCTGAGTTGTCGTAATCTTGATATTGTCAAATCCGGAGCACCAAAACTATCCAATATTGCATCTGCTGAAGGAAACTCAGCCCTCGATGTCAATCTGTAAAAAAAAAAAAAAAAAAAAAAAAACCTTCAAGTATGTTTAAAAGGGTCAAATGATAAATAACCTGTTGTCCATATTGACATTATATACGAAAAAAATAGGTGTCAAGTTAATTACAAGAGTCAACTCTATGAAAACTCTAAAAAAGTAAAACTATAAACTAAATAAAATCATACCTGCTGCGAAGAACAACACATGGCATGCCAATTTGCTCAGCTGCAGTCACCCCAGGAAGACTTCCAGCAACAAGAACACAATCAGGAACACCTACTTCTGCATATTCAGCTCCTGCTCTAAGTGCAGCCACAATTTTCTTTACACTGAATACATGAAAATTTAGTTTTTATTAAAAAATCATAAATACATATACACAACTAATTACAAAACAACATACCTTTCACTTGAAGTTGTATCAATGTCAACACTCAATTTCAGAGCTGATGCAACCTCTTTAGCAATTTTTTGCTTCTCAATAGCAGCTGTATCAAAAAGCAAAAAGCCTTTAGATTACATTTTGTCCTTTAATGAGGATTAGTAATAATAATAATCATAATAATAATATACCTGCTTTTCTTGCTTCACTAATTAATTTCTCATCCAAACTTGAAGAAACTCCTTTACCCAATACAAGCTGTCCATAAAAACTTTCCTCCACCTCCATCTTCCCAACAATTTTAATTTTTGACATCCTATCTTTGCCAAGCCTTTCGATAATTGGCCTGTGATTTAAATGCAAGAAATAGCAATGTACTTCTATTGATTAGTTTATTATATTTATATTTATAGCATATTGGAATTTGAAAAATCCACCACAAAAATGGAAGTATAAGCACTTAGATTACTTTGCTATATTTTCACCACTTTTACTGTAGGCAGCTAGTACAACAACAGGAACACCTTCTTTATGTGCATCATCAATAAAGCTGTAGAAGAAAGAAAGAAAGAAACAACATATTCAAGTTGAAATAAATAAATGATGCACTAAATAAGGACAAATATTATTTACAGAAAAGGATTGCACAACTCACTCTTCAGCACCAGGTCTCAAAGGCAAAGATTTTGACATCACAAGATCTTCCAATGCTTTTTGCTGTCAAAAGTCACATTGTCTTGGCACATCAAAAACAACACCAAGAAGTAGTAATAATAATAATAATAATAATAAATTTAAATGATAATAGTCATGACAATAATGATATTCTGCTCAAATATTTGTGCAGAAATCTCATGTGAGTCACTCATAGACATGCACACATAATTACTATAGTTCTCAATGTATGCAAAATGATTATTCATCCAAATGAAATGAATTTTTCAGTGATAAAAAGTTAGAAATTAATTAAAAAGAAGACTTTATTTATATGAATCAGACCTTTTCTCGCAGAACACTTTTCATGAAACTTCCCTTCTCATTAGTGGGGAGTGAAGTAGGCCAACCTATCTGAGAAATGGATTAGCAATAGAAGAAAAAAAAAGCCATAGAAAGATGATATATGTAATCCATATTTGATAATTTGATATGAAAAAAAATCACCTTATTGAAGTACAAAGTTAGCATTTCCTCCTCACCACCAAAGCTCTTCCTACAAAGTAAATTGGTATGTCAGAATCTCCAAGAACAAACAAAATGTCAAATAAGCATATCCATTTAACAGAAAAAGAAAGGAAGAAAGAAAAGAGGAAGATCCAGGAAGAAAATATGTCCTCATTCTAATCATGTGAACACACATCATTTCCCAAACAATTGAAAGCATGATCTACAATGGCTGAGCTGAGCCATCTGGTTTTGCAGTAAAAGATGATAATCAAATAGATAAGCTTAAAAACAAAACACACCTTACAAGATCTAAGTAGATTGGTTCTGTCCAATTTGCACAATCCAATCCCAATTTCTTAAATGCTGGATAAATTAGAGATGCAAAACGTCAATCTACATAAGTTAGAAACTTACAGAGCATTGATTAAACAAAAAGAAAGAAATTTGCAGGTCACCTAAATTGAAGGCTTCACGATTGCCCATGCGATATACATCCATGAGGACCCTGATAAATGGTAAAAGTTCATCAAAAAGACACAAGTTAATCAACTTTTTTATAAATTAGCCTTACGATCGATGCAAAAATCTTAATTGTATGAGAAAAGTATGCTAACTATATTAGTTTTACAAGTGATACAAATAGAAAATTCTTACTAGTTTTAGCGTAACTGAATTTATTCATACTCTGACCACATATAAGAAACGAAACATTGTGACTTCTTAAATTCTAAATTTTAGGAACTCAGTCCAGCTTGAAAACTGATGAAAACAAAAAATCTACACTTCATGAGAAATCTGGTAACTAATCGAAAACTGTACTTGGTAGATTGGATAACAAAACTCATACTCAATTTTGCATATGTTGTTGGTGACTTTGATTAAATACAGTATCCACATAGATTTTGCATCTCGAAGCCAACAAAAATCGAAGTTTAGTAACGAATTAGAGAAATTGATTACCCTTCAACTTCGAGAAGAACAGCCAGCTGTCTAGTTGAGTTGCTCGGATCATCAGAACCGCTGCCGGAGGAGGCATTTGCAGCATTAACCCTAGAATGCCGCTGCTTGCTTTTGCGGCAACAATTATAGGAAGGAATGCGACCTGAAGTAACAAGACCTTGGGCAAAATTGCGGTTGTGTGACTTGACAATGCTTTTGATATTTCTACCACCGCCGGAGCCGGCGCCGGGAATGACGGTTGAAACAAGAACCGTACGTAGAGGTGCGATTTCTATGGCCAGTAGCCGCATACTTTCGTATCTTTGCAGTTGCAGTTGCAGCATGTAGATTCTGTTTTCAATTCATATATACGGGTCATACGGCCAATGTACGAACCTATTTGGGCTCTTATGGGCCTAATTATCAAATAACCCAAACTATCGCGGGACACTTGAGCCTGAGGGTGGGAATTGGAATTGCGATGACAAGTTACAACTCTTGGAAACAAGGAAAAAAGAAAAATAATATTAATAATTAAAAATAGTTATGAAACATCATATATTTATTTAATTAATAATATATAAATTTTGTTTCCAATTTTATATTGATTATTTAAAATTTATATATAATTAAAAATAGTTATGAAACATCATTTGTCCTATCTCAAGAACAAATGAAATACGGGATGCCATCGGGAGTCAACAAATAGAAATGAAGGCAATAGAGGTTCTTGTAAACAACTGATTTCGAATACATTCAAAACAATATCCGTTTCTTAACCTATCACAGTTACATAAACTATTAACTATCGATTATAGCAAAGTGAGAAGAAACAGAGAAAGGGCCGACTCTAAAGTTTGAAGTGAAATCAGTCTTAAAAAACCTAAAAAAAAAATTGGATCAACATTGAAAAAGGTATGAATCCTTGTTAAATTAGTGCCCCATCAAACACTTAATTTCATTTGTTAGTTTGAGCAGGAATCGTAGAGATGTTGAATCTTCATTATTATCCCATAAGTTAAAACTTAGGAAAGATAATTACGAAAACCACAAACTTCTCAAGTAAAAGAAGAGAGGTTACTTGCAACCAGGAGACAAAGCAATTTTTTTTGAACGGAAAATACAAATATATATATATATATATATATATATATATATATATATATATATATATATATATATATATATATATATATATATATATATATATATATATATATATATATATATATATATATATATATAGAGAGAGAGAGAGAGAGAGAGAGAGAGGAATGAGTTCTATGGAAAACAAATAACTAGGGCAACATCTACCGGAACCAATAATCAAATGACACGTGTCCATTTCTTTCTTCACAAGTAATGTATTGTGGAAGTTATTGTGGAAGTGATGTGTTGTCATGTTTTCATTGGTTCAAATATGTGTTGCCCTAATCATTCATTTTCCATATAACTCTTCCCTTCAGCATTTAATATGCATTAATTACTTTCTTAAAATAATATTATATCTTCAACATGTAATATGCATTAATTACTTTCTTAAAATAACTAAAATGATTGGTCTATAATCAATCATACGGGCACACAATAGATAGTGAAAACATTTGAACCTAACTCTCTCTCTCTCTCTCTCTCTCTATATATATATATATATATATATATATATATATATATATATACTAAACTACTCCTAAATTATTTCACCTATGTTCACAGTGAGACTTGAACCCTCGACCTCAAGGAGAAAATGCAACATCAGATACCGCTGGGCTAGAAGCCATTTGGTAGACAAAACAATTAAGGAGGAGAATTTGAGTAAGAGTTGATACACGAAAATGATATATTTTGGTGAGAAAACTATAAAGTAAATAATAACCTTAATTTCTAAGATCCAGTTACCAAATATGGAATTATCATATTATTGTTAAGATTTTATAAGATTTTTTTTAGTAATAAGAGGTACATAGGGTTTGTATATCAAGAAAAAATAACAAAGTACAATTAAGTTCTTGTTTTGTTTACCATTATCTTTTTATGCATTTCTCACGAACAATTTTTGGATGATCTCTTCTCTATATATGGGGAATGGGTACTCTATTAATGACTTATTCTATAGGTTTTATGTAGGATTGGAGTTTACTTCAATGAAGTAAGTTTATTTCTACTTCAACTTCACATGGTTTTTTTTTAATTCTTTTAGTAATTGACTCATTTATATAAGTATAATAAATAATAACAATTATACACTAGAAAGGTTATCCCTGCTACGTGGGGGCCAAAAACTTTCGAATCGATAAATATGACAGACGTAGACATTGCAAGGATGAAAAGCCCGGACTTTGCCCTGGACCGTTTTTTTCTTTTTCATGTTTTTATGAAAAAATGTAAAAGTTTTGATTGCAAGGATCATAAGTTTCAAAACGGTTAAAGAATTAAAGAGGTAGGAATTAACAAATTTTTAGAAAAGGGATCAAAGTTGTCAAACCATTAAAGTTTTGTGGCCAAACTTTAAATAGACAAAAATGCAAAATTGGTCCCTGTGGTATTTAAAAAACTTTGGATAGGGTCCAGAAAGTTTTCAACTTGCATGGATGGTCCAAAATCAAGAATTTCCTTTGGTTTTGGTCCTGAAATAGTTAAAAGGACTATTTTGCCCTTATTACTATTACTTTTTATATTTTATTATTTGTTTTAGTATTTAAATAATTATAAAAAATGAAAAATAAAATAAACCCTCTCTCACTCTCGACAATCCTTCCACCACTAATGGTGACCTTCACCCCCAATTTTCCATCCATAGTAGATATGGATCTTCAGTTGATATCGTGGATATGGATCGAAGGTGGTGAAGGAAGGCATGGCGGCTAACGATCAGCCCTGATCCATACAAAGCATTCATAACCCTAGCTCCTTCTTCGTTTACACAATCACCGACCACTCTCTGAACCACCCTAATTGTTGCGGCAACACTGACGTGTGACCTCCCTAGAAGTCCAAGAAACGCACCCATTGTTGTCTCTGCCCCATAAGTGCTTACTACCTGTAAGTGTGACTCCATTGTTGATACCCAAACACCCTCCTGGGATCCCCTTATTTACCACCATGTCCTTTAGCTCCTTTTCTGCTTCTCTGTATCTTCCTAACCCTAGCTAAGCCTTCATCGCTAAAGTGGTAAAGGTAGGTATGGAGGCTAATGATCAGATCCACACGAAGCATTTCTAAGTTCTACCACCGTTAAATTCCTACCTGGGCCTTATTTATCGATGATTCTTGTAACCATAACCAACGAAGCCGATTCAGAGGCCGCTTAACCCTAGCAAAAAGTTCCTCTGCCGTTGATTCAAGTACTTTAACATTGATTGAAGCTCTGGTAAACTCTAGATCATTGGTCATCCGTTTATTTGATCTACACCCTTCTCCTTACTCTGCGTTTTCATTCATGTTTCAATTTCATTTTCCCCACTTAGGATTTGTTCAGAAACTGATGATTCCTCCCTGGAATCACCTATTAATGTGTTATCTTGAGTTGAAAACATTGATAGTCTGTTGATGTTTTTGTTTTCTTCTGTGATTCCAGTGAATTGTGATCTTGCTGCTCTTTCAATAAATCCAAGATTTGTAAGGAATGGAGCAATTCTTAATTGGTGATTCCTGAGAACTAGTAAAGTCTCGTGAATTTGAAGATCTATTATTGAGAGATTAAACTTTGGTGGTGAATTTAAAGGGGTGTTATAGGAAGAATTGTTGGTAAACCCATATTTGTCTTTGAAATGGACAGGAGGTCATAATCGGTGGTGGGTGTGGTGTTGCCAGAAAAATGGAGGTGCGATGAATGGAGAAGATGACAGATGAGGTTGGGACCAAATCCGATTGGGGGTATAGAGAGAGAGAGAGAGAGAGAGAGAGAGAGAGAGAGAGAGAGAGTATAAAAATAAATATGGAAAAATACAAAAAAGAGATTAGAAGGGCAAAATGGTCATTACAAGTGCTTCATGGACCAAATTCACAGGAAATTCATAATTTTGGGACCAAATTCATCGAAAATTCTTGATTTTGGACCATCCATGCAAGTTGAAAACTTTTTGGACCCTAACCAACGTTTTTTGAATACCATAGGGACCAATTTTGCAGTTTTGTCCTTTAAATATTAAAAGGTTCCTAAAAAGTGTAAAAATATTGATTGCAGGGACAAAAAATGTCAAAATAGGTAAAGAATGAGGAGCAAAGTGCAGGGACTATTTCTGCCAAAAAAATGTCCAGTTTACTATTCCTAAGCTTCATATATATATATATATATATATATATATATATATATATATATATATATATATATATATATATATATATATATATATATATATATACACTAGCCGTCTACCCGCGCAAAGCGGCGGGCGGCAAATAATTTTATCTCTTTAGAGTTAAAACCATTTTGTGTTCACTTCGAGAAATGAATATTAAATGACATCTATTTTTCAAGAGCATTACCATACCATATTAAGGGGTGTTTGGCTAAGCTTTTTTAAAACAACTTTTTAGGTTCCACATCACTATAAGTTAAAAAAGTGTTTAGATTAAAATAACTTATTTCGGTAGGGAACCTCTAATATGTCATTTTTTCATAAGTTACCCTACACTTACTTATTAACTTATAAGTTAATAAACTAATAAGCAATAAGCTTTTTTGCCAAACACCCCCTAAATGGTTATTACTTCCATTTATACATACCAGAAACCACTTGTACTGTTTACGTCCTCTTTTTTTTTTTTTTTTTTTTTTTTTCGTTTTCCTTAATTCATTTATTAATTTAATGTCCTACTAAGTAAAACGCTAAAATATATAAATAATAGTGTATAAAAATAAACCTTTAGAATATCAGGTGTTATGATTCAAAAGTCGATAAATAGGCCTTTGAGAAGGCCAAAATACTCAGGTGTCAATTTGTTCATTGTGATTTTAAACCAAGTTTGGTCACAAATTAAAACATTTTCAACGACGGTATGTAATTCAAGGATTCATATTGATTTAGGTTCTCGAAACCTTAAAATATTGAACAAAATCTATATAGAACCTTATAATAAAGACAATAATCATCGTAATTAGGAAGTTCATGTGATGAAACTTGATAGTATAAGGACCAATGATAAAAAAGGTTTCATTTTTAGACTAAACAAGATGAAAAATATATAAACTACCTTAATCATGTCAAATCTTGTGTTTAACCATACTTTATTGCAAAAGTAAGATGCCAAAATATACAAACTAATGATAATTCAATGCTCTAACTGGCCCTTTTGGTTGAGTTATTTGAACCTGGAAAATCAACACATTAAAGAAACATAGTAAAACCCTTTTTAGGAACAAACCTGATATAATAAAGTCTTCAACCAATATATTTATACGATAAAAATACAAAAAGTTAAAAATGATGAAATCAATTACAAGTAAGGATTAAAATAAAAAACTATTAAGAAAGAGCCATCTGCAGGAGGGATATTTGAATCAATGATGGTTTCAAATTTTGAATTATCCGAAATTCAGGGAAGGAGATAAATTTTGTTGAGAAATATAAGGATTCAAAACACATGTTAAAATTTAATATTATTTTATTGATGACTACTTGTACTATTAGCTTAATGATTTGAACGTCATAAAAAAATAATATTATTATATTCAATCTATTTTTAGAAATAGTGGGATTTCTTTTATAAGATAGTAAAGATATATATATATATATATATATATATATATATATATATATATATATATATATATATATATATATATATATATATATATATATTAGGAAAAAGCTAATGAGTAGTCATGTCATTTTTTGTTTGTTAATTGCCTTATATATATATATATATATATATATATATATATATATATATATATATGTAGGAATGAGTTCTATGGAAAACAAATAACTAGGGCAACATCTACCAGAACCAATAATCAAATGACACGTGTCCATTTCTTTCATCACAAGTAATGTATTATGGAAGTTATTGTAAAAGTGATGTGTTGTCATGTTTTCATTGGTTCAAATATGTGTTGCCCTAATCATTCATTTTCCATATAACTCTTCCCTATATATATATATATATATATATATATATATATATATATATATATATATATATATATATATATATATATATATATATATATATATATATATATATAGGTTCAGGTTCATTTGAGACCATTCTAATTTTGTGAGACCGTGAGACCAAATTTAAAAATAATTTTAAAATGCAAAATAAATGGAAAAATCCAAAAAAAAATTTTTAAATATTATTTTCGGAACTTGAATTAACTAAAAAAAATAAAAAAAAATTCCATTTTTTTTGAAAAATACGTGAAATATTCTAAATAGAATATTACACTGACATATTCTAAAAAATAATTTTAAAATGCAAAATAAATGGAAAAATCTAAAAATTCTTTTTTTAAATATTATTTTCGGAACTTGAATTAACTAAAAAAAATAAAAAAAATAAGAAAAAATAAAAAAAAATTCTATTTTTTTTGAAAAATACGTGAAATATTCTAAATAGAATATTACACTGTACATATTCTAAAAATAATTTTAAAATGCAAAATAAATGGAAAAATCAAAAAATTCTTTTTTTAAATATTATTTTCGGAACTTGAATTAACTAAAAAATTTTTTAAAAAAAATAAAAATAATAAAAAGTTGATTCTCACGGTCTCACAAAATTAGGTCGTGTCACATGAACCTAACCATATATATATATATATATATATATATATATATATATATATATATATATATATATATATATATATATAATTTATCATTTATGTGAAGATGAGTATATTTTGTGAAGTTATACCATAGTCCATAGACAATGTTACTGTTGTAATTGGTCCTTTATCCGAGGGCTATTTGTTCAAATTTTGGAATCAAAAAGTGCCCACTAAAATGAGTTTGATAGATTTAATGACTTTAGAAAATCATCAATAAAAAAATGTTTTTGGTGAACTATATTTATGAATTAAAGAATATTTTTAATAATATGTTGTTTTACTGTTTAAACTGTTGAACGAATCAACAAATTAAATAATTTAAAAAAAACAGAATAAATAGTGCAACAGATAGCGGTTGAAGCCACTAAATGGCAACAGACTTTTTCACATTAAAAAAAAAGAGGATAACTTAAACGAAGGGTTTGTAGAGAAGGCAGTGTGACAAAAAGAAGTCGAACGACCACTCCTCAAGAACGTCTTATCAGCATAAAACCTTCGTAGTTAGGATTTGTTTTAGGATTGCTTCTTTGACCTCTCTTCCTACTGATATATTTCCACAAAGTGCAAGAACCTTTGCTATAGTTTCGATCCATATCCCACTTGAGTGTCTTGAAATAACATCATAGCAAAAACAAAGTTCTCTTAGTACTTTCATGGAACACATGGAAGGCAAAAATAGAAAAACACTTGGTATTTTAATTGTGGTGGTATACATTTTAATTAAAGTGGAAGATGAGGCAACATTGTAATTTTTGTTTTTCCTTCCAAATTAACAATAAATTACATGTGTTCATGCATGTTCACAAGAAAAGAATAAAATAGAGTAATGCTAAAGAATCAAAATCTATCGAATCATACATCTACATATTAAAATCTGAAGCTTCAGTTGCCAAATAATGGTCAACCACCGATCAAAAAAATAAAAAGAAAACATTTAATCAAGAGACCAAGAATTTATAGAAACTAAACTTAAAAGAGAAAAACAGACATACCATCAATGTTTTTTTTATTTTTCTTAACTCTGTCTATCAACAAAGCTTCTTACTTTTCATTCTTCATTTCTAATAGATGTATACGCATAATCTGGACCTATGGAAATAAATATAATTATAAATACATTGATAGATAAAATATAAGTATTTGATTTTTTATTTTCCCAATCTTATACATATAGTAGGGACTAAGCTTCAGTTTTCCTGCTTAAGAATTTAGCATCATCAGCAATAATTACTGGGAGATGTTAAAAATTTCATCCCTAAAATAGATTAAATTTTTAGAGGGAAAGGTATGAAAGAAAGATTAAAAAAAAATAACATTATCATCTAATCTCTCTTTTTCTGATACGACAAAGTATGAACGACAAAGTATGAAGACACGAAAGAAATAAACTTAAAGCATAGTAGCTTTACTCTCATTCAATAGAGTAACAGATCCCAAAAAAAGACCCACCCAGAAACATAGCACAAACCTTACAAATTAAACAACAAAAAAGATGAAAAGGCAAACGAACCTCTTGTCATTATTACTCTAGTTGACGATTGACATCCATCAAGTTCGAGAGAGGAAAGAGATGATATATTTAGGGTTACTACTGGTGAATGAGAGACTGAGGGGATGAAATTCAAATTTCAAAAATTGAATCCTGGTATCGTATTTGGTAAGAAGTATGCGAGACCAGAGGAGATCACAAAAATCACGGTATATGATTTGAGAAGAAATGCAGATGAACCGAGATTGGAGCGGGTTTCAACTATACATATTCGTTGCAAAGGGCAAAAGTGGTACTTCACTTTGTAAAAATTTTGGCTGAAAATGTGACACGTGGCATAAAGGTACTATTTTATTAGACTAGGGGACTAGGGGATTATGGTTTGTTTGTTTGTTCAGACAAAAGTTAAAACAACGAACCATTTTAAATCATAATATCAAAACTTTATTATGATTCTTATATATAAAGAAGAAAGTTTTACATATCAAAGAATCAATTTTATTCATATAACTCGTTGTGAGACCCATGTATTACATATGTTAATTTTTTAAAAAAAAAGTTAAATATGTAAATCAAAATATTTGAGAACTTTGAATATATAAGAAAATAAAAAATAATAATGAATTATTATAATTGAAATGTTTTTTTTATCTTTTAAATTTAAACAAAAAATTTAATTAAATAAAAAAAATAAACTAATGAGCTTTAATTTAAAATTTTTTAAACTAAAAGGTAAGTTCATTAATGAAATTGATATCCATTTATTACTACAATTATTACAACTAAATCTTACATGGAATTTAATAAAATAGAAAAAAACTCATAAAATGACATGTGGAAAAAAATTAATTCAAAATAACTATAAAATTATATTTGACATATTGAATGAGAGTGTGACATGTGGCAAAAAAACTTTCATTTATTAGAGTATATTTCATGGTAGATATAATTGTATAATGTTGATGATTTTAGTGTCATCATGACATTTTATGTAATTAGAACTTACATGTGAGCTACAAAACTTCATAATTTGTACTCTAATATATGTTTGGGTATGTGTGGAGTGCATGAATGTATAATGTATGTGTGGAATGCACACATGTATAAGATTGAATTAGAAGTTGGTTCGACAACAAGTCGGAGGTTCGGGATGCAGCGCCCTTAGCAGGGTCCAAGGGGCAGAGCCCCTGGCTGGGGTCTTGCTTATCGTTTTCTATATAAACGACTTCAGATTTTACAAGTGGATACATAGTGGAAAAATTGAATTTTTGAGAGTGATTATGGTAAAACTAACTAAGATCGTCAATTTTGGAAACCATTGATTTCCTCATTAATTCCAGATTCCATTGACTTGTTTCCAAAGCAACCCATGACGGTCAACCCTAAAATGAAGCCCTACTTATCGTTTTCTATATAAACAACTCTCTTTTGTGGAGAAGAATAACCTTTTAGCTCTCGTTTTTCTTCATATAAACTCAAAATCTTCTAGAAATTTGGCTTATGTTTTCTGTGTCTAGATTCATAAGTGTCCCCTTGGGATTATCCTAGGTTGAGTTTCTTGTAACTCGGACATAGGATAGAAATATCAATTCAGAAAGTTCCAAGGGTATCCAGATCTCCATTATAAACCCTACCCAATTCCTAACATACAAGATAATAATAAAAAAAAACTCATTTTTTTTATTTCACTTTTAAAATTTTTATGATTAATCTTTTATCGAAAAAAAAACAGAAATTCATAATTTTTTATCCTCCTTCTATATAAATCAATATCGATATAAAAAAATGATTTTTTTTTCAAAAAAATCCATTTCGTTTTGTTAGTTTTTTTTTTTAAAGATTTAGACTTATCTTTTATCGAAAATAAATAAATAAAAATATATCAAAATACATAATTTTTGGTACTCTTAAAATAAACATTTATATTGATGTAAAAAACAAAAAAAATCAAAATTTTAGTTTAGATTCACGATGTGAATGCTGAAAACTAAAGTGTGTGTGTGTGTGTGTGTGTGTGTATATATATATATATATATATATATATATATATATATATATATATATATATATATATATATATATAGTTTAACTTCATAGTGTAAATAATAGTAAGTCAAATTCACATTGTGAGTGATGAAATTTGAATTATATATAACTCAAATTTACAGTGTGAATAAATTCATATGCGGATTTTACAAACCTACTTAAAAAAATCCACTTTGTTTTTTTTTTGTTGTTTTTTTTAATATTTAGATTTATTTTTATCGGAAAAAGAAAAAACATATATAAAAAATCATAGTTTTTTGTACTCTTTAAATAGACATTCAGATTGATGTATAAAAAATAAAATAAAAATCAAAATTTTAGCTCAACCGATTTATGGCCGGGTGATTTGATTTTCCAAACTAGATTCCAACGACTGTTCACCTTATTTGTCTTCCTTACGTCGGTAGCCAAGAGGCGGGGCAAAGAGTGAACAATGGATTGATTTGAATCAATTAATACTTTCTGTTTTGATGTCTTCTACTTCTGACAGGTGGTCGTAGATGTTACAGGGCTCTGTCGAATTTTATGTTTCTTCGACTCATTCTTACATTGACAAGGTTTTGCTGCCTTCAATCCTCTTATTCAGGCTCGCTAAAACCATTTGGTTTCAATCAAGGTCAATGTTTTTATTTGGCGTTTAATTCTTGATAGATTACTCTTTTGTTTGAATCTTTCAGTTTGTGGCTTGGAGATTCCTTCTATCACGTGTCCGATTTGTAAAAGTTCCACATATTCTTCTTTTCATTTATTCTTTTAGTTCTCACTTGCATGAGAGCTTTTAGTCTTGTTTTGTCGTTAATGGGACATATCTAGACCTCCTGGTGACTCTTTCTAACATTGGTCGAATTGGTTATTGGCTTTGAAGGCTAACTCCACGATGAAAGATTATTTGGAGGCCATGTTTTTCACTTTTTGGTGGTTGATTTGGCGTTTTAGAAACTCTGTTATTTTTAATAATCGCATTTTATTTAAGAGTGAATTATTTGATAAAATTACTACCTATTCCTTTATATGGGTTAGTAATAAGGGTAAGAGATCTAAACTTAACTAGGTGGGTTGGTTGCAAAACCACATCCTCGCTATTACTTCTTTGTAATCTCTTTTTTGTTTTGTTCCCAACTCCTTGCTAGTTGTTATAAAGTTGTTCTAAAAAAATTCATGTTGTGAATGTTGAAAACTAAAAAAATTTCAGTTCAGATTCACAATGTGAATAATAATAAGTCATATTCATATTGTGAATCCTAAAAATTGAATTATATACAATTCAAATTCATAGTGTGAATACATTCACTAATGAATTTTACAAAACCAATTTATGAGTAATCAAAACGTTAAAATCTTATGAAATTATAAGAAATATACTTCGATTCACATGTAAATTTCACTAAAGTAAATTGTGAATGATCAGATTGTTGAAATAGTAAGTCAGATTCACATTGTGAATGTTAAAAACTGAAAAATATGCAATTTAGATTTACAATGTGAATCTGATTCATAATGTAAATGTAACTTAAGAATTTAGAGTATTCACATGGAGAATTTGAGTTTAATGTTGCACTTGGATCTCAAAGGAGCACTTGGGGTTCCTCGAACATGTAACAAAGGAACATATCATATGAGAAGGGAATGAATCATCTGACAAAGGAATGGATCAAATGTTAGGGATCAAATCGTCTAAAAGGGGGTATAGATGTAACATCCGTAGATTCGGGCTAGTCAATAATAAGCGTTAAAAATGATTTTTTTTATTATCTAGGATAAATAATCTTAACCAAGTAATAGTTATGGTCAACAATTGTAACATGTTTCATGTAATAAAGAAGAATTATGTGAATATTATGTGTTTCAGGATTATTATAATATAAATATGAAAAATCAGCCGAATCATCCATAAATCGTAAAAATAAGTGCGTCAAAACATATATATATATATATATATATATATATATATATATATATATATATATATATATATATATATATATATATATATATATACTAGGTTATAACCCGTGGACACCACAGGTAAGAAATTTAAAAATGATTTTAGTTAAATTATAATTTAATTATTGAGCAATAATAATAAAAAATTTAATAGTTAATATATATATATATATATATATATATATATATATATATATATATATATATATGTGTGTGTGTGTGTGTGTGTGTGTGTGTGTGCGTGTGTGTGTTACAGACTATTAGTAGCTCCTTTAATTCGAATAAACCTCAAATGACAAATTAAATAATAATCAAATGACAAATAAATTATAGTTCTTAACTGATTAGGAATGTTTTGTTTGACATATTTAAGTGTGCCGGGGTTTCCGCTAAGAAAGAGGCACCTGTTAATTTCTTGATTGACCTGACAGAAGGAAGGTCAACCCTCAGACCGGCTGACATTTTGATTTTTGGATGGGACGAAGGGAAACACGAATGTGTGGATTTTACAGGGGTATCTCCTCTCGTGGGCCTGAGGGCTGGGGGTTTCACAGCAGGACATGCTGCTTTAAAAGTAGCTACAGGCAAAGTCACCAAACATGAGAAATCGTGCATGGAAAATCAACACGTGTTCATACCATTTGCATTTGATACGTTTGGTTTTCTCGCACCGGATGCGGTAGAGCTTCTTAAAAGAGTACAACGAATCATGCATAGGAATGTTATATCCCCTAGATATTCGTATGTAGTCTTTAAAAGAATTAACTTTACCATTCAAAAAGGCTTTGCGGCATAACTTGTTGCCCGTTTGCCATCTCACTCATTGTACGATGACAATTTTTAATGATCAGGGGATAAACTAATGAATAAAAAAAAAATTAATAGCCGATGTCGAACTCAGAGACTAAAGAAACAAAACATTGGGGGTTGAAGACAACAAGAGTGAAGGTAAGATATCATCAATTGTTAAATAGGAGCAGCTATCAGGTAGCTGTTATGGTGCTGGTATGCAGAACATAAACACACACACACTATAAAGAAATAAGTAATGTGAAAAAAAAACACACAGAAAAAGAACAACAAAAGAGGAAACAAAACAATATTGATATTAAGCATAGTTTTATTATAAAAATATAAACCGGTAGAGTTTTTTCATATAAAATATAACACATTAGAATTTCATAATGTACAATGTGCCTTGTAAAGACAAAGATAACTTAAAATGGTGCTGTAGCAGAATTTCCTACATATATGTTACAACAAAAATTAGTATACAGATGTTTAACTATGATTAGGTAAAATATTAATCTTTTAAACAATACAATATAAATTATGATGCTTATAACAAGTTACAGCAAAGGTAAAATTATCAAATTACAAATGTATAAAAATTACGAAAGTAAAAAAGTGACATACAAAAATTTAGAGATCACGTTGTGTTTAAATTTGTATAAAATGCTTTTATGAATTTATTATTAAAGTAAAAGTCTGTTAACTAATTTACCATAATCAGTTTTGTAAATTTGAATTTGAAAATAATAAAAATGGAAACAATATAAATAAACTATCACAAATATGTAGAGATGCACTAAAGGGTAAAATCGTCAAATTATAAAACTGGAAACCATGGCATTAGTTCAATGTGGTAAGACTCTTTTGAAAGTACCTATAAAAATAGCAATGTACTTTCAAAACATTATAACCAAAACTGTGAAATCCTGAAAAAATCCATCCAAAGGCAAGATGTTATAATTGACATAAAGCTGCATATTTATTTAAAAAAAATAATTTATACATAATAAATAGGGATGCCAAAGGGGGGGGGGGGGGGGGGGGGGAACGGGTCGGGGGTTGCATTCCCCGCCTCCGCCCCCGAAATTCCCCCACCCCCGCCCCCAATTGATTTTTGGGCTACTTTCTTTGGTTACATGAACGGACACATAATATCATAATAATAAGACAACAACAAAAGTACAATTTGATTATCGTCCTTTCAAAAAGTAATATAAAAAACTTCATTTATAAATCAAAATGATATAATTTTTGTTATAAATATGCTGCAATATAAATGAAAATTTAAAACTTGTTACCCTTTGAGTAAAATAAATAAAAAAACACCACTTTGTTTAAAGTAACTACAAAACTAAAGTTGTATGTTTTTGTATATATACTCTTACATTGTCTATTTTACCCTTTGAGTACAAACTTGAAATAATACAAATTTGTGTTATAGAACTGTTGCAACAGAAAGTATGATGTTATAAATGAAAAAAAAATCAAACTGTTATAAATTAAAAGTTAATTGCCCTTTGTGGCCTTTGATTAGTAAAATGTAAAATATGAAATAAATAAATAAATAAATAAAGGAAGAAATTAATAATTAAAAAAAAAACAATTTCTTAAACATTCGTTTATTAAGGAGAAAATAATTTAGTTTGACTGCCACACAAACACATACAGTAACAATAAAAGTAACAAAAACACAATCACAAAAAGTATCCAAATCATCCACTAATAAGACAATAAGTTCAGTATGTTGTCCTTTTTGCCCTTTAAGTAAAGAAATGGAATAATAATAAAAATTTGTTTCAGAAAACTATGAGGCGGTAATAATGTAATATGCTATGTAATGGAGTTTTCTTAAAGTATGATTTTCGATTGTAACACACACTCAAACACAATTACTGTTTGTCGTATACATGAATATACGATGTTAAAATGGAGTTTTCATTGTATTTTCAGAAAATAAAAAGCAATATACCTAATGGATTGAACAGGTGCACACTGAAAAGAAAAAGACGCTAACAGAAGATGAAATTTCAAGGAGAAAATAATTTTGTTTTGGGGTTCGGCTTTTATAACTGATAAATAAATGAACAGGATGTATATTTGGTATAAGATTAATATATTTAAAAATAAATGCAGATTTTAAGGGATATAGTAAATCAAAATAATTTAAGTTTCATTGATATGATTTAGTCAAACGAAATATATATATATATATATATATATATATATATATATATATATATATATATATATATATATTAATTTGAAAGAGATAAGTTGTAAATTTAATGAATTCGTATAGATACACTGTTGCAGACAATTCGTATAAATATACTATTGCATTCCTTTTATGTTGGATGTATATATTTGGAATAAGATCAAATTTAAAATAACAATTGCTGATTTTATGGTTTTAAATGCAGGTAATTTAGGATAGAAGATAAAATACTTCAAATAATCAAAACTGAAATGCTGATATTTAGGAATTGATGGTCGAATGATGCAGGGAGTTACTGGGCGGGAAAAGTTGAGAGTAAATAGCATCATTTAATTTTATAAAAATACGGACGAAAAATAAATTCAAAATTAGCTGACGGAGTCTAAACGAAAGTTGTAGATCTCGTCGATAGCTACGCGTGGATATAAAGAACGTCAAAACCGGAGTTCGTATGAACGAGTTATAAATTATAATAACATATTTACGTATTAAAATAAAGTATAAATCATATATACATATACATATATACATATGTATATATCATTAGAAATGTATTGACGATACAGTCATTATAAGACTAGTGTTGAGTACTTTCGACATTAGTTTAGTACAAATATCGTTAAATCTATCTAAAATAGTATTATAAAGAGGTGTTTAGTCATTTATATAACTATAAGGTCATTAAGTAACTATAGATGATAGTTTTTGAAAATTCAATTACTATAAATAAGAGCCTCTAGGCTCTCACATTTCTTGCACCATTCTCTTGATTCGAGAGTCTTTCTCTTCTTATCCCCCGTACATTTCTGTCATTCGTGATTTGACTTCTCTTTCTGTAGTTTTAGTATAGTAAGGTGAGCGCTAAAGCGCTGCAAGAATCTTTTTTAGAAAGATTCAACGAGAAAGTTCTGCCTCTATAAAGCCTGACTCCTAACCAAACCCCCTTGTAAGTAAGATATGCTTACCCTACTTTAAGTATAGCTTATATTTAAAATTAGTGTTGTTATTATGAACTTATAATAAATATTTGGGCCAGAATTATGGCTTATATAAGTGTCGTTATAATATCTTTTTAACTGCTCGCGGTACAGGAATTTGGTTTGAAGGGCCGCATAGGGTTGTTGGATTTCAGAACGGCTTAAATGCTAAAATGGTCCTACCCTCCGGTGTTTCATGTCTGACCCCTATCTGTACATAGTGGTTGGAAAGTATTGTTTATTGTTTATATAATAATAATAATACTGATATTAATAATTAGTCACGGTAAATATTAGACTAAAATTTAGTGGTAATAATACTAGGTTTCTTTAGAAGAAAGTAAATTAATAGAAGCGAAGTGTTGTCTGAGTTCGGAATCACCACCTTAACAAGTGAGTGCATAGTTACTTTCATCTTACACATAGATATGAAGTATTTTTATATAAATTACGTGCTATGTGTGCATATTATCTGTTTACTTGATATCTATGATAGATGAACGATCTTATACATGTTTTAAATGGTTTAAACTGTATATGTATTTTATATCTACAAAATATGTTGGGTAAAACATTGATATATGAATGATAAGGGATCAAAGCCAATATAGAGGAACATTGGTAGTTATGGACATAGTGTACTATAGGTGAACAATGGCACTCTGCTGAATGACGGGGCCATCGTTTGGGAAAAGGCTTCTCACATCGTCCACCCCTCACCCTCACCTTGTGGTCTATAACACCTCACAACTCATCATCCAACTCATATTACATCTACCCATGTTTTACCCCAACATTATCATAGATATAAAATACATATACAATTTAAATCATTTAAAACATGTATAAAATCATTCATCCAACATAGACAGCAAGTATTTAGATAATATGCACACATAGCACGTAATTTATATATAATACTTCATATCTATGTGTAAGATGAAAGTAACTATGCACTCACCTGATTAGGTGGAGACTCGGTACTCGGACATCACTTCGTTACCTCGAAACAATTTTCCCTCGACAAAACCTAGTATCAATATCACTAGGGTTTAGTCTAACGTTAACCGCGACTAATTAATAGTCTAGGTATTATTATTATTATATAAGAGTTAAAAAAACACTTTATATAACTCATAATAATAGCCCAAATAATTATTTTAAGGGACCTAATAACATTACTATAATTATTTAAAAGCTATATTTAAAATAGTGTAGGCGTAGCTCACTTACAGCGGGTTTTAAAGAAAACCGGACGCCGTTGGAGCAGCGTTCCCGAGCCGAAAGGCTCTTCTTCTCGGAGCCTTCGGGCACTCCGGGGCTTCCGCCTAGTGATAGGGAGGTTCCCTAGGCTTTTCAGGGGGTTTCGGGACTAGAGAGAAGTTCTAGAGAGAGGGGGAAGTGAGGGGAGGTGTGAGGAATGAATGGAGGCCTCACCACTTATTTATAGGGGCTGGAAGACGGTTCACGTCATGAATTTTTAATATTCACGTCGTGAGCCAGGTTGGATACAGCCAGGCGCAGCCTGGTGCTGACACGTGGCATCGCACACAGGGTGGAAATCAGCCGATTTTCAAAAATTCATAACTTTCGCATAAGAACTCCGTTTTTGATATTCTTTATATTCAGGCGTAGGTAACAACAACATCTACAACTTTCATTTAGACTCCGTCGGCTAGTTCTCGACCGATCTTAAATTTAACAGTAGGAGGAGATTAGACTGCTAAATAACTGCGAAGAATTCGTAACTCCTTCATACGGACTCCGTTTTCGTCTATCTTTGTTACCGTTGAGTTCCTATTAATGAGATATTCAACTCTCATTAAGGTTGTGTAAGCCAAAAACCGCTCGAACTAAAATTCGAGTTTCGGGCCGTGCACTCCTATGCCAAATCTTAGAAAAATCATAACTTCCTCATACGAAGTCAGATTTGGGCGTTCTTTTTTGTATGTTCTCGGTTTAATGTATAGTACAACTTTTGTTTAGATCACTAAGGCTAAAAATTCCTCTATCTTAAATTCACTATTTACGTCTCCTGGTGTCGTGTCGGTTTTGCCGAAAAACTTCAACGAGCCATAACTTCTTCGTTATAACTCGGATTTCGGCGTTCTTTGTATGTACGGAACCTTTGAGACATATTCTAAAACTTGATTAAGATTATTTATTCTAAATAATCATTTGTCGAAAAGTCGTTTTTGATCCCCTATTATCTCTAAATTGACTAGCCCGGATCTACGGGGTTACTATTATCTCCCCCTTAGGATGATTATGTACCAGAATCATCAACGAAACAGGGCAGTATAATGACTCCATACGTTATCTCTTCATCCTAGGTAATAATCGTAACTTCCTTGTTTCTTCGAATGGGTATCTAACTCTTTGACTCCTTGACTGCATGCGGTGCTCGATCTTATACTTGCTCCCTATCTCACGTTAGACTCCAATTTATGACCTTCAAGTCATAATCTTTATCCTCACTGGATACGAACTTTAGATAGGTTCCTTTATTACTACAATGGAACGATGTGTCATATTCTAATGACCTATCATCGTATGTTGCAATGCTTAGACTCAGGTCTTTTTGAGTCTTCCAGAACAGACTATACTTTCCTTCATGTTCTAATCTCATCTTAAATGGTAGCATTTCTAGCTACAAGCAACTATCGTGATACCTCTATCGATCGCTTTGATTATCTTTTATTTCAATCTTCCGGCTTAAGTCAGATGCTACATCAAACTTGATTCTCTAAACCACATAACATACTCAGCGTATTCGGGCTCAATTTGATATGACCACTAGGGTCCGAATAACAATCATTTCCTGTGCTTCCGGTAGTATATATATCTACTACCTTTCACACCTACTCATACTCGTCCCAAGTATTGTCTTGCAGTCCCCAAGTCCTAAAATCACAAAACAATTTAACACATATGAGTGTGTCCAAATAATAATAAAAATTTCCCTAGACTCTACTAGGAATTCTACCATGCGTATTTTCAATCATCAATTCTGCTTCAACTCAGTTGGTGATGGAAATTCCAGATGATAGGAAAAGTTTTAGGAATTACTCCAATTGTTCTATCATCCCACCAATCAAATGTGTACATTTAGATGTATCGTACTTCTTTAGACGTACAACTATTTTATCAGATGTATTCTAAAGGCAAGATACCTCTCTTATGATATCTTCCGATAGGTATCATTCACTATCGTAAGCCTTTCGTTTCCTCCATTTACTCAATTGTCCACGAGTTTTCACCGTGATGCTCTGCACACCAAAGTAACCGTTCGGTGTATCGAGACAAGAATATAGATAGAGGAAGGTTTAGACACATATTCCTCCTTATTACTTCGAAAAATTACATGCCAGTTCTAATATCGTAATTAAACGTTTAGAATCTAAACACATAAAATTTCCAGATCCGGTCGGCAACAGACCATAGATCCAAAGAAATAATAACATATAAGGCATCTTTATAGCTATAACATAAAATATTTAGCACATAAAACATTTTAGGCATCTTTCCTAAAATAAACTAGTGCTTGTGTCTAAAATATAGCAGACACTCCTCTCACAATCATCGCATAGCATTCTAAGTTTAAGTCTAGAAATTTCCTACAAATTCCTAGTTCGCTTAAACTAATGCTCTGATACCAACTGTGACATCCCCATTTTCACGGCCAGAAAAGACCGATTTTGTTTATGCTTTATAAAAATCAGAGTACCCCTTTTAATAAAAACGTTGCGGAATTTGTTCCCAGTAAAACATGATAAATACGTTATCAAAGCATTTCCGAAGAAAAGTATTTTTATTCATTTTAAAACATTTGGGATGTCATCGTCAATACAGAAACATAAGCATAAACAGAACTTACATTCATTATCACTAGTGATTTATATGTCCTTAATCTCTGAGTGTAATGTGACTTCACAACAACACCAGTGATATAAATAAATTGAGTGGGTCAGGCTAGGAAACCTGGTGAGTACATAGGGTTTTCAACCCACAATAATATAATTGAAACCTGGTGAGTACATAGGGTTTTCAACCCACAATAATATAATTATTATGTTTAAACAATTAAGCAATCAACCCAATTACCCATCCCCATTATCTTCTTTATTCTTAAGGATCTACCCTAACAATCAGCTATTTCTCGTTCAGTTATTCCTAAGGATCATCCTAAGGAATCGGCACAAAGTCCATTGTTGCCACGGGCACTAAGTCTGCATAGTCAACGGGCACTAAGTCTGCATAGTCGCCCGGGTTTAGGCATCAAGTCTGCATGATCATCAAGGTTTAGGTATCAAGTCTGCATGATCACCAGGGTTTAGGCATCAAGTCTGCATGATCACCAGGGTTTAGGCATCAAGTCTGCATGATCACCAAGGTTTAGAGTACACTGGGTGAACACATTGTTCACAACACTTACAGGTTGCAAGCCTGCTAGTGTTCCACCGGACTGTCTAGAATAGTCCGTGGTTTCCATCCATACTCTGCTGAATGACGGGGCCATCGTTTGGGAAAAGGCTTCTCACATCGTCCACCCCTCACCCTCACCTTGTGGTCTATAACACCTCACAACTCATCATCCAACTCATATTACATCTACCCATGCTTTACCCCAACATTATCATAGAGATAAAATACATATACAATTTAAATCATTTAAAACATGTATAAAATCGTTCATCCAACATAGAAAACAAGTATTCAGATAATATGCACACATAGCTCATAATTTATATATAATACTTCATATCTATGTGTAAGATGAAAGTAACTATGCACTCACCTCATTAGGTGGTGACTAGGTACTCAGACAGCACTTCGTTATCTCAAAACAATTATCCTTCGACAAAACCTAGTATCAATATCACTAGGGTTTAGTCTAACGTTAACCGCGACTAATTAATAGTCTAGCTATTATTATTATTATATAAGAGTTAAAACAACGCTTTATATAACTCATAATAATAACCCAAATAAATATTTTAAGGGACTTAATAACATTACTATAATTATTTAAAAGCTATATTTAAAATAGTGTAGGCGTAGCTCACTTACAGCGGGTTTTAAAGAAAACCGGACGCCGTTGGAGCAGCGTTCCCGAGCCGAAAGGCTCTTCTTCTCAGAGCCTTCGGGCACTCCGGGGCTTCCGCCTCGTGCTAGGGAGGTTCCCTAGGCTTTTCAGGGGGTTTCGGGACTAGAGAGAAGTTCTAGAGAGAGGGGGAAGTGACGGGAGGTGTGAGGAATGAATGGAGGCCTCACCACTTATTTATAGGGGCTGGAAGACGGTTCACGTCATGAATTTTTCATATTCACGTCGTGAGCCAGGATGGATACAGCCAGGCCCAGCCTGGTGTTGACACGTGGCATCGCACACAGGGTGGTAATCAACCGATTTTCAAAAATTCATAACTTTCGCATAAGAACTCCGTTTTTGATGTTCTTTATATCCACGCGTAGGTAAAAACAACATCTACAACTTCCATTTAGACTCCATCGGCTAATGCTCGACCGATCTTAAATTTAACAGTAGGAGGAGATTAGACTGCTAAATGACTGCGAAGAATTCGTAACTCCTTCATACGGACTCCGTTTTCGTCTATCTTTGTTACCGTTGAGTTCCTATTAATGAGATATTGAACTCTCATTAAGGTTGTGTAAGCCAAAAACCGCTCGAACTAAAATTCGAGTTTCGGACCGTGCATTGCTATGCCAAATCTTAGAAAAATCATAACTTCCTCATACGAAGTCAGATTTGGGCGTTTTTTTTGTATGTTCTTGGTTTAATGTATAGTACAACTTTTGTTTATATCACTAAGGCTAAAAATTCCTCTATCTTAAATTCACTATTTACGTCTCCCGGTGTCGTGTCGGTTTTGCCGAAAAACTTCGACGAGCCATAACTTCTTCGTTATAACTCCGATTTCGGCGTTCTTTGTATGTACGGAACCTTTGAGACATATTCTAAAACTTGGTTAAGATTATTTATTCTAAATAATCATTTGTCTAAAAGTCGTTTTTGATCCCCTATTATCTCTAAATTGACTAGCCCGGATCTACGGGCGTTACAATTATCTCCCCCTTGGGATGATTACGTCCCGGAATCATCAACGAAACAGGGCAGTATAATGACTCCATACGTTATCTCTTCATCCTAGGTAATAATCGTAACTTCCTTGTTTCTTCGAATGGGTATCTAACTCTTGGACTCCTTGACTGCAGGCGGTGCTCGATCTTGTACTTGCTCCCTGTCTCACGTTGGACTCCAAATTATGACCTTCAAGTCACAATCTCGATACTTACTGGATACGAACTTTAGATAAGTTCCTTTATTACTACAATGGAACGATGTGTCATATTCTAATGACCTATCATCGTATGTTGCAATGCTTAGACTCAGGTCTTTTAGAGTCTTCCAGAACAGACTATACTTTCCTTCATGTTCTAATCTCATCTTAAAAGGTAGCATTTCTAGCTACAAGCAACTATCGCGATACCTCTACCGATCGCTTTGATTATCTTTTATTTCAATCTTCCGGCTTAAGTCAGATGCTACATCAAAGTTGATTCTCTAAACCACATAACATACTCAGCGTATTCGGGCTCAATTTGATATGACCACTAGGGTCCGAATAACAATCATTTTCTTAGACATTACCGAAACGATGGTAACGACATACTTGAATAAAATGAAATCAATTACTAGCTTTTTGGTAACCTTGTGACTTTCCCTGATCCAAGCGTGAGTCCTGTGCTTCCGGTAGTATATGCATCTACTACCTTTCACACCTACTCATACTCGTCCCAAGTATTGTCTCGTAGTCCCCAAGTCCTAAAATCACAAAACAATTTAACACATACGAGTGTGTCCAAATAATCATAAAAATTTCCGTAGACTCTACTAGGAATTCTTCCATGCATATTTTCAATCATCAATTCTGCTTCAACTCGGTTGGTGATGGAAATTCCAGATGATAGGAAAACTTTTAGGAATTACACCAATCGTTGTATCATCCCGCCAGTCAAATGTGTACATTTCAGATGTGCCGTACTTCTCTAGACGTACAGCTATTTTATCAGACGTATTCTAAAGGCAAGATACCTCTCTTATGATATCTTCCGATAGGTATCATTCACTATCGTAAGCCTTTCATTTCCTCCATTTACTCAATTCTCCACGAGTTTTCATCGTGATGTTCTGCACACCAAAGTAACCGTTCGGTGTATCGAGAGAAGAATATAGATAGAGGAAGGTTTAGACACATATTCCTCCTTATTACTTCGAAAAATTACATGCCAGTTCTAATATCGTAATTAAACGTTTAGAATCTGAACACATAAAATTTCCAGATCCGGTCGGCAACAGACCATAGATCCATAGAAATAATAACATATAAGGCATCTTTATAGCTATAACATAAAATATTTAGCACATAAAACATTTTAGGCATCTTTCCTAAAATAAACTAGTGCTTGTGTCTAAAATATAGCAGACACTCATCTCACAATCATCGCATAGCATTCTAAGCTTAAGTCTAGAAATTTCCTAGAAATTCCTAGTTCGCTTAAACTAATGCTCTGATACCAACTGTGACATCTCCATTTTCACGGCTAGAAAAGACCGATTTTGTTTATGCTTTATAAAAATCAGAGTACCTTTTTTTATAAAAATATTGCGGAATTTGTTCCCAGTAAAACATGATAAATACGTTATCAAAGCATTTCCGAAGAAAAGTATTTTTATTCATTTTAAAACATTTGGGATGTCATCGTCAATACAGAAACATAAGCATAAACAGAACTTACATTCATTATCACTAGTGATTTATATGTCGTTAATCTCTCAGTGTAATGTGACTTCACAACAATACCAATGATATAAATAAACTGAGTGGGTCAGGGTAGGAAACCTGGTGAGTACATAGGGTTTTCAACCCACAATAATATAATTGAAACCTGGTGAGTACATAGGGTTTTCAACCCACAATAATATAATTATTATGTTTAAACAATTAAGCAATCAACCCAATTACCCATCCCCATTATCTTCTTTATTCTTAAGGATCTTCCCTAAGAATCAGCTATTTCTCGTTCAGTTATTCCTAAGGATCATCCTAAGGAATCGGCACAAAGTCCATTGTTGCCACGGGCACTAAGTCTGCATAGTCAACGGGCACTAAGTCTGCATAGTCGCCAGGGTTTAGGCATCAAGTCTGCATGATCATCAAGGTTTAGGTATCAAGTCTGCATGATCACCAGGGTTTAGGCATCAAGTCTGCATGATCACCAGGGTTTAGGCATCAAGTCTGCATGATCACCAAGGTTTAGAGTACACCGGGTGAACACATTGTTCACAACACTTACAGGTTGCGAGCCTGCTAGTGTTCCACCGGACTGTCTAGAATAGTCCGTGGTTTCCATCCATACTCAGCTGAATGACGGGGCCATCGTTTGGGAAAAGGCTTCTCACATCGTCCACCCCTCACCCTCACCTTGTGGTCTATAACACCTCACAACTCATCATCCAACTCATATTACATCTACCCATGCTTTACCCCAAAATTATCATAGATATAAAATACATATACAATTTAAATCATTTAAAACATGTATAAAATCGTTCATCCAACATAGACAACAAGTATTCAGATAATATGCACACATAGCTCATAATTTATATATAATACTTCATATCTATGTGTAAGATGAATGTAACTATGCACTCACCTCATTAGGTGGTGACTCGGTACTCGGACAACACTTCGTTATCTCAAAACAATTATCCTTCGACAAAACCTAGTATCAATATCACTAGGGTTTAGTCTAACGTTAACCGTGACTAATTAATAGTCTAGCTATTATTATTATTATATAAGAGTTAAAACAATGCTTTATATAACTCATAATAATAGCCCAAATAATTATTTTAAGGGACCTAATAACATTACTATAATTATTTAAAAGCTATATTTAAAATAGTGTAGGCGTAGCTCACTTACAGCGGGTTTTAAAGAAAACCGGACGCCGTTGGAGCAGCGTTCCCGAGCCGAAAGGCTCTTCTTCTCGGAGCCTTCGGGCACTCCGGGGCTTCCGCCTCGTGCTAGGGAGGTTCCCTAGGCTTTTCAGGGGGTTTCGGGACTAGAGAGAAGTTCTAGAGAGAGGGGGAAGTGAGGGGAGGTGTGAGGAATGAATGGAGGCCTCACCACTTATTTATAGGGGCTGGAAGACGGTTCACGTCATGAATTTTTAATATTCACGTCGTGAGCCAGGCTGGATACAGCCAGGCGCAGCCTGGTGCTGACACGTGGCATCGCACACAGGGTGGAAATCAGCCGATTTTCAAAAATTCATAACTTTCGCATAAGAACTCCGTTTTTGATGTTCTTTATATCCACGCGTACGTAAAAACAACATCTACAACTTCCATTTAGACTCCATCGGCTAATGCTCGACCGATCTTAAATTTAACAGTAGGAGGAGATTAGACTGCTAAATGACTGCGAAGAATTCGTAACTCCTTCATACGGACTCCGTTTTCGTCTATCTTTGTTACCGTTGAGTTCCTATTAATGAGATATTCAACTCTCATTAAGGTTGCGTAAGCCAAAAACCGCTCGAAATATAATTCGAGTTTCGGGCCGTGCACTCCTATGCCAAATCTTAGAAAAATCATAACTTCCTCATACGAAGTCTGATTTGGGCGTTTTTTTGTATGTTCTCGGTTTAATGTATAGTACAACTTTTGTTTATATCACTAAGGCTAAAAATTCCTCTATCTTAAATTCACTATTTACGTCTCCCGGTGTCGTGTCGGTTTTGCCGAAAAACTTCGACGAGCCATAACTTCTTCGTTATAACTCGGATTTCGGCGTTCTTTATATGTACGGAACGATTGAGACATATTATACAACATGGTTAAGATTATTTATTCTAAATAATCATTTGTCTAAAAGTCGTTTTTGATCCCCTATTATCTCTAAATTGACTAGCCCGGATCTACGGGCGTTACAATTATCTCCCCCTTGGGATGATTACGTCCCGGAATCATCAACGAAACAGGGCAGTATAATGACTCCATACGTTATCTCTTCATCCTAGGTAATAATCGTAACTTCCTTGTTTCTTCGAATGGGTATCTAACTCTTGGACTCCTTGACTGCAGGCGGTGCTCGATCTTGTACTTGCTCCCTGTCTCACGTTAGACTCCAAATTATGACCTTCAAGTCACAATCTCGATACTTACTGGATACGAACTTTAGATAAGTTCCTTTATTACTACAATGGAACGATGTGTCATATTCTAATGACCTATCATCGTATGTTGCAATGCTTAGACTCAGGTCTTTTAGAGTCTTCCAGAACAGACTATACTTTCCTTCATGTTCTAATCTCATCTTAAAAGGTAGCATTTCTAGCTACAAGCAACTATCGCGATACCTCTACCGATCGCTTTGATTATCTTTTATTTCAATCTTCCGGCTTAAGTCAGATGCTACATCAAAGTTGATTCTCTAAACCACATAACATACTCAGCGTATTCGGGCTCAATTTGATATGACCACTAGGGTCCGAATAACAATCATTTTCTTAGACATTACCGAAACGATGGTAACGACATACTTGAATAAAATGAAATCAATTACTAGCTTTTTGGTAACCTTGTGACTTTCCCTGATCCAAGCGTGAGTCCTGTGCTTCCGGTAGTATATGCATCTACTACCTTTCACACCTACTCATACTCGTCCCAAGTATTGTCTCGTAGTCCCCAAGTCCTAAAATCACAAAACAATTTAACACATACGAGTGTGTCCAAATAATCATAAAAATTTCCATAGACTCTACTAGGAATTCTTCCATGCATATTTTCAATCATCAATTCTGCTTCAACTCGGTTGGTGATGGAAATTCCAGATGATAGGAAAACTTTTAGGAATTACACCAATCGTTGTATCATCCCGCCAGTCAAATGTGTACATTTCAGATGTGCCGTACTTCTCTAGACGTACAGCTATTTTATCAGACGTATTCTAAAGGCAAGATACCTCTCTTATGATATCTTCCGATAGGTATCATTCACTATCGTAAGCCTTTCATTTCCTCAATTTACTCAATTCTCCACGAGTTTTCATCGTGATGTTCTGCACACCAAAGTAACCGTTCGGTGTATCGAGAGAAGAATATAGATAGAGGAAGGTTTAGACACATATTCCTCCTTATTACTTCGAAAAATTACATGCCAGTTCTAATATCGTAATTAAACGTTTAGAATCTGAACACATAAAATTTCCAGATCCGGTCGGCAACAGACCATAGATCCATAGAAATAATAGCATATAAGGCATCTTTATAGCTATAACATAAAATATTTAGCACATAAAACATTTTAGACATCTTTCCTAAAATAAACTAGTGCTTGTGTCTAAAATATAGCAGACACTCATCTCACAATCATCGCATAGCATTCTAAGCTTAAGTCTAGAAATTTCCTAGAAATTCCTAGTTCGCTTAAACTAATGCTCTGATACCAACTGTGACATCCCCATTTTCACGGCCAGAAAAGACCGATTTTGTTTATGCTTTATAAAAATCAGAGTACTTTTTTTATAAAAATATTGCGGAGTTTTACGGCAAAACCGGCACGACAACGGGAAGCGTAAATAGTGAATTTACGATAGAGTGAGATTTAGCCTTAGAAATCTAAACGAAAGTTTTAGAATATGTTAAACTAAGAGCGTCGATAAAAAGAATGCCCAAATCTGACTTCGTATGAGGAAGTTATGATTTTTCTAAGATTCGGCTTAGTAGTGCACGACCCGAAACTCGAATTTTAGTTCGAGTAGTTTTTGGCTTACGCGAGCTAAATGAGAGTTGAAGATCTCATTAATAGGAACTCAACGATAAAAATATGGACGAAAACGGATTCCGTATGAAGGAGTTACGAAATCTTCGCGGTCATTTAGCAGTCTAAACGCTTCCTACTGTGAAATTTGAGATCGGTCGAGAATTAGCCGACAGAGTCTAAATGAAATTTGTAGATCTTGATTTTACCTACACGTTGAAAAAAAGAACGTCAAAAACGGAGCTCGTATGCGAGAGTTATGATTTTTCTAAGTTTGAAGGCTGATACGCGATAGGGGTGACGTGGCACCACCAGAATTCGACACGTGGCACCACCAGAAGGCTGCCACATGCACCAACTTGGCGAGTAGGTCCCCCCTACTCGGCGAGTAGGCCAGTCAGCACCCCTATAAATAGAGGTGCCGGGTTCCCTCATTCTTCACACCTTCCTAAACTATTCTTTCTCTCTCTAGCCCCCTAACCCTCCTAAAAGCCTAGGTAAACCCCCTAGCACCCGAAGGAAGCCCCGAGGCTCCCGGAGTCCCGAGAAAAAGGGTCTTTCGGCTCGGAAACACTGCTCCAGCGAAGCCCGGTTTTCGAGAAAACCCGCTGTAAGTGAGCTACGCCTACCCTATCTTTAGTATAGCTTATGTTTTAATATAGTAACATTATTAGGAACTTATAATGAGTATTTGGGCTATTATTATGAGTTATATTGAGTGTTATTTAACCCTTATATAATAATAATAATAATAGTCAGACTATTAGTTTGTCGCGGTTATCGTTAGACTAAACCCTAGTGGTATTGATACTAGGTTTTATCGAAGGAAATTGTTTTGAGAGTATCGAAGCACTGTCCGAGTGCTGAGTCACCACCTTTCAGGTGAGTGCATGGTCCCTTTCATCTTACACATAGATATGAAGCATTTTATTATAAATTACGTGCTATGTGTGCATATTGTCTGAATACTTGCTGTCTATGCTGGTGAAAGATTTTTATACATGTTTTAAATGAGGTAAACTGTGTAAAGTATTTTATATCTACAAAATATGTTGGGTAAAACATGGGTAGATGAATGATGAGGGATAAAAGCTGAAATAGAGGAACATTAGTAGCATGGACCTAGTGCCCTATAGGTATACATTGGCAGCAGTGGACCTAGTACCCTATAGATGAGCATTGGCAGCTGCGCCACAACCCGTAGATGTTTTAGATCTACGGTAAACGTCCTAGCAGCTGCGCTCTAAGGACAGTATCGGCAGCTGCGCCTAATGGGGAGCCTTATGACCATGACAATAGCGTTTAAAGGTCAATACCGGCAGAAGCACCTCATAGAAAATGTCACAATTCTGGCAGCTGCGCCTAAGTGACAAGATTAGCAGCTGGACTTAACCAATGTGTCATTGGCAACAATGGACTTCATGTTGTTTCCTTAGGATGATCCTTAGGAATGAATGAACGAGAAATAGCTGATTCTTAGGGGAGATCCTTAAAGAATAAAGAAGATAATGTGGATGGGTAATTGGGTTAATTGTTTGATGATTGAACATAATAATTATATTATTGTGGGTTGAAAACCCTATGTACTCACCAGGTTTCCCAACCTGACCCACTCAGTTTATTTGTATCACAGGTGTTGATATGAAGTGACATTACACGGAGAGATTTAAAGAGATGTAGATCACTAGTGTAAATAATTGTAAGTTCTGTTTATGCTTATGTTTCTGTACTAACGATGTCATCCCAAATGTTTTAAAATGAAATAAATACGTTTCTTCGAAAATGTTTTAATAATGTATTTACCATGTTTTTCTGGGAACAAATTCCGCAACCTTTTTATGAAATGAAGTACTCTGATTTTTATTAAGCATAAACAAAATCGGTCTTTTCTGGCCGTGATTTTGGGGATGTCACAGTTGGTATCAGAGCATTAGTTTAAGCGAACTAGGAATATGGATTTATTTTTAGACTTAAACTTAGAATGCTAAGCGATGATTGTGAGGTGTGAGCACTAGCTTATTTTAGGAATTGTGCCTAAAATGCTTTTATGTGCTAAATACTTGTGCCTGATATGCTGTTAGTTGTTCGGATCTATGGTCTGTTGCCGACCGGATCTGGAAACCTTATGTGTTTAGGATTCTAAACGTATGACTATGATATTAGAACTAGCATATAAACGTTTCGGAGTGATAAGGATGATTTAACCGTCAATCCTAAGTAAAGATCTAGATTCACTTTATTCGGTGTATAGATCAAGATGGCAAGAACCCGTAGCGGAAACGTGAATGCAAATGGGAACATAAACCAACCCCCAGTGATTGAGCAAATACCGGTGATGGAAGCCGCTGCTGAGCCAGTCACAATAGCCGGAGTGCAAGCGATGATCCAAGCGATGTTGGATCGTCAAATGGAGGAAACCAGGCGTTTGCTCCAACAAAATTGAGAGGAAGCGACCATTCAGATCGAACAGCCCGAGTTGAACGAAGGGCAGACTGAGGAGGGAAACTACAGTGGGACTGTTGGTCAAGCCAAGCCCCCAATAGTTAGGCAAAACCACCAGGATGGAGGAAATGATGGACGTGGATGCAAATACAAGGATTTCATGGCGTCCAAACCACCAAGTCTATCTGGAAGCCCGACGCCGGTGGAAGTCATAAACTGGATCTCCGAGATGGAGACGATGTTTGAGAGTTGTGAGTGTAGCAACAGGCAAAAGACCGCTCTCACGGTTCCTCTGTTGAAATCTAGAGTACTAAGCTGGTGGAAGCTACTAGCTGATTCGATGCCCAAAGGAGAAGCGAGCAAGATGTCATGGGAGGATTTTTTTGGTGCAGCTAAAAATGCAGTACTGCTCTGAACAGGATCTTCTGGAAATCAACAACGAGTTTCAGAATCTAAAGAAGGGAAAGATGAGTGTCATCGAGTATGCTCCAAGTTTTACGGAGAAAATGAAGCTTGTTCCTTATCTAGTTCCAACTGAACTCTCCAAGGTCAATAAGTTTGCCCATGGATTACCAGCAGACTTTGGTCCAATGGTCAAACAAGCAACTACTTTGAAAGCCGCCATCTGGGCAGCCAAGAATGTTGAGACCCAAATAAGAGAAAAGGGTCTGGAGAAAGTTGAAGTTGGTGAGAAGAGGAAGTTGGAAGGATCCTCAAGACCTGATAATAAGGGAAAGTTCTCGAAGTCTAACCTGGACGACCGAAGGAATGAAGCCAAGTGGTGTGAGAAGTGCAAGAAGAAGCACTTCGGAAGATGCGATGGTGAAGTGACGTGCTATAAGTGTGGTAGGACCGGTCACTATTCCAGAGATTGTACATTCGACAACAAGAAGTGCTACGAATGTGGAAATGATGGGCATATTTCAAAGAACTGTCCAAAGAAAAACGAAGCTGCAAGACCAAATGCACCGCCGAAACCAAGGGCATTCCACATGATCCTCAATGAAGCAGACAACAATGCGAGGAATCAAGAATGAAGACTTCTTACCCGAAAATCGGATTATTCAGTAGCCATAGTTTCGTATGATGTAGCCTAGTAGAGGCATAGTCTAGGGTGAACTTGAACACCTATGTAATCGTTTCAAGAAATAATATAAAACATTTGTTTTGTTATCTGATGTGTTAAGTTGTTGTGTGATTTGCTGCATGGTGACTTGGGAAACTGCGAGACAATACTTGGGATGAGTATGAGTATGTGTGAATGGTAGTAGAGGCCTATACTACCGGAAGCACAGGACTCACACTTGGATCAAGGAAAGTCACAAGGTTACCAAGAAGCTAGTAATTGATTTTGTTTTATTCAAGTATGTCGTTACCATTGTTTCGGTAATGACTAAGAAGATTGTTGTTATCCCGACCCTAATGGTCATGTCACATTGAGTCCGACTATGATGAGTAGGTTACATGGTTCAGAGAACCAAGTTTGATGTAGCGTCCGATTTAAACCAAACGATTGAAATCAAAGCGATCAAGAAGTTGGTAGCTAGAAATGCTACGTGTGATTACATCACATTAGACCATGAAGGAAGGCATAGTCTGTTTTAGAATTTAGCTCTAAGATACCTAAGTCTAAACGTGCATCACACGATGATAGGTCATAATTTGGAGTCTAACCTAAGGTGGAGAGCAGGTGCACGATCAAGTACTGCTTACAGTCAATGAGTCTAAAAGATAGACTTGAAGGAATATAGAATTTATAATTAATACCTAGGATGAAGAGATGACGTATGGATTCATTATACGAGCCCTGTTTCGTTGATGATTCCGGGACGTAATCATCCTAAGGGGGAGATAATTGTAAGGCCTGTAGATCCGAGCTAGTCAATTTAGAGGCAATAGGGGTCGAAAACGACTTTTCGACAAAAGATTATTTAGAATAAATAATCTTAACCAAGTTGTAGAATATATCAAGAGGTTTCCGTACATATAAAGAACGCCGAAATCCAAGTTATAACGAAGAAGTTATGGCCCATCGAAGTTTTACAGCAAAACCGGCACGACAACGGGAAGCGTAAATAGTGAATTTACGATAGAGTGAGATTTAGCCTTAGAAATATAAACGAAAGTTGTAGAATATGTTAAACTAAGAGCGTCGATAAAAAGAACGCCCAAATCTGACTTCGTATGAGGAAGTTATGATTTTCTAAGATTCGGCTTAGTAGAGCACGACCCGAAACTCGAATTTTAGTTCGAGTGGTTTTTGGCTTATGCGACCTAAATGAGAGATGAATATCTCATTAATAGAAACTCAACGATAAAAATATGGACGAAAACGGATTCCGTATGAAGGAGTTACGAATTCTTCGCGGTCATTTAGCAGTCTAAACGCCTCCTACTGTTAAATTTGAGATCGGTCAAGAATTAGCCAACGGAGTCTAAATGAAAGTTTTAGATCTTGATTTTACCTACACGTTGAAAAAAAGAACGTCAAAAACGGAGCTTGTATGCGAGAGTTATGATTTTTCTAAGTTTGAAGGCTGATACGCGATAGGGGGTGATGTGGCACCACCAGAATTGGACACGTGGCACCACCAGAAGGCTGCCACATGCACCAACTCGGCGAGTAGGTCCCCCCTACTCGGCGAGTAGGCCAGTCAGCACCCCTATAATTAGAGGTGCCGGGTTCCCTCATTCTTCACACCTTCCTAAACTATTCTTTCTCTCTCTAGACTCTCTCTCTAGCCCCCTAACCCCCCTAAAAGCCTAGGTAAACCCCCTAGCACCCGAAGGAAGCCCCGAGGCTCCCGGAGTCCCGAGAAAAAGGGTCTTTCGGCTCGGAAATGCTGCTCCAGTGAAGCCTGGTTTTCGAGAAAAACCCGCTGTAAGTGAGCTATGCCTACCCTATCTTTAGTATACCTTATGTTTTAATATAGTAACATTATTAGGAACTTATAATGAGTATTTGGGCTATTATTATGAGTTATATTGAGTGCTATTTAACGCTTATATAATAATAATAATAATAGTCAGACTATTAGTTTGTCGCGGTTATCGTTAGACTAAACCCTAGTGGTATTGATACTAGGTTTTATCGAAGGAAATTGTTTTGAGAGTATCGAAGCGCTGTCCGAGTGCTGAGTCACCACCTTTCAGGTGAGTGCATGGTCCCTTTCATCTTACACATAGATATGAAGCATTTTATTATAAATTACATGCTATGTGTGCATATTGTCTGAATACTTGCTGTCTATGCTGGTGAAAGATTTTTATACATGTTTTAAATGATGTAAAATGTGTAAAGTATTTTATATCTACAAAATATGTTGGGTAAAACATGGGTAGATGAATGATGAGGGATAAAAGCTGAAATAGAGGAACATTAGTAGCATGGACCTAGTGCCCTATAGGTATACATTGGCAGCAGTGGACCTAGTACCCTATAGATGAGCACTGGCAGCTGCGCCACAACCCGTATATGTTTTAGATCTACGGTAAACGTCCTAGCAGCTGCGCTCTAAGGACAGTATCGGCAGCTGCGCCTAATGGGGAGCCTTATGACCATGACAGTAGCGTTTAAAGGTCAATACCGGCAGAAGCACCTCATAGAAAATGTCACAATTCTGGCAGCTGCGCCTAAGTGACAAGATTAGCAGCTGCGCTTAACCAATGTGTCATTGGCAACAATGGACTTCATGTTGTTTCCTTAGGATGATCCTTAGGAATGAATGAACGAGAAATAGCTGATTCTTAGGGGAGATCCTTAAAGAATAAAGAAGATAATGGGGATGGGTAATTGGGTTAATTGTTTGATGATTGAACATAATAATTATATTATTGTGGGTTGAAAACCCTATGTAGTCACCAAGTTTCCCAACCTGACCCACTCAGTTTATTTATATCACAGGTGTTGATATGAAGTGACATTACACTGAGAGATTTAAAGAGATGTAGATCACTAGTGTAAATAATCGTAAGTTCTGTTTATGCTTATGTTTCTGTATTAACGATGACATCCCAAATGTTTTAAAATGAAATAAATACGTTTCTTCGAAAATGTTTTAATAACGTATTTACCATGTTTTTCTGGGAACAAATTCCGCAACCTTTTTATGAAATGAAGTACTCTGATTTTTATAAAGCATAAAAAAATTCGGTCTTTTCTGGCCGTGATTTTGGGGATGTCACACGCTCGAACTATAATTCGAGTTTCGGGCCGTGCAGTGCTATGCCAAATCTTAGAAAAATCATAACTTCCTCATACAAAGTCAGATTTAGGCGTTTTTTTTTGTATGTTCTCGGTTTAATGTATAGTACAACTTTTGTTTAGATCACTAAGGCTAAAAATTCCTCTATCTTAAATTCACTATTTACATCTGCCGGTGGCGTGTCGGTTTTGCCGAAAAACTTCGACGAGCCATAACTTCTTCGTTATAACTCGGATTTCGGCGTTCTTTCTATGTACGGAACCTTTGAGACATATTCTACAACTTGGTTAAGATTATTGATTCTAAATAATCATTTGTAGAAAAGTCGTTTTTGATCCCCTATTATCTCTAAATTGACTAGCCCGGATCTACGGGCGTTACAATTATCTCCCCCTTGGGATGATTACGTCCCGGAATCATCAACGAAACAGGGCAGTATAATGACTCCATACGTTATCTCTTCATCCTAGGTAATAATCGTAACTTCCTTGTTTCTTCGAATGGGTATCTAACTCTTGGACTCCTTGACTGCAGGCGGTGCTCGATCTTGTACTTGCTCCCTGTCTCACGTTGGACTCCAAATTATGACCTTCAAGTCACAATCTCGATCCTCACTGGATACGAAATTTAGATAAGTTCCTTTATTACTACAATGGAACGATGTGTAATATTCTAATGACCTATCATCGTATGTTGCAATGCTTAGACTCAGGTCTTTTAGAGTCTTCCAGAACAGACTATACTTTCCTTCATATTCTATTCTCATGTTAAAAGGTAGTTTTTCTAGCTACAAGCAACTATCGCGATACCTCTACCGATCGCTTTGATTATCTTTTATTTCAATCTTCCGGCTTAAGTCAGATGCTACATCATACTTGATTCTCTAAACCACAAAACATACTCAGCGTATTCGGGCTCAATTTGATATGACCACTAGGGTCCGAATAACAATCAGCTTCTTAGTCATTACCGAAACGATGGTAACGACATACTTAAATAAAATGAAATCAATTACTAGCTTTTTGGTAACCTTGTGACTTTCCCTGATCCAAGCGTGAGTCCTGTGCTTCCAGTAGTATATGCATCTACTACCTTTAACAGGTACTCATACTCTTCCCAAGTATTGTCTCGCAGTCCCCAAGTCCTAAAATCACAAAACAATTTAACACATACGAGTGTGTCCAAATAATCATAAAAATTTCCCTAGACTCTACTAGGAATTCTTCCATGCGTATTTTCAATCATCAATTTTGCTTCAACTCGGTTGGTGATTGAAATTCCAGATGATAGGAAAACTTTTAGGAATTACACCAATCGTTGTATCATCCCGCACGTCAAATGTGTACATTTCAGATGTGCCGTACTTCTCTAGACGTACAACTATTTTATCAGACGTATTCTAAAGGCAAGATACCTCTCTTATGATATCTTCTGATAGGTATCATTCACTATCGTAAGCCTTTCATTTCCTCCATTTACTCAATTCTCCACGAGTTTTCACCGTGATGTTCTGCACACCAAAGTAACCGTTCGGTGTATCGAGACAAGAATATAGATAGAGGAAGGTTTAGACGTTTAGAATCTAAACACATAAAATTTCCAGATCGGCAACAGACCATAGATCCAAAAAAATAATAGCATATAAGGCATCTTTATAGCTGTAACATATAATATTTAGCACATAAAACATTTTAGGCATCTTTCCTAAAATAAACTAGTGCTTGTGTCTAAAATATAGCAGACACTCATCTAACAATCATCGCATAGCATTCTAAGTTTAAGTCTAGAAATTTCCTACAAATTCCAAGTTCGCTTAAACTAATGCTCTGATACCAACTGTGACATCCCCATTTTCACGTACAGAAAAGACCGATTTTGTTTATGCTTTATAAAAATCAGAGTACCCCTTTTAATAAAAATGTTGCGGAATTTGTTCCCAGTAAAACATGATAAATATGTTATCAAAGCATTTCCGAAGAAAAGTATTTTTATTCATTTTAAAACATTTGGGATGTCATCGTCAGTACAAAAACATAAGCATAAACAGAACTTACATTCATTATCACATGTGACTTATATGTCCTTAATCTCTCAGTGTAATGTGACTTCATAACAACACCAGTGATATAAATAAACTGAGTGGGTCAGGCTGGGAAACCTGGTGAGTACATAGGGTTTTCAACCCACAATTATATAATTGAAACCTGGTGAGTACATAGGGTTTTCAACCCACAATAATATAATTATTATGTTTAAACAATTAAGCAATCAACCCAATTACCCATCCCCATTATCTTCTTTATTCTTAAGGATCTACCCTAAGAATCAGCTATTTCTCGTTCACTTATTCCTAAGGATCATCCTAAGGAATTGGCACAAAGTCCATTGTAGCCACGGTTTACACAACGGACACTAAGTCTGCATAGTCGCCAGGGTTTAGGCATCAAGTCTGCATGATCACCAAGGTTTAGGTATCATGTCTGCATGATCACCAGGGTTTAGGCATCAAGTCTGCATGATCACCAGGGTTTAGGCATCAAGTCTGCATGATCACCAAGGTTTAGAGTACACCGGGTGAACACATTGTTCACAACACTTACAGGTTGCGAGCCTGCTAGTGTTCCACCGGACTCTCTAGAATAGTCCGTGGTTTCCATCCATACTCTGCTGAATGACGGGGCCATCGTTTGGGAAAAGGCTTCTCACATCGTCCACTCCTCACCCTCACCTTGTGGTCTATAACACCTCACAACTCATCATCCAACTCATATTACATCTACCCATGTTTTACCCCAACATTATCATAGATATAAAATACATATACAATTTAAATCATTTTAAACATGTATAAAATCGTTCATCCAACATAGACAACAAGAATTCAGATAATATGCACACATAGCACGTAATTTATATATAATGCTTCATATCTATGTGTAAGATGAAAGTAACTATGCACTCACCTGATTAGGTGGTGACTCGGTACTCGGACAACACTTCGTTATCTCAAAACAATTTTCCCTAGACAAAACCTAGTATCAATATCACTAGGGTTTAGTCTAACGTTAACCGCGACTAATTAATAGTCTAGCTATTATTATAATTATAGAAGAGTTAAAAAAACGCTTTATATAACTCATAATAATATCCCAAATAATTATTTTAAGGGACCTAATAACATTACTATAATTATTTAAAAGCTATATTTAAAATAGTGTAGGCGTAGCTCACTTACAGCGGGTTTTAAAGAAAACCGGACGCCGTTGGAGCAGCGTTCCCGAGCCGAACGGCTCTTCTTCTCGGAGCCTTCGGACACTCCGGGGCTTCCGCCTCGTGCTAGGGAGGTTCCCTAGGCTTTTCAGGGGGTTTCGGGACTAGAGAGAAGTTCTAGAGAGAGGGGGAAGTGAGGGGAGGTGTGAGGAATGAATGGAGGTCTCACCACTTATTTATAGGGGCTGGAAGACGGTTCACGTCATGAATTTTTAATATTCACGTCGTGAGCCAGGCTGGATACAGCCAGGCCCAGCCTGGTGCTGACACGTGGCATCGCACACAGGGTGGAAATCAGCCGATTTTCAAAAATTCATAACTTTCGCATAAGAACTCCGTTTTTGATGTTCTTTATATCCACGCGTAGGTAAAAACAACATCTACAACTTCCATTTAGACTCCATCGGCTAATGCTCGACCGATCTTAAATTTAACAGTAGGAGGAGATTAGACTGCTAAATGACTGCGAAGAATTCGTAACTCCTTCATACGGACTCCGTTTTCGTCTATCTTTGTTACCGTTGAGTTCCTATTAATGATATATTCAACTCTCATTAAGGTTGCGTAAGCTAAAAACCGCTCTAACTAAAATTCGAGTTTCGGGTCGTGCACTGCTATTCCAAATCTTAGAAAAACCATAACTTCCTCATACGAAGTCAGATTTGGGCGTTTTTTTTGTATGTTCTCGGTGTAATGTATAGTACAACTTTTGTTTAAATCACTAAGGCTAAAAATTCCTCTATCTTAAATTCACTATTTACGTCTCCCGGTGTCGTGTCGGTTTTGCCGAAAAACTTCGACGAGCCATAACTTCTTCGTTATAACTCGGATTTCGGCGATCTTTCTATGTACGGAACCTTTGAGACATATTCTACAACTTGGTAGATTATTTATTCTAAATAATCATTTGTAGAAAAGTCGTTTTTGATCCCCTATTATCTCTAAATTGACTAGCCCGGATCTACGGGCGTTACAATTATCTCCCCCTTAGGATGATTACGTCCCGGAATCATTAACGAATCAGGGCAGTATAATGACTCCATACGTTATCTCTTCATCCTAGGAAATAATCGTAACTTCCTTATTTCTTCGAATGGGTATCTAACTCTTGGACTCCTTGATTGCAGGCGGTGCTCGATCTTGTACTTGCTCCCTATCTCACGTTAGACTCCAAATTATGACCTTCAAGTCACAATCTCGATCCTCACTGGATACGAACTTTAGATAAGTTCCTTTATTACTACAATGGAACGATGTGTCATATTCTAATGACCTATCATCGTATGTTGCAATGCTTAGACTCAGGTCTTTTAGAGTCTTCCAGAACAGACTATACTTTCCTTCATGTTCTAATCTCATCTTAAAAGGTAGCATTTCTAGCTACAAGCAACTATCGCGATACCTCTACCGATCGCTTTGATTATCTTTTATTTCAATCTTCCGGCTTAAGTCAGATGCTACATCATACTTGATTCTCTAAACCACATAACATACTCAGCGTATTCGGGCTCAATTTGATATGACCACTAGGGTCGGAATAACAATCATTTTCTTAGTCATTACCGAAACGATGGTAACGACATACTTGAATAAAATGAAATCAATTACTAGCTTTTTGGTAACCTTGTGACTTTCCCTGATCCAAGCGTGAGTCCTGTGCTTCCGGTAGTATATGCATCTACTAACTTTCACACCTACTCATACTCGTCCCAAGTATTGTCTCGCAGTCCCCAAGTCCTAAAATCACAAAACAATTTAACACATACGAGTGTGTCCAAATAATCATAAAAATTTCCGTAGACTCTACTAGGAATTCTTCCATGCGTATTTTCAATCATCAATTCTACTTCAACTCGGTTGGTGATGGAAATTCCAGATGATAGGAAAACTTTTAGGAATTACACCAATCGTGCTATCATCCCGCCAATCAAATGTGTACATTTCAGATGTGCCGTACTTCTCTAGACGTACAACTATTTTATCAGACGTATTCTAAAGGCAAGATACCTCTCTTATGATATCTTCCGATAGGTATCATTCACTATCATAAGCCTTTCATTTCCTCCATTTACTCAATTCTCCACGAGTTTTCACCGTGATGTTCTGCACACCAAAGTAACCGTTTGGTGTATTACATGCCAGTTCTAATATCGTAATTAAACATTTAGAATCTGAACACTCAAAATTTCCAAATCCGGTCGGCAACAGACCATAGATCCGAACAAATAATAACATATAAGGCATCTTTATAGCTATAACATAAAATATTTAGCACATAAAACATTTTAGGCATCTTTCCTAAAATAAACTAATGCTTGTGTCTAAAATATAGCAGACACTCATCTCACAATCATCGCATAGCATTCTAAGTTTAAGTCTAGAAATTTCCTAAAATTCCTAGTTCGCTTAAACTAATGCTCTGATACCAACTGTGACATCCCCATTTTCACGGCCAGAAAAGACCGATTTTGTTTATGCTTTATAAAAATCTGAGTACCCCTTTTAATAAAAAGGTTGCGGAATTGTTTCCCAGTAAAACATGATAAATACGTTATCAAAGCATTTCCGAAGAAAAGTATTTTTATTCATTTTAAAACATTTGGGATGTCATCGTCAATACAGAAACATAAGCATAAACAGAACTTACATTCATTATCACTAGTGATTTATATGTCCTTAATCTCTCAGTGTAATGTGACTTCAGAACAACACCAGTGATATAAATAAACTAAGTGGGTCAGGCTGGGAAACCTGGTGAGTACATTGGGTTTTCAACCCACAATAATATAATTGAAACCTGGTGAGTGCATAGGGTTTTCAACCCACAATAATATAATTATTATGTTTAAACAATTAAGCAATCAACCCAATTACCCATCCCCATTATCTTCTTTATTCTTAAGGATCTACCCTAAGAATCAACTATTTCTCGTTCACTTATTCCTAAGGATCATCCTAAGGAATCGGCACAAAGTCCATTGTTGCAACGGTTTACACAACGGACACTAAGTCTGCATTGTCGCCAGGGTTTAGGCATCAAGTCTGCATGATCACCAAGGTTTAGGTATCATGTCTGCATGATCACCAGGGTTTAGGCATCAAGTCTGCATGATCACCAGGGTTTAGGCATCAAGTCTGCATGATCACCAAGGTTTAGAGTACACCGGGTGAACACATTGTTCACAACACTTACAGGTTGCGAGCCTGCTAGTGTTCCACCAGACTCTCTAGAATAGTCCGTGGTTTCCATCCATACTCTGCTGAATGACGGGGCCATCGTTTGGGAAAAGGCTTCTCACATCGTCCACTCCTCACCCTCACCTTGTGGTCTATAACACCTCACAACTCATCATCCAACTCATATTACATCTACCCATGTTTTACCCCAACATTATCATAGATATAAAATACATATACAATTTAAATCATTTTAAACATGTATAAAATCGTTCATCCAACATAGACAACAAGAATTCAGATAATATGCACACATAGCACGTAATTTATATATAATGCTTCATATCTATGTGTAAGATGAAAGTAACTATGCACTCACCTGATTAGGTGGTGACTCGGTACTCGGACAACACTTCGTTATCTCAAAACAATTTTCCCTAGACAAAACCTAGTATCAATATCACTAGGGTTTAGTCTAACGTTAACCGCGACTAATTAATAGTCTAGCTATTATTATAATTATAGAAGAGTTAAAAAAACGCTTTATATAACTCATAATAATAGCCCAAATAATTATTTTAAGGGACCTAATAACATTACTATAATTATTTAAAAGCTATATTTAAAATAGTGTAGGCGTAGCTCACTTACAGCGGGTTTTAAAGAAAACCGGACGCCGTTGGAGCAGCGTTCCCGAGCCGAACGGCTCTTCTTCTCGGAGCCTTCGGACACTCCGGGGCTTCCGCCTCGTGCTAGGGAGGTTCCCTAGGCTTTTCAGGGGGTTTCGGGACTAGAAAGAAGTTCTAGAGAGAGGGGGAAGTGAGGGGAGGTGTGAGGAATGAATGGAGGTCTCACCACTTATTTATAGGGGCTGGAAGACGGTTCACGTCATGAATTTTTAATATTCACGTCGTGAGCCAGGCTGGATACAGCCAGGCCCAGCCTGGTGCTGACACGTGGCATCGCACACAGGGTGGAAATCAGCCGATTTTCAAAAATTCATAACTTTCGCATAAGAACTCCGTTTTTGATGTTCTTTATATCCACGCGTAGGTAAAAACAACATCTACAACTTCCATTTAGACTCCATCGGCTAATGCTCGACCGATCTTAAATTTAACAGTAGGAGGAGATTAGACTGCTAAATGACTGCGAAGAATTCGTAACTCCTTCATACGGACTCCGTTTTCGTCTATCTTTGTTACCGTTGAGTTCCTATTAATGATATATTCAACTCTCATTAAGGTTGCGTAAGCTAAAAACCGCTCTAACTAAAATTCGAGTTTCGGGTCGTGCACTGCTATTCCAAATCTTAGAAAAACCATAACTTCCTCATACGAAGTCAGATTTGGGCGTTTTTTTTGTATGTTCTCGGTGTAATGTATAGTACAACTTTTGTTTACATCACTAAGGCTAAAAATTCCTCTATCTTAAATTCACTATTTACGTCTCCCGGTGTCGTGTCGGTTTTGCCGAAAAACTTCGACGAGCCATAACTTCTTCGTTATAACTCGGATTTCGGCGATCTTTCTATGTACGGAACCTTTGAGACATATTCTACAACTTGGTAGATTATTTATTCTAAATAATCATTTGTAGAAAAGTCGTTTTTGATCCCCTATTATCTCTAAATTGACTAGCCCGGATCTACGGGCGTTACAATTATCTCCCCCTTAGGATGATTACGTCCCGGAATCATTAACGAATCAGGGCAGTATAATGACTCCATACGTTATCTCTTCATCCTAGGAAATAATCGTAACTTCCTTATTTCTTCGAATGGGTATCTAACTCTTGGACTCCTTGATTGCAGGCGGTGCTCGATCTTGTACTTGCTCCCTATCTCACGTTAGACTCCAAATTATGACCTTCAAGTCACAATCTCGATCCTCACTGGATACGAACTTTAGATAAGTTCCTTTATTACTACAATGGAACGATGTGTCATATTCTAATGACCTATCATCGTATGTTGCAATGCTTAGACTCAGGTCTTTTAGAGTCTTCCAGAACAGACTATACTTTCCTTCATGTTCTAATCTCATCTTAAAAGGTAGCATTTCTAGCTACAAGCAACTATCGCGATACCTCTACCGATCGCTTTGATTATCTTTTATTTCAATCTTCCGGCTTAAGTCAGATGCTACATCATACTTGATTCTCTAAACCACATAACATACTCAGCGTATTCGGGCTCAATTTGATATGACCACTAGGGTCGGAATAACAATCATTTTCTTAGTCATTACCGAAACGATGGTAACGACATACTTGAATAAAATGAAATCAATTACTAGCTTTTTGGTAACCTTGTGACTTTCCCTGATCCAAGCGTGAGTCCTGTGCTTCCGGTAGTATATGCATCTACTAACTTTCACACCTACTCATACTCGCCCCAAGTATTGTCTCGCAGTCCCCAAGTCCTAAAATCATAAAACAATTTAACACATACGAGTGTGTCCAAATAATCATAAAAATTTCCGTAGACTCTACTAGGAATTCTTCCATGCGTATTTTCAATCATCAATTCTACTTCAACTCGGTTGGTGATGGAAATTCCAGATGATAGGAAAACTTTTAGGAATTACACCAATCGTGCTATCATCCCGCCAATCAAATGTGTACATTTCAGATGTGCCGTACTTCTCTAGACGTACAACTATTTTATCAGACGTATTCTAAAGGCAAGATACCTCTCTTATGATATCTTCCGATAGGTATCATTCACTATCATAAGCCTTTCATTTCCTCCATTTACTCAATTCTCCACGAGTTTTCACCGTGATGTTCTGCACACCAAAGTAACCGTTCGGTGTATTACATGCCAGTTCTAATATCGTAATTAAACGTTTAGAATCTGAACACTCAAAATTTCCAAATCCGGTCGGCAACAGACCATAGATCCGAACAAATAATAACATATAAGGCATCTTTATAGCTATAACATAAAATATTTAGCACATAAAACATTTTAGGCATCTTTCCTAAAATAAACTAATGCTTGTGTCTAAAATATAGCAGACACTCATCTCACAATCATCGCATAGCATTCTAAGTTTAAGTCTAGAAATTTCCTAAAATTCCTAGTTCGCTTAAACTAATGCTCTGATACCAACTGTGACATCCCCATTTTCACGGCCAGAAAAGACCGATTTTGTTTATGCTTTATAAAAATCTGAGTACCCCTTTTAATAAAAAGGTTGCGGAATTGTTTCCCAGTAAAACATGATAAATACGTTATCAAAGCATTTCCGAAGAAAAGTATTTTTATTCATTTTAAAACATTTGGGATGTCATCGTCAATACAGAAACATAAGCATAAACAGAACTTACATTCATTATCACTAGTGATTTATATGTCCTTAATCTCTCAGTGTAATGTGACTTCAGAACAACACCAGTGATATAAATAAACTGAGTGGGTCAGGCTGGGAAACCTGGTGAGTACATTGGGTTTTCAACCCACAATAATATAATTGAAACCTGGTGAGTGCATAGGATTTTCAACCCACAATAATATAATTATTATGTTTAAACAATTAAGCAATCAACCCAATTACCCATCCCCATTATCTTCTTTATTCTTAAGGATCTACCCTAAGAATCAGCTATTTCTCGTTCACTTATTCCTAAGGATCATCCTAAGGAATCGGCACAAAGTCCATTGTTGCAACGGTTTACACAACGGACACTAAGTTTGCATTGTCGCCAGGGTTTAGGCATTAAGTCTGCATGATCACCAAGGTTTAGGTATCAAGTCTGCATGATCACCAGGGTTTAGGCATCAAGTCTGCATGATCACCAGGAGTTAGGCATCAAGTCTTCATGATCACCAAGGTTTAGAGTACACCGGGTGAACACATTGTTCACAACACTTACAGGTTGCGAGCCTGCTAGTGTTCCACCAGACTGTCTAGAATAGTCCGTGGTTTCCATCCATACTCTGCTGAATGATGGGGCCATCGTTTGGGAAAAGGCTTCTCACATCGTCCACCCCTCACCCTCACCTCGTGGTCTATAACAGCTCACAACTCATCATCCAACTCATATTACATCTACCCATGTTTTACCCCAACATTGTCATAGATATAAAATACATATACAATTTAAATCATTTAAAACATGTATAAAATCGTTCATCCAACATAGACAACAAGTATTCAGATAATATGCACACATAGCACATAATTTATATAAAATATTTCATATCTATGTGTAAGATGAAAGTAACTATGCACTCACCTGATTAGGTGGTGACTTGGTACTCGGACAACACTTCGTTATCTGAATACAATTTTCCCTCGACAAAACCTAGTATCAATATCACTAGGGTTTAGTCTAATGTTAACCGTGACTAATTAATAGTCTAGCTATTATTATTATTATATAAGAGTTAAAAAATCGCTTTATATAACTCATAATAATAGCCCAAATAATTATTCTAAGGGACCTAATAACATTACTATAATTATTTAAAAGCTATATTTAAAATAGCGTAGGCGTAGCTCACTTACAGCGGGTTTTAAAGAAAACCGGACGCTGTTGGAGCATCGTTCCCGAGCCGAAAAGCTCTTCTTCTCGGAGCCGTCAGGCACTCCGGGGCTTCCGCCTCGTGCTAGGGAGGTTCCCTAGGCTTTTCGGGGGGTTTCGGGGCTAGAGAGAAGTTCTAGAGAGAGGGGGAAGTGAGGGGAGGTGTGAGGAATGATTGGAGGCCTCACCACTTATCTATAGGGGCTGGAGGACGGTTCATGTTGTGAATTTTTAATATTCACGTCGTGAGCCAGGCTGGATACAGCCAGGCACAGCCTGGTGCTGACACGCGGCATCGCACACAGGGTGGAAATCAGTCGATTTTCAAATATTCATAACTTTCGCATAAGAAATCCGTTTTTGATGTTCTTTATATCCACATGTAGGTAAAAACAACATCTACAACTTTCATTTAGACTCCATCGGCTAATTCTCGACCGATCATAAATTTAACAGTAGGAGGAGATTAGATTGCTAAATGATTGCGAAGAATTCGTAACTCCTTCGTACGGACTCCGTTTTCGTCTATCTTTTTACCGTTGAGTTCCTATTATGATATATTCAACTCTCATTAAGGTCGCGTAAGCTAAAAACCGCTTGAACTAAAATTCGAGTTTCGGGCCGTGCATTACTATGCCAAATCTTAGAAAAATCATAGCTTTCTCATACGAAGTCAGATTTGGGTGTTTTTTTTGTATGTTCTCGGTTTAATGTATACTACAACTTTTGTTTAGATCAATAAGGCTAAAAATCCCTCTATCTTAAATTAACTATTTACGTTTCCTGGTGTCGTGTCAGTTTTGCCGAAAAACTTCGACGAGCCATATCTTCTTCGTTATAACTCGGATTTCGGCGTTCTTTATATGTACGGAACCTTTGAGACATATTCTACAACTTGGTTAAGATTATTTATTCTAAATAATCATTTGTCAAAAAGTCGTTTTTGATCCCTTATTATCTCTAAATTGACTAGCCCGAATCTACAGGCGTTACAATTATCTCCCCCTTAGGATGATTACGTCTCGGAATCATCAACGAAACAGGGCAGTATAATAACTCCATACGTTATCTCTTCATCCTAGGTAATAATCGTAACTTCCTTGTTTCTTCAAATGGGTATCTAACTCTTGGACTCCTTGACTGCAGGCGGTGCTCGATCTTGTACTTGCTCCGAGTTATAACGAAGAAGTTATGACCTTTCAAAGTTTCACGACAAAACTGGCATGGTACCAAATGACGTAAAAAGTGAGTTTTTGATAAACTACTATTTATCCTTAGTGATCTAAATTAAATTCGTAGTGCTCATTAAACAGAGAATATGCATAAAGAGAACGCCCAAATCTGACTTCGTGTGAGGAAGTTAAGATTTTTCTAAGTTTCAGCTTAACAGTAGACAACTAAAAAGTTGAATTTTAGATCGAGTTATTTTTAGCCGACATAACCCAAACAAGAATTGAAGGTCTCGTCAATAGTAGTACAACGGTAAAAAGACAGACGAAAACGAACATCGGATGAAGAAGTTATAAATTTTTAATGGATTTCCTGTCCCGGTCTGTTAAAAATAATAATATAACAATTAAATTCAAAATTAGCCGACGATGTCTAAACGAAAGTTGTAGAGCGTAATTTTACCTAAGCGTGCATATAAAGAACGTAAAAAACGGAGTCCGTATGCGAAAGTTATGGATTTTAGAAGTTTTGACACAAAAATCGAGAAAAAAATGCTAAAACCGAGGAATTTCGCATAGTCATGCTTCGGCCATGTCACCTTCGCTCTATGCGCGCCACGTATCTGAAATTTCTGAGTCGCTAAAGCCAGCTGGCAAGGCGTGTCGCATGCCCTCGCATCCGAAGTGCGGTCCAGTAGGAGTCCGACATGTGCCTTCTCCTGACGTATCCGAACTTCACACATAGCGCCACGAACCCAACCCTTGGACCTAGACCTCCGTCCAATCAGAAGCCCCCACCTGGACCCTCGCACATGCGAGCCATGTGCCTCCTCTACGGATCTGCTGCTGCGTGGAGTCTTCTCAGCCCTTGGATCAGAAGCTTCGCGCCTATAAATAGAAGGATGAGAGACCCCCCGGTGGTAATTTGGAAATTTGTCATTTTACACCCCTAAACCCATATTTCTTTCATTCCAACTTCCCCCAAAGCCCCGATATTATACCAAACACCCAAAACATGTCTCGAAGTGCTCTAGAAGCCCGAGAAATTTATCTTTTCGGTTTTGAAGCCCAACCCTCGTAGAGCCCGATTTCTCAATAAAACTCCCGATTTTATTAGAAACGATTGTTTTAGGAAACAAAGTGTTGTCAGTTTTAAACTATATATATATTTTATCTACAAATATGTTGGGTAAAACACGGGTAGATAAAATAGCCGATGTGTGTAAAAATGATGAGAGGCCTCGTTGTTGTTGTTTTTGTTGTTGTTGATGTCATCTAGTGGAGTATAAATGGCGACCATGGACCTTTTTAGACAGTCCAGTGGAACACTAGTAGGTTCACAATTTGTAGGTGTTGGTGAACTATATGTTCATTGGTGTACTCCATCCCCCTCATGGTATCCTTTAGGACATGTATGGCTGAGGAGCCCCCTTAACAGTAGTGTCCATCCCGATGATATTCCTTAGGCTAGGTCCCTTGTGATAGGTGTTTAGGGATGTAAAGTGAGGATAACATGAATGGGTAATCAGGGTTATTGTTGATTTGTGAACTGAATAAGTTTATTATTATTGTGGGTTGAAAACCTTATATGCTCACCAGGCTCCCAAGCCTGACCTACTCAACTTTTTATGTTATAGGTAGTGGACCTCGAGCATAGTCGGATGATGATGAGAGATTTTTGGATTATAGGCCAATAGTTGTAAATAACTATTGTAAGGCTTATAATGTCTTGTTTATGCTTTTGATCTGTATCAGAACATGACATCTCGAGGTTTTGATATAAAAGGAAATTATATATTTCTTAAAGAAAGGCTTTGATAAACTTCTATCACGTTTTGTTTTGAGGACCAACTCCGCAACATCTTTTAAAAGGATTTCTCTGATTTTATTTTAAAAGCATAAAATAAATCGGTCTTTTCTGGCCGAGAAATTAGGGGATGTCACAAATATGTTGCTCCATAGCCAAAATTGCCACCTATGTTCTTGGAGTTCATATGGACGGTTTCATGAGGCTAGTATTTTCTCTCAAATGTCATCCTTTGTCCTAGGTGTGTTGTGATTCCATGTGAGGCATTTCATACTATTGGTGCTAAGTTCTTAAAGCCCAAATACAAGAAGTTCTACAAGCTACATAAAGAGGTAAACTCCTAACTAGTATTTTAGATTGTTTATATGAATTGTATGCTAGTTGTAGGCTTAAAGCCTTGGAAAAAATATTGCATGTATAATTAGAGAAAACATAGATCCAAGGTATTTAGTGTTGTATGTGCACCAGAGGATGTTGTAGTATACAAAACCCAACAACGGTATCAAAGCCATGGGTTGTTTTCTAATATACTTGATGTTTTTATTGTTTTTCAAAGTTGGAAAAACTAAAAATCTGGACACGGAACAGGGGACTCGATGAGTCCATACACAGACTCAACGTGTCCATGTAGAAAATCAACCAAATCGTTGAGTTGGATAGTGCACTCGTCGAGTTGGGCTCCCTGTGTGCAGATTTTTGAGTTTTTTTGGCATGTTTTGGATTAGAATCATTACCACAAAGTGTTTTTGTTCATAAAATTTGATTTTGTTGTTATGGTAATGTTGATTCTCTTCCAATTATTAGATAATTGTCAAAGTTTCAAGTCTTGTATTAGTTTATATAATTAGGCTAATTTTTGAAATTTATTTGATATGAATTATCTTAATTTATGAGTTTGTTTTTGATCAATAGAAAGTTGTATGATGATAGTTATTGTTCAAAGTTTGATCTAAAATATTCTTCATATGAGTTTTATAACTTGTCCTCAAGTTATATGAAAAATATCATTTAATAATTTTAAAACTCATAAAGTTTCATAGGTTATGAAAATGAAGAGTCTTATTTTCTTAAATGTTTTTAAAGTTTTCCATAACTTGTCCTCAAGTTATGGAACTTCAAGAGTTTATTCATTAAACCACTTTAAACTCATAAGTAATGGATTTGAAGAGTTTTGAAAAGTTTCAAAACTTGCCCTCAAGTTTTGGAATTTGTAAAGTCGCACTTATATAAACTTCAATTCCAAACCCTAGAATTTTTTAAAAAGTTAAAATTCAAACCTTATGGACTTTATTAAATTTATTAAATTGTTTAATTAAATGAGAGTTAATAATTCCATAATGACATGGTTTAAGTTTAACTAAATTAAGAGTATAGTTTAAATAATGGATTAAACCACCAAGAATTTAAAAAGTTTAAAATTTAACCCTTATACTATTATAATATCATAGGTTTAATATATATATATATATATATATATATATATATATATATATATATATATATATATATATATATATATATATATGTATGTATATATGTATATGTATAAGTAGGGGTGCAAACGAGCCAAGCTACTCGTGAGCTATTCGAGATCGGATCGTTAAAAGCTCGACTCGAAATCGATTTTAATCGAGCCCAAGCCGAGCTCGAGCTTAATATTAAGCTCGTTTATTAAACGAGCTCGAGCTCGAGCTCATGTCACTAAGCTCGATTAGGCTCGCGAGCCTAAACGAGCCTTTATATAATATAATTTATTATTATTTTTATATATTAAAATAAAAACATATTTCGGGATTAGGGATTTAGGGTATTAGTAAACGAGCTTCTTAACGAACTCAAGCCGATCTTAAGCTTATTTAGACACGTCAGACAAAAAACGAGCTGCGCCCGAGCCCGACTCGAGCTTGTATAATTATTTACGAGCTCGAGCCGAGCTCAGTACAAGAAGCTCGAATCGAGTCGAGCTCAAGCTCGAGCCTCGTATAACTTAAACGAGCCCGAGCCGAGCCTGACCAGGCTCGGGCTCAGCTCAGGTCGTTTGCACCCCTATGTATAAGAATAAAGTTAGTCTTACCGTTAGTAGACCTCATTCACGAAGCCAATCTATAAGGAGGTATAAGGTTATTGCCTATAAAATGGCAGTTTAATGGGTGTCCATTCTCACCCACCGCTTACTTGACCGGTGGAGGGTGGTTAGCCGAAAGGGTAGGACAGGACATTAATTCTCCCTTCATTAAAAGTATAATGATAAATATAAAGTAACTAAACTTTATTAAATTCCCAATCTTAGTTACTTTAGGAAAATGTGAATTTGGTGCTAACCCATAAAATTGCACTTTGCACCTTGTTAAGTCGTTAGTGGAGCGTGTGTGGTTAACCGACACATTAAGCTGGGACTGACAATGTGTGGAAAAGGGTAACTTGATGTTAATCATAGATCAATGGAGCATGTGTGGTTAACCGGCACATTGATTAGGTGGTTGTAACATTAAGTGTACCAAGTTAATTTGCATGGTTATTCACTCATTGTTTATGATCCTCTGCATCCCAGTCATAAAGTTGAAGGGCACAAACGAGATTTAAACATACCATTGACTAGTTCAATGAATCTCAAAAGAACTAGGAGTTTCAATTCATTTAAAACCTAATGTTAAATTTCGTTTTTCATGGTGGAAATTGGTAAATCGTCATTTACCTACCTTCAAATATTTTGCAAATTGGATTACGACATCCCTCTTCTAATTTGTTAAATATTGTGTTGGGTCCTAGCCTTAATATTTCATATTGGGTGTTATGTTTGATGGGTTTTGAGCATTCTAACACCCCTAAGTGTACATGCAACCCTAGAAAACCTTGGATCTATGTTTGTCTAAAATACATGCAAAATATGATTTCCAAGGTTCATAATCCTATCTAGCATACATGGGGAACTTTTAATATAAAAGATGGCTAGAATCACATACCTTGTAGTTGATTTGATTCCTTGAAAACCTTGAGAGCCTAGCACCCCAAGTGTGATGCCTCAAATTCTTCATACAACACCAAATGCTTTTGAATGACTTTAAGAGAATGCAAACACTTGTAAAAATCGGCCTAGCCCTCTTGTAACTTAGTGTAGCCGATTTTGGTAGATAACATGTTACTTATATAGTGTGTCACATCTAGGGTTACACCATGTAAACCCTAATGTGACATGACTCTTCACTTCCATGACCCATGGGTTTGTAACTCCCATGGAGCATCCTATGGGTTTAACCCAACTTGATAATCCATGGAGCCTTTTAGCCCACTATACAAGTTATAGATGGTTTACATAATCAACCGATATATTTACTTAGTCATCTTTTGATCACTTAATTAATTCCAAATTAATTCTTGATCAATACTAATTAAATAATACTATTAATATATTAGAACTTATAATATATTAAGTAACCACAAGTGTTATTTCTCTCATTTAGTCTATCCAAATGCATGATGCCATGCAACCCAAATGGACCATGCCGGGTCGGGTCAAGTACATACCAAAAATAGTTATGGACTTAGACACCTTATCCAATAGTCTCCTACTTGGATAAGTCTAATAATTATAACTGCAAGTATGACTTCAGGAACCGATCAGCAACAGTAGCTGTTTCAAGGTCTTTCGGAACTGAGAAGATGCTGATGTGCCATTTAAGATAAGTGATCATATAATTCTTTGTTCTAGATATCAGCCAGATAAATACATGGAACAATGTTTTACTTATTGTCCAACAGTTTGTTTCTCGATTTCTGGTTTGTTTGACATAGAACTAAATTGAACACATCAATTCGGTTCTGACCGGGCCCGGTACATAGGTCAAAACAAAATCATTGAGGGGCCCAGATATCGCTTCTAATCCAAGAAGGAACAGATAAACTTCGACTCATATGCTTATTCTACTACTTGTTGAATCACACACAAAAGTACGTTTTATAACATCGAGTTACCAATGCGGTTTCGTACGATCAATGCATAACCAACTCATAGGCAACAAGTCATATATCTAGGTTTGAAGACGTATATGATATTACCGTCTCACGATCACTCGAGATAAATTCCATGAAGTGATACTAGTGAGCGTGGGTTGAGTCCAATGCTCAGAACTTATGAGCATTCATGAGTGTTGTAGCCATGTCCAATAACTTAGACCTCTGCAACCATCTCATGACAGTCTTGATTCATACCTACTTCCAACGTATGACCGACTGTGGAGATTCGATTAATATGATATACCAAACCTATTTATTTTGGAAGTCAAAACATGAAAAAGAAATATAGTAAACGATTGACAAGAGATAGCAACACTTTACTCATAAATAAACACAACTTTTATTCATCATCAAATATCAATTGCACTTTACACATTTGAAAACTATCTAACTACTAAAACTAATATCATCCTTCAGCCCTATGCTCCGAGCATGCTGGAGATGCTTAACCCGAGTCAGTCCCTTCGTGAGGGGATCTGCTGGGTTCTCATCCGATGATACCCTCTTTGCCACGAGGAGTCCTTCTTCTATTCGATGTCTGATGAAGTGGTATTTTCCGTCGATGTGTCTGGATCTCCCATGATCCCTCGGTTCCTTGGCTAAGGGAACTGCACTTTCACTATCACAGAAAATTTGCATTGGCTCCTTTATAGCTGGTACAACTCCAAAGTCTCCAATGAAGTTCTTCAGCCATATCGCCTCCTTTGTTGCCTCGCTTGCTGCTATATACTCTGATTCGCTAGTTGAATCAGCCACTGTCGATTGCTTGGAACTCTTCCAAGTAATTGCTCCTTCGTTTAACGTAAAGAACCAGCTTGACTGAGAGTGGAAATTATCCCTATCAGTCTGAAAGCTAGCATCACTATACCCTACAACTCTCAAGTCATCACTCCCTCCGAAGGTAAGGATCCAGTCCTTAGTCCTCCGTAGGTACTTGAGGATATCTGCTAACCATGCTCAAAGCAAAGGCTACATCATGACGAGTACAAGTCATAACATACATGATCGAACCTACTGTAGAAGCATAAGGTACTCAACTCATTTCTTCTATCTCAACCTCAGTACTCGGGCTCTGAGTTTTACTCAGTCAGGAATTACACTGGATGGGTAACTCTCCTTTCTTGGAGTCCTGCATGCTGAACCTCTTCAGCACCTTATCTAAGCAGGTACTCTGACTAAGTCCAATAAGTATTTTACTCCGGTCTCTCAGAATCCTTATCTCCAGAATATAGGCAGCTTCTCCTAGGTCTTTCATAGAAAAACACTTCCCAAGCCAGGACTTCACTTCCTGCAAGGTTGGGAGGTCATTTCCTATGAGTAGTATGTCATCCACATACAATACCAAAAAGCTAACTATACTCCCACTAGCCTTGACATAAACACAAGATTCATCTTTACTCCTTGAAAAGCTAAATTCTTTGACTTTCTCATCAAAGCAAAGATTCCATCTCCGAGGTGCCTGTTTCAATCCATAGATGGATTTATCGAGCTTACACACTCTATTAGGGTATTCTGTATCGACAAAACCCTCTAGCTGACTCATGTAAACATCCTCAGCCAAACTTCCATTAAGGAAGGCGGTTTTGACACCCATTTGCCATATTTCATAATCATGAAATGCAGCAATGGCTAACAGAACCCTAATGGATTTAATATTTGCAACTGGTGAAAAGGTCTCATCATAATCAACTCCCGGAGTTTGAGAAAAAGCCTTTGCAACCAGTCGCGCCTTATATGTGTGTACATTACAGTCCATGTCGGTCTTCTTCTTGAAGATCCATTTGCACCCAAATATCCTACGACCTGCTACATTGTCAACCAAGTTCGAAACTTGATTGTCATACATGGACTGTATCTCGCTGTCTATTGCCTCTTTCCATTTGGTAGAATCGGGGCCTACCATGGCTTCCACATAACTGTTAGGTTCATCCAGATTTACCAATGTCTCATCACTGATAAGTGTCTCACCTTCCGCAGTAATATGGAAACAATAATAATGCTCAGGTGCATTCCAAACCCTTGTGGAATGCCTCAGAGGTACATACTTGTCAATTAGCTCAATAGGAGTTTCCTCCTCAGGTTGAGTGCTAGGATTTGAAGTTCCTTCACCACTTGACTCTTGAATTTATTCAAGGACAATTTTCCTCCCATTGTTTCCTTGGATTATGAACTCTCTCTCTCTCTCCCTCTCTCTCTCTCTCTCTCTCTCTCTCTCTCAAGACACACCTCCTTGCTACAAAGACCACATTGTCACTAGGTCTGTAGAAGAGGTAACCAAAGGATTTCTGTGGGTAGCCGATGAAAATACACCTCTCACTTCGAGGTTCGAGCTTATCATGAGTCTCGCGTCTCACGAAAGCCTCGCAGTCCTAAATCTTGATATGGTCTAGGTTGGGAACTTTACCAGTCCACATCTCATGAGTAGTTTTGGCAACTTTCTTTGTAGGAACCAGATTAAGGATATGGGCGGCAGTCTTTAAGGCATACCCGCAAAATGAGATTGGTAGTGAAGCTCGACTCATCATGGAATGAAGCATATCCAACAAGGTTCGATTGCGCCTTTCATCCACACCATTAAGTTGTGGTGTTGTAGGAGGTGTCAATTGTGAGATAATCCTACATTCCTTAAGAAAGTCGAGGAACTCTGTACTAAGATACTCACCACCACGATCAGATCGAAGCATCTTAATGTTCCTGTCCAATTGATTCTCGACTTCTTGTTTAAACTGTTTAAACCTTTCAAAGTTCTCTGACTAATGCTTGATTAAATAGACATATCCATATCTACTATAATCATCAGTAAAAGTCAAATAGTAACGATTAGCATCCCTTGTGGCAGATTTGAAGGGTCCACACACATCCGTGTGCACTAGATCCAACAAACCTTCACCCCTTGCACAAAAACCAGTGAAGGGTGACTTTGTCATTTTTCCAAGTAAGCATGATTCACAACTATCATATGTCTTTAGGTCAAATGACTCCAAGAATCCATCCTTGTGGAGTTGGCCTATGCTTTTCTTGCTCAGATGTCCAAGACGACAATGCCATAATGATGCTTTATCCAAGTTATTATTATCAGAAGAATCAATAGACAACACATTATTTCATAGATTATCTACAACAAATACAGCTTCATAAACACCATCACAAGGTAATGCTTTAAAATAAAGAACATTATTACAGAAAGCATTTATTCCACCAATTTCATTATCAAAAGAAAAGGTAAACCCTTGTTTGTACAAAGCATGAAAGGAAATAATATTTCTTGCCATTTCTAGCGAATAACAACATTTATTCAAATCTAAAGTAAACACACTACTTAGCAAAAAAGAATAAACTCTAATCTTGGTGACAAGTGAAGCTTTCCATTCCCCATGATCAAATTTATCTTTCCATGCTCCACATTCTCACTACTTCTTAGTCCCTGTAAATCAGAACATATATAAATACCACAACCGGTATCAAGGACCCAAGAGTTAGAATAGTGTGAGTTATTAGATAGAATAGTGTAAATACTTGAATGGTTGGGTCGGAGTTTGGAGTAGGAGTAGGAGTGTTAACAACCGACTTACCTTTAAGACCTGTTTCCGCGGTCTTCAGGAGTCCTTGAAGTTTGATGAGTGTGACTTCTTCCTTATTCATGTGGTATGTCATGCATAATTGATCATAGCACGAGGGTAAGGAGTGCAAAATGATATCTATTGCAAGCTCCTCAGGGAAGTTCACATTTAGCTTCAACAAACGATCCACATACCTTTGCATTTTCTGCATGTGGCTCGTGACGGAGTCTCCGTCCTTCATCCTGGTTGTTATCATGGAGGAGATTATTTCATACCGCTCTTGACGAGCACTCTAATGGTATCTTTCCATCATATCTTGGTGCATCTCGAAAGGGTAGTAGTCCTCATAGTACTTCTGGAGTTCAGCTATCATGGTGGCCATCATGATGCATGCCACTTTGGTGGCATCTCTTTCATGAGTCCAGAAGTCAGCGATCTCCTGGGGATTAGAAGTGGACTCATTGATCTCCTTTAGCTCCTTATCGAGACATATTCCTTGTCCTCATAACAAGTCACCATCCTGATGTTCCGGATCCAATCCAAAAGGTTGGAACCATCAAAGATGACCCTCCCACATAGGTTCATGAGGGAAAAGGAGCCAATAGGGTTTGAGCCAGAAGCAGTGTTGTTGGAAGACATCTGAAAAGAAGAGAACAACATTAGTTTAGATATAAAGAGAGTCCTTAATAAAACACCCGAATGTAATATTAAGGCTAGGACCCAATCACAATATATCATAACTTAGAGGAGGTATGCCGTAATCTAAGCTATAACATATTTGAAAGGTAGGTGAATGACGATTCACCAATTTCCACCATGAAAAACGAAATATAAATATTAGGTTTTTTAATTGGTTCTTAGAAATTCCTAGATTATTTTAAAGATTCAATGAACTTTTCAAAGGCATGTTTCAATCTCGAGTGTGCCCTCCAAGTTTTGTGACTCGGATACCGAGGATCACAAAACGAGGTGTGAAGTAACCATGCAAATCACTTGGTACCCTTAAAGTTGGTCACTCAATCGATGTGCCGGTTAACCACATGTGCTCCACCGATACTATGATAATCATTAAGTCACCCTTTACCTACCTTGTCAAGTCCAAGTTAGTGTGCCGGTTAACCACACACGCTCCACTAACGACTTAAACAATGTGTAAAGTGTAATTTCATGGATTAGCACCTTATTCACATTTTCCTAAAGTAACTAAGATTGGTAATTCAATAAAACATTTAGTTACTTTATAATATTCATCATACTTTTAATGAAAATTTATAAGTCCTTGTCCTACCCGTTCGGCTAACGACCCTCCACCGATCAAGGAAGCGGTGGGTGAGAGTGGACACCCATTAAGCTGCCATTTTATAGGCAGCAACCTTATCCCCCCTTATAGACCGGCTTCGTGAATAAGGCCTACTAATGGTAAGACGACTTGCTCTTATATATATATATATATATATATATATATATATATATAAACTTATAATATTATAAAGTATAAGGGTTGATTTTTAACTTTTAAAAATCTAGGGGTTGGAGCTAAAGTTTATTAGATGACTTTACATGTTCCAAAACTTGAGGGAAAGTTTTGTAACTTTACAAAACCTTTCATATTTATAACTTATGAGTCATTAAAATGAAGACTTTTCATTTTATAACTTATGTGTTCTTGTAATGGTTTTTTAACACAAAGAGACTTTTGGTTATCCATAACTTGAGGACAAGTTATGGACTCCATTAAAACACATAAAGATCATGAATTAATCATTTAAACAAGTAACTCCTATGATATATCAAAACTCATAAGAACATGAATATTCATATCAAAGTTTCAAGAACATATGAACACATATAATCATGAAAAATTGATGTTAGCCATTGTAAATGGATTAGAACAACCATTACACCATCTAAAACAAGTTTTACAACACCAAAACAATTTAGCGTAATGTTTCTAGTCCATTTCCAGCAGCAAAAATAGAAATTTTGCAGTCTGCCTGGCCAACTCGTCGAGTGCACGAACTGACTCACCGAGTTGGTTGCATTTTCACTTGGACTCGTCGAGTCCTCCCCATGGACTCGTCGAGTCCCCTGTGCAGACAACTAAAAATTCGATTTTATCACTATTTTGCATCAAGTATTCACAAACAAGCCTAGGCTCTGATACCACTGATGGGTTTTGATCATTCAAACACCCCTAAGTGTACATGCAACCTTAGAAAACCTTGGATCTATGTTTGTCTAAAATACATGCAAAATATCATTTCCAAGGTTCATAATCCTATCTAGCATACATGGGGAACTTTTAATCTAAAAGATGGCTAGAATCACATACCTTGTAGTTTATTTGATTCCTTGAAAACCTTGAGAGCCTAGCACCCCAAGTGTGATGCCTCAAATGCTTCACACAACACCAAATGATTTTGAATGACTTTGAGAGAATGCAAACACTTGTAAAAATTGGCCTATTCCTCTTGTAACTTAGTGTAGCCGATTTTGGTAGATAACATGTTACTTATATAGTGTGTCACATCTAGGGTTACACTAATGTGACATGAATCTTCTTTTCCATGACCCACGTGTTTGTAACTCCCATGGAGCATCCTATGGGTTTAACCCAACTTGATAATCCATGGGGCCTTTTAACCTACTATACAAGATATGGATGATTTACATAATCAACCCATATATTTACTTAGTCATCTTTTGATCACTTAATTAATTTCAAATTAGTTCTTGATCAATACAAATTAAATAATACTATTAATATATTAGAACTTATAATATATTAATAAACCACATGTGTTATTTCTCTCATTTAGTCTATCCAAATGCATGATGCCATGCAACCCAAATGGACCATGCCGGGTCGGGTCAAGTACATACCAAAAATAGTTATGGACTTAGACACCTTATCCAATAATATTAAGGACTTAAATCAACTTGCTTGAATTTCTCCCTCATAGATGTCTAGTTCAGACAACTATGGTCTTCCTTATCCTTTTGGATAAAGCTTTCCGAAATGAAGATGATATCCCACATGCCGATCAAGGTGAAAGATTAATCCCTTTATCATGCATTAATGGGAATGGAAATCATACTTCACTTCCTCCACATCCTCCTATTATTCTTCCTAACCTACAAGTTCTTGAAATTTCAAGGTCACTCAATCCCTATTGGCAAGCAATGTCTATATGTGCTCACATCTTGAAGATGAAGTCACATATTGACAAGCTGGGAGAGTTAGGTGTCGAAGTCTCGAGGAAGTTGGCTGTTGACTGGGTTCTTTAGTCACTCCCTGATGACAGATCACAACATGACCCTTATCAATCTTACCTACTTGCTTGTTGTTGCTGAATCAGCAAAGATTTGTAGCACTGGAATATCTACTTTCCAAACTTACATGGACATTGACAATGGAAACATTGGAAGTCCAGAAAAGTCTTCTCTTCCCAATGGAAAAGGATCGACCATAGTCAACCCAGTTGGCCAAATGGTAAAGAGAAAGACTAAGTCTGAGATAGTCTCATGTACCATTACTAGAGAGTCCATATGTTCTATTGTCAAAAGAAGGGGCATTGGTTACGAAGCTGTCATGTTTACCTGAAAGTTCAATAGGATAGTAAAAGTAAAAAATTTGACTATGCTTCAGGTAAAGTCCACTATCTAACTCTATTAAGTTCCTATATGGGGATTCTTATTACATAATGTGACTAGGTTACATTTTGATATTTTGTAGAATCGAAGAAAAGAAAGGAAGCTTAAAGGAAGAATAAGCTAATTCTGATCGTGAAGAGATGGATTTCAATCGCATGATCTGAAGATCAGAATTTTGAGCTGCTGCTAAGAGTTATGATAGACTGCTTAGGAATGGATAACAACATGGTTTTCATATGTATTTACATTGTAAGGATAAGTTTTTCCGCAAATTTTATAAAGAAATTTTTATTTTATTTTAAGTTTCCTTACAATGGAATTTGTGAAAAATTGTTGTTTATATGATTCCATTGATAGCAATATTGGAAAATGGATTTGATTCTTTCGTTTGTGGTAGTGTCATAATTTACCAAATAAGGAAAGATTTTCATCACACAAGTTTCAATTGGATAGAAACTTGGAATCATGGAACTTGTATTGTATGATGAATGAGAATTTTCATCTTTGGGAAATTTAGACTAATTCCTTGTTCACATGTATATGTGAGTTAAGTGAAGGACTAGGAGACCGGGTACACTTGGTTGTGCACTGATCAGGTCCACCACAAAGAACGATATGGTTATTCGTTATGATTTACTAAAGTTTAGTAAATATGGTTATGCTTACAAGTTTAAGTGTAATTCTGAAACATTGGAAAAAGTTTCAATGTATGGTAGGGCGAATGAGAAGAATCAAATTAGGCATAAATATAAAAGTTTCTCCAATCTGAAAAGATGGGAGAGTATTTCAGTATCATATTTTATGATCATCTTAATGATTATGAAAAACCATATCACAATTGATTCTCTAAGGACATCTTAGTGCATTTATTTGACTAAGAAGAGGAATTGTGAATAGTTGAAATGGTTAAATCAAAAGATGAGTCATACTTCGCTCCAAAATTGAGTCTTAGAGTAACTCTCCAAGATCGAGCCTTGAGTGACATAATGTTAAGAAGGTTTAAAACACTTATCAGATGTAGAGTAAAATGTTTTCTTACTCTTGTACATTTGAAATTGGTAAGTTGTGATGTTTTGGATAAAACAAAGACCAACTAAGACCAAATGTGTGAGGTGTTTATCTTGATAATAATCCGCACTAACTCTCGAATATTTGTTTTTCGAGTAATGTTCCTTGAAAGTGACTCTTATATGTCAAGAGGTCAGTAGGAGTCTTAAAGATCTTGAAAGCTTCAAGAACTAATCAAGAGTAAACCTATTGTTAATCACTAGCACACGACTTGAGGTTTGTAACCTATCGTGTTGACATATTCTTATTTCTATGCCCATTCCAATTCAAGTTGACTATGCTTGTGAGTTCTATGAGTTCTCAATTGTTTACATAACAACTTGGAAGACATGGTAGGCCCTTGTGCTGCCAGATGGCAAGAAATTGAGATTGAACAAGTTCAGTCCATATGAGCTTGGATTTGTCACTAACCTTGTCTTCTGATTATGGTTTGACAAATTCCCATGGATAGGAACATACGCACCATAAAATCTAAGTGTCATAAGGTTTCTCTCTAATTCATGAAAATGATTGTGAGGAAATGCTTTCACTAAGTAGGTTTTAAATAGTTAACTGATGTGCACGGAAGTACCCACTAATTTTAATATTTATAACCTAACAAACTTAGACTAACTATGCACTTGTAGGCAGTGTACCTAGTCAGATTACAATATAGTTTGGGTAAGTCGGGTGTCGATCATAGGGAACGATGTTATTAATTAATCTATTTACTACTAAATTAATCTAATTATTAACAAGCTAAAAGGTGTTTTTATCTAATTTTGCAAGATCAGACTAACTTAACTCAAATTCACTCAATGATTAAAAACACTCTTATCTAGTTCGAATCCACTTCGTCCTTATGGCTAGCAAATAATTATGGATTATTAAGTTGGTTGTTATTATATTAGTAATTTAGGTCTAAGTTTACCAATAGTTAATTAATTCATGTATAACTACATATGGTCACACACAATTAAACACATAACCAATTATGTTTATAAATATGCTATGTAAGATTTATCATGCAAACACAATTATGGTCATAATCTATGTTCTCTAGCACAACAAAGTTAATTACTTCAATTATTGACTAAGATTTTGGTTGATCCTAGCTCCAGCAATTCAATCTTCACTAAATTACTAGGTTATCAAGTTCATGCAATTAATAGTCACTAAGCTATACATAACATGAATTTAAGCAACTAAAGCAACAACATAAGCATGCTAGGTAACAATAAATCGAACACAAGCAATTCAACAACTAAATAAATCCATGTAAAATTATGCTATTCATAAGTTAGAAGCTTCATCTAGCTAGATAAGAGTAGCTAGATTCAGCTGCTCATAGTAGCAACTAACATATAAACACAACTCAAATAAGAAAACATGTTCATAAGTAACAAACAAATAACTTAATTATGGACTTTTACTCTTCTGGTGTTGAAAACCCTTTTTCCAGAACCTTACTTCTGTTGTAAATCGCCTCCTGGAACCTCTTCCTTCAGCCAAAGTCTCCCAAATCGTAATGGGCAAAGTTATTTATAATATCTTTAAATTTCCTGTTCACGTCGTGAGAATGTAAGTCTCACGTCATGAACTCGAGATAATCGTGTTCGACAAGGATTCCTTCACCTGGATGCTTATTTTCTAAAACTCTCTACTCACGTCGTGAACCATGAACTGCTCACGTCGTGAGTACGTCTTTTGGGTGTTATTTCGTTCTTTTTTTCTTCAATCCCCCCAAAATTCCAAGTATTGTCACTTCTGGTCCCTTTCTTTGAAAATACTTCTATTTGGCTGCACATAACAATTTATCCTTATAAGTACCATAATTTTGTGCAAATAACCAAAATATTAAATAAAATGTAGATCAATATTGCCTAAAACTATGTATAAATATGGCAATATCATTAGCAATTGTGATATTTTCATTTCTCAAATTCGACTATGATTACGACATCCCTCTTCATAGTTCAAATTGTGAGAAATGACAAAGGGTCTAAAAATTATGATTACGACATCCCTATTCATAATTGTTTAGACACATATGTGAGCTATCTAAGAAAAGGTGCAAGAGTTCAAGAAGATTAGATAAATTCTTATCGTAGCATATCGTATCAGAAAACTGAACTTTGGTAACGAAAGTCAATAAAGTATTGATTTCTAGAAGTCCAGTTGATTTCTGGATACATGTCCAAGCTCGTGGGAGCATAAGTGTTATGCTAATAAGGATATAACTATCGTGTTAGTGGGAGCATGATCATTATGTTAAGTATTGCAAGTTAACAATGTCAATTATAGAAAACAAAAGGTTTCAATTTGCAAAGATGCAGGGTTTTGAAAAGTTGTTTTGCTATAATTAAGGGAGCGAAAATTATATTTCATCCTAATTCTAAAAGCTTAGATTGAGATTTTAATCAAATTTAGTCAAGTATATATATATGAATGTTATGTTGGAATTGTTCAACATAAGGAAATTCTAAATATGGTAATATTAATTGCGTTCTCAAAATTCGATTATGATTACGACATCCCTCTTCATAGTCCGAATTGTGAGAACATGGCAAATAGAAAAATTATAGCAAAAGATTGGTTGAGTATCATGTCTTTATGTGAGACATTATGAATCGTATCCCATATGCTTCGGGTATAGGATCGATTGTATATGCTATAATATTTCTGTAGCACCTGGTTCTTGGTACATATTTCTTTTTATTTTTATCTAAGTGTTTTGCATTTTTGGCATTGGACTCGGCGAGTTGAAGGACCAACTCGCCGAGTAGAAGTGGGACGCGACGCGGGATTTAAGTGATGGACTCGGCGAGTCGGGTCCCGGACTCGACGAGTACGCCCTGGCTGGACAAAAACCCTAATCTGAGGGTTTGCACCCTATTTAAACATCTCATTCAGTCACCCATCGTCCCATTTGCTCCCAGAAGACCCCCATAGCGAACCCCAATCGTGTGAGTGAAGATCTAAGGCCTTTTGAGTGATTTTGGTGCTTTTGTGATCTAAGAAAGGAAGGAAAAGCTTGAAGAAACAAGAAGAGGCTAGAGGGATCCGAGTTTGAGCATCTTCCACAGTGCATTTGAGGTATAAAGCTTATACCTTGCTCATTATTATTATAGATCTATTCTTGAAGGACGTTTGGGCTTCTAAGAGCCATTTTGGCTACCAACCATGACTGCAATCATGGTTGAAGGCTAGGGTTTCGGATCCAGGGTTCTTGAGGGACCCTAAGGCAGAAAACAACTGTTTTAGAACCCATGGAAAGCCTCATGAATGTTGGGAGTTCCTTTTTGAGCCATTTTGGGCTCATTCTTCCATGCATGCACGTAAAGTTTGTAACTTTACGTGCTAGATCGAGCCTAGGGGCTTGGATCTATCTTTTGGTCAAAGGTTGTACATCAGAAATAGAGGATTTAGGGTGTGGACGTTACCGACTCGGCGATTCCGTTCTTGGGACTCAACGAGTCCAAGGCATAAAGTCCCATATCTGTTAAGGGTCTAAAGAGCTTAGCTGGGTGTTAGAAGGAATGTAGAAGGTTAGAAGGAGAAACCCAACACTTTGGACATAGCCTTAGACCTGGAATTCATGGGGATCAACGAGTGCTAGAACAGACTTGGCGAGTCCAAGACAATCTCCTTAAGATCAAAGATGAACTCAACGAGTTGTTCATACAACTCGGCGAGTCGAGGTCAGGACTTGTTCATCAGATGAAGGAGGACTCAAAGAGTTGTTCATACAACTCAGCAAATCGGATGAAGGATCATTCGATGTTCTTATAGAAGAGGAACTCGTCGATTCGTCGCCAAACTCGACGAATCGAGTCATGGATGAGGTCGTGTAAAGGGATAGGCACTCGACGAGTTGACGACCCAACTTGGCGAGTCGGGTCAACTTGAAGTTGAATTTGACTTGAACTTGATTAGGGGTAAAATAGTCATTTTACCCTAAGAGTAGATGTCAGTTTCCGACTAAGTGTTTTGTGGGGATTGTAGCCGGTGGATTTCCGGAGCAACAGCAGACAGAGACTTCCCACACGGATTATCAACAGCTACTTGTTTGAGGTGAGTTACCTTCTAGTAGCGGTGGGTCTACAGCCACAATGCCGGCCCACCAGTAGGAGCTATATGATGATTTTCTTTGTGATATCATCTAGGTTTTGCTACTACCTGATATGTTATATGTTGGCATGATATGTTATATATGATAGTGGTAGAGTTTGGTTGTTAGGACCGAAGGGTAGGTCAGGCACCCCAGATATGTCTGATAGTATGTGATGGTATGTTTATATGCTGGCATGATAAGTTATATGTGATAGTGGTAGTAGGAAGGGAATAGTCCCTAAGGGTAGTTCAAACACCCCAGATATGTCTGATAGTATGTTTATGATATGTTACATGTGATAGTAGTGGAGTTCGGTTGTTAGGACCGACGGGTAGGTTAGCACCCCAGAATGGCTTGACATGGGTAGGTCAGCACCCCAGAATGGCTTGAAACGGATAGGACGGCACCCCAGAATGGCCGCAAGGGTAGGTCGGCACCCCAGAATGGCCGTACGGGTAGGTCGGGCACCCCAGAATTGCCCGACAGTATATATGCTATGTGATTGTATTGTATGTGGTACGATGGGGGAACTCACTAAGCTTCGTGCTTACAGTTTATAGTTTTGGTTTCAGGTACCTCTTTAGCGAAGGGGAAGGAGCTGGCGTGGTAGCAGCACATCACACACACATGTTGGTTTTTCGTACTAGAGTTTCTTGGGATTGTACTCTGACATTATTCTTACTTTTGTGAATGGTTTCAGACATGAGTTGTGGTTTTTATGAAAAGTTATGTTTAGATGGTGTTTTCTTATAAATAAATTTTACTAGTCGATTAATTAAAAATGAAATTTTTGGACTTGAAATTTGGGTCATTACAATTTCTATGTGTTCTGAATTTTCCAAATGCCTAGGGCATTAAGAGGGAAAAAGACCAGAACTGTATATGACTAAAATGATTAATCAATTGTCGAGGACAATCTGAGGTTTATCAATGATTGGTTGCTCATGGACAGTTGGATGTATAGTGTAAATTTCGGAAGGACCATATTGACGTATTCTGAAAAGAGGCAACTCTTGTAATGCAAGAAGGATGTTCAAAGGAATGTACTTTGAATGTGAGACTTCGTTTCCCTGGAATTTCTCTCCATTGGAATACTTTGTAATGTTTGTTCCCAAGTCTTTGTGACTTTTGTCCATAGTCATTACAAGAGGATCATTGCATATAAGTTTAGAATCTAACAGATTTCAGTAAATGGAAAAAATCTTGTATTCTTACATTTATCACAAGGATTTCGAATTGTGAAATGAGTATCATTGAAATGTTTTAAATTGATCTATTTCACAAAGAAAGGACCATAGATAAATATAGTGTGCATGCTTGTAGCTTGAGACAACTATTGTTTTAGTTCAAGTATTAAGTTGATTATTTGAAACATTATACAATAAATAATGAGTAATCAATATGACTCAAAAGTTTTGGGGCCATATAGGATTAGTATTGTTCTTGTGTTTCACTTTGCATGCTTTGACTTCCCGAATAACTAGGTTATTCAAACCATCCACATTCGATCACACTTTGGAAGTAGGTATTGAGGCAAGAATGTCATGAATGGGTCTGTAGTTTGTCTAGATATTTTAGACTTAGCTGCAGTGTTCATGAGTGCTCATAGAATAAGATTCAAGTATTGGATTAAACCCACGCTCATTTGAATCACTTGATGGATTTTATCATGAGTGATCATGAGACGATAATATCTTATATTCTTCAAACGGAGAGATATGAGTTGCAGTCTACAAGTCGGTTGCAAATTGATAATGTGAAAACGCACTACTAACTTGGTGTTATAAAACGCATTGTCGTGTGTTATTTGATGAGTAAATAGAGAAAACATATGAGTCGAAGTTTATCCATTCCTTTTACCCTTATAGGGATAAAAGCTATATATGTGGGCCCCTCGATGATTTAGTGATGACAACCCTAAGGGCTCGGACGGGCCTGGACTGATTTGATTTGTTCAATTAGTCAGTCGTCATAATCGGAAATCGGGAAAAAATAGATGGACTGAGAGAATGATTATAATCCATGTCACAGTCCATATGATATCTAGAATGGAGGAATATATGATCCCTTTATCTAATTGTAACGACCATAAAATTCCAACCAATTTAACCTTTTCAAAAAACAACCCGATTTAATAAAATTATTGCAAAAAGGTTTTCTATACAGTTATTTCATAATATTCCCAAAATCACATCACAAAACACAATCATGAGGAGCGGTATGATCACGCCTTTGCCTTGCCACGGTCTCTTGAAGAACCTGAAAAACATTAAACCACAACTGTAAGCCTGAAAGCTTAGTGAGATATCCCTAAAATACCAACCACATATACCATACACGCATAACATGACATAACATAACAGAACACAAAACAGCCATGCACTTCGGGTCTACTGTGTGACTGGTCCTTCGCACCGACCAACAGTCCACCTGGTCCACCCTCCGAGTCTAGCCATATACATCGAGTCTACAGTGTGATTGGTCCGCCCGCACCGGGCCTTCAATCCACCTGGTCCACTCTCTGAGTCTACAGCATGACTAGTCCGCCCGCACTGGGCCTTCAGTCGGCCTGGTCCACTCTCCGAGCCACGGCACGTTTGGTCCGCCCTCTTGGGGCCTACAGCCTATCCGGACCACTCGCTGGGCCTTCGGGATAACCGGTCTGCCCTGGGTATGTTGGCCTACAACACAAAGTAGGTCCCGCCTCAACCCAACCCTAGTCCAACAACCATGTGCACATAAACATTCAATCATATAACATATCACATCCAATCAAACCGATCTAACAAATCACATAGCATAACATCATCCTAACCAGGATACCGACCTAACCGGTCACTAGCATAGCATCATCCTACATACCAGGATTCCGACCCTAACCAAGTCTCTAACATATTGTTGGATAAGGTGTCTAAGTCCATAACTTATTTGGTATATACTTGACCCGACCGGCATGGTCCATTTGGGTTGCATCTCACCCAAACTATTTATGGATAATTTTATGAGAGTTATACACATATGTTTGTTAATCTATTATAAGTTATAATATATTAATACGAAGTTATGTTATTTAATTAGTCTTAGTCTTAAATTAATTATGAATTAATTTAGAGATTAAAAGGAAGACTAATTAGATTATGGGCTATTGGTTTTATATGGTGTGGGCTAACACTCATTTGTTAATGGGCTAGGCTTGGATGGAAGTCCATGGATGATCCATGGAGCTTTTAACCCATGGATCCTTGGAAAGGAAAGGTCATGGGTTATTAGGGTTTCACCCTAACCATGCACACTATATAAGCATGCTTATGGAGCATGAAATGGAACTAGTGAACTAGTGTGTGTGTGCTTGTGTGTGGCCGAAAATACAAGTGTGTATTCTCTCTCAAAGTTTTCCAAGAGTTTGTGGTGTTTTGTGATTCCATTTGAGGCATTCACACTATTGGTGCTTGGCCCTCAAACTCCTCAAGAACCAAACTCATCAACAAAGGTATGTAATCTCTTCTAACTCTTTTATGTTGAAATGTTCCCCATGCCATGTTAGATAGGTTATGAACCTTGGAAAATTATTATTTTGCATGTATTTAGACAAACATAGATCCAAGGTTTATTAGGGTTGCATGCACACTTAGGAAGTGTTAGATTGCTCAAAACCCAATAGTGGTATCAGAGCCTAGGCTTGCTTGTTTGATACTTGATGCAAAATAGTTGAAAAAGTCGAAAAACTTGCTGTCTACCTGATTAACTCGCCAAGTCCATGGGGGGACTCGCCGAGTCCATGTATATCTTCAACCTACTCGCCGAGTAGGTTCATGCACTCGACGAGTAGGAGCCACAGAGTGCAGATTTTCGACTTTTGCTGCTGGAAATGGACTAGAAACATTACCCTAAACTGTTTTGATGTTTTAAAACTTATTTTAGTTGGTGTAATGGTTGTTCTAATCCATTTACAATAGCATATATCAAAATTTCATGCTTTGTATGTGTTCATATAATTATTGAAACTTTGATAATCATGTTCATGTTCTTATGAATTTAGAAGATGATAGGAATTATTTGCTGAATTGTTTAGGATTAATTCTTGATCATTTATGTGTTTTAATGGAGTCCATAATTTGTCCTCAAGTTATGGATATCCAAATGTCACTTTTCTTTAACACACACTTAAAACACATAAGTTATATGAAAATGAAGAGTCTTCATTTTTATGAACCTTTAATTCATAAGTTATGAAATGAAAAGTTTTGGATAGTTACAAAACTTGCCCTCAAGTTTTGGAATTTGGAAAAGTTTCACACACTTTAATAAACTTTAATTCCAACACTTAGAATTTTAAAAGTTAAAATTCAACCCTTATACTATTTATAACATTAATGGTTAATTATATATATATATATATATATATATATATATATATATATATATATATATATATATATATATATATATATATATATGTATAAGAACAAGTAGTTTTACCGTTAGTAGGCCTCCTTCATGAAGCCGGTCTATAAGGTGGGTATAAGGTTGTTGCCTATAAAATGGCGACTTAATGGGTGTCCACTCTCACCCACCGCTTGCTTGATCGGTGGAGGGTCGTTAGCCGAACGGGTAGGACAGTGACTTTAAATTCTCATTAAAAGTATAATGATTATTATAAAGTAACTAAATATTTTTTATTTAATTCCCAATCTTAGTTACTTTAGGAAAAATGTGAATTTGGTGCTAGCCAATGGAATTCACACTTTGTACCTTACCAAGTCGTTGGTGGAGCGTGTGTGGTTAACCGGCACACTAACTTGGACTAGTAAGGATCACGAAGGGTGACTTAATGTTTGTCATAGATCAATGGAGCGTGTGTGGTTAACCGGCACATTGATTAGGTGATAATATTAAGGGTACCAAGTGAATTGGTATGGTTATTCACACCTTGTTTTGTGATCCTCGGCATCCCAGTCACAAAATTTGAGAGGGCACACTCGAGATTGAAACATGCCATTGAAAAGTTCAATGAATCTCAAAAGATCTAGGAATTTCAAATCCAATTAAAACCTAATAAATTATTTTGTTTTTCATGGTGCAAATTGGTGAATCATCATTCGCCTACCTTCAAATATTTTATAGCTTGGATTATGGCATCCCTCTTCCAAATTATAAAATATTGTGTTGGGTCCTAGCCTTAATATTTCATATTGGGTGTTATATTAAGGATTTTGAATCAACTAACTTGATTTTCTCCCATTATAGATGTCTGGTTCAGACAACTATGATCTTCCCAAATCTCTTGAAGATGGTGTCCCTCAACATCATGCTTCACTTCCTCCACCTCCTCCAATTATTCTCCCTCACCCACAAGTTCTTGAAAAGTTTAAAGTCACTCAATCCCTATTGGCAAGCATAGTCTATATGTGCTCACATCTTGGAGATAAAGTCACATATTGACAAGCCGGGAGAGTTGGGTGTCAAAGTCTCGTGAAAGTTAGATGTTCAATCACTTTCTTAGTAACATAGTGAGTCTCTTTGGGACTACTATGAGACAGACTATGACATGACCCTTAATGATGTTATCTTTTTGCTTGGTGTTGTGGAATCAGCAATGATTCAGAACACCAGTAAAGCAAATTTGATTAGAAGAACAACTTCCCAAGTCTACATGGACATTGACAATGGTAGCATTGGATATCTAGAAAAAAGATTTCTCTTCCCAATGGAAAGGGATCGGCCATAGTCAACTCGGTTGACCAAATGGTAAAGAGAAAGGCTAAGTCTGAGATAGTCTCATGTGCCATTACCAAAGAGTCCATGTGTTTTGTTGCCAAAGGAAGGGGCATTGGTTGCGAAGCTGCCCTACTCACCTGAAAGGTCATAAGGTTGATCAAGTCAAGAGGTTTGACTCTACTTCGGGTAAAGTCCACTGTCTAACTCTATTAAGTTCCTATTTGGAGATTCTTATTACATAATGTGAATGGGTCACATGCTGATGTTTTTAAGAATCAAAGAAAAGATAGGAAGCTTAAAGTAAGTATATGTTGATTCTGATTGCGAAGGTGGGTTTCGATCGCATGGTTCGACAATCAGAATTTTGAGCTGTTGCTTAAGAGTTATAATATATTGCTTATGAATAGATAACAACAAGGTTTTCATGTGGATTGTAAGGATAAGTTTTTCCGCAAAGTTTTAAAATAAAAGAAAAAAGGGTTTTAATTTTATTTATTTTAAAAAATATCCTTACAATGGCATCTGTGGAAAATTGTTGCTTATATGTTTCCAGTAATAGCAATATTGCAAAGTGGATTTGATTCTTTCATTTGTGGTAGTGTCTGAATTTACCAAATGAAGAAAGTTTTTCATCACCCAAGTTTCAATTGGACAGAAACTTGGAATCATACAAGTTGTATTGTATGATGAATGAGAATTTTCATCTTTGAAAATTAAGACTAATTCTTTGATCACATGTATATGTGAGTCAATTGAAGGACTAAGGAATTAGGTACACTGGGTGTGCGCTGGTCAAGGTCCACCACAAAGATTGATTTGTCATGATTTACTAAAGATTAGTAAATATGATTATACTTATAAGGTTAAGTATAATTCTGTAACATTGGAAAGGTTACAATGTATGACAAAACAAATGAGAAGAATCAAATTAGGCAGAAAGATAAAAGTTTCTCAAATCTGAAAGGATGGGAGAGTACTTTAGTATCGTATTTCATGATCATCTTAATGATTATGAAACCATATCACAAATTCATACTCTAAGGACGTCTTAGTGCATTGTTATGGCTAAGAAGAGAGGTCATGAATTGTTGGATTGGTTAAAATCAAGAAGATGAGTCATACTTCGTTCCAAAACAATTCTTAGAGTCATACTCCAAGATTGTAACTTTGAGTGACATAAAGGAAGATTTATTAACACTAGTCAAATGTAAGAGTAAAATGTTTTCTACTGTTGTACATTTGAGATTGGTAAGTTGTGATGTCTTGGATGAGACAAAGACCAATTGTGTGAAGTGTTAGTCTTGATAAGAATCCGCACTATCCCTTGAATATTTATTTTGTCAAGGAAGGGTTCTTGACTGGGGAAACTTATATGTCAAGGGGACAGTGGGAGCCTTAAAGATCCTGAAAAAGTTTCAAGATTTAATCAAGAGTAAAACCTGTAATTTATCACTAGCACACGACTTAAGGTTTGCAACCTATCGTGTTGACATAATTCTTATTTCTGTACCTACTTCAAATAAGTTGAATTTGCATGTGAGTTATCAGAGTTCAACTTGGAAGCATTGGTCGGCCTTGTGCTACCAAGGTGACAAGAAACTAAGACTGAACAAGTTTAATCCATGTAAGACTGAATTTGTCACTAACCTTATCTTGTGATTATGGTTTTTACAAATTCACATGGATAGGAACTCATACACTATAAAATCTAAGTGTCATAAGGTTTCTCTCCGATTCATGAAAATGATGGTGAGGAAACGCTTTCACTAAGTAGATTTTATGTAGATATCAATTGTGTTATTTGCATTTTCAAAAGTCGTTAGTGGAGCGCGTGTGGTTAACCGGCACACTAACATGGACTTGTGAGAAATGGAAAATGCCTAAGCAATTAAGACTATGATTACGGTATCCCTTTTCAAACTTCTGAAAATTGTTTAGACACACATGTGAGCTATCTAAGAAAGGGTGTATGAATCTAAATTTCAGAAGTCCAGCAGATTTCTGGAAATATGTCAGAGCTAGTGGGAGCATAAGTGTTATGCTGATAATTATCATGTTAGTGGGAGCATGATTATTATGTTTAGTGTTGCAAGTTAGCAATGTTAATTATAGAAAACAAAGTTTCAATTCGTGAAGTTGCAGGGGTTAAAAAAAATTGTTTTGCTATAATTAAGGGATAGGAAATCATACTTCATTTCAATTCTAAAGCTTAGATTGAGATTTTAATCATCTTTAGTCAAGAATATATATATATATATATATATATATATATATATATATATATATATATATATATATATATATATATATATATATATATATATATATATATGAATTTTATGTTGGAATGGTTCAACTTGAAGAAATTCTATATATATTGCGTTCTCAAAATTCAATTATGACTACGGCATCCCTCTTCATAGTTAAATTTGAAAACATGGCAAATAAAAAATATTGTAGCAAAAGACTGGTCTAGTATCATGTCTTTATGTCAATCATCATGAATCGTGTCCCATATGCTTCGGATATAGGACCGATTGCATGTGATATAATATTCATCTTTTCTAAATTTTCCAAATGCTTAAGGCATTGAGAAGGGAAAAGTCTAGAACTGGATATGACTAAAGTGATTAAGCAATTGTCGAGGACAATCTGAGGTTCGCCAAAGATTGGTTGCTTAGGGAAAGTTGGAAGTATGATGTAAGTTGTCGGAAATGACCATATTGACATATTCTGAAAAGAAGTAACTCTTGTTCGGAAGTGATAGTCAAAATGGGACTATGGAAATGTCTCCATAGGTGGAAGTTATTCAATCTATGTAAGATTAGAAAAACCTTGATGCAAGAAGGATGTTCAAAGCAATGTACTTTGAATATGAGACTTCCGTTCCATAGAGGTTGACCTTCTTTGGAATACTCTATAATGACTGGTGACAAGGTTTTGGTGACTTTGTGCATAATCATTACAAGAGGAACATTGCATAAAAGTTTAAAATCTAACAGATCTTTTGGTAAATGATAGGAATCAGGGATTCTCACATTTTCAATAAGGATTTGGGATTGTGAAATGAGTATCATTGGAATCATGATCAATTGATCTACATCACAATGTAAAGAGCATAGACAAACATAGTGTGCATACTTGGAGTATGGCATAACTATTGTTTAGAAAAACAAAGTGTACATGCTAGGAGCATGGGACGACTGTTGTTTTTATTCAAGTCTTCAGTTGATTGTTTGAAACATTATACAATGAATAATGTGTAATCAATATGGTGATAAATAAAAGGTGGTTCTATTTATATTCAAAAGGGTTCTGAGACCATATTGGATTCGATTATTATTGTGTTTCACTTTGCATGTTTTGACTTCTAAAATAGCTAGGTTATTCTTTCCGAATGACTAAGTTATTTAAACACTCCACAGTCGTTCATATGTTGGAAGTAGGTATGAATCAAGAAAGTCATGAATCGAGCTTGTAGATGGCTAAATGGGTTTAGTCATAGTAATGGATGCTACAACATTCATTAGTGCTCATAAGTTATGAGTATTGGAATAAACCCACGCTCACTTGTATCACTTCATGGAATTTATCTCGAGTGATCGTGAGACGGTAATATCATATAAATCTTCAAACCTAGAGATATGAGTTGTTACCTATGAGTTGGTTGTGCATTGATTGCACGTAAACGCATCAGTAACTTGATGTTATAAAACGTGCCTTTGTGTACAATTCAACAAGTAGTAGAACAAGCATATGAGTCGAAGTTTATCTGTTCCTTCTAGAAATAGAAGCGATATCTGGGCCCCTCGATGTTTTTGTTGTGACCTATGTACCGGCCGGTCAGAACTAAATTGACGTGTTCTATTAAGTTCTTTGTCAAACAAATCGAAAATCGGGAAACAAACTGCAGGACAATAAGTATGACGTTGTTCCATGTATTTGTCCGACTGATATCATGAGAACAGAGGATTATACGATCACTTATCTTAAAATGGCGCTTCATAGTTCAACGGATTTTTCGAGAGCTACGATTGCTGGTTGGTTCCTGAAGTTATATAGGCAAATACAGTTATTAGACTTATCCAAGTGGGAGTCTGTTGGATAAGGTGTCTAAGTCCATAACTTATTTGGTATATACTTGACCCGACCGGCATGGTCCATTTGGGTTGCATCTCACCCAAACTATTTATGGATAATTTTATGAGAGTTATACACATATGTTTGTTAATCTATTATAAGTTATAATATATTAATACGAAGTTATGTTATTTAATTAGTCTTAGTCTTAAATTAATTATGAATTAATTTAGAGATTAAAAGGAAGACTAATTAGATTATGGGCTATTGGTTTTATATGGTGTGGGCTAACACTCATTTGTTAATGGGCTAGGCTTGGATGGAAGTCCATGGATGATCCATGGAGCTTTTAACCCATGGATCCTTGGAAAGGAAAGGTCATGGGTTATTAGGGTTTCACCCTAACCATGCACACTATATAAGCATGCTTATGGAGCATGAAATGGAACTAGTGAACTAGTGTGTGTGTGTGCTTGTGTGTGGCCGAAAATACAAGTGTGTATTCTCTCTCAAAGTTTTCCAAGAGTTTGTGGTGTTTTGTGATTCCATTTGAGGCATTCACACTATTGGTGCTTGGCCCTCAAACTCCTCAAGAACCAAACTCATCAACAAAGGTATGTAATCTCTTCTAACTCTTTTATGTTGAAATGTTCCCCATGCCATGTTAGATAGGTTATGAACCTTGGAAAATTATTATTTTGCATGTATTTAGACAAACATAGATCCAAGGTTTATTAGGGTTGCCTGCACACTTAGGAAGTGTTAGATTGCTCAAAACCCAACACATATACCATCCTAACTACCAGGATGCAACATAGCAAAGCAATAACATAACAACGATACCCAGATCACAAACCGATAAAGGGCTGGCCTTGGTGCCGTAGACCCTGTTGATATAGTGAGGATAACTCACCTCGCAAGTGCCGACTGAACAGATAAACCCAAGCTGCTCCGACCACTGATACGATCTCCAACACTGGCCAACACCAAACCTTTGGACTCAAAACAAAACCCAATAATTACCAAAATGCCCCTGGAAATCAACTGGTCAACCCTTGGTCAAAGTCAAAGTCAAAGTCAACCCCTGACTGACTCTACTCGCCGAGTCAACCCGATGAATCGCCGAGTCCCCATGCACAGAACTTTCCCAATCCACGACTCAACTCGCCGAGTCACCCCGAGACTCGCCGAGTCCAACAACTCTGAGTCCTTTCCCACTCGACTCACCGAGTCGTCCCTTGACTCACCGATTCACAGCTCTACCAGAAGAAAGTTTAGGACCTCACGACCAGACTCGCTAAGTCCAAGAACAGACTCGCTGAGTCCAAGGCTATCTGCCACCAACTCACCGAGTTGTTCTTCCAACTCGCCGAGTTCCTGACCATATTCATCTAACTCGCCGAGTTGTTCTTCCAACTCGCTAAGTTCCAGCCTATCTTCAAGTAACTCGTCGAGTACACCCTTGTGACTCGCCGAGTACCTCTAGATCTGAAACCATACAGAGGCTTTCCAAGCCATGCAGAAGCTCTAAACCATAGATCTACTCTTTTACAAGACATCCATCACGTAAAGTGGCAAACTTTACGTGGATCCAAAGAGATCTAGGCATTTTACACTCTAGGGTTAGGGTTTGGGACAAAAGAGCTTCACCAAACACTCAAGAATCGGGACTTTATGACATATAGGACCATCACAAGCTTAGATCTGAAGTAGCATCCTCAGATCCAAGCTTCTATCTCAATTTAGATGTCATAACAACCACCACACATGAACCCCATGAAGAAAAAGCTTAAGGAAATGGTTCCTTACCCCTAGAATGAGCCCAACCAACTGTAGATTCCTGATCTCCCCAAGCTTTCTGATACAAGCCTCCAAATCTTCAAGCTTAAAGCACCAAAGATCCTTCTCCAAACTCTAATTCACTCAATAATGGGGGTCTCCTCACGAATTTAGGGCTTCTGGAACTCAAGGAATGGTAAAGAGGCTGGGGAGAAGATATGATGTTCTTTATATAGGGCTCAACCCTCGAAATTAGGGTTTTCTCCACTCAGAACCAACTCGCCGAGTCCATCCATGCTACTCGCCGAGTTGGTCACTTAACACGCGACTAGAGTTGTGACCCTACTCGCCGAGTCCACTCGTGGGCTCGCCGAGTTGTCCTTTCCCATTTACATTTTTAGCCCTTCAACTCTACTCTTGATATTCCGGGATGTTACAATTCTCCCCCACTTAAATTAGGCTTCGTCCTCGAAGCCTGCGGCAACACGACTCCAGAACTACTCTCGCAATGCACCACCTGGCATTAACCAGACCAGGTTAATTCCTCAAAGCACAACCACCAAAACCCAAACCCAATTTTCCTTCCTGCAGTGTTCTGACCACCGCTTCAAGCCGGCCACTGGCCTCGCCCTCTGACAACCACACTTACCAACTTATCAATTGAGTATCTTTCCATGATACTTCATCGGCTGCAAATCACAACAATCACTCGACTCAACGAGCTAGAAATAACCATAAACCACCGGAATTCCCGGTCTGAGCCCAACTTTATCCATTCCATGCTGACAGGATGACACGTCCTTCAACCTCAGAGCAACTCCCATGAGTTTCTTCACCGCAAACTCATACCCATGTTGAACTGGATCTAGCATCTTCGGGTTACGAAAACCCGATACACTGACGACACCTCCAAACACCCCCCAGGGTGAATTTCTACCACATACATAAATCCTTGATCAAAATCAAACTGGAAATCCAAGATTCCATCCATGCCTTCCTTTCGAGCCTTTTGGCTCTACATTCACGGAAATTTTTTCCGTGACCTCAGCAAACATCCAACCCGGATGTGATTCCATACCACAGCCGCAGACACACTGCACATCAACCATGATTGGAACACCCCAATCATAACTTTGCACTACTGCTTTCACTTCCGTGAACCTACACTCCCTCTCGGAGCTACATTCCTTTTCCTTTCCTTACCAAGGAAACCCACTAGGCCGCTTTGTCACTTTGACAAGTGCCACGATGCTCACCCAATATTACACCATTCTCTTATAGCATAACCGCTATCCCAGCACCACACATGCTCTGGATCCGCTCGCAGGGACTCTCAAGTCCATGCTCTACCTCCACTAATCATGATCAATACCCGGGGCCAGACCTTCTGACGCTAGCACGTCGTGACATACTCAATCCATATCCCCGTACTGATTTATCAACACATGCAGAGTCTTCAGGATGACTGGACCGCCTTTCCAGGCCTTCAGCCCATCTGGACCACTCTCGGAACCTTCAGCAGGTCTGGACCGCCCTCTAGGGCCTTCAGCCTGTCTGGACTGTTCTCTGAGCCTTCGGCCTGACTGGTACGCCCGCACCGGCCTTCAGTCTATCCAGACCGCTCAAACAGCATCCAACATCCCGAATTATCCTTCCATGAAAACTCTCCCATGCATACTGTTCTAGCCCTCTAGGGGTTTCGAACTCTATCTCCACCCTACATACTCAATCCCGACCTGATCCCAGGCCTTCCACGATCAATCACCCTTGGTCTGTATCTCGCCCCGCATGCCTGCCACTTACTCATACCAGCCTACACTCTTGGCTGACAGAACCACTACTGAATCCCAAGCAGCTAAACAACCTCTCATGCCCATCGATCTTCTGGAGAATTTTCCAATTCTCCCCCACTTAGAACACTGACTATCAACCACCGGTCGCCATCACCGACCTCCCTTATCAACCCTACACAACACAATCCCTAACACGGGAATTGATTCCCACTAGAACGAGCAACCTTCAAAAAATCACATATGAACACAAATCATCTCGGCTCGAAAGAAACCCGACCTTCAGCAACCACTCCTCAGAATGCAGATGATACCCGACATTCAGACTAAAAGCCAAATTCCCACTAATAATCCTCATGCACGATAACCAATGAAATTCCTAACACCAAACCCTTAACCATACCACAACCCTCAAGGAACATCGAATACAATACCAGAAACCACACAACGAGACTAGCAAATATACAATACTCCATAATAATCATAAGATAACAAGACATCAAGAAAGAAACATACCTGCAGCTGCATCCGGCACTGCCCTGACCTCTTCTGCTATAAGCTGAAAAGCACGACCCTGAGCCCTTGGGGGCTCCGCTCCACCCTGACCTCCGCCCATGATCCTCAATGTGGCCGGTGCTGGAGCCTGCACCGGTCCTGCAGCAAGCTGTGGACAGTTGACCCTCAAGTGCCCAACCTGATGACAATGATAACATATCCTCAAATCCCGACCCGGGGCTGCCTGCCAACAATCCCTCGCATAGTGACCCTCCTTTCCGCACTTGTGGCGTGCACCACCGGACCTACAGACCCCAGTGTGACCCTTCCCACAAGTGTGGCTGCTCTGATCTCCCAATCTAGAATCAACGGTCATGAACCGTTTCAGCGCCGGCTGTGACTGCACTGGAGCCTGCCTCAGCTCACACAACTGTAACTCAATCTCAAACTCATGCCGCCTAGCGGCCTCCTGCGACTCCAACAAAGTATCGCACCTCTGCGTAGACACGAACTGCCTGATATCCCTCTTTAGCATACTCAGATATCGGGACATCTGAGCCTGCTTCGAAGTGAACTCAGGGCAAAACATCGCCCTCTCAGTGAACATCCTGGTGATCTCCGTCACTGACTCCGAATCCCGCTTTAGCTCCAGGAACTCCTGAGCCAACCTCTCTCTCTCAACCCGCGGAACATAGCAAGTACTGAACATCTCCCGGAACTGATCCCATGAAACCGCAGCTCTCTGCGCATCCGAATATGACCCCGTGGTCAATCTCCACCAATCCTTTTCCCCGAGCCTTAACAGCTTCAGAGCACACCTCACCCTCTGATCAACAGGGCACGAACACATGAAGAAATACCCCTCCACGTCCGACGGCCATCTCATAGCAACAATCGGGTCCTGAACCCCGTCGAAGGTAGGAGGCTTCGTATTATCAAAGTCCCGATACTGAAAACCCCGACCAGTTCCTCCCCCTGCCGCTACTACAGCCGTTGTAGCCGTCGCAGAAGTCGTCTCTATGAGGGCCGCATAGCGCTCATCAAAATACTCAACCATGGCGGTCATGATCGACCCAAACAGTTCCGACAACTTAGCCCGGAACAACGCAGCAACCTCATCATGTAGGATCTCACGAATCCTCGCATCCAAATCGCACGTGCTCATCTGACCAATTACCTCGGGCGGTACTGACCCGCCCTGAGCTCCCTCTCCTGCTCCCGATCCTGACCCGGATCCGCTCCCAGCATGCCTCGGAATCTCCATACTGAAAAACACTTCAAGATCTCAGATACTTCCCACTAACCCGGGAACCTACTCCCAACTCAACCCTAGGGGTCATTATGGGTCATGTGCTTTCAGTAGTACGGGCCCATACTACCTTCCACACCTACCCATATTTGTATTAAGTACTACCACAACACCCTAGCGAAAAACATGCATAACAAGAACTCAACCCTCACTCCTAGAGGAACCCTGGAAATCTCCCACAAAGGAAACCCTAGGCTAACATGCATCATAAATCAGGCAACATTATCGTGAAATCCTGAAGATCCCTAGCCAAGTACTAGCATGTTGTTCTATCAAAGCTCAAAACAAATAATCATGTATGCTATTTTGGGGTTACTTACTGGCTCCGGCTGATCGTACCTCCGCATCCTCCTTTACTCATTTTGAAAACCATTTTAAATTTCTTTTGAAAACCCTCCTCGATTTGAGACTAGATTCACACGAATGTTCCTCTAATTCACTCAAACCAAGGCTCTGATACCAACTTGTAACGACCATAAAATTCCAACCAATTTAAACTTTTCAGAAACAACCCGATTTCATAAAATTATTGCAAAAAGGTTTTCAATACAATTATTTCAGAATATTCCCAGAATCACATCACAAAACACAATCATGAGGAGCGGTACGATCACGCCTTTGCCTTGCCATGGTCTCCTGAAGAACCTGAAAAACATTAAACCACAACTGTAAGCCCGAAAGCTTAGTGAGATATCCCCAAAATACCAACCACATATACCATACACGCATAACATGCCATAACATAACAGAACACAGAACAACCATGCACTTCGGGTCTACTGTGTGACTGGTCCGCCGCATCGGCCAATAATCCACCTGGTCCACCCTCCGAGTCTAGTCATATACATCGAGTCTACAGTGTGATTGGTCCGCCCGCACCAGGCCTTCAATCCACCTGGTCCACTCTCTGAGTCTACAGTATGACTGGTCCGCCCGCACTGGGCCTTCAGTCGGCCTGGTCCACTCTCCAAGCCTCGGCACGTCTGGTCTGCCCTCTTGGGGCCTACAACCTATACGGACCGCTCGCTGGGCCTTCGGGATAACCGTTCCGCCCTGGGTATGTTGGCCTACAACACAAAGCAGGTCCCGCCTCAACCCAACCCCAGTCCAACAACCATGTGCACATAAACATTCAATCATATAACATATCACATCCAATCAAACCGATCTAACAGATCACATAGCAAAACATCATCCTAACCAGGATACCGACCTAACCGGTCACTAGTATAGCATCATCCTACATACCGGGATTTCGACCCTAACCAGGTCTCTAACATATACCATCCTAACTACCAGGATGCAACATAGCAAAGCAATAACATAACAATGATACCCGGAACACAATCCGATAAAGGGCCGACCTTGGTGTCGTAGACCCTGTTGATATAGTGAGGATAACTCACCTCGCAACTGCCGACTTAACAGATAAACCCAAGCTGCTCCGACCACTGAGACGATCTCTAACAATGGCCAACACCAATACTCTGGACTCAAACCAAAAGCCAACAATTACCAAAATGCCCCTGGAAATCAACTGGTCAAACCATTGTCAAAGTCAAAGTCAAAGTCAACCCCTGACTGACTCTACTTGTGACAACCCAATTTGTTCCGTTACATTTCCCCGTTACCGTTAACGGAATATTCCAGTTTATAAAAGTTCCGTTAATTAGAGGTCGTCAATTTAATAAACATTCCATTTGTTTACATTTAATATGCTGTTAAGTCGTGATAAAAAGAAATAAAAACACATAACACCCATTTCCATTTATTTGGAAAATGTTAAGTTTTATTGTTACGACCACTAAATCGGGTGCGACTAAAAGCCCCGTTTAACGGCAGTATTGGGTAGAATTCCACTGAGCTCCAACTCCCACCCATATATAAAGGGGAGTAAACTCCACTTGAGCTCTTTCCACCCTCTCTCTCTATACTCTCTCTCTAGACCCGTTTTCGCCCCAAATCCTCAACCAAACGCTTCCAAATTGTAAGTCCCCTTACCCTAGCTTACTCTAAACACAATGATTCGTGTTTATAGCATAGAATTGGACTTGGAACATGTGTTGACGGCCAAGGAGCATGCTTGGGCCGTAAACACTTAATAAGTGGGTTTTTAAGCAATTTAACCCCTCCAAACCAACATTGGGACTTAGATACGACCGTATGGCTTGCAAATCTGGACTTAGAACACCCGAGTCATGAATTTTGAGGAGCAAATAGGAGTTTACGGCCAAGGAATGTGCTTGGGCTGTAAACCCCTCAAACATGGGGAGTAAACTCACTTTTACATGTCTAAAAGCCATATAACTCCACCAATAGCCTTGGAATAAATTCCTAGGATCATCTAAAAATAGTTTGGGGACCTTAAACATGTCAAATACCCTCCATTTAGGAGTTTGCGGACAAAGCTTCCCAAGAAATAGTTCCAGGGCCATAAACTCATAAAAACATGTTAAAGGGTGCCCTAAATTCATACCAAGGCTTAAGACATAAATTAGGGGCTTGTCCTTTGGGTTTGGATCAATTAAACACATCAAAATGAAGGGGAAAAAGGAGTTTACGACCCAGGTATGTACCAAGGCCGTAAACACCTCTAAATGTGCCAATATGATGGTTTTAATCCCCCAAAATGGCATAACACTTCATTATAAATTACTAGCAAGGTATTAGGGGCTTTAAACTTCACAAAACTCAAAGAATGAGAGTTTACGGCCGTAAACTCCCTTAGGAGTGTCCCTAGGCCGTAAACTCCCTAATGAAGCCCTTAGAAGCCTTAAACTCAGTCATGCCTTTTTGGAAAAGTACTTAGAAAAATCCCATGAACAATCTAGAAGCCTTAAACACACTAGATACCCTCACCATGAGTTTATGGCCGTAAACTCATGGTGAGATGTCCCTGGGCCATAAACTAGGCTTTGGGAGTTTACTCTTGGAGAGTAAAATCCATTCCTTAGCCATACACACCTTTAGACGCTACCCGGGACACCCAAACACTTATCCAAAGTGTTTTCCGCTCCTTGGAGCGCGTATAACTGTTTAATTAGTATTAAATATACTAATTGTATGTGAACATATGTTATCATATGTTAAATAGGTCATTGTGTGTGTTCGAGTCCTTGCGTGACACCGAACGCCCAAATGACACCTTCGTCGAACCTACTTACACCAAGTGAGTTCATACCCCTGAATGAACCTTTTAATGTTTTTACATGTTTTATAGGTGGGGAATACAAGTTAAACATGCTAGTTATCATATCAATCACATGTGATTGATAACCCGCATGCACAAGATTTTACCACACTTTACACTGTTTTTACAAGTAGGACACTATAATGGTTTTCAAACTGTTTTAAACTCTTACTTATACTGTTTTTATTCAAAATCATTTCAAACTGGTTTATAAAGGCTCCAAGGATTTCTAAAGATTTTCACACTTATTTTACCAAAGAATACAAAATGCGATTTTACTAAGTATAAAGGTTTTTCCAAGGTTTTCATGTATACTTTTACTTGTTAGTTACTGCCGCTTCGTTTTCATTTATTTTAAACTCCTACTCGATAACGCTTTCACTTCGTGATGCGTTTATACTTGTTATTGTCTCTATTATGCTTATACTTGTAGTCGCTTATACTTGATAGACGCTCTTACTTCACTTATCGTCGTTTCCACTTCGTGATACACTTACACTTGGTACACTTATACTTCACGATTCGATTATCCCACTCTGTACGCTTATACTTCACGACTCGGATGTTCCACTGTACGCTTATACTTCACGACTCGGATACTTCACTGTACACTTATACTTCACAAGTCAGTTATTCCACACTGTACACTTATACTTCACAAGTCGGTTATTCCACACTGTACACTTATACTTCACGATATGATTCCACTTGATACACACTCAAGCGTAGTTAGATGTATGTTTATGCTTGTATAGATGCATATAAATAATGATTGAAGGACTTAGGAAGGCTTTTCCGCCCTATTTCCTTTTCTTCATTGAGATGTGGTCTGGTGGGATCCGAAGGTCGTTTGATTCATTAGTTATATATTATGTACACAAGCATAGACATACGGGTTTACTTCAGTCAATTCAGTTAAGAGTCTCTACCTCTAGTTCAGCACTTACATTAGAAACCCACTAGTTGGAAGTCTCTACCCACTATTTGGGGATGCATCTTCAAGACACGGCCTTCTCCATCGTCTAGTTGGTAACCAGAGTCTCCTGTAGGGAGAGCGGACATTGTGTGTATAGATCTATACGGGATTGACAACCCCGCACCCAGACTGCTAGCTACAGTCTCGACCTACCAAGCCAACGGGTGACAAACGTCATATTTTAGACGCTTGTAGGGTTTCTGGTACTCTAGTTAGTATGGTTACGAGTATCTCGAGTTACCTTATAATTCTTTGGCCTTAAGGTAACGGTATTTCGCCAGCAATTTAGACTGTATGCTGGTAATTCATTTTCAGAGTCACACTGTTTTGACCTTACAAGACGTATCTTCCATTTGATACTGTCTGGGGTCTGCCTCCTCTGTTTAGACCTCGCTAGACGTATCTTTCATTTAATATTGTCTGCGGTATGTATCCACAGTATTCACAGAATCCACTGTATTCACTGCGTTCACTGTTTTAGACCTTGCTAGACGTATCTTTCATTTGATATTGTCTGCGGTCTGTATTCACTGTTTTAGACCTTACCAGTTGTACCTTTCATTTGGTACCTTCTGGGGTCTGTGTCTCCACTTGATTAGACTGAACTAGGCGTGTCGCTCGTTCGATACTCTCCTGGAGTCTATGATTTCTTGCCTTAGTCAGCAGTCCTCACTACTGATGCATATGTTATTCCCTGATGTCGTTTGCTTTCTTTAATAATCAAATTTAGTATTTTGATAATGATAGCAATTTAGGGAAAACTACTTTTTATCACATAACACTGACCAGTCTTGGTAGAAGGCTGCTCTATTAAAGAAAATATAGGATTTTCTGGAAAGAACTCTAATACACAGTAAACACTTAAACTACCACTTTATAAAGTTATTTGAATAAATGTCACTAAATACTTATGAACTCACCAGCATTTGTAAAAATGCTGATACTCGCTTTTCAAATAACTTGTATTCTCAGGTCAGCATTAGACAGGTACACCCCCGGAGCTGTTGATGAAGATGGCTTAGTACCTTGCTATACTTTATATATATTTGCCTGTATTACTTAATACTTTGTAATGTAAACCATGTAAAATTATTACTATTAATGCAAAGTTTTTTTTTGTACTTTGATTACTATAATGCATGTGTTGTGATACTTGATATGACGTCATCCACCCCAGAACGTTTCTGCCGTTCCGGTTTTGGGGTGTGACAGATTGGTATCAGAGCATTGTTTATAGTGAGCTAAGTATATCAATTCATAAAAGATATACAACCTATAAACACAAAGGGATAAAACACTCTGACCAAGATATATACTTTAAAATATAACCATATTTTACCGAAGTATAATAATATCCATAATCTAAGCACTCGAACAAAAGTATCACAAGAAGAACAATAATAGAAGTCTTCGGATGTTGAGCACTATAGTCAAACCTGGGCAGTTATGTAATCGTAAGCTGGGATAAATGTAACCTGATCAACTACATTTATCCGAGATGCGATGATCGTGTGCTTGGGAGTGATAGTGGTGTACAACAGGTCTGAAACTTACCAACTAGGATTGCTAGAGCCAAACATAAAGTTAAAATACTATAGGAGTATTTTAGAACACTAAAATATCCACACTAATCCCAGAATGAAATTTAGAAGATAAGAATCAAACAAGAATTAAAATACCATAGGGGTATTTTAGAACCCATAACCAACCTTGTGTGAATAACTAAAAAGATCCTTATTGATATACCTACGACTACAGAGGGTGTACTACCAAGGTTATATATATAATAAGGATCCCATAGGCTAAGAATGTGTGGTTTCGCTCTACTTCCTTTTCCTCGTTGGGATGTGGATATAGAGTAGTATCACATATTCGAAGGCCTATCGGATCTAAGCTATATATGATTTGTATACCATGTGTAATCGTAGCAGGACTCGATATGGATCATACAGTGAAATGTTAATAATCTCTTAGGATTCTTTAGACATTTCCATTCTCGCGCGAACCCTGTAGACAACCCTATCCACTTCAGTGCATGACAGAAGAGTTGAATTCGACCCCGAACAGGTTCATTGAGAAGATTTCCTGTTCGGAAATAAATGAACTGGGTCGAGACTATTGAATGCACCAAGTGCCCATATTCTTTTAGGGACAGTGGTGAGAGATTCGCCTAAACTTCTGAGATTCCAGTCATCCATCATGAAGCGGTGACACCCAGAGTCGGAATCAGAAGGAAGGCGGAGTAGAAATTCAATATGTCCATACGAGGAGAGAACCCTAGGAAACTACCCGAAGGAAACCAACGCCGACTCCAGTCAAAGATACAAGGCAGACCGAGGGAGCCAGTATATGGAACCCGGGAATTGTCTTTTCCTCGTGTTCGTCACACTAATACACCCATAAAATAGTACAATTTAGTGAGTTAGTGGTTACACTACTCACACTATGTGTTAGGTAAATCGTCGTTTCCCGTTGTCAGATACACGATTAGGGCGGATCCCCGCATCTATATTGGGAGATTTTAGCCATCTGCCCTTGTAAGCCTCTCTCTCCGCAGTTTCGTTCCGAACTGTTCTCAAATCTCTCCAGGCCGGAGAGTGAAACCTTTTCCAGTATAAAGGTAACTTAGTAGGAACGACTCGCATCTTATGGCCTTTTTCCGATACTTATACACCCACTTCGATTACCAGGACTACATCATAGGGATGTAGGTCGACACTCAGACAACCAGTACCCGAGGCACGGGAAAAATATCATGCCTGATACATTTAGGACAGAAATGTCCAGGGTTAACCATCGTCTCTCATTACCTTGTAGTCCTTTCCGTGTAGGAAAACCATGCCACCGAAGAAGCGTAACCAATCCACAAGCAAGAAACCTGCTCTCTTATTCGATGAAGCTACGTTCCAAGCTGCAGTCTCAGTAGCCGTAGTAGCTGTCATGGCTCACCTGAATGCTAACACCGCCAATGTTAGCAGGGGCCCTATCGGGATTTCCAATCCTAGCGATGGACAGCAGCAACCAACACTTTCATGCCCAGTCACCCAAGAACCTTCACCGAACCCACTAAAGAGAAAACTCAAGATTGAGAAGGGAAGTACCTCGGCTCAAGGACCTTCCGAAGGGCAACGAACTGAGGCAGTCTATACCCCTGTCAATCCTTCCCTCCCGACCTCAAGAAGACCATACCTAGGAGACCTTCCCCACTGCAGCAAGTGCAGCTACCATCATCATGGTGTCTACCGGGAGCTCTATTGTGCTAGGTGCCACATGTTGGGGCATACTGCTCGCGTCTGCAGAACCCCGGTTGAGTTTATTACACCAACTACCAATGTGGTGACCCGTACAGTTTGCCACCTATGTGGTGAAGTGGGACACTTCAAGAACGACTGCCCAACTGAAGGAAACAACAAGGACATAGGAGGAGCCTGACTCTACTACTTAGGAAGAAGCGTCAAGGAACTCGTTAGATTTTGGTACGTCTCTCGATCTCGGGTAACTAAACTAAAAAAACAATAAAAGACTAACTCAAATGTAAATATTTCCCCAATAAGGTGAAAGTCGCAGCACTGTTTTAAAATTTAGAAATTCATTAGGTAAAACTATAATGGCTAAACATATACGTTACAGCCATGTATATTTAATATGGACAGACCTAGAGTGAGTGAATGCCGCCTCATTTCCTGTTCCTCGTTTGGTTGTGGATTTAGGGCGGGGTCGCTCAGTCAACAATCCTCCCCACCTTAAATATACATGACTAGTATATGTGAGGCGATTATAGGAATGCCTCGTGAGAATCCACTCATGAAAAGGTACTTTATTCGGAAACACTTAGAACTCTCTATAGTTCCGCGTCGACTCTATCAGTCCAAGTATCTGCAGTAGTGATACATAGGACGAAACCCGAGACGCCTAGAACTTGTGTACCTTTTTGGCACATGACTCTATCGATCTTCACTTTATATCATGTCGGAGTGTGCCAACTTTGACGACTCTATTGATCATGGTTTGACTTCGTGCAACCATGTGTACATCCTTAGTGCTGTGCCAAAAGAACTTTCTCCATAGCCATGTCGGCAAATAAAGGTTCTTCCGAACCTAAACCTAACACAAATAATCAAACCTAATGCGATCCGTCAATCGTCCCTCTTATCTCAAACCTTCCGAAGTACCCAAGGGAGGGTACCGTTCACTGTTGACCGACCCCTCGTAGTCAGATAAACACCGAAGTGAAAGGCACTGCAGATACTCTAAGAAGACAACCACCATCCGAAGCATACTTCGTAGATTCCCCAGAAAAACCCTTCGCACCTCGCACATCCGGTTCGTGAACCCAGAGAACAGAACTCATGAGACTGACCGCTATAACTAGGTATATGCATAAAGGTGGCATATAATTGAGATAAAAAAGATTTAAGGTGTGTGTTTCCTCCCTATTCCCTGTTCCTCGTTGGGTTGTAGGTTTCGGGTGGAGTCGCACAGCTGAACATCCTGCCGACCTCAATTGTATACTGCCTGCATACACCAAGTACTGGTGGTTAGGCTAAGTATGAGCTCTACCACGAACCTCTTAGAAAAGCCTTTCACCCTATTCCATAACATAGGAGCCGGAGTCAAGAGAATCACCGCGGGTTGATCTATTAAAGTTCCGAGTGATGAGACCCTATACCCACTAGATTTGACCTAGACCGAGAAAACTCAGAACCTTTGGAAGAGTAGTTGCAGAGATGCTCTTACTACTCAGGCACCTTGCCCACCTTGTTATAGACAAGTAGTGCCTATCACCCTCCACCCTCTCGTATAGAGGAAATCGTTGTCGCCCTATAGACGATAGACTTCATTCTCCGAAGTAAACACTAGATTACCGAGAACCACAGGATAACCTTCGCAGCCAAGAATACTTGATCAAGGAGCGAAAGTAGTTGTGTTAAGCCTCCTGACCCAGATCCCGAAGAGGTTATAGATTTGACACCAGTCCTGGTGTTAGTCGAAGGGTTATGCAGGAGCATGCACTTTCCTCGCTAGAATAAACCAAAGTCTTGGAGAATCCTTGGACTATTAGGTGTTCCACGAATACTATCTCACCCAGAAATAGTAGAACCACCTCCTAAGATAGTCCAACACTCGTCTGGTGAAACCCTATCTCCCCGACCCTCAGGCTTGCCGTATCTCAAGAATCGTTAGTGCAGGTTCATTTTGCACGAGCTTGGGATAGACACTCTACAGCAAACCGATAACCATAGTCACGCAACCCACTCGACGATCTAGAAAGTCTCTATCAGCCAGTTGACAGAAAACACGAAACCGAAGACCACTTGAGATTCCTAAGAACCAACCTGAAGGACTACACACACAGTACGAGTGAGAACGTTAGGAACTTCGGAACGACGATCACGCCAGTGATGATCTTGCCATAGAAGTACACTATGTTCTAAGTACTGAAAGGCTCTACCCTTCCGAGAGCCTAGGACCATCCGAGAATCCTCGCAGAGATTTGGTCCAACCTTCGTCAGACCACTACTACTTTCGGATATGCCACAAGATTCACACCCGATCGATCCACTTCTTAGACTTGATATGTGATCTCCCAGCATCACTCTTCGTACCTCACTCATCTTGATAGGAACCATTGAGAACCCTGACTTCATAGATACACCAGTCAGAACCCACTAGCTACACTAGATGGAATTCGCATCCCGTACGTGAAGGTCTGTCGGAATGACAAACACAGACCAGAGATCACTTGGGAATGTGAGGACAAACCGTATAGGAAGTACTCTTTTACCTCTACTTGGCCATTCATACCTACTTCCTTGCCTAGACTTGAATTTCGGGACGAAATTCCCTCTAACGGGGGGATGATGTGACAACCCAAGTTGTTCCGTTACATTTCCCCATTACCGTTAACGGAATATTCCAGTTTATAAAAGTTCCGTTAATTAGAGGTCGTCAATTTAATAAACATTCCATTTGTTTACATTTAATATGCTGTTAAGTCGTGATAAAAAGAAATAAAAACACATAACACCCATTTCCATTTATTTGGAAAATGTTAAGTTTTATTGTTACGACCACTAAATCGGGTGCGACTAAAAGCCCCGTTTAACGGCAGTATTGGGTAGAATTCCACTGAGCTCCAACTCCCACCCATATATAAAGGGGAGTAAACTCCACTTGAGCTCTTTCCACCCTCTCTCTCTATACTCTCTCTCTAGACCCGTTTTCGCCCCAAATCCTCAACCAAACGCTTCCAAATTGTAAGTCCCCTTACCCTAGCTTACTCTAAACACAATGATTCGTGTTTATAGCATAGAATTGGACTTGGAACATGTGTTGACGGCCAAGGAGCATGCTTGGGCCGTAAACACTTAATAAGTGGGTTTTTAAGCAATTTAACCCCTCCAAACCAACATTGGGACTTAGATACGACCGTATGGCTTGCAAATCTGGACTTAGAACACCCGAGTCATGAATTTTGAGGAGCAAATAGGAGTTTACGGCCAAGGAATGTGCTTGGGCTGTAAACCCCTCAAACATGGGGAGTAAACTCACTTTTACATGTCTAAAAGCCATATAACTCCACCAATAGCCTTGGAATAAATTCCTAGGATCATCTAAAAATAGTTTGGGGACCTTAAACATGTCAAATACCCTCCATTTAGGAGTTTGCGGACAAAGCTTCCCAAGAAATAGTTCCAGGGCCATAAACTCATAAAAACATGTTAAAGGGTGCCCTAAATTCATACCAAGGCTTAAGACATAAATTAGGGGCTTGTCCTTTGGGTTTGGATCAATTAAACACATCAAAATGAAGGGGAAAAAGGAGTTTACGACCCAGGTATGTACCAAGGCCGTAAACACCTCTAAATGTGCCAATATGATGGTTTTAATCCCCCAAAATGGCATAACACTTCATTATAAATTACTAGCAAGGTATTAGGGGCTTTAAACTTCACAAAACTCAAAGAATGAGAGTTTACGGCCGTAAACTCCCTTAGGAGTGTCCCTAGGCCGTAAACTCCCTAATGAAGCCCTTAGAAGCCTTAAACTCAGTCATGCCTTTTTGGAAAAGTACTTAGAAAAATCCCATGAACAATCTAGAAGCCTTAAACACACTAGATACCCTCACCATGAGTTTATGGCCGTAAACTCATGGTGAGATGTCCCTGGGCCATAAACTAGGCTTTGGGAGTTTACTCTTGGAGAGTAAAATCCATTCCTTAGCCATACACACCTTTAGACGCTACCCGGGACACCCAAACACTTATCCAAAGTGTTTTCCGCTCCTTGGAGCGCGTATAACTGTTTAATTAGTATTAAATATACTAATTGTATGTGAACATATGTTATCATATGTTAAATAGGTCATTGTGTGTGTTCGAGTCCTTGCGTGACACCGAACGCCCAAATGACACCTTCGTCGAACCTACTTACACCAAGTGAGTTCATACCCCTGAATGAACCTTTTAATGTTTTTACATGTTTTATAGGGGGGGAATACAAGTTAAACATGCTAGTTATCATATCAATCACATGTGATTGATAACCCGCATGCACAAGATTTTACCACACTTTACACTGTTTTTACAAGTAGGACACTATAATGGTTTTCAAACTGTTTTAAACTCTTACTTATACTGTTTTTATTCAAAATCATTTCAAACTGGTTTATAAAGGTTCCAAGGATTTCTAAAGATTTTCACACTTATTTTACCAAAGAATACAAAATGCGATTTTACTAAGTATAAAGGTTTTTCCAAGGTTTTCATGTATACTTTTACTTGTTAGTTACTGCCGCTTCGTTTTCATTTATTTTAAACTCCTACTCGATAACGCTTTCACTTCGTGATGCGTTTATACTTGTTATTGTCTCTATTATGCTTATACTTGTAGTCGCTTATACTTGATAGACGCTCTTACTTCACTTATCGTCGTTTCCACTTCGTGATACACTTACACTTGGTACACTTATACTTCACGATTCGATTATCCCACTCTGTACGCTTATACTTCACGACTCGGATGTTCCACTGTACGCTTATACTTCACGACTCGGATACTTCACTGTACACTTATACTTCACAAGTCAGTTATTCCACACTGTACACTTATACTTCACAAGTCGGTTATTCCACACTGTACACTTATACTTCACGATATGATTCCACTTGATACACACTCAAGCGTAGTTAGATGTATGTCTGTGCTTGTATAGATGCATATAAATAATGATTGAAGGACTTAGGAAGGCTTGTCCACCCTATTTCCTTTTCTTCGTTGAGATGTGGTCTGGTGGGATCGGATGTCCATCCGAAGGTCGTTTGATTCATTAGTTATATATTATGTACACAAGCATAGACATACGCGTTTACTTCTGTCAATTCAGTTAAGAGTCTCTACCTCTAGTTCAACACTTACATTAGAAACCCACTATTTGGAAGTCTCTACCCACTATTCGGGGATGCATCTTCAGGACACGGACTTCTCCTTCGTCTAGTTGGTAACCAGAGTCTCTTGTAGGGAGAGCGGACATTGTGTGTATAGATCTATACGGGATTGACAACCCCGCACCCAGACTGCTAGCTACAGTCCCGGCCTACCAAGCCAACGGGTGACAAATGTCACATTTTAGACGCTTGTAGGGCGTCTGGTACTCTAGTCAGTATGGTTACGAGTATCTCGGGTTACCTTATAATTCTTTGGCCTTAAGGTAACGGTATTTCGCCAGCAATTTACATTGTATGTTGGTAATTCATTTTCAGAGTCACACTGTTTTGACCTAGACGTATCTTCCATTTGATACTGTCTGGGGTCTGCCTCCTCTGTTTAGACCTCGCTAGACGTATCTTTCATTTAATATTGTCTGCGGTATGTATCCACAGTATTCACAGAATCCACTGTATTCACTGCGTTCACTGTTTTAGACCTTGCTAGACGTATCTTCATTTGATATTGTCTGCGGTCTGTATTCACTGTTTTAGACCTTACCAGTTGTACCTTTCATTTGGTACCTTCTGGGGTCTGTGTCTCCACTTGATTAGACTGAACCAGGCGTGTCGCTCGTTCGATACTCTCCTGGAGTCTATGATTTCTTGCCTTAGTCAGCAGTCGTCACTGCTGAGGCATATGTTATTCCCTGATGTCGTTTGCTTTCTTTAATAATTAAATTTAGTATTTTGATAATGATAGCAATTTAAGGAAAACTACTTTTTATCACATAACACTGCCCAGTCTTGGTAGAAGGTTGCTCTATTAAAGAAAATATAGGATTTTCTGGAAAGAACTCTAATACACAGTAAACACTTAAACTACTACTTTATAAAGTTATTTGAATAAATGTCACTAAATACTTATGAACTCACCAGCATTTGTAAAAATGCTGATACTCGCTTTTTAAATAACTTGTATTCTTAGGTCAGCATTAGACAGGTACACCCCCGGAGCTGTTGATGAAGATGGCTTAGTACCTTGCTGTACTTTATATATATTTGCCTGTATTACTTAATACTTTGTAATGTAAACCATGTAAAATTATTACTATTAATGCAAAGTTTTTGTTGTACTTTGATTATTATAATGCATGTTATTTGATACTTGATATGACGTCATCCACCCCAGAACGTTTCCGCCATTCCGGTTTTGGGGTGTGACACTACTTGCCGAGTCAACCCGATGACTCGCCGAGTCCCCATGCATAGAACTTTCCCAATCCGTGACTCAACTCGCTGAGTCACCCCGAGACTCGCCGAGTCCAACAACTCTAAGTCCTTTCCCACTCGACTCACCAAGTCATCCCTTGACTCACCAATTCACAGCTCAACCGGAAGAAAGGTTAGGACCTCATGACCAGACTCGCCGAGTCCAAGGCTATCGGCCACCAACTCGCCGAGTTTCTGACCATATTCATCCAACTCGCCTAGTTGTTATTCCAACTCGCCGAGTTCTAGCCTATCTTCAAGTAACTCGCCGAGTACACCCTTGTGACTCGCCGAGTACCCCTAGATCTGAAATCATACAGAGGCTTTCCAAGCCATGTAGAAGCTCTAAACCATAGATCTACTCTTTTACAAGCCATCCATCACGTAAAGTGGCAAACTTTACGTGGATCCAAAGAGATCTAGGCATTTTACACTCTAGGGCTAGGGTTTGGGACAAAAGAGCTTCACCAAACACTCAAGAATCGGGACTTTATGACATATAGGACCATCACAAGCTTAGATCTGAAGTAGCATCCTCAGATCCAAGCTTCTATCTCAATTTAGATGTCATAACAACCACCACACATGAACCCCATGAAGAAAAAGCTTAAGGAAATGGTTCCTTACCCCTGGAATGAGCCCAACCAACTGTAGATTCCTGATCTCCCCAAGCTTTCTGATACAAGCCTCCAAATCTTCAAGCTTATAGCACCAAAGATCCTTCTCCAAACTCTAATTCACTCAATAATGGGGGTCTCCTCACGAATTTAGGGCTTCTGGAACTCAAGGAATGGTAAAGAGGCTGGGGAGAAGATATGATGTTCTTTATATAGGGCTCAACCCTCGAAATTAGGGTTTTCTCCACTTAGAACCAACTCGCCGAGTCCATCCATGCGACTCGCCGAGTTGGTCACTTAACACGCGACTAGAGTCGTGACCCTACTCGCCGAGTCCACTCATGGGCTCGCCGAGTTGCCCTTTCCCATTTAAACTTTTAGCCCTTCAACTCTACTCTTGATATTCCGGGATGTTACAATTCTCCCCCACTTAAATTAGGCTTCGTCCTCGAAGCCTGCGGCAACATGACTCCAGAACTACTCTCGCAATGCACCACCTGGCATTAACCAGACCATGTTAATTCCTCAAAGCACAACCACAGAAACCCAAACCTAATTTTCCTTCCTGCAGTGTTCTGACCACCGCTTCAAGCCGGCCACTGGCCTCGCCCTCTGACAACCACACTTACCAACTTATCAATTGAGTATCTTTCCATGATACTTCACCCGCTGCAAATCACAACAATCACTCGACTCAACGAGCTAGAAATAACCATGAACCACCAGAATTCCCGGTCTGAGGCCAACTTTATCCATTCCATGCTGACAGGATGACACATCCTTCAGACTCAGAGCAACTCCCATGAGTTTCTTCACCGCAAACTCATACCCATGTTGAACTGGATCTAGCATCTTTGGGTTGGGAAAACCCGATACACTGACGACACCTCCAAACATCCCCCAGGATGAATTTCTACCACATACATAAATCCTTGATCAAAATCAAACTGGAAATCCAAGATTCCATCCCTGCCTTCCTTCCGAGCCTTTTGGCTCTACACCCACGGAAATTTCTTCCGTGACCTCAGCAAACATCCAACCCGGATGTGATTCCATACCACAGCCGCAGACACATTGCACATCAACCATGATTGGAACACCCCAATCATAACTTTGCACTACTGCTTTCACTTCCGTGAACCTACACTCCCTCTCAGAACTACATTCCTTTCCCTTTCCTTACCAAGGAAACCCACTTGGCCGCTTTGTCACTATGACAAGTGCCACGGTGCTCACCCAATACTACACCATTCTCTTATAGCATAACCGCTATCCCAGCACCACACATGCTCTGGATCCGCTCGCAGGGACTCTCAAGTCCATGCTCTACCTCCACTAATCATGATCAATACCCAGGGCCAGACCTTCTGACGCTAGCACATCGTGACATACTCAATCCATATCCTCGTACCGATTTATCAACACATGCAGAGTCTTCAGCATGACTGGACCGCCTTTCCAGGCCTTCAGCCCATCTGGACCACTCTCGGAACCTTCAGCGGGTCTGGACCGTCCTCCAGGGCCTTCAGCCTGTCTGGACCGTTCTCCGAGCCTTCGGCATGACTGGTACGCCCGCACCGGCCTTCAGTCTATTCGGACCACTCAAACAACATCCAACATCCCGAATTATCCTTCCATGAAAACTCTCCCATGCATACTGTTCTAGCCCTCTAGGGGTTCCGAACTCTATCTCCACCCTACATACTCAATCTCGGCCCGATCCCAGGCCTTCCACGATCAATCACCCTTGGTCTGTATCCCGCCCCGCATGCCTGCCACTTACTCAAACCAACCTACACTCTTGGATGACAAAACCACTGTTAAATCCCAAGCAGCTAAACAACCTCTTATGCCCATCGATCTTCCGGAGAATTTTCCAATTCTCCCCGACTTAGAACACTGACTATCAACCACCGGTCGCCATCACCGAACTCCCTTATCAACCCTACACAACACAATCCCTTACACGCGAATTGATTCCCAATAGAACGAGCAACCTTCACAAAATCACATATCAACACAAATCATCTCGGCTCGAAAGAAACCCGACCTTCAGCAACCACTCCTCAGACTGCAGATGATACCTGACATTCGGACTAAAAGCCAAATTCCCACTAATAATCCTCATGCACGATAACCAATGAAATTCCCAACACCAAACCCTTGACCATACCACAACCCTCAAGGAACAATGAATACAATACCAGAAACCACACAACGAGACTAGCAAATATACAATACTCCACAATAATCATAAGATAACAAGACATCAAGAAAGAAACATACCTGCAGCTGCATCCGGCACTTCCCTGACCTCTTCTGCTATAATCTGAAAAGCACGACCCTGAGCCCTTGGGGGCTCTGCTCCATCCTGACCTCCGCCCGTGATCCTCAATGTGGCCGGTGCTGGAGCCTGCACCGGTCCTGCAGCAAGCTGTGGACAGTTGACCCTCAAGTGCCCAACCTGATGACAATGATAACATATCCTCAAATCCCGACCCGGGGCTGCCTGCCAACAATCCCTCGCATAGTGACCCTCCTTTCCGCACTTGTGGCATGCACTACCGGGCCTACAGACCCCGGTGTGACCCTTCCCACACTTCCCACAAGTGTGGCTGCTCTGATCTCCCAATCTAGAATCAACGGTCTTGGACCGTTTCGGCGCCGACTGTGACTGCACTGGAGCCTGCCTCAGCTCTCGCAACTGTAACTCAATCTCCAACTCACGCCGCCTAGCGGCCTCCTGCAACTCCAACAAAGTATCGCACCTCTGCGTAGACACGAACTGCCTGATATCCCTCTTGAGCATACTCAGATATCGGGACATCTGAGCCTGCTCCAAAGCGAACTCAGGGCAAAACATCGCCCTCTCTGTGAACATCCTGGTGATCTCCGTAACTGACTCCGAATCCTGCTTTAGCTCCAGGAACTCCTGAGCCAACCTCTCTCTCTCAACCCGCGGAACATAGCGAGTACTGAACATCTCCCGGAACTGATCCCATGAAACCACAGCTCTCTGCGCATCCGAATACGACCCCGTGGTCAATCTCCACCAATCCTTCGCCCCGAGCCTTAACAGGTTCAGAGAACACCTAACCCTCTGATCAGTAGGGCACGAACACGTGAAGAAACACCCCTCCACGTCCGACAACCATCTCATAGCAACAATCGGGTCCTGAACCCCATCGAAGGTAGGAGGCTTCGTATTATCGATGTCCCGATACTGAAACCCCGACCAGTTCCTCCCCCTGCCGCTGCTACAGCCGTTGTAGCCGCCGCGGAAGCCGTCTCTGTGAGGGCCGCATAGCACTCATCAAAATACTCAACCATGGCGGTCTTGATCGACCCAAACAGTTCCGACAACTCAGCCCGGAACAACACAGCAACCTTATCATGTAGGATCTCACGAATCCTCGCATCCAACTCGCACGTGCTCATCTAACCAATTACCTCAGGCGGTACTTACCCGCCCTGACCTCCCTCTCCTACTCCCGATCCTGACCGAGATCCGCTCCCAGCATGCCTCGGAATCTCCATACTGAAAAACACTTCAAGATCTCAGATACTTCCCACTAACCCAGGAACCTACTCTCAACCCAACCCTAGGGGTCATTATGGGTCCTGTGCTTTCAATAGTACGGGCCCATACTACCTTCCACACCTACCCATATTTGTATTAAGTACTACCACAACACCCTAGCGAAAAACATGCATAACAACTCGCCGAGTTCCTGACCATTTCAGTAGTATGGGTCCTGTCCAAGGCTATCGGCCACCAACTCGCCGAGTTCCTGACCATATTCATCCAACTCGCCGAGTTCCAGCCTATCTTCAAGTAACTCGCCGAGTACACCCTTGTGACTCGCCGAGTACACCCTTGTGACTCGCCGAGTACCCCTAGATCTGAAATCATATAGAGGCTTTCCAAGCCATGTAGAAGCTCTAAACCATAGATCTACTCTTTTACAAGCCATCCATCACGTAAAGTGGCAAACTTTACGTGGATCCAAAGAGATCTAGGCATTTTACACTCTAGGGCTAGGGTTTGGGACAAAAGAGCTTCACCAAACACTCAAGAATCGGGACTTTATGACATATAGGACCATCACAAGCTTAGATCTGAAGTAGCATCCTCAGATCCAAGCTTATATCTCAGTTTAAATGTCATAACAACCACCACACATGAACCCCATGAAGAAAAAGCTTAAGGAAATGGTTCCTTACCCCTGGAATGAGCCCAACCAACTGTAGATTCTTGATCTCCCCAAGCGTTCTGATACAAGCCTCCAAATCTTCAAGCTTAAAGCACCAAAGATCCTTCTCCAAACTCTAATTCACTCATGAAGAAAAAGCTTAAGGAAATGGTTTCTTACCCCTGGAATGAGCCCAACGAACTGTAGATTCCTGATCTCCCCAAGCTTTCTGATACAAGCCTCCAAATCTTCAAGCTTAAAGCACCAAAGATCCTTCTCCAAACTCTAATTCACTCAATAATGGGGGTCTCCTCACGAATTTAGGGCTTCTAGAACTCAAGGAATGGTAAAGAGGCTGGGGAAAAGATATGATGTTCTTTATATAGGGCTCAACCCTCAAAATTAGGGTTTTCTCCACTCAGAACCAACTCGTCGAGTCCATCCATGCTACTCGCCGAGTTGGTCACTTAACACGCGACTAGAATCGCGACCCTAATCGCCGAGTCCACTCGTGGACTCGCCGAGTTGCCCTTTCCCATTTACACTTTTAGCCCTTCAACTCTACTCTTGATATTCCGGGATGTTACACTAATGGACGCATCATTGACTAGGTTAGAGTTCGACAACGGCTTTTAAGAGCTACGATTGCTAGTCGGGATTTTGGATCCGTACTTGAAATAATAGTATCCAAGTGGGAGAATGTTGGATTAGGTGTCTAAGCCCATAACTATAATTGGTATGTACTTGACCCGAGAGTAGCATGGTCCATTTGGGTTGCATATCATCTGGACAATTTGTTAGGATGGACTTTTGAGAAGAGGTTATTTATGATTTATTAATATATTATAAGGTATAATATATTAATATGAAATCATATGATTGAATTAGTATTGATCAAGAATTATTTTGGAATTAATTTAGTGATCAAAAGAGGCTAATTAAATCTATGGGGACTAATTATGGTAATTAGTGAAACAAATGTATTGGGCTATTAATCTGTGTTGGACAAAGAGTTGGGCCACATGAACCATGGATCATAAACCTGTGGGTATGGGTTTGGGTTAACCCATGACCTTTGGAATCCCACATATAAATATGTTTCTCTATAGCCAAAATTGCCACCTATGTTCTTGGAGTTCATATGGACGGTTTCATGAGGCTAGTATTCTCTCTCAAATGTCATCCTTTATCCTAGGTGTGTTGTGATTCCATTTGAGGCATTTCATACTATTGGTGCTAAGTTCTTAAAGGCCAAATACAAGAAGTTCTACAAGCTACATAAAGAGGTAAACTCCTAATTAGTATTTTATGTTGTTTATATGAATTGTATGCTAGTTGTAGGCTTAAAGCCTTGGAAACAATATTGCATGTATAATTAGAGAAAACATAGATCCAAGGTATTTAGAGTTGTATGTGCACCATAGGATGTTGTAGTATACAAAACCCAACAGAGTAACCTCCGCGTACTCAACCAGTTGGGCTTCGGAGCTTGGATATTCGGTTTAGGCCATTCGTTTGGGCTTAGAAGTTTAAGGTCTTTGTTGGGCCATCTGAATTCTAGTGTTTTAGGTTGGGAATATTTTTGGGCCTTGGATTAAGGACATGGAAGGGATTTGGACCCAATTTGGAAAATTAGGCCATGTTTGGGCCTTGTATGATTATTTGGTAATTGGGCCTTTGGGATTGAAGGTTTGGGCCTTATTCTTGGACCAAACTAGGTAAGGGGTAAAATGGTATTTTTTACCCTACTTATGGAATTATTGATTGGAATCCAATTATTAATTGGATGTTATTTGGTATTGATAGCTTGAGGATTTGTTGGACCAGTAGCCAAAGATTTATTCGTGAGATTCAGCGGTTCGAGGTAAGGTTCCTCACCATGTTTAGCAAGTCGAAGATACCAATGCCGGCCCATGATCTGTTATGCTAGAATACTTGTTGTCTATGTGACACTTGTATGTGTATGTGCTTATATGCTTACTAGGCGGGACCTGATGGTTATTCTGCACACTATTATCTGTTATGCTTATATGAAGTGTATGTGGGCGGGTTCCCGTTATGAGAGTTTGGTCAGGACCTATTATACTCATTGGGCGGGGACCATTTTACTCAGTGGGTGGGGCCCATTATACGAGTGTGGGTTGGGCCCGATACACTCCTTGGGCGGGCCCTGTTATGTGTTATGTATGTATGGTATGTGGTATGTTGGGGAACTCACTAAGCTTTGTGCTTATATATTTCAGTTTATGTTTCAGGTACTTCCGGTTCAAAAGGGAAGAGCTCAGGTTGATTTCTGGGCACACACCACCTCGTTCCGCATCTTCTTGATGTACTAGGATATGATATGTTGATCGATACATTTGTTTATCTGGATTTTTATGTTGATGTATTTGGGATATCAGTTTTATTAAATTAAAAATGAGAATTTTGGAACATTACATCTAAACTTTTCATGAGACAGAGATAAGAGATATGGAGAACTAGAAAGTAAGAAGGGTGTGAGTCAATTTTTTGTAGGATGAAGTTGTGATCGGTGTGTGAAGAATCATGGGTGTGGCTATTACCGGTCTCAAGTAATAGAAGGTTGGCTTGTTTGGGTGTAAACTGTCAGACACCAGAAGCTAGGAGTCACCAGAGATGGAAGCTCCGTCGGAGAAGAAGACTTCGTCGGAGAAGAGGCGTCGTCGGAAACATTAGACATGGAAGTTGATGTACGACAAGGTGTATGTGAATGAGGTACCCCTTGAACTAATAGACTTTCCATTTATTGGGTTTGGGCTATATGTATATTTTCTTGTGGGATTGAGGAATTCAAATAAATGGAAGTGAGACTTGCAAACTTGATTAATGTTGCTAGTATTTGCTAGTATTAGTAATTCATGGACATCATATTTTGAGATGTTAAGTCATATATATATATATATATATATATATATATATATATATATATATATATATATATATATATATAAGATTCATACCATTTTTTATATAAATAAATAAATATCAACTAATGGATTTATTTTATGAGTCCTTTAGTTTATGGATTTTGGCTCATTATCGCATTTTATAATAAAAGGCGAATAATAGTGTTTTAGGCATAGTATTAGTTAATACTTGAAATATGAGATAAGTCGAGATTATATAATATGGTTGTAGGTGTCCAAGGAGCTGGAGATTCATCTCAGCCACTTCGATAGTCTTAATATGTGTTTTGCTGCTTTGGGTGAGTTTTCCTCACTATACTCGTGGCCCGAAGGCACCAATGCCAGCCCACTAGATTATGTATCCTGGTTATAGGATATTGTTATGCTGGTATATGACTGATTAGTAGATCTGTATGATTATTTATATTTGCTGGTTCTGTGGTTATCTTTTTCTGTTACATATGTCGACATATTGTGTTGGAGTGAGGTGATTCTGCTTTGTGTTGTAGGCCAAGATACCCGAGGACGACCGGATAGGCTGTAGGCCCTAGGAGGCAGTCGAGGCCGTCGGCTCGTAGAGCGGTTCGGATAGGCTGTAGGCCATACGAGGTTGTCCAGTCATGCTGAAAGCTTGTAAAGCGATCCAGATAGGCTGTAGGCCCTACGAAGCGGTCCATTCAGACTGGTTGCTTATATTTGTATGCTTGTTTGTTATGTGGTGTGTTTGTACTTTGGGGGAACTCACTAAGCTTTGGATTATAGTTTCAGTTTATTTTTTTAGGTACTTCTGAGGATCGTGGAAAAGCAAAGGCGTGATCATGCACATGGTCCTGTTTTATGTCATTGGGTCTTGGGAAAAGAACTCTGATTTTGAATAATGCTTTTGAAACAATGACTATTTTTGTAAACAATGTTGGTTAATGGTTGATTTTAAAATTTTAAAATTTCTTTGATTTTTGGAGTGTTTCAGTCCGAGTCATTACGTATATAACTTAAATTTCCCTAACATTATATGCTACTCTTAGACCAATGTACTAAGACAATACCATAAATACATTCATCAACATTCATATTGAACTATAATAACGCACTAAGACAATAACATGAACACACTCATCTACATTCATCTCGAACTACTCATACAGTAGCTACAAGTTTTATCCCTAGAATTTTGTATATCTTATGCTTTACTTTGACGAATCTCGATGAAGGTTAGATCCACAAATTTGTTCTATAGTAGTGACACTTACCACTAAGAATTTTTGGTCTAAACTTAGGTTAGTTCAATAATTAGTAATATGATTCGAAGCTCATGTATCTACAATTGACATGTATATATATATATATATATATATATATATATATATATATATATATATATATATATATATATATATATATATATATATATATATATATATATATATATATATATATATATATATCGGATTTGGTTTTCACTTGGTAAATATATCATCCTTGATAACATTTCTTTCCTTCATTATCGTTTTACCATCTCTGTTTTCTTTCCTCCATAATCATTTATTACTTCACCTCAGTAAGCATTATTTTTTTCCATTTGAAACATACGTATGTGTAATTTTCCATATAAAAGTAAGTTAATGCACATAAATATTTGTTTTCTGAACGTGTGAACAGTTGAAATAAATATATATGTAGTTAATAAACATTATATTTACGAAATTGAATTTGAATTTAACTGTATTTTGTTTATATGTTAACAAATGTTGCTAACCATCAATATCATTAACTTGAATGGAGTTGACCATACAAATATATATAATTGGAATTAGACCTGTAAATACAATAAATTTTGAGAATTATGTCGTCGGGTTATTGATCTTTCAACACGTGTCTTCCATGCTCTTTTTGGCCATGCTCTTTCTTGACTTTTTTTTGTAACGTTCGACGAATAGTAAACACCAACAACGTGACCAACTAAGAAAAAAGATTCTTTATATTTCAGTCATCGAACTTTCACCAATTTCCGTAGTAATACTTGTTGTTTCAAGATTGTCATATAAGTCCTTATTGCACACATATGGTAGTCGTAGACCTGTTTTGCCAATTTAATGTATAACTATCATGTGATAGAAATTAAAGCCATTGATCAACAAAGATTAATTGGAACAATGAGAAGGAAAAATGACTAGAGACTCGTCATATAGACCAGTCAACCTAGATAGATGCAGGAAGTTAATTAAGCGGGTAGATACCATGTTCAAATAAAGAGTTTAAATCATGTTTAAATATAGAATTTAAAGTTGGGATGGGATCAAAATGAGCTAGTCAACATGTTGTTGGGAAGATTAGGGTTTGCAGTGGAGATCTGGATACCAGCTTGGATCGTGATATCACTTTCCGAACTAATATTTCTACCTTATGTCTGGGTTACAAGAAATTCAGCCTAGGATAATCCAAGCGGACACTTACGTTTCTAGGCATAGAAAACGTAAGCTATTATGCTAAAGGGTTCTGTGAACGTGTGATGAAAAACGAGAGCTAAAAGAATGTAACCCCCTTCTGGAAAAGAAGAGTCGTTTATATACTAAACACGATTAGGGTTTCATTAGGGTTGGGCCGTCATTAGTTGCATTGGAAGCCAGTAATATTAATCCGGATTAGGGTTACCAAAACTAACTAGTTTCGTTAGTTTTACCATAATGACCCTCAAGAAATTGAATTTTTCTATTAAGTTCCCACATGCAAAATTCAGTGAGGCTTTGGGGCGCTGCCCCTTGGACCCCGCTAGGGGCGCTGCCCCTAGACCCCGCCAAAGGGGCGCTGCCCCTGGACCCCCGACTAGTCGTCGAACCGGCTTCTGACTCGATCTTATACATGCGTGCTCTCCGCACAACCCCCGTACATGTATTAGAGTACAAATCATGAAGCCCCTTAGCTCACATGTTAGTTCCAATTACTTAAAATGACATGGTGACACTAAAATCACCAACACATGTTTAGTCTTTTATTGAATTTTATTATTAATAATTAATATATTAATTCTAATTGAAAATCATATTAATAGAATAAATATATAAATTAATAATAATACTTTTTAATTAAATAATTTAGAAAACTGGATAAATTTGAAAACACCATTTAACCCCATTTGAGTATTCAATTTATAACAATTCTTTTATTCTATTTGTGTGAGTTATAAGTTAAAATCATCAAAATGTTCACACATATTTTCCTTCTTAGAAAGAGTTAGAATTTATAAATAAGATCTTACTTCAAGATTATATATATTACTTGTCTAGGTATATTGTAATTTTTTCATATTGACAACAAAATCGATTGATAGATATAACAAAGAATCACATTTACCCCACTTAACATACAACCCAAAATGATCAATATTTAATCTTCTTGTAACACTTTTACATTCTTCGACACATTCCTTTTTGTTTCTTAACAAAGCTAAAGGGTATGGTCACCACCAACCCACTAGAAAATTATTGTCATCTATACGTCACGTCAGTTCTACTACATGTCTAACATTCAACCACAAACTATTGAAAATGGTTACCACTCATTTGTATTTATCTTTTTATTATTTTTTTGACAATAGAATAAATTTAAAAAAATAATTATTAAGCAAGTATAAAACATAAATATTAATTAAAAACACAATATATTATCTAAAAACACACAAATTTAAATCCTAAATTACATAAAAACATAAAAAAATTATAACCTAAATAACTAAAAAACATAGAAAACATAGAATATACTACTCGTCGTCATTGTCGTCATTGTCTTCGCTAGCCTCGTTTTCATCGACCGTGTCCTCATTCTCCTCCTCGTCGACATTGTGTTATTGGGATTGCCTTTTCCATATGTGTTCAGTCTAATCATGTCGTAGACGTGTTTCACTGCTTGTATTTTCAATAGTCTTGCGAAGTATGCCAGACTGCCGACTTGTATTACAGCAGGTGGATTAAGTATGTCGTCCAGAATATACATACAAATTGGCCTACAATCTTCTTCTATTATCATGTTATGTAAAATAACACAATCTATCAACACCTTCGTCAATTTTTCTCTATCTCTTGCTCATGCAGGATGTTTGATTATGTTCCACTTTTGTTTGAGGACCCCAAATGTCTGTTCCACATCCTTTCGTGGTGATTCTTGTGCTAACTTGAACAATTTTCGTTTTTCATCAGTCGAATATGAGTATAACTTGAAAAACGTAGCATACTCTGAATATATCTCATCACCAAGGTAATACCCATAATTATAATGATGTTTATTCACAAGGTATTGACATGTTTAGTGCTTTGAAAGTGTTTGTTTGTTGAAAATATATGTTAAGTGTGTGTGTGTGTGTATATATATATATATATATATATATATATATATATATATATATATACTAGTTTATAACCCGTGGAAACCACAATCAATTGTTTTAAATAAATTATTAATTAAGAAATATTTTTAGTTGTATAAAATGTAATTGTTGATTTAAATAAATACATGGCTTTATAATATGTATTAATTCTATTTTGTTTTTTATTCTAATGTTATTAGTTTAATGTAATTAAAGTAAAAAATTTAAAATTTAAAATTTAAAATAGAGAATCAATAGGTAGACAAGTGACATGACATTAATTAAAAGATATATATATATATATATATATATATATATATATATATATATATATATATATATATATATATATAAGTTTAGTTATAAATTTGATTTTTTTTTAATTGTTCAAGGTCCAACGTTCACAAAAGAAAAAACACGGTCAAAAGCCTATAAGCTATTCAGGTTGCCTGTTTTCGTCCTTGTACCATACCACAAGACACCAACCCATCTTTAAGACGGTGTTCACGCGTGAGTTTCTTTGTCACATAGGATCTCACACGTTTGGTGATACCCCATACCGGATGGTCTAAACATACGATATCATTTGCTACCTTAAGTAAAAGTTACTTAATCATAAAAAATAAATAAAATAAAATTATTAAGTTTAATATTTTTAATTATGTACCTAAACCAATTAGTTAATTAACTTCATACGTATTTGATTGATTACATCTTCTAGGTAATCATCGTTACTAGAATTAATATGAGAAAGGCAAATTGTATAGACATTTTCTATTTTTTTAGTTTACAATTTATATTTCTTAAATCAACATTTAATAATTGAAAAAAAATAGTCCTTATAATGGAGATTTTAAATCATGAATTACAAAATGAAAAACAACTTATAGTATAACTCTTTCTATGCAATTTACCAATTTACAATTGACTAAAAGTTAAAGGTCTTAAATACAAATAACCCCAACAATCAATCAAACTCTAGTTATAAATATTACCTGGCTCAAGTTAACTAACCATATACCCCCTCCCCCCTCCTCACGAACCACTTAAATTCTCTGCTTTTTCTTCATGTTTTTTAGTATAACTCTTAAACAACATACTCTCCCTCTCCCTCTCACTCTCTCTCTCTCTAAAAGAATTAGCATCGAAAAATATATTATAAATGAAGAGAAATGTGAAGAGAAATATGTCGCCATCTTCTTCATGCAACAATGAACAACCATTGATGAATCCAAAATCCAAGAACAAGAAAAGGCAACCTGCTTCTGCAGAACCTCTGCCTAGGACCTCCATTTTCAGAGGTGTTACAAGGTATCAAAAATCTTCAAAAAATTTCAATGTAACTCTTCATTTTTCTATAAATTTGTATGAAATTCGATTTGCATGCATGGCAAATGAACAGGCATAGGCTTACAAGACGATATGAAGCTCATCTGTGGGATAAAGAATCCTGGAATCAGAATCGCAAAAAGAAGGGGAAACAGAGTTTGTTAATTTCTAATTAATTAAGTTTGAATTTATTAAATTATTATTAATCAAGAGACAGAGATCTGCATTCTGCAATCTTTATCTCTTAATATATAATCTAAATTCAGTTACGAATTTTCTGACTTTGTCTTCTTTTTACTCTGTTTGGGTGTCATCCCCTGTTCCTCCATTGCTGCTTATGTAGTATATTTGGGTAAGTTTTTACTCTCTCTGATTCTCTCCTCAATTTTTTCTTAATATATATATATATATATATATATATATATATATATATATATATATATATATATATATATATATATATATATATATATATATATATATATATATATATTTTGTCATTTTTATAATAAAAAATCATTATATTTATGTTTAAAAAGTAAATATATGAGAATTTTACTCAAAAGGAAATAATAATAATCATTTTCTGATGTTGATCGATGATCGATCCATCGAATAACCAATTGCAACTTTTCTTAATAACATTTTTTTTATGAATTGGACCACTGAAATTCTTGTTCTGACCAATCTTTGTTTGCTGGTCTTGGTTTTCAGTCATAATAATATTATATTGCGTTGTAATAATGAGCATTTATATAGTATACAAAACATACATGCAATATTTGATATCTAAGAAATATGTAAAATTTTGTTATTTTAAAATAATAATTATTTGTATTTTTTGTTAGTTGGCAATTATATGTAAAACAATTTGTTATAGATGTTATTTAACTTTTAATGTAATTGATCAACAATGGAACTTTTTACTATTGATGTGAACAATTAAATATTGAATTTATACTTGAGCACTTTTAGTTGTAATCTTTTGTAAATGAGTTTTCCTATTTGAAAAACTATTCAATAGCATTGTAAACTAATACAATATTTTTTTTTAAACATCAACTCCAATCATTTATTTATAAAATAATTAAATTCTAACCACTTATTCTGATTATTTGTTTTTTTATTTATTTATATTTTACCATCTACTTTTAGTAACATACCATTTGATGCTATAATCGTATTTACTTATCAAACATTTATTTTTTAATTACTCAATTTATTTTATTAAATATGCAATATATATATATATATATATATATATATATATATATATATATATATATATATATATATATATATATATATTAACAAACTTTAAATAATACAAACAACTATTGGATTTCGTCTTAGAATTATAATATTTTTTCTAATCCATTACGAATCCGTTGAAAATTCGTTCCAAAGTCGTATTAGACTATTCAGTGTAAATCCGTTGGTAAGACCCTTTGTTTATAGATTTTGTTACGAAAACTACTATCGAAAATGATTTTTTCTAATAATGTAATTCTTAAAACTTTTGTGTAATTCATTATTTTTCTTTCTTGATCCCGCACCATTGATAACACTATTCAGAGAAAAAATAAAATATAGACTAGTAGACTAATATACTCTTTTTGGGTATAATCCAAAAGGTTTATTTTTAAAATCGAGTTATATAATTTTATACTGAACTTCATTTTGGAGGCTAGTATAAAATAAGCTGTCATGCGCGGCGTCCGTGTGTCACTCAAAAATATTTTCCAATTTAATAAATTAAGGGCAAAGTCTAATATCGTATATTTTAGTTTTTTTTTCTTTATACAAAATTTCATGTTGATATGGTTGATTTAGGGGCATATGATGAGGAAGAGGCTGCTGCTCACACTTATGATCTCGCTGCTCTTAAGTATTGGGGTCCGGAAACAACACTGAATTTTCCGGTAACAACTTTATATTGTCTCTAATATTATACTTCTTGTGGATATGTATCAATCGAGAGAGTTGCATATTAATATGTATCTGTTCATTTTAACATCGATAACGTTTGCATCTTTTTGTGGATTTATAAACTTTTCCTTTTTCGAAAGTTTATTTTACTAAATCCAATGCATTTTTTTATATGACATGCAAAAAGTTTGTCAAAAAAAGGGGGCTAGCAGTGAACATATCAAATGTGTACATGCAAAAATGTGCTTTTTGTAACTCGAAATGGTAATCACAAAGATCTTCCATACGAATAGTTATATGGAAACTTATAAAGTATGAATTAAAAGTTGTACACTATCAATATCTCAACTGATTCGATCTTGCAAATAATATGATAGCCGGAAATGTACAAAATCGAGATGGAAGAAATGCAAAAAATGTCTAAGGAAGAATACTTAGCCGTGTTAAGAAGGAACAGTAGTGGATTTTCTCGAGGCGTTTCAAAATTCCGAGGTGTAGCAAGGTAAATTGTTTCTCCTGGCTTTATATTGTTTCACTAATTTGCAATATTGTAAATGAGATTTGATATTTTCATTTTAAGTTTTTTTTGTTTTTTTTCATCCGCTTAAACAATAAACGATTTGAATTTTATACTTTCAATTAAATTGAAGAAAGAAATTCATGTTGAAAAATATAAAAGTGATATCACCTGTTGAATAAAAAATCTAAATAAAAATATCAAATCATTTTCGTTTTAAATATTTTAAATATTTATTATTAGTGTGAGAAAAAAACAGAACTTTTCTCTAATAATTCAGTTATGAATCGTGCGCAATATATAAAATTTAGTGCACGATATACAAGTGATTAAAGAAACCTTTTCTTGGATTAGTTAATGATTGGTTTGGAGAAAGTTGCGTGTAACTAAAAACATGGTCTAAAATGAAAATAGATTAAAGGGGTCAAAATTGGACAAAGGTGTATTTGAATATAATATATCTTTTAAAATGCATATATTAAACAAAATTTGGTAGTTATTATAAATACATCGTTTTAATCATTTTTAATATATTTATATATTAGTTACTTATGGAATCTAATAAGTAATAACAAAGACCAAGATTTTTTTAGTACTTTTTAAAATGTTAATTATTAATAGACATGCTATTCAACTAGACCTTACAAATATTAATACACGATACAAATATGACATGCGTTTTTTGTGTATAAGTTTGGGTAATTCATGTTTTGTATTTATTCTTGTCGACACAAATTTAAAATTTGTATTTCGTGTCAAACAAGAATTTGCATGTATAAATACATATAAGACACAAATAGAATACTTGTGACATGCAATATAAAACACATATAAACATGATTAAAATGGAAATTTTAAATTTCTTCCATCACCCCTTAGACCTTTGACCCATTGATAAAACATGTTAGGAATGTAGATAGGAGTTTGTACCTTGGATTAAGATTTTTTCAATTGTTTTCCGAACCTACCAAAATGGTATTTGTGTAAATTCATAAGTTCGTACAACACTACTAAAAAGTGTCGTATTCATATTGTGTCATGTATTAAGCATATTGTTTATGTGTTGTGTTCATGTTTCATAATTAGACACATTTCACAATTTATATCATGTTTCATAAATTGGTATCGTTTAAAATTCATGTATGGCCCGTGACATGACATACATATACGAATTGTCAAATCTATATACAACCAATCTTCTTTGTCATTTTATCACCTTCAATGCATTCTCTATAATTTTTTTTATTGTAATATGTTATAAAAAATGATCATATAAGTCATAATTTATTGATTTGTCTTTATTTATTTGGTTTTAATGTCTTCAAATATAATAATAACTATTTTTTATTATTTTGGGTCACTTATCTTTTAATCGTTTTCAACATACCAATTTTTTTTTGAGTTATCATTACACTATTGAAATAGAATTCAACCGGGAAATTATGTCATATTAAACATCATAATGGACGTAGTTTCATTGGCGAATAAAAATAAATAATTATATCATATTAGATTCCACAGTGAACGTCACATGTGCTAGATATGATTCAGTGGTAGTCTATTTGTTTGGAATCCATTCTAATAGTGTAATGGAGATCCAAAAAATTGTGTCGGACTATTGAGTATAATTTAGAGATAATCGACATAAAAGCACACTAACTATTATTAGTTATCATTTTATGAAAAAAAAAAAAAAAACTTGTCAAATGAAAAATTACAGAAAAAACTATTATAATTGGTGCAATTTAATGCTATATGTTAATTTTTTTTTTTTTAGCATAAATTACAAATTTGGCTCTTCTATATCATGGGGGTTTAGAGGGGGGCCAAGTAGGCAGTTGCACAGGGTCCAATTTTTTTTTATTATATATTTTTATTTAAAAATACAAAATTATAATAAAGAAAAGGGCCATTTTTCTTCTTGTTCGTCCTGGGCCTTTAAGAATATTTCATTTTTCAGGACGGGCTCCTATATCACACAAAATTACAAGTTTGGTCCAAATTTTAAAATTATTCCAGTGTCGTCCTTAAGTTTGTATTTGGTTACACATATGGTCCTCATGTTTTACTCAAAATTTGCATGTTTAATTCAAATTTCGAATTAATTTTATATAGGCAGGGATAATATGCAACCAAATGCAAACATGAAGACAACGTTGAGACGAAATAAAAATTTGGGCTAAATTTGTGAATTTTTTTTTGTAAAACATATAGACCAAATACATATTTTACTCTATTTTTTTATTTCCAAATCATAAAATTTTTGGACAAATTTCTTTTTCAAATTAACCGAATATAACATATAAATTAAAAATGGTTAATTTGAAATTTAATACGTTTCCTTCAACAAAAAAATTACCGATAAAATATAATATAACAAGTAAAAATGGTTAATTAAAAAATAATCAAAATATTGATTGAATTAGATTAAAATATTAATGATCAACAAGAAAACAGTTATAAATATAATAAGTTTTTAATTAATTTTCTCCATCCAAAAAGTATATTAAATATAATAATCTGTTGAGGGGAATAAATAATAGGAGTATGCATATTGTGAATATAAATATATCGGTCCATTGCATTAGTTTATATATACATATATCATGGTTGATTTGGGATAAACAATCCCTTACTAATTATTTATAATTCTTTGAGTAAATATTATAATAAAATGACATACATTTGCTTTTACTTTTTAAATATCAAATAAACCAGATAACCACGTTTCTATGACCATTTTATTTAATAAACGTACTTATCATATTTTTACTTTAGAGCATGATTTTTCAGTCCATAAATATTAAAAATTAATTAATTTTTAAAAGCTTTTGAGTGTGTATCCTCCATTCAAGATATTTCTCCAAAAACCCCTACATTTCGTCCAAAATAAAATATAACCCGCCATATTTTTAACATCTCTATCAAATATGAGCTATTATATTCTTTTAGTCGGTTTAAAAATATTTATCATGATTATAAGTAAGTTAGGTGTACAGTAATGTCAAAGCCTCAAACTTTTATAAGTTGTGACGACTCATGTCATTTGTAAGGCGTGACTTAAGATAACACATACACACACACACACACACACACACACACACACACATATATATATATATATATATATATATATATATATATATATATATATATATATATATATATATATATATATATATATATATAGAGAGAGAGAGAGAGAGAGAGAGAGAGATCAATAAAAAACCATAATTATTAGTTCTTTAAGGAACCAATTTATTTTTTCAAGTTTTAAAGTTTATTGTTTATCGAAAAAAAATAACTAAATATTTCTAAATTAATAACTTCACATTGTGAATCTTAAAAAATAAATTATATATTTTTCGAGTTCACCATGTGAATTCAGATTCACACTGCGAATTTGCACAGAGTCACACTGTGAATTTAATGATTTTTTTTTAGAATTTGATATCATTGGAAAAAAAGTTATAAATTTTTATATTTTTAGTTTTTTTTTAATAAAAAAACAAGCTCCAAATGTTGAAAAAAAGATTGGCTCCTTGGTTAATTATGGTTCTCTATTGAACCTCACCTTATATATATATATATATATATATATATATATATATATATATATATATATATATATATATATATATATATATATATATATATATATATATATATATATATATATATATATATATATATATATATATATATATATATATATATATATATACGTTAAATACAAGTTTTGGAGCCATTACAAAATCATAATAAATTTTTTAAAACCTTAATATTTACATAACAACTAAAAATTAAGGGATATTTAAAACATAAACACATCATATTTTTTAGGTCAAAATCATATCATACAAAGACTTAACATTCCAAATCTTTTGGTAAAATAGAATCCTCCTTAATAAATGAAGGTCTTTTTTGCCACATGTCAATCTCTCATAAGTTTTGACACTTGTCATTTTGTGGTATTTTTGAAATAAATATTATCCACTTGTCAATTTTTGGTTTGTTTCAATTTTTATAATTAAAGTCATATACTTATATATGTAAAGTATTAAATATCATATATATGATATTAAAATGCAATAAATATGTTTGTTCTTTATTTTAAAGTTGTACATTAAAAATTCTTTTTTATTTACACCTTAATGTTTAATTTTTTTAAATCAACTCATTTAATACACTGGTTTCACACCTAGTTGACACTAAAAGATAGTATTTAATTTTTTTATGCTTCGTGCAGACATCATCACAATGGAAGGTGGGAGGCACGGATTGGACGAGTCAATGGTAACAAATACATATATCTAGGAACTTTCGGTATGTATATACATTCTCACCCTTATTTAGGAAAAAAAAATTAATATCATGAAAAACCTTAAAAATTCTAATATTTGTTTTGGATTAAATTTTAAATTCATTTCTATTACTATTATTTTTTTTGTAAAAGACATGAATTTTTTATTTTTTTGTTGACATTTTAGCAGTTTTTTCGAAAAAACTTGTTAAATGTGAGTTTTTTTTGATAAAAAACTTGACTTTTTTTTTTTCTGAAAAAAGTTAAAGAGTTGAAGGTTTTCTGGAAAAAAGCTAAAAGTTAAAGGTTTTTTCATAGAAAATGAAAAATAAAAATGTATTTTTAGAAAAAGTAAATTTAAGTTTAACCTGAAAAACCTCAATAAGTGTGTGTGTGTGTATATATATATATATATATATATATATATATATATATATATATATATATATATATATATATATATATATATATATGACTGAGTTATTATGAGAATTAAAAAAAAAGTCTGAACTTACAAACTCATAATCAACTTATTATTTTTCAACACCAAAACACTAATCTTTTACATATTGAAGGTATTAGCATTGCTAAACAACTTATTTTCTTAGTAATTCTCATAGCATACGATATCCGCAAAATAATTAGTTAGAATAATTGAACCTAGCTCTCTTTATATATATATATATATATATATATATATATATATATATATATATATATATATATATATATATATATAGGGTGAGGTTCAATAGAGAACCATAATTAACTAAGGAACTAAGGAACCAATTTTTTTTTTCAATTTTTAGAACTTATTTTTTATAAAAAAAAAGAAAACTAAAAATACAGAAATTCATAATTTTTTATCCTTTTTCCAATGATATAAAATTCGAATTTTTTTTTACGTCAAATTCACAATGTTAATCTTTGAAAATTCACAACGTGAATCCGGATTTACACAGTAAATCCGAAAAATATTTTTCACATTCACAATGTTAATATATGAATTTAGATTTTTTTTTCGATAAAGAATAAGCTCTAGAAATTGAAAAAAAAAAATTGGTTCCTTGAAGAACCAATAATTATGGTACTCTGATGGACTTTTCCACATATATATATATATATATATATATATATATATATATATATATATATATATATATATATATATATATATATATATATATATATATATATATATATATATATATATATATATATATATACATGCTTTTAGGGCATCTTTAATTGGCATTTTTCTCTTTATAACTTATTACTATTTTTTTTATTGACCACTTAAAAGCTTTAGGGCACATAGTTTATTCGTTTTTTTATTAATCACTCAGTATAATATACATAATGAATGATCAATATATTTTTATGTTTATTACAATTAACCCATTATTCTTTAATTATATTTTATTTTATTCTCTTAATTATATTTTAGTTTTAATCATTTGTTATTTATTTACTAACTATTTTTTCATATTATATATTTAATGATCGTTCATCTATGAAATATAAATTTCATAATATAATTGTATTTATATAATTTATTTGTTTGTGTGATATAATATATGTTTAAAAACGACTAAATAGAAGATTTTATAGAACATTTAAATAGGAATGATGAAAAATTAGTAAAGTTTAAAGAAAAAATCTAGTGGGAGAAGTTGAACATATTTTTACATATTCTCATACCTTTTAGGATATGTTTGACGTATTAGTTGAAAAGCTAGCTGTTAAAAAAAGGTAGCTGATAGCTGAAAAACTAGCTGATAAAAAATAACGTTTGGTAAACTACTTTTTAACTTACCAAACACGAGAACATAAAAAAATTTGAAAAATAAACCAGCTTATTAGCTAGCTGTGACGCAAACACAACCTTAGATTAAAAAGGGGGTATCCGAAACTTAATCCGGTAAATAAGCGAGCAAAAGCATGAAGTTTTATATTAAAAAGGGTCCTAAAAGAAAATTGGAACCTGTCTAGTGTATAGTTTATGCTCATGTGTCACATAATGAAATGGCATACAACGACATGGATTTTTTAATTTAGATTTAAGATTATTGGCAGAAGAAAGTAGACTTATTTATTATTATTATTTTTAATACTTTTTCAGTCAACTAGATCTCATATTAAAATAACGACTATTAAAATAATAAAGAAAAATGGAGTAGAAATGTACTCTACTATTCTTTATTATTTTTTGTATGATATTCTAACTTGGCGAATTGCTATTTCTTATTTAACCCAAAAACAAAAAAAACAAATTGAAATTAGTTTGTTTGACCCAAGGGTCAAAGAATGAAGTACGATTTAATCTTATTTCTCATGTCATTTCCAAATAGATCATGTAATCTTTGTAACATCCGGTTCGTACTTGGCTTTGACCGCTATTCATGTTTGATGTTTACAGGCACCCAAGAGGATGCAGCCAGAGCATATGACAAAGCAGCCATAATGTATCGAGGAGAAAATGCTGTAACCAACTTTGATATTAGCAATTATACTAACGACTTCGATGATTCCTCACAAACTGAACAAGCTCCATCAAATGCTGAACAGAGTGAGAACAATTATGATGACGGCATAAGATCTGAACAACAAGAACAACAACAAAACGAAGAAGAAGTTGCTCATGAAGTTAAAGAGGAGATGTTTCCTGAAACACATTTTGCATCTTCAGTTGATGAAGACCACCCTTGGAGACATTTTATGGATCCAGAACATATATCTCATCTTCCATTTGATGAGTCAAGTGAACGAATGGACTTGCTTTATGATTATGGCTTTGAGGCTAACCTTGACTCCATTTTCAATGACCCCATTGTCAATGGGAGTGGTTGCATGACTTTGCCAGAATCTTCTTTCATGTACTCCACATCCTCAATGATGAACCCCGTTTCTGGCCCTTTGGTTTAGACCTCTGATCGATTTAGGATGAGTTTTGGAGTAAGATATTGGTATTAGAAAAGTTTTTATGTATTATTTCTTTGTTTCGGACTATAGTAGGCCTGCTTATTTTTTTAGTTCGTCATATACTTAGAGGAGCACAAAGATGGTGTCCATCTTGTAGTCTTTTTTCTTTCTTTGTCAAAAAAACATGCTTTTTCTAGCTTATGAAATCAATGACAAAAAAATTGTACATAGAAAATTGATAAGGACTTTCTTCCCTATGTCTTCTTTTGTTTGCATGGTTCTCACATGCTTTCTTGTAAGATGGCTACACTACAAGAAACTGCCGCTTTAGTCACCACATGTTGTAGCTGTTGTAAAAGACCTTTGTGTGAAAAAGTATCATTGGTGAAAGTTTTTTAACAAAATTTGGAAATTTTCACTATAAGGCGACAGACATATGTCACTAGAAGTTTTACCTATCCTAAACTTTGTTGACTGAATTTTATCTTTATGTCTCTAAAATATTATTTTAAAATACTTTTTATATTCGTTTTTAGTTAAAAAATGTAGTGTAAGTTCAATTTTCTATCATCAAACAACAAAATGTCGTCCTTAACTTGTCGTTTGAGTAACACCTCTCGTGTTTTGTCTATTACCAAACGCAAAATCTCTCTCTCTCTCTCTCTCTCTCTCTCTCTCTCTCTCACTACAAGAAAGGTTAGCATTACCGGCGACGCCTTTAGCGGCGACATGTAATTGACGCGTTACATGTCACCGCTATTGCCTGGTGACGCCGCTAAAGGCGTCGCCGCTAATGCTAAGTTACAGCGATCCGCGTCAAATCTATCCCCATCCGTCCGATTTCTTTTCAATCTAACGGCTGTAGAGGAAAGCAGAAAGACGCGCTGACTTTTCCCTCCACTGGTCGCCGCTATTGCCCTAATGTCGCCGCTAATACCCACCCGTCGCCACTATTGCCTGTCGCCGCTAATGCCCGTGCAGATATCCCATTTCCAGTTTACCTTTCTGCGACTTTCTTTTCTGCACTCTCCTTTCTTCTCTCATTTTTCTCTCCTTTCTTTCTTCAATCTCATTTTTTTCTTCTGACTTGGTGGAGTAGGAAGTGCCTGTTGGGACCGGTGCTAGCCCCTCCTTCCCCCAAGACCGCCACAACCCCAAAACCGGGGACCTTGAGCTACATTCCAAAATTGCCCACATTCAAGGTCGAATTCCTCCTCTTTTTTATGATTTTTCTGTTTTGGTGTTAATTTAGATGATAAATTGTTAGTAATTTTCAATTTTGTTGAGTGATGATGTTTGTATTTTGAGATACGAAGTGGTTATGCATTTTGTTGGATTATTTTATTGGATTATTTTGTGGGATTGTATGCATTTTGTTGGATTGTATGTTTTTTCAGATTTGTGGGAAGTTTTTATGCATTTTGTGTATGTTTTGTAATTTATGTTTATATTACATTGGCTTAAAAATGAAATTTGGCATGAATATATACATTTGTTGGATTGTAATTTATGTTTATACCACATTGGCTTAAAATGAAATTTAGATGTATAAATTTGTATGAAATTGGAATATGCAAATTGGATGTACACATTTGGCTTAATTAGGTTATTAATAGCAACTTACTTCTAGTAATGTATTGTATATGGTTTCAAAGTGCTTAATTTTGTTAGTGACTTAATGTTTGACTTTAATTGGATGAAATTGGCTTAATTGTAATTTATGTATACATTTGGCTTAATTGTATGAAATTAGATGAAATTGGAATATGCAAATTGGATGTATACATTTGGCTTAATTTAAAAAAAAAACATTAAAAAAACAATAAATTAATGGTTGCAAAAAAAGGGTAACAAGTTCACTAGACCACATGCAAGCTACTCATTCAAGAAACCTGACTGCAAAATCTTTTGTCAATTTATAAGAGATGTTAAATTTCATGATGGGTTGAAATCTCATGGTTATCACATTCTTATGCAACGTTTGATACCGATTGGAGTTAGAGCGTTATTGGACAAAGAAACTTCTACACCAATTGTAGATATTTGTATGTTTTTCAAGCAAATTTGCTCCAGAACACTAAAGCTGGAGGATATGAGGAAAGCAAAAGACATTATTAGAATCTTGTGCAAGTTAGAGTTGATTTATCCGCTAGCGTTTTTCAACATTATGATTCATTTAATTTTGCATTTACCTGATGAAGCGATTGCCGAAGGCCCGATATGTATGAGATGGATGTATCCGTTCGAAAGGTATATGAAAAAACTAAAAAACTATGTCAGAAATAAGGTGAGGCCAGAAGGTTGTATAGCTGAAGGTTATATTGCTGAAGAAGCTTTGACATTTTGTTCGATGTACCTTCGAGATGTCAATCGCCATGAAAGAAACAAAGACGTTGTCATTGAAAAAACAAAGTTTTGGATGTTTGAGTCCAAGTGTCGACCGACGAGCGCAATGCAAATCAAGCATCTTGATATAAGGGAGAAACGTAATATAGAATGGTTTATATTGAATAGTTGTCAAGAAGTCAGACAATACATCGAGTAAGTGTTCTTACTTTTAATTATATTTCATTATTTATTGTTACTTTTTTCCATTCATCAATTAAATATATATATATATATATATATATATATATATATATATATATATATATATATATATATATATTCATCAATATAGAAAATTCAAATCTGAACATCCTGAAAGTGACGAAAAGACCGAATTTCCCAACTGATTTCTTGAAAAGGTAATAATAATTAACAAACAAATATCTTTGATAAATATAAAAAATCAAGAATACATAACACATCAACATATGTTTAATAGGTTTATCAGATGGAAAAAGAAAACTCTCCAGAATTCCACAAAGAGTTGTCAGCCCTTTCAATGGGTTCACAAATGGATGTTTATACTTACACTGCGTGCATAGTCAGCGGTGTTAGGTTTATGGTACTTAGTCGTGATGCACAACGCAAAATGCAAAACTCTAGGGTTCTAGCGTTTGGTGAGAATGAAAAGAAATATTATGGCCACTTAGAAGAGATTATGGAGGTGCAATATCCATATGATTATTCGACTATAATATTTTGGTGCAAGTGGTTCGATACGGGAGATATTCCTGATGATAATTTCATAAGTATCGACACAGAAAAAGAAGCGTACCAAGATGATCAACTCATATATGCTTCGCAAGCCAAACAAGTGTTCTACATCCGCGAGCCTGTTAATCATCGAAGAAACCAAAACAACAACCCTCGTTGTGTCGTCGAGCATGTTAATCATCGAAATATTTGGGATCTACCATCCAAAAATGCTCGTGTCGAAAATGCTTACAGTGACTCTGTCCAAGATGTCGACAATGTGGAGGCCGAAAATGTTGACATGGTTCAAAACAACTCTTCATCTGGAGCTAGACTTTTTATCGACTTCTCATAATACTTTGAAAACAATGTTGATGTAGCTCAAAACAATGCTGATTATGACGATGAAGACGAGACTGAAGTACCTCCGCCAATGGGTAGAATCGATAATGTTTCCGATGAAGAGACTGATTATGATGATGGCGATTCTGATTATGATACCGATGAAGAAGACATTGAAGTATATGATGAAGATTTTTATTAAAAAAATCAATTTTTTTTTTGTAATAGAAACTTTATTTGAAATGTACCTTTAATTCATATTGTTTGTCTAACTTTTATTTATGTTGTTTGTCTATATTGTATATCTTACAATTTCGCAGGGTAACTAACTTTTATTCATATTGTATTTCTATATTGTACATATGGTAATTTATAGGCTGCAGATGAGGTTTACTTGGGCGATACTCTTGGCCGTGATGGCCGATGTTATGGGGCTTGGACATGGAGGTGATGGAGTCGGGGATCCACCACCTCCAGTAGGCTTTGGTCGTGGTCAGTACCAACAGGATGATGAGTTTTATTATGATATATTTATTAACTATTTTTATTATTTTATAATAAGTTAACGTGACTAATATTTTTAATTGTATTTTTTCAGCCGAGCTTCCAAAAAAAAAAGAAGGGGCATGTAAAAAAATATCGAGTTGGGAAAGTTGATACGAGCAAACAAGGGAAAGCCTGTGGATTTGGATTTCGACAGGGAGATCACATATTCTCCTGTTGGGAAGTGTGGTAATTGGTTCACACATGAAACTGGGAGGTATTTGTGGAACAATGTCCCTTTCAACGTATCTGGTTGGGACAATGTTTCCCCCGCCTTAAGTAACGTAGTAGTTTTACATCTAAAGGTAACTTGGATACAATTTTAAGTTTAGTTGTGATTGTTATTTAATTAACTAAATTTTTTGTGTTTTTGTAGAATAAATTTGATTTGGATAAGGTTAACATGGATCCGGAGCGTGCTCAATTGTTGCGAAGCATTGATTCGAGTCTTACAAAAGTTTACAGAGACCGAAAAAGTAAAGCTCATTCTTATTTTAAGGAAATCGGGGGGCCTGCAAATATCCCAGCCGCATTAAACAACCCCCTAATGGTATGTCACATGAAAATTGGGCGAAGGCAGTCGAACATTTTCAAATGCCATAATTTTTAAGGTGTTCGGCGTTAAACAAAGAATGTCGTGCATAACAAGTAGTTGTAAATAGAGGGGGGTCGAGCTCATACAACAATGCATGTTTCAAAGAAGTAAGTTATGATATATTTAAATATTTATTTAAAGTATAAGTAATCTAATTTTTAATGTTAAATAGGATATCAGTCGAATCGAAGTTTTTCGTAAGGCTAATTCCAATCGCCAAGGGGTATTTTATAGTCCTGCAGTCGAGCAATAATACGTAAGTGGTTAATTTGTATTTTTTATATAAGTGTTTATATCGTCAAAGGTATTTAGTAATCTAATTTTTATGATGTTTATGATTTTTAAAAAATACAGAATGCTTTACTCGGGAGATCAACCAATGAACCCAAGCTACTTCTGAAGCAAGCGGTCTAGCACCAACTGATATAAAAAATATTTTTGAAAGAATATTAGGTGTTCGACGCGAACATATCAGAGGCATTGGGTGTAAACCCACTACCGTTGTGTCCATGTACGATCAGGAACAACCAATGACACAAGAACAATCACAATCACAGGTAATTGTTAGTAAATGCTATAATGGAAAGTAGAATGCTATAATGATATGTTGGTAATATATTTTGTTTTCTTTATAGTTGGAAATGCTGCAAACAATACTAAAGGACCCGGCCTGTTCTACATCATTGGAAGAGTGGTTTCGCTCATTGCCGCCACCAAATAATGAAGGAAATGATGAGGATGAGTAGTTACTTTAGGATTTTATGAAATGTTTTGTAATTTGGAAGAATACTTTAGAATGTGGTATGGATTAATATTTTGGATTGATTGTATATGTATTAATATTTCCATAAAAAGTTATCAGATTTTATAAATGCTATATGGATTAATATTTGGATTGATTATAAATTTAATGTTAAATAAATAAATTAAAAAAAAATCAAAAAAGTATTAGCGGCTACATCTTTTGTGGCAACATATATTTATTATCGGCGACGCGTAGTATTAGCGGCGACACGTAGTATTAGCGGCGACTGGTCAATAGCTGCGACGAGAAGTATTAGCGTCGACATAAAGCGTATTAGCGACGAAGCATTACCAGTGACGCATTTGCAGCAACATGTTGCCGCTAAAGGTATTAGCGGCGACTACCCTTACCTTTAGTCTCTCTCTCTCTCTCTCACACACTCCCTCAATAATATGCACAATATTATGTGTGAGATTATTGTTAAGTTGTGAATCCATGTTCTCATATGACCTTATAGAATACGGGTAACAATTACTAAGAATTAAATTTATTGTTAAAGAATAAAACTAAAAAAACTTTCAAATCGGGAAAGAAGACATCACAATCTAACAAAGACACTAATACATTCTAAAAGAATAATGTTTCTTAGAATCACTTTCAATTTTGTGGTTCGTTCTTCAAGCATCAACTTCTGTGAAAACAAAACCAAATTGTAGTTTAGAATCCAATAATGCATTAGCAAATGAAAATAAAAAACTAAATTCCTTTGGAAAAATATGCGGACTTGTGAATTGTACCAAAACCAATAACCAAGAATTGTAGAACATGCATAAATCAGTGAGAAAATATTCATATTCCATTCCAACATAATTGAAATTCGTGATTCCATTTTAATAGAATTGGAATTCAAGAGTCAATTATCGTATGTATTCTGTTGGAATTAACTCATAAGTTTTATTTCACCTGATCGTTATGTAAAACAAAATTCAAATATTTTATTACCTCACCTCACATTATTCATAATGTAGTATAGATTCTACAAACAAATCCATTATCACATTACCAGTTATCAATTAAGCTTGCAAAAGGTAAAAACCAATAAATCATATAATGTATTACTAAAAAAAACAATAAGGCTTCAAGTATATGAAGCTAAGAATTTCAGTGAACAATTCAAATTGAATGAACATTTTGAAAAATAACAAATAACAATCACTTACTTTTGCACTCCTAAATGATACATCTTTTCAGCATCAGTAAATTTCTTCAATTTCTCATAATAAAGAGCATAGGCCTGATAAAATAGTGACCTCTTGTTCCCAATGTGATTCGTCTTCATGTTCTGGAGAATAACACCAGGGTCATCAACAAAATCCAACTTCACATACACAACAATAACATAAATATTAAATATGAATGATTTTTCAATCTAAGCATAGTTGCTATAAGAAAACATATTTCAATTTGTGACAAGGAACTGTAGGAAAAATAGATTTAGGGTTTTGTGCTTACCGGAGCGCTAGGAGAAGAGGATCTGAGCCATTGTAGGTTTTGAAATCACAAATCAATGAAGAAAATAGATTTTCATTGTTGGTGTTGGAGTTATTCGCCATAGTTGGACCTTCGGGTGAGGTATGTGCGTGTGGGAACGTCTGTCAGACAGGGAGACCTAAACAATTGAATTGACAAAAAAATATAATTCAAAATTGCAGATTTAGATTAAAGGATCGAACAACATACCGATTTTGTGGAATCGAAAACTTACCTGGGAGAAATCGATGTTGGCTAAGAGAATATGGTCGGCTGAATCGATGAAGTACACAGTCAAATTGAGTCCCGATCTTGACGATGGCGATAAAGAAATCCCTTCCTCCCACAACCACCGCCTCCACCGATGCCCGATTCTCGATTTCCTACTTTAAAGCCTAAATCCCTATGACATCGATGCAGTGATGATTCAAAAACCAAATCACGATTTTGCTCTTTTGTTGATTTAAACCAAATCGAATGAGAAAAAGTGTGTGTGTGTGTGTGAGAGAGAGAGAGAGAGAGAGAGAGAGAGAGAGAGAAAGAAAGAAAGAGAAAGAGCGACAACAATCGTAGCTTGAAGATGTACGGTGAGTTGCAGTGCTTCAATCGTAGCTTCACAGGAGAGAGGAAGTGGTTCGGTAATTTTGGATGGAAACGAGAGGGATGCGATTTTGTGGGTGTCGATGGAAGAGGCAATAGGGTTTTAAATAAACTAATTTTCCTAAATTAAAGGATAGATGATTTAATAAATTATTTATTAAAATTAAATAATACTTGGCCCATATTAATCCCTATATCCACACAATATTTGTACATCCACATTTGAACCTCTCTCTCTCTCTCTCGCTATATATATATATATATATATATATATATATATATATATATATATATATATATATATATATATGTGTGTGTGTGTGTGTGTGTGTGTGTTATTTGATGGAATTTTGTGGATTTTACGGGTGTTTTTTCCTTGATTTTAAGCGGACTATTTAATAGGGTGCTTTTTTTGTCGGGTCAGGTCTTCATAAATGGGTACCATGGTGCCTTATTTCTGTTGCTTGCTTCTGATGAACATTACTCATTGTTCCACCAAATGGGGCAATGTACCACCGTTGAAGAGTTATCAACTGTAAAATCCCGACTCCCAGGTATTTGTTTTATTTATTTATTTGGGGTTTCATGAGTGACTCGACGAGTTATGAGCCTAACTCATCAAGTAGAGTCTGATTCGGTCACATGGGTTTAATAAACGACTCGACGAGTCAGAGAGCTGACTCGCTGAGTAGGTGCTGTGAGGTGAAACTCTAAATCCCTGGGGTTGGGGCCTATTTAAGAGAACTTATGTCCTCATTTCAGCCTCACCAGCTGCCCAACACTCCTGAGTGAAACCCTAAACATGTGTAGTGAGCTAAGAGAGTTATAGAGTTAATCTTTGAGTATTCTAGTGCATCTTTTGAGGAGAAGAGGAGATTATTCAGCAAGAAACGAGGAGGAATGGTTAGATCTAGTGCTATATCAACCAAGAGCTTCTATGGAAGGTAAAAAGCCTACACCTTTCTCATCTTATGGGTTAGATCTTGTGATTATGGAAGATTAGGGCTTTTACCACCTTTTATTGGTACATTGAGTGCATTGAGTCTAATAGGAGGTCTAGACTTCAGATATGGACCTTGTGAGGTCCATAGAGTCCAAAGGTCCCAACTTTATGTAGCCATATTAGAGTATTTGTACTTAAACACCCTTGTTAGAGTTGTATTGGCATTTTGGAGCAAAATATGCCATGCATGAACGTAATGATCGAAGCTTTACATGACATTCAAGCCTTGGGAGCCTAGATCTAGAATGTGGAGTAGTAGATCTACCTTGAAACATCTGAATGAAAATTCAGACTGAAGGGACTCGCCGAGTCAACGAGCTGACACGACGAGTCGGCTAGGGTTTTCCCCGATGAGTCTGGACATGGGTAACTCAGCGAGTTGATGGGACAAATCGACGAGTTGAGTTGGGTTTTCGCGAGGTTCTGAAGGAACAAGGGGGACTCAGCGAGTCACATAGATGCACTCGGCGAGTCGGGTCAACATGGGCAGTTGACTCAAGTGTTGACTTTTGTTGACTTTAGGTTTTGGTCAAGGCAGGGAGTATGGGGACCGTGGAGGGGTAAAATAGTCTTTTACCCATTCCATGTGTTTGAGAGAGCGATTTACCTAGTTTATTTCTAATCGTGATTAAGTGTTGATTAGAGATTATTATCTTATGTGTTAGGCAGAGGCTAGTTCGAGATTCGTGTACAAGATTATTACTTACTTGATTACGAGGTAAGTCTTCTCACTATACTTACCATGAGTGGTATAGATGTGTGGCCGGAGGGTCTTATGTGTTATATTGAGTATTTTGATATATCTTGCATTATGTCTTTATGATTTATGTTGAGTATTATTATTATGAGCGTATTCAGTTAGGACCGGAGGGTCCACCCGAGTTGTGGGACCAGAGGGTCTCCACTGAGACACATTGACCGGAGGGTTGTATTGAGTTAGCCTCGAGTGGCTAATGATATGTGTGTGGTATTTTGGGGAACCCACTAACCTTTGTGCTTACTGTGTTATGTGTTATGTGTTTCAGGTACCTCTCAGGATCACGGGAAGGCACTGACTTGATTGTACGCACACTTGAGTTGGAGATATGTTTTTTGAGGATCCTAGATTCGTGTTATAAACAATTTTGGAACATGTGTTTTGATAACTTGATGTTTGTGAAATTTGTGGTTTTGAAATGAGATAATTGGGTTTTGAAATGAAAATTTTTGTTTGAAATTTACGATGTTAGAAGTTAGTATCAGAGCCTTGGTTTGAGGGTTTCGGATGCACCTCCGGGTGTGTTTGGACTCAAACTGAAGATTTGAGAAATTTTTTCAAAAGAAATGATTTTTTCTAAAACGAGAAAGAGTTTTAAGAGAAAACAAGTTGGAGCAGTGTGCACAATCATCCAGAGCCCCGAACGGTGATTTTGTTGGATTAGTGTCTAAGTCCGTAACTATATTTGGTAAGTACTTGACCCGGTTGTGCATGGTCCTTTTGGGTTGCCTTCACCACAACAACTTGACAGGGTGATTTATGGAGAGAGAGAAGATATTATGGTTTATTAATATACTATAATAATAATATATTAAAAGAGAAATCATATTATTTAATTAATATCAATCATAAATTAATTGGGAATTAATTTGGTGACTAAAAGAGATTAACTGAACCAAGGGGACTTAAACTGTGAAATGTGTTATAGTGGTATTTTGGGCTGGGAAACCTAATGGATTAAAGGGGTGAACGAAATTATGATGGGAGCCCATCATATTTTCGTCCATGGCCTGTATTCCAGAAGGTTCCATGGGCTGCTTAGGGTTTAAGCTTTCTATTAGGGTTTTGACTGAAATCCTAGCTGACCACAGTAAATAGGACCCTATGCATGCAATTTTCGGCTACTAGCTTTCCAAGAACCCTGGAGCCGACTTTGTGTGCCTCCTTCCTCTCTGAAATACTATCCTCTTGCTTGTTGGTGTTTGTAAGCCATTAGAGGAGTTACACTTGTGACTCTAAGCTCAAGGAAGAAGAAAGATCAAGAGTTCTTGAAGAGGTAATCATCTAGATCTCATTAGTTACATTAATTTTGTAATATGTATGCTAGATCTAGGGTTTCAAATCTTGGATGAATTGCATGTACAATAGAGAAACCTAGATCCAAGTATTAGGGTTTGCATGTGCACATAGGAAAGTTCTTTTGTGTCAAACCCATCAATGGTATCAGAGCAAATGTTTGGTTTCTATTGTATTGATGCCTTGTTTATTCTTTCAAGCTTTAAAATCAATTTTGTGCTCTCTGCCTGATGAACTCGACGAGCCCCAATGTGGGCTCGACGAATAGGATGACCTCGACGAGTCCATAAAGGGACTCGGCAAGTCGGAGCATCAGACAGAGGGATTTTCGGGATTTCTTGCTGTTTTGCTTAAGGATACTTACCTAAATCATTTTAGTTTAATATAATCCGAATTTTATTACCTTTTTGTCAGTATCCTTAACAAAACAAAAGATAATTACCAATTATTTGAATGTAAATTCCTTTTTTTTTTGATAATATTTGATTATTTGAATTTATTTGGTAAATTATCTTGTAAATAATCTTGATTAGGTCAAATTTAGATAATCATTAAATTAATTGTTTAATTTAAAATTATTTTCTATTTGATCCTTTGTGTTTTGAAAAGTTCAAAACTTGTCCTCAAGTTTTGAAATTTAAATTTTGTGATTAAAATGTTTAATTTGGACTATTTAAATTTCAAAGCCTAGAATTTTACAAGTTTAAAATTAAATCTTATACTTTATAATATTATAAAATTAATATGTATATACGTATAACCTAAAATGCTAGTCTTACCGTTAATAGACCTCATTCACGAAGCCAATCTCTAACCGGGGGGGGGGGGGGGGGTATAAGGATATGGCGTATAAAATGGCCATTTAATGGGTGTCCACTCTCACCCACCGCTTCTTTGATTGGTGGAGGGTCGTTAGCCGAATGGGTAGGATAGAGAAACCCTTTCTCATTAATAAGTATAATGAATTATAAAAGTGACTAAATGTTTTTTCAAAAAAAAAATCCCAATCTTAGTTACTTTAGGAAAAGTGAATCAATGCAATTCAGTGAAAATACACTTTGTACCCTTGCTAAGACGTTAGTGGAGCGTGTGTGGTTAACCGGCACACTAATTGGGTCTAAGCTTAGGTGTCAAAGGGTGACTCATTGTTTTTTATTGTTTGATGGAGCGTGTTTGGTTAACCGGCACATCGAATAGGTGATTGTAACAATGAGAGCACCATGTATATTTGCATGGTTATTCACACCCGCTTGGTGATCCACGGCATCCCAGTGTAACATCCCGAATCCAGGGTTTGCAAGTGCAGGGTTCAAAATGAAAATGTATAAGGGCAACTCGGCGAGTCCATGGGTGGACTCGGCGAGTAGAGTTGCGACTATGGTTGCGTGTTAAATGGCCAACTCGGCGAGTCGGCGGCTGAACTCGGCGAGTTGGTGTTGAGTGGAGAAAACCCTAAATCCGGAGGTTGAGCCCTATATAAAGAACATAACATCCTTTCCCCAGCCTCTCTACTCTCTCTTAAGTCCAGAAACCCTAGTTGTCTTGTGTGAGAGGATCAAAGTGCATTTGGAGGCTTGAAGAAGTGATTATTGAGGAAATCTTGAAGGTTAGGAGGCTTGGAACAAGGGGCTTTGCTTAGATTCGGGTTCCATTGCTGTTGGGGCTTCTTTTCTTAAGGTATTATCTCATTCTTGGGCTGTATTCATATAGATGCATCATTTTGGGGTTCATGGGGAAACATACCTTGTGATGTATTGGAGTTTAGAGGTTAGATCTGACGTTGCTACCTCAGATCTGGAATGGAGAAAGGCTTGAATGCACAAAAGTCCCTGTTGATGAGTGTTTGAAGGAGCTATTTGTACCAAACCCTAGCCCTAGAGTGTAAAAGGCCTAGATCTCTTTGGATTCACGTAAAGTTTGCCACTTTACGTGATGGATGGCCTTAGGTAGGGTAGATATATAGTTTGGATCATCTGCATGGCTTGGAGAGCCTCTGTATGGATTCAGACCTGGTGGTACTCAGCGAGTCACATGGGTGGACTCGGCGAGTTGCTTGAAGATGGGCTGGAACTCGATGAGTTGGAAGAACAACTCGGCGAGTTGGATGAAGATGGCCTGGAACTCGACGAGTTGGAAGAACAACTCGGCGAGTAGGTTGAATAGCCTTAGACTCGATGAGTCTGTTCTTGGACTCGACGAGTCTTTTCGAAGAGTCCCAATCTTTTCTGGTTGAGCCGTGAATCGATGAGTCAAGGGATGACTCGGTGAGTTGTGTGTGAGTGGACTCAGAGTTGTTGGACTCGACGAGTCTCGGGGTGACTCAGCGAGTTGAGTCGCGGATTGGGGGAATTCTGAGCATGGGGACTCGGCGAGTCATCGGGTTGACTCGGCGAGTAGAGTCAGTCAGGGGTTGACTTTGTCTTTGACTTTGACCAAGGGTTGACTAGTGGTTTCCAGGGGCATCTTGGTAATTGTTGGATATTGTTTTGAGTTCAGTGCTTTGGTGGTTGTCCAGTGGAGGAGATCGTATCAGTGATCGAAGCAGCTTGGGTTGTCTGTTCAGTTGGCAGTTTCGAGGTGAGTTATCCCCACTATATCAACAGGGTCTAAGGCACCAAGGCCGGCCCTTATCGGATTGAGATCCGGGTAGTTGTTGTTATGTTATTGCTTTGATATGTTTGCATCCTGGTAGCTAGGATGGTATATGTTAGAGACATGATTGAGATCGGTATCCTGAGAGATAGGGTGATGCTATGCTAGTGACCGGTTAGGTCGGTATCCTGGTTAGGATGATGATACGTTATGTGATCTGTTTGATCTTCTTGTTGACAGTGAATTGCTATATGATTGTATGTATATATGCACATGGTTGTTTGGACTGGAGTTGGGTTGAGGCGGGTCCTGCTTTGTGCTGTAGGCCAAGATACCCAGGGCGGACCGGTTGTCCCGAAGGCCCAGCGAGCGGTCCAGATAGGCTGTAGGCCCCAAGAGGGTGGACCAGATGTGCCGAGGCTCGGAGAGTGGACCAGGCCGACTGAAGGCCCGGTGCAGGCGGACCAGTCATACTGTAGACTCAGAGAGTGGACCAGGTGGATTGAAGGCCCGGTGCGGGCGGACCAATCACACTGCAGACTCGATGTATGTGGTTAGATTCGGAGAGTAGACCAGGTGGATTGAAGGCCCGGTGCGGGCGGACCAATCACACTGTAGACTCGAGGTATATGGCTAGAATCGGAGGGTGGACCAGGTGGGCTATTGGCCGGTGCGGCGGACCAGTCCCACAGTAGACCCGAAGTGGATGGCTGTTTTGTGATCGGATATGTTATGGCATGTTATGCATGTATGGTATATGTGGTTGGTATTTTGGGGGTATCTCACTAAGCTTTCGGGCTTACAGTTGTGGTTTAATGTTTTTCAGGTTCTTCTGGAGACCGTGGCAAGGCGAAGGCGTGATCGTACCACTCCTCGTGTTTATATGGTGATAAGATTATGGGAATACTTAAAATAAATAGTATTGAAAAACTTTTTGTAATAAACTTTAATGGAATCGGGTTGTTTTCGAAAACTTTAAATTGGTTGATATTTTAGAGTGTTACAAGTTGGTATGAGAGCCTTGGTTTGAGTGAATTGGAGGAACATTCGTGTGACTCCAGTCTCAAATCGAGGAGAGTTTTCAAAAGAGTATTTAAAATGGTTTTCAAAATGAGTAAAGGAGGACGCGGAGGTACGATCAACCGGAGCCAGTAAGTAACCCCAAAATACCATACATGATATTTGTTTTTGAGCTTTGTTAGAATAGCATGCTAGTGCTAGGCTAGGGATCTTCAGGATTTCATGATAATGTTGCCTGATTTGTGATGCCTGTAGCCTAGGGTTTCCTTATGAGAGATTTCCAGTGTTCCTCTAGTTGTGAGGGTTGAGCGTTGTTATGCATGTTTTCACTAGGGTGTTGTGGTAGTACTTCATACAAATATGGGTAGGTGTGGAAGGTAGTATGGGACCCGTACTACTGAAAGCACAGGACCCATACGCGTATCAGGGAAACCATGACCTTTAGGGTTGGGTTGAGAGATTTGGTTCCCGGGATAGTGGGAAGAGTTTGAGATTTTGTGTGGTGTTTTTCAGTATGGAGATTCCGAGGCATGCTGGGAGTGGATCCGGATCAGGATCGGGAGCAGGAGAGCGAGTTCCGGGCGAGTCGGTACCGCCCGAGGTTATTGGTCGGATGAGCACGCACGAGTTGGATGCGAGGATTCGTGAGATCCTGCGTGATGAGATTGCTGAGTTGTTCCGGGCTGAGTTGCCGGAGCTGTCTGGGTCGATCAAGACCGCCATGGTTGAGTATTTTGATGAGCGCTATCCAGCTCTCACAGAGACGGCTGCCGCGGCGGCTACAACTGCTGTAGCAGCGGCAGGGGGAGGAGCTAGTCGGGGCTTTCAGTATCAGGACTTCGATAATACGAAGCCTCCCACCTTCGATGGAATTCAGGACCCGATTGTTGCTATGAGGTGGTTATCAGAAGTGGATGGGTGTTTCTTCACGTGTTCATGCCCTGCTGAGCAGAGGGTGAGGTGTGCTCTGAACCTGTTGAGGCTCGGGGCGAAGGATTGGTGGAGATTGACCACGGGGTCATATTCGGATGCGCAGAGGGCTGCGGTTTCATGGGATCAGTTCAGGGAGATGTTCAGCACTCGCTATGTTCCGCGTGTTGAGAGGGAGAGATTGGCTCAGGAGTTCCTTGAGCTGAAGCAGGATTCGGAGTCGGTGACTGAGATCACCAGGATGTTCATTGAGAGGTCGATGTTCTGCCCTGAGTTCGCTTCAGAGCAGGCTCAGATGTCTCGATATCTGAGCATGCTCAAGAGGGATATCAGACAGTTTGTGTCTACGCAGAGGTGCGAGAGCTTGTTGGAGTTACAGGAGGCCGCCAGGCGCCGCGAGTTAGAGATTGAGTTGCAGATGCGTGAGTTGAGGCAGACTCCAGTGCAGTTGTATTCGGCGCCAAAACGGTCCAAGACCGTTGATTCTAGAGTGGGGGATCTGAGTAGCCACACTTGTGGGAAGTGTGGAAGGAGTCACACCGGAGTTTGTAGGTCCGGTGGTGCATGCCGCAAGTGCGGAAAGGAGGGGCACTATGCGAGGGATTGTCGGCAGACAGCGCCGGTTCGGGATTTGAGGATTTGTTACCATTGTTATCAGGTTGGACATTTGAGGGTCAACTGTCCACAGCTCGCTGCAGGACCGGTGTGGGCTCCAGCACCAGCCACTTTGGGGATCACGGGTGGCGGTCAGGGTGGAGCGGAGCCCCCAAGGGATCAGGGTCGTGCTTTTCAGCTTGCAGCAGAGGAGGTCGTAGCAATGCCTGATGCAGCTGCGGGTATGTTTCTTCCTTGATGTCTTGTTATCTTATGATTATTGTGTAGTATTGTTTATGTGCTAGTATCCTTGTGTGGTTCTTGGTGTGTTATTTGTTGTTTTGAGAGTTGGTATGATTATGGGTTAGTGATTGGGAATTTCATTGGTTATCATTCATGGGGTTGTTAGTGGGAATATGGAGTTGGTGTGAATGTCGGGTAGCATCCGCCTTCTGAGGAGTAGTTAGCTACAGATTGAGTTTCTTTCGAGCGGGAGGATCAGTGTGGAAATGTGATTTTGTGAAGGTTGCTAGTGCTAGTATCAGTTCGCGTGTAAGTGTGGTGTTGTGCAGGGTTGTTTTGGGAGGTCGGTGATAGCGACCGGTGGTTGATAGTCAGTGCCTTAAGTGGGGGAGAATTGGAAAATTCTCTGGATGATCGATGAGTATGTGAGATCGTTGAGTTGTCTGGGATTCAGCAGTGTTCTATCAGCCAAGAGCATAGGCTGGCATGAGCAAGTGGCAGGCATGCGGGGCGGAATACAGACCAAGGGTACTTATTTGCGGAGGGTCTGAGATAAGGCTTGGATTGAGTTGTGTGATGGAGATAGCGTTCGGAACCCCTATAGGGCTAGAACGGTATGCATGGGAAGATTTCACGGGAAGATAGCTCGGAATGATGAATGCTAGTTGAGCGGTCCGGATAGACTGAAGGCCGGTAGGCATACCAGTCAGGCCGAAGACTCGGAGGACGGTCCAGCCAGACTGAAGGCACTGAGAGCGGTCCAGATTGGCTGAAGGTTCTGAGAGTGACCCAGATTGGCTGAAGGCCTGGTGAGGCGGTCCAGTCATGCTGAAGACTCTGCAGGTATTGTTGGATCGGTGCGAGGATATGGATTGTGTATGTTGCGGTGTGACAGCATTAGAAGGTCTGGCCCCGGGTAGTGATCTTGATTAGTGGTGATAATGCATGAGGTTGAGAGTCCATGCGATCAGAGTCAGAGCATGAGTGTTGGATGGATAGCGGTTACGCTATGAAGGAGTGGTGTAGCGTTGGGCGAGCACCGTGGCACTTGTCGGAGTGACAAGGCGGCCAAGTGGATTCCTTGGTAAAGGAATGAGAGAGGAGTGTAACTCCGAAAGGGAGTGCTAGTTCACGAAAGTGAAAACAGCAGAGCAGAGTTATGATTAGAGTGATCCGAGTATGGTCATTGAGCAGCGTGTTTGCGACAGTGGAACGGAATCACATCCGGGTTGGGATGTCAGCTGAGGTCACGGAAGGAATTCCATGGGTGTAGAGCCATGAGGCTCGAAAGGGATGCAGGGAGGGAGTCTCGGACTCTCAGTGTAATTATGATCAGGGAAGTGCGTATGTAGTAGTGGTTCATCCTGCGGGATGTTTGGAGTTGTCATCAGTGTATCGGGTTTTCCCAACCTGAGGGTGCTAGAGCTAGTTCAGCATGTGTATATGATTGCAAGAGGAGAACTCATGGGAGTTGCTCTGAAGAATGTGTCTTTCTATCAGCAGAATGCCTAGAGTTGGACTCGAATCAGGAATCCGGTGGTGCATGGTTATTTCTAGCTCATATGGGTCGAGTGATGGTTGTGATTGGAGCAATGTTGCATCATGAGTAGTACTCAGTTGTTAAGTGGAATTATCAGTGGGTAAAGCCGGTGGCCGGCTTGAGACAGTGGTCAGGACACCGCAAGGGAGGAGAAGGCGAGTTTTGGGTTTCGGCGTTTGTGCTTTGAGGAACCTGGTGTGGCTAATGCCAAGTGGCGCGTGGCGGGAGTATTTCTGGAGTTGAGTTGCCGTAGGCTTTGAGGACGAAGCCTAATTTAAGTGGGGGAGAATTGTAACATCCCGAATCCAGGGTTTGCTAGTGCAGGGTTCAAAATGAAAATGTATAAGGGCAACTCGGCGAGTAGAGTCGCGACTATGGTCGCATGTTAAATGGCCAACTCGGCGAGCCGGTGGCTGGACTCGGCGAGTTGGTGCTGAGTGGAGAAAACCCTAAATCCGGAGGTTGAGCCCTATATAAAGAACATAACATCCTTTCCCCCAGCCTCTCTACTCTCTCTTAAGTCCAGAAACCTTAGTTTTCTTGTGTGAGAGGATCAAAGTGCATTTGGAGGCTTGAAGAAGTGATTATTGAGGAAATCTTGAAGGTTAGGAGGCTTGGAACAAGGGGCTTTGCTTAGATTCGGGTTTCATTGCTGTTGGGGCTTCTTTTCTTGAGGTATTATCTCGTTCTTGGGCTGTATTCATATAGATGCATCATTTTGGGGTTCATGGGGAAACATACCTTGTGATGTATTGGAGTTTAGAGATTAGATCTAAGGTTGCTACCTCAGATCTGGAATGGAGAAAGGCTTGAATGCACAAAAGTCCCTGTTGATGAGTGTTTGAAGGAGCTATTTGTACCAAACCCTAGCCCTAGATTGTAAAAGGCCTAGATCTCTTTGGATTCACGTAAAGTTTGCCACTTTATGTTATGGATGGCCTTAGGAAGGGTAGATCTATAGTTTGGATCATCTGCATGGCTTGGAGAGCCTCTGTATGGATTCAGACCCGGTGGTACTCGGCGAGTCACATGGGTGGACTCGGCGAGTTGCTTGAAGATGGGCTGGAACTCGACGAGTTGGAAGAACAACTCGGCGAGTTGGATGAAGATGGCCTGGAACTCGACGAGTTGGAAGAACAACTCAGCGAGTAGGTTGAAGATAGCCTTAGACTCGACGAGTCTGTTCTTGGACTCGGCGAGTCTTGTCGAAGAGTCCCAATCTTTTCTGGTTGAGCCGTGAATCGATGAGTCAAGGGATGACTCGGTGAGTTGTGTGTGAGTGGACTCAGAGTTGTTGGACTCTGCGAGTCTAGGGGTGACTCGCCGAGTAGAGTCAGTCAGGGGTTGACTTTGACTTTGACTTTGACCAAGGGTTGACTAGTGGTTTCCAGGGGCATCTTGGTAATTGTTGGATATTGTTTTGAGTTCAGTGCTTTGGTGGTTGTCCAGTGGAGGAGATCGTATCAGTGATCGGAGCAGCTTGGGTTGTCTGTTCAGTCGGCAGTTTCGAGGTGAGTTATCCTCACTATATCAATAGGGTCTAAGGCACCAAGGCCGGCCCTTATCGGATTGAGATCCGGGTAGTTATTGTTATGTTATTGCTTTGATATGTTTGCATCCTGGTAGCTAGGATGGTATATGTTAGAGACATGATTGAGATCGGTATCCTGAGAGATAGGGTGATGCTATGCTAGTGACCGGTTAGGTCGGTATCCTGGTTAGGATGATGATACGTTATGTGATCTGGTTGATCTGGTTGTTGACAGTGAATTGCTATATGATTGTATGTATATATGCACATGGTTGTTTGGACTGGAGTTCGGTTGAGGCGGGTCCTGCTTTGTGTTGTAGGCCAAGATACCCAGGGCGGACCGGTTGTCCCGAAGGCCCAGCGAGCGGTCCGGATAGGCTGTAGGCCCCAAGAGGGCGGACCATACGTGTCGAGGCTCGGAGAGTGGACCAGTCCGACTGAAGGCCCGGTGTGGGCGGACCAGTCATACTGTAGACTCAGAGAGTGGACCGGGTGGATTGAAGGCCCGGTGCGGGCGGACCAATCACACTGCAGACTCGATGTATGTGGTTAGATTCGGAGAGTGGACCAGGTGGATTGAAGGCCCGGTGCGGGCGGACCAATCACACTGTAGACTCGAGGTATATGGCTAGACTCGGAGGGTGGACCAGGTGGACTGTTGGCCGGTGCGGCGGACCAGTCCCACAGTAGACCCGAAGTGCATGGCTGTTCTGTGATCGGATATGTTATGGCATGTTATGCGTGTATGGTATATGTGGTTGGTATTTTGGGGGTATCTCACTAAGCTTTCGGGCTTACAGTTGTGGTTTAATGTTTTTCAGGTTCTTCAGGAGACCGTGACAAGGCGAAGGCGTGATCGTACCGCTCCTCGTGTTTATATGGTGATGAGATTCCGGGAATACTTAAAATAAATTGCATTGAAAACCTTTTTGTAATAAACTTTAATGGAATCGGGTTGTTTTCGAAAACTTTAAATTGGTTGAAATTTTAGAGTGTTACACCCAGTCACAAGCTTGAGGGGCATATTGAGATTTAAGCATGCCATTGGAAAGTGCAATGAATCTCAAAAGGATCTAGGAGTTTTTCAATACATTTAAAACTTAATCTTCTTTCCGTTTTTCATGGTGAAGAATTAGTGAATCGTCATTCACTTACCTTCAAATTATATGCATGTTAGATTACGACATCCCTCTTCTAATATGTAAATAATGTTGTTGGATCCTAGCCCTAATTTCTCATTTGTGTGTTTAATTTGGGGTTCATTTCTAATCAAACTTTGTTCTTTTCCTTTTCAGATGTCGAACATGAACAACAACAACGCTTCTGGATCGAGTTCCTCTGGCTCTTTCTCACTCATGAACTTGTGTGGGAGGGTGATATTCGACGGAAACAATTTCAACGATTGGATCCGTTACATAAGGATGGTCACCCGTTATGAGGACAAAGAGTCTGTCCTTGATAAGGAGCTGAATGAGATCGAGATGAACACTGCTACTCCCGAAGAGACCGCTGCCTTTTAGGCTCTCGAGTGTGATGCCACGAATGTCCATTGCATCATGCTAGCGACAATGACTTCCGAACTCCAAAAGTCCTATGAGGACATGTATCCCTATGAGATGCATCAAGACTTGTTGGACCGGTACCACCAAAGTACGAGGCAAGATAGGTATGAGATCATCACTTCGATGATCACTACCCGAATGGGTAGTGGAGAGTCCCTTATCGCTCATCAGCAAAAGATGTAGAGATATGTTGATCTTCTGCTAAAGTTGAATGTTAACTTTGATGAAGAGCTAGCGATTGACATCATCATTCACTCCCTGGCTCCCTGCTACAACCAGTTCCGCATGACCTACCATATGAATAAGGAAGAGGTCACCTTGAGCAAGCTTCAAGGATTTCTTAGGACTGCTGAGAGCAATCTCAAGGATACGTCAGTTGCATCAACTCCCGCTCCAACCGTTGCCCCTGTTTTGGCTATTGGGCAAGGGAAAGGTAAGAAGAGGAAGGCTCCCTCAAAGAGCCACCACAAGGGTAAATCCAAAGATGGTACTTCTTCTAGTGGAACCAAAGTTGGTTTTTCTAAACCCAACTCTAACCCGAAGGAGGCAGAGTGCCACTACTGCCACAAAATTGGGCATTGGAAGAGAAGCTGCCCAGAATATCTGCAGGCCATCAAGGATGGAAATATCAAGCCATCATACACAGGTATTTACACAATTAAATCTAATGATTCATCACATTCTATTTCTTGGGTACTTGATACAGGATGTGGTTTTCACATCTGTTCTGATTTGAAGGGCCTAAGAAGAGATAGGGATGTGGAGCATGGAAGAATAAATCTAATCATGGGGAACAGAAGATCGTCGCCTGTCACCAAGATTGGAATGTATTCTCTAGCGCTTAGTAATGGATTAGGTTTAGATTTAAATAATTGTTTCTATTCGCCAGATATGGCAAGAAACATCATTTCATTTCATGGTTTTTTTAGACAAGGATTTAGATATTCGTTTGATAATGAGAAAGGTTCTATTTATGCTTATCTAAATGGTGTTTTATATTTTGAAGCATTGCCTTGTAATGGAATTTATGAAACTGTTATGGTTGTGGATAACCTAGGAAATGATGTATTGTGTGTGGATTCTTCCAATAGTATGGATAAATCATGCTTGTGGCATTGTCGTCTTGGACATGTTAACAAGAAATGCGTAGACCAACTCCAAAAGGATGGAGTGTTGGAGTCATTCGACCGTAGGGATGATGACTTGTGCGAGTCTTGTTTACTTGGAAAGATGACCAAGTCACCCTTTACTGGCACTTGTGAAAGGGGTGAGGGTCTAGTAGATCTCATACACACCTATGTGTGTGGGCCCTTTAGATCCACTACAAGGGCTGCAAACCGCTTCTATGTGACTTTTACCGATGACTATAGTAGATATGGGTATATCTACTTAATCAAACACAAGTCAGAAACCTTTGAAAAGTTCAAAGAGTTTAAACAAGAAGTGGAGAATCAATTGGGCAGGAAAATCATGATGCTTCGATCCGATCAAGGAGGAGAGTACCTAAGTCTTGAATTCCACGACTACCTCAAGGAATGCTTAATAGTTTCGCAATTGACGCCACCTAGGACACCGCAGTTGAATGGTGTGGATGAGAGGCATAATCGAACCTTATTAGATATGGTTCGTTCCATGATGAGTCGTGCTTCACTACCTATCTCATTCTGGGGGTATGCCTTAGAGACTGCCGCCCATATCCTTAATTTAGTCCCTACGATGAAGGTTGCCAAAAAACCTCACGAGATGTGCACAAGGAAAGCTCCCTCGTTGGCACATATCAAGGTTTGGGGTTGCAAGGATTTCGTAAAACGAGAGACTCACGACAACCTCGGACCTTGTAGTGAGCGGTGTATTTGCATCGGCTTCCCGCATAAATCCTTTGGATATCTCTTCTATAGACCGAATGACAATGTTGTCTTTGTTGCGAGGAGAGGGGTTTTCCGAGAGAGAGAACTCCTAAGCCAAGGAGATAGTGGGATGCAAATTGATCTTGAAGAGATTCAAGAGCCGAGCGATGAAGGATCCTCTAATGGTGGCGCTCAACTCGAAGAGGAAACTTCAGTTGAACCGATTGACGAGTCATTACCTCTTAGACGTTCCGATAGAGTTAGGGTTAAACCCTAGTTTTATGGTTTTCATATTACTACCGAAGGGGATACGTTCATTAGTGATAATACACTAGTGAATCTGGACGAACCTAACAACTATAAGGATGCCACAGCAGGCCCGGAGTCTGGAAAGTGGAAAGAGGCAACGGACAACGAGATTCAGTCCATGTATGGCAACCATGTTTAGGAATTTGGTTGACCATGTACCCGGACGTAAGACGGTCGAGTGCAAGTGGATGTTCCAGAGAAAGACTGAAATGGATGGGAATGTACACACATATAAGGAGCGATTGGTCGTGACGGGTTTCACTCAAACTCCCGGAGTTGACTATAATGAAACCTTCTCACCGGTTGCCAAGATAAAATCTATTAGGGAGATGCTGGCCGTTGCTGCATTTCATGATTATGAAATATGGAAAATGGATGTCAAAACCGCATTCCTTAATGGGAAGTTGGCTGAGGATGTTTACATGGCTCAGCCAGAGGGTTTTTTCAATGCGAAGCATCCCAATAGATTGTGAAAGCTTGAGAAATCCATTTATGGACTTAAGCAAGCGTCTCGCAGATGGAATCTTTGTTTCGACGAGAAAGTCAAAGAGTTTGGTTTTCTACGAAGCGAGGATGAATCATGTATATGTGTCAAAGCCAGTGGGAGTATAGTTAGCTTCCTCATATTGTACGTCGATGACATACTACTCATAGGAAACGACATCCCGACACTACAGGAAGTTAAGTCCTGGCTCGGGAAGTACTTCGCTATGAAGGACCTCGGAGAGGCTTCCTATATTTTGGGAATAAGAATAGTGAGAGACAGAAGTAAGAGACTAATAGGACTTAGTCAGAATACTTACTTGGACAAGGTACTAAAATGTTTTAGTATGGAGAATTCAAAGAAGGGGGAGTTACCGATCCAAAGTAATGCCAAGTTGAGTAAGACTGAAAGTCCGAGTACCGAAGTCGAGATAGCAAAAATGAACCGAGTACCATACGCTTCCGCAGTTGGATCGATTATGTATGCTATGACTTGTACTCACCCTGATGTGGCCTGCGCTTTGAGCATGGTCAACAGATATCAAGGGAACCCTGGCAAAGCGCATTCGACTGCAGTCAAGAACATTCTTAAGTAGCTTCAGAGGACCAAGGAATGGTTTCTAGTCCTCGGTGGGAGTGATGACTTAAAGGTGCGAGGGTACAATGACGCCAGTTTTCACACCGACAGGGACAACTACCATTCGCAGTCGGGCTGGGTCTTTACTCTTAATGGAGGAGCAGTGACTTGGAAAAGTTCCAAGCAAGAGACCGTAGCTGATTCAACGTGCGAATCAGAGTACATTGCAGCGAGCGAAGCGTCAAAGGAGGCAATATGGTTGAAGAACTTCATTGGAGACCTTGGAGTTGTGCCAGCCATAAAGGAGCACATGAAAATTTTCTATGATAATGAAGGAGCGATTGCCTTGACCAAGGAACCAAGGGATCACGGAAGATCTCGACATATCGACAAAAAATATCATTTTATTCGACATTGGGTGGAAGAAGGACTCCTCGTAGTAAAGAGGGTATCGTCAGAGGATAACCCTACATATCCGCTTACAAAGGGATTGAGCAGGGTTAAGCACTTGCAGCATGTTAGTAGCATCGGGCTCAAGAATGATATTAGTTTAGATTAGATAGTTTAGAAACGTGTAATAGATAAATTGTAATTAACATTTGATGATTAAATAAAAGAGTATTATTTATTAGTAATGTTAATGTCTTATGTTAATTGCTTACCTATTGTTTCAATTTGCATGTTTTGACTTCCTGAATAATAAGAATTATTCGAACCGTCCACCGTCGTTCATATGTTGGAAGTAGGTATGAATGAAGACTGTCATGAATTCGTGTGTAGATTGTCTGAAATGTATTAGAAATAACAAAAGTTTGCTACAATGTTCATGAGTGCTTATGAGATTGATTTGAGCATTGGAATAAACCCACGCTTGCTGGAATCACTTCATGGAATTTATCTCGAGTGATCGCAAAACGATAATATCATATGGTCTTAAAACCTAGATATATGGTTTATTGTTTGCTGATTGGTTGTGCATTGATAATGCGTAAACGCATCAGTAAATTGATGTTATAAAACGCATTGTTGTGTATGATTTGGTTAGTGAATAATAAATTCATATAAGTCGAAGTTTATCTGTTCCTTTTATTCTTAGAGGGTAAAAGCGATATCAGGGACCTACGATGATTTGGTTTGACTTATGTGTCGGGCCCGGTCAGGACTGAATTGATGTGTTCAATTAAGTTCTATTTCAAACGAATTAGAGACCGAGAAACAAACTGTTGGACAATAAGTATGACTATGTCCCATGTAATTGTCTGCACGATATCCAGAATGGAGGACTATACGATCCCTTATCTAAAGGACAGGTTACTAATAAGATCAGAGTTTGAAAACATCAGTGAGAGATACGATTGCTAATCGGATTGTACTGACATTTGTAGTTACTAGACTTATCCAAGTGAGAGACTGTTGGATTAGTGTCTAAGCCCGTAACTATATTTTGTAAGTACTTGACCCGGTTGTGCATGGTCCTTTTGGGTTGCCTTCACCATAGCAACTTGACAGGGGTGATTTATGGAGAGAGAAGATATTATGGTTTATTAATATATTATAAGAATAATATATTAAAAGAGAAATCATATTATTTAATTAATATTAGTCATAAATTAATTAGGAATTAATTTGGTGACTAAAAGAGATTAATTGAACAAAGGGGACTTAAACTGTCAAATGTGTGATAATGGAATTTTGGGCTGGGAAACCTAATGGATTAAAGGGGTGAACGAAATTATGATGGGAGCCCATCATATTTTCGTCCATGGCCTATATTCTAGAAGGTTCAATGGGCTGCTTAGGGTTTAAGCTGTCCATTAGGGTGTTGACTGAAACACTAGCTGCCCACAATATAAATAGGACCTTATGCATGCAATTTTCGGCCACTTGCATTCCAAGAACCCTGGAGCCGACTTTGTGTGCCTCCTCCCTCTCTCAAATACTACCCTTTTGCTTGTTGGTGTTTATAAGCCATTAGAGGAGTTACACTTGTGACTCTAAGCTCAAGGAAGAAGAAAGATCAAGAGTTCTTGAAGAGGTAATCATCTAGATCTCATTAGTTACATTAGTTTTGTAATATGTATGCTAGATCTAGGGTTTCAAATCTTGGATGAATTGCATGTACAATAGAGAAACCTAGATCCAAGTATTAGGGTTTGCATGTGCACATAGGAAAGTTCTTTTGTGTCAAACCCATCAGATTTCCCAAAATACGCTTACTTATTTGTGTTATGAGATATTTATGAGATATTAGAAATACATGCTAGAGAATAGGCTAGGTATTTCATATTCTAGGGCTAGAGTTTCCTGATTTGTGATGTCTTAGCCTAGGAGATGCTATTGATCTGTGGTGTCTGTTATTTGCTCTGAATATGTGTTGAGTTATGATTTGAGTGTTAATCTAGGAGAGATACTTAGATGAGCATGCGATTAGCCTACTAAGGTCATAATATGATATTTGTGAGAGATAGAGTACTTGTGAATTAGAATCCTAGGAGGAGGACTTTGGGTGACTACAGGTTAGGTGCGGAAGGTAGTATTAGGCTCATACTACTGAAAGCACCAGATCGGTATGCAACCCAAGTAAGAATCCTTAGGATGCTAAGGAACAAGTAGAGATGAGTGGTCGAGTGTGAGTATGCTCGAGCGAGTCTCTGATGATTTTGTGTTATGTTTCAGAGACATCATGGTGAGTACACGCCACAACCCCAAGAGCAATGGGACTAGTGATGATGAGATTCACAGGATGATTCATGATGAGGTTGCTGCAACCATTCGAGAGGAGATTATTGAGATGTTTGGGTCTATTAAGACCACCCTGATCGAGACATTTGATGAGCAATATGCTGCTATTACTGAGGTGGCTGCTGCTGCTGCCACCACAGCTGTCGCTGCTGTCAGGTAACGAGGAGGTGACTCGTTGTTGTATCGAGAGTTCAACAACACGAAGCCACCAGAGTTTTATGGGACACAGGATCCGATTGGTGCTATGAGGTGGATCTCTGATATTGAAGGATGTTTTTACATATGTTCTTTCCCAGAGCATTTGAGGGTTCGGTTCATGTTGAGCTAGTTTCGCTTGGGAGCGAAGGACTGGTGGAAGTTTGTGACAGCCAGTTTTACTCCTGTAGAGCATACTGCAGTGACTTGGGAGAGGTTTACTTTGATGTTCTGAGATGAGTATGTTCCCCCGGTGGAGAGGGAACGGTTGGCCTAGGAGTTTCTGTCTCTTAAACAGAAGACAAAGTCGATGAATGAGATTACACGAATGTTTCACGAGAGGGCGTTGTTCTGCCCTTAGCATGTGTCGACTGAGCAGGCATGCATGAGCCAATATTTGAGCATTCTGAGGAGGGATATTCGAGAGTTCATGGCAAACTCATCTTATCAGACATTTATTGAGCTTCAGGAAAATGCCAGGAGGAGGGAGATCAAGCTGGAGACTCAGGCCAGGGTGGAGGCGGAGTCTCAGGGGAAAGGCCGGAGGCCGGCGCAGTCACATCCGGCAGCGAAGCGGGCTAAGCCTGCTGATACGAGGACTAGGGGCCAGAAGGGCCGTAGTTGTGGAAAGTACGGCAAGAGTCACGAGGGGTCGTGCCAAGCGGGGATTTGCTACAAATGTGGCAAGAAGGGGCATATGGTGAAGGATTGCCCCAAGGGGTTTACAGTTTGCTTCCACTACAACCAGACCGACTATTGGAAGGCCGAGTGCCCCCAGCTTCTTCAGGGATCTGAACCTGTCACAACTAGCATTTTTGCTAGGAAATTCTACTCTCATGCAATCATTCACCTAGTGTAATAACTTGTACTCTAAGTGAATACTATACTTCATTCTCATTCAAGTATATTTCATATGTTCAAATAAGGATTGGAAACCCTAGAAATCCCGAATCAAGTTCATTATGGACTAGGATTCTCTTATTGGGTCTAATGGACCAATAAATCTTCAACTTTACCATCTCGGGCCTAGGAACCCTAAATGGGCTATAATTGGACCCACCTTCATGAAACATAACATTTTGAGCCTTAATGGGCCTATGAGGCCATAACAACTCAAATTAGCCCTAATGGGCTATAACCCATTCTTTTAAACCATATTGGGTCATAAACCACCTTAAGAGCTCCATGAGCCGAAAAGAAATTGTTGGGCCTTATGACTTCAAGGGAAGACCAAGATTGGGCCCAAAGTAATTTTTTTACCTTTCTAGCCCAATTCTCGGCCATAGATAAAAAAGGGGAAAGAATGGACAATGAAGATTAAACATGCATATGACAACTCATGTTTAACCACCATATAACTATGGTAGCATCTCATGTTTCAAGACTAGGTATTACCTCACAAATAACAAGATTATGATCTCTCTCTCCCTTCTCTCCATACTCTCGGCCAACCCTCTCACCACCTCCATTTTTCTTTCAAAAACTCTCTCAAACACTCTCAAAAACCTCTTCCGTCTTCCATCAAAAATCTCAAGTTTGGTGTGTGTTTTCAAGAGGATTCTTCACCAAAATCATCATCCTAGAGCCATCTAAGTTGTAAAGCTCCTCAAGAAGCTTGCTAGGACCAAAAACCTCTTCACATCTTCATCAAAAACCGAAATATTCAAACAAGGTGAGCTTCATACCCCCTATTTTTCTGTTTTTATACATTTTTGTGGGGGAGAATACAAGCAAAGGTGTAGATCTATGAGTATATGTATGCCTTGTATGATTTTTATGCATGTATGTATGATTTTATGTGTTATATGATGATTATGTTAGCTAAAAATACCTAAAAACCAAGACATACAACATGAAGAATGAAATAAACATAGCTTATATCATTTTACACTAATCAAGTCAATGAAAATGATTTACTTAGTTAAGATGAACATTTTTGGACACAAAACCCATTTTTGGGCTCAAAATGCTAAAAATACAAAACTAAAGGGCCCAAAACGACAATATATGAATTCTGAAGGTTGAGATGAGTCTAAACAGTTTCTAATGTGTGTTTTCTGAGTATCAACACTTTTTGAGGGGTTAAAAATATGAATTTTAAACATAATGGGCCAAAATGGGCTTTTCGGCCCAATAAAGCCCCAAATTGCGAAATTTTAGATTTCGAGGGGCTGAAACTGCACATTTATGTAAAACAGGGGATTTCTAGTGTACCAAGTCCATTTCAAGGGTCAAAAGTGCTTTTCAAATTAAAAAGGGGCCAAAGATGCAAAATTTTTCCTTTTTTGGCCAAAGTTGTAAAAGTTGCGAAAATGGAGGTTTCAACCGAGAAAATTTCATTTTTGAAGGACTTAAGTTGTTTATCAAGTAAATTTGTGCTAAAAATGTATTTCCAACAAGTTTTGATACTAAAGTGTCAAGAAAAATAGTTGAAGGACTAAAATGGAAATTCTTTTATACACAAAGGGTTAAAAGTGTAAATTTTATCCAAGAGAGGGCTTCAAAAGATAAACTCTAATTCTTAAAACATCAAATCCCTGAAGATAAAAATATTAGTACTACGTCTACCGGCGATACGTAATAATAAATACACCTTCAACACCAAAATCGTTATCAAACGAATTGATTCGGTCTCGAATCAATAACAAATCAAAAATCAATAAACGATGGTACTTCAATACACAAGCGGAAAATTCACGAGAAGTCAATACACCATCTTTGGGCTCAAAAGTTTCAAATCGTGCTTGTTGGGCCTAGCTAGCCCAATGACATGATCTTTAGGCCCGAAGGGAACGCTCTTACATGTTATTGGGCCTTATATGACCTAGTTTCGTGTAAAAGGACTTTCAATAGCTTTATTGTGCTGTTGGGCCCCAAGGGTCCTTTGGTACTGCTAGCAAAGTCAAGAAGTCAAATGCGAGTCGTGCCAAGGGCCTTTCGCATTCACGATAGCCTTGAACGACTCATGGAAATAACGGGGGCTTCGTACCCTCTTTTCTCCTCGGTCGTGGGGCTATGAGAAGTCAGGCTGGTTGGATTAAGTGAGTAGTACGGACGACACCTAAGGGATTGTTTGTATAGTTGTAGACTAGTCATTTTCAATAATGTGTGATTATAACGACTCACAACCCGTAATTAATCCAATGTCACCTGGAATTATCGAAAACAACGTCGTATCGGAATAATACTAATTCAGCCACGTAATTTAATGTATTGGGAAAACATCGGGTTTTCCTGGGAAATTCAACGCTCTTAACTATGTGATATATACAAAATTTAACAAATATTCACATTCACAAAAATCAACAAGCATACTTACGGATCTTCATACTTTTTCTTATATACAACATTTGTTTTAGAAAATATCGGATTTTCTGTGGTTTTCAACATTATACAAATCATTTCTTTTCAAACCTTACTTATGAACTCACCAACATTTCATATGTTGACGTTTTTCCAAAATACTTGTATTCTCAGGTAACTAGGTAAATCGAAGGAATAATGTACTCAGTGATGTCATGTTGTTTGTCTAATTAGCATCGAACAATTTACGTTTTGGAAATGTAATGTTTTGAAACAATGTACTAAATGTAAACAATACCGGTTGTAATATTTCAATGCATGGTGATGAATGATGTTATGTTTCATGTATATTCATTGTGATGGTATTCAATTGAGTCACAATAGCCCTCGGACGTTTCCGCCGTCTGGTTCGGGGGTGTGACAGAACCTGCTGCTTTGCGTGCTACTAATAGTTGTCTGGTGAAGGCCTAGGTTCCGAGGGCTCATGGGAGAACTTTTCAGCTGACAACGAAGGAGGTCCGTGCAGCACCTGATGTCATGGCGGGTACATTTCTTGTGAGTTATGTACCTGCTTTGGTGTTATTTGACTAGGGTGCGAGTTGATCCTTTGTGTCTTTAGCTTTTAGTCATCACATCAGTATCCAATGTGAGACGTTGAGTCACCTCTGAGGGTTTCTATAGCTGACGAGCATGCGATTTTTGCTATGGATGTATTTCGAGGATGTGTGCTGGAGATTTTTGGTGTCGAGTTTCCGATTGATCTGGTACCGATTGCGGTGGGTGATGTCTGTGTCATCGTGGGCATGGATTGGTTGAGCCGTTTTGGAGCAGTGATCAACTGTGAGCGTCAGTTGGTGACTATACGAGACCCCAGTGGGGGAGTACTTACAATGTATGGCGAGGCCACCAGATCTGGGTCAGCCTTCTGATCTACTTCCAGGGCGAGGCAGTGTTTACGTCAGGGTTGTTTGGACTTCTTGGTGTACGTGATGGATATACAGGTTGTTTCAAAGAGGCGGAGTTCTTTCTCTGAGGTCTCGATAGTGTGTGAGCTCCTGGATGTATTCCCCGAGGAGTTACCAGGTGTGCCTCCCGAGAGGCAGGTGGAGTTCCGGATTGATTTAGTTCCAAGAACGATGCCTATTACCAAGGCACCTTATCGCCTTGCGCCACCAGAGATTCAGGAGTTATTGTCATAGCTCAACGAGCTGCTAGGGAAGGAATTTATCAAAGCGAGTAGCTCGCCATGGGGAGTGTCGATCCTTTTTGTCAAGAAAAAGGATGGTTCACACCGGATGTGTATAGATTACCGGGAGTTGAACAAGATGACAGTCAAGAATCGTTATCCACTTCCGAGGATCGATGATTTATTCGATCAGTTGCAGGGGGCATCTTGGTTTTTCAAGATTGATTTTAGATCTTGATATCACCATATGAGAGTATGCGAGGAGGATATTCAGAAGACGATCTTTAGAACTCGCTATGTGCATTATGAGTTTGTGGTGATGCCTTTCGGGCTTACCAACGCACCGACAAACATTCATGGATCTGATGAACTGAGTGTGTAGGCATGTTGGAGCAGTCAGTGATCGTGTTCATGGACGACATCTTGGTGTATTCGAGGTCTAGAGAGAAGCATGAGGAGCATTTGCGAGAGGTTCTTGGGGGTTTGAGGTCGGAGAGGCTTTATGCCAAATTCTCCAAGTGTGATTTCTGGTTACGAGAGGTCCAGTTCTTGGGACACCTCGTTAATCAGAATGGGATATTGGTCGATCCGACCAAGATTGAGGCAGTTATGCGATGGGAGGTGCTGAGATTCCCATCCGAGATCATGAGTTTTTTGGGATTGGCCGGTTACTATCGGAGATTTATCAAGGATTTCTCCAAGATTGCAGTTCCTCTCACCAGATTGACCCGGAAGGGTGTTACTTTTGTTTGGGGGCCCGAGCAGCAGACATCATTTGAGACTCTTTGCCAAAGGTTGTGCGAAGCTCCGGTGTTAGCCCTTTCGGTGGGAGTGGATGACTTCGTGTTTTATTGTGATGCGACTATTTCAGGGATGGGTGCAGTGTTGATGCAAAAGGGTCACGTGATAGCATATGCATCGAGGAAGCTGAAGCATCACGAGAAAAGGTATCCCACCCATGATTTGGAGTTAGGAGCGGTGGTGTTCGCCCTCAAGATTTGGCGCCACTATCTTTATGGCGTCCGGTGTACCATTTACACGGACCATAAGAGCCTGAAGTACCTGCTGGATCAGCCCAACCTGAATATGGGACAAATGAGATAGTTGGATGTAGTGAAGGACTATGTCTGTGAGATCTTATATCACCCAAACAAGGCTAATGTGGTAGCCGATAACTTGAGTCGCAGAGTCGAGAGCCCTCCAATCTGGGATGTGTGTATGAGGATGACAGTGATGACTCAAGTCTTAGATACCATACAAGAGGCTCAGGTGGAGGCTGTGAGACCAGAGAACCGGAAGAGAGCGTGTGATTGGGCAGGTTTCTGAGTTTGTGTCAGACAATCGTGGGCTTATTACTTTCCGTGGGTGGATTTGGGTCCCCTATACAGGTGGAGCTCACCGTGTATTGTTGGAGGAGGCACATTGATCGAGATTCTCGATCCACCCAGGGGCCACTAAGAAGTATTTGGACCTGAAAAGAGATTATTGGTGACCCTGTATGAAGAGGGACGTGACATGGGTTGTAGAGAGGTGCTTGACCTATCGCCGGGTTAAGGCGGTGAACCAGTGTCCGCATGGTGCTTTGCAGCCTTTAGAGATCCCTCAGTGGAAGTGGGAGCAAATTTCTATGGACTTGATAACCAAGTTTCCGAGAATTGCACGTGGGGTTGACGCGATTTAGGTGATTGTGGACCGGCTGACGAGGAGTGCTCACTTCCTCGCTATTAGTGAGAGCTCTTCCGTAGAGAGACTGGCCGAGATTTACGTGAGAGAGGTGGTAGCTCAGCATGGAGTGCCAACATCGATAGTGTCAGACCGAGACGTGTGCTTTACTTCCAGGTTTTGGAAGAAATTTCATGACGAATTGGGTACCCGGTTACATTTTAGTACCGCGTACCATCTGCAGACAGAGGGGTAGAAAGATCAGACGATTTAGACGCTTGTGGAAATGCTTCATGCATGTGTTATGGACTTTAGGGGAAGTTGGGACACTTATTTTCCCTTGATCTTCTATATGGTAGGAGGTGCCGGACTCCCATTTGTTGGGGAGAGGTAGGGCAACGAGTGATGGATGACACTAAGATACTGCTAAAGACGACTGAGAAGATTCAACAGGTCAGACAGAGGTTACTGACAGCCCAAAGTCGCCAAAAGAGTTACGCGGATCAATGACGATCCGAGCTAGAGTTCTTGGTTGGAGATTTCGTCCTTCTGAAGGTATCCCTATGGAAAGGGGTGATCTGATTTAGGAAACAGGGCAAGCTGGGGCCCCGATATATTGGTCCTTTCAGAGTGCTTGCCAGAGTAGGTGGAGTGACCTACCGGTTAGAGCTACCATCAGAGTTGAGCTAGATTCATAACACCTGCCACGTGTCTCAATTGAGGAAGTGTGTAGCCGATGAGACAGCAGTGGTACCCTTAGAGGACATTCAGGTAGATACGAGACTGAATTATATCGAGAGGCCGATTGCGATTTTGGATCGGAAGGTGAAGGTTTTGGGAAACAAAGAGGTGCCCCTGGTTCAGGTCCAGTGGCAACATCGAAGGGGATGCAAGTGTACTTGGGAGCCGGAGTCCGAGATGCATGAGCAGTATCTAGGGTTGTTTCCGGAGCCTGAATTCAAAGGAGAAGTCTGACTCTAGTGGGGGAGAATTGTAACATCCCGACTCCTAGGCATTTCTTTTATCTATTTATTTGGGGTTTCATGAGTGACTTGACGAGTTATGAGCCTAACTCGTCGAGTAGAGTCCGATTCGGTCACGTGGGTTTAATGATCGACTTGATGAGTCAGAGAGCTGACTCACCGAGTAGGCGCTGTGAGGTGAAACCCTAAATCCTCGGGGTTGGGGCATATTTAAGAGAACTTATGTCCTCATTTCTGCCTCACCAGGTGCCGAACACCCCTAAGTGAAAACCCAAACGTGTGTAGTGAGCTAAGAGAGTTTTAGAGCTAATCTTTGAGTATTCTAGTGCATCTTTTGAGGAGAAGAGGAGATTATTCAGCAAGGAACGAGGAGGAACTATTAGATCTAGTGCTATATCGACCAAGAGCTTCCGTGGAAGGTAAAAAGCCTACACCTTTCTAATCCTATGGTTTAGATCTCGTGATTAAGGAAGATTAGGGCTTATACCACCTTTTATTGGGACATTCAGTGCATTGAGTCTAACAGGAGGTCTAGACTTCAGATCTGGACCTTGTGAGGTCCATAGAGTCTAAAGGTCCCAACTTTATGCAGCCATATTAGAGTATTTTTACTTAAACACCCTTGTTAGAGTTGTATTAGCATTTTGGAGCAAAATATGCCATGCATGAACGTAAAGATCGAAGCTTTATGTGACATTCGAGCCTTGGGAGCGTAGATCTAGAATGTGGAGTAGTAGATCTTCCTTGGAAAGTCTGAATGAGAATTCAAACCGAAGGGATTCGGTGAGTCAACAAGCTGACTCGACGAGTCGGCTAGGGTTTTCCCCGATGAGTCTGCACATGGGTAACTCGGCGACTTGACGGGACAAATCGACAAGTTGAGTTGGGTTTTCGCGAGGTTCTGAAGGAACAAGGGGGACTCGGCGAGTCACATAGATGCACTCGGCGAGTCGGGTCAACATGGGCAGTTGACTCGAGTGTTGACTTTTGTTGACTTTAGGGTTTGGTCGAGGCAGGGAGTATGGGGACCGTGGAGGGGTAAAATGGTCTTTTACCCATTCCATGAGTTTGAGAGAGAGAGAGAGAGAGAGAGAGAGATTTACCTAGTTTATTTTGAGTCATGATTTACGTGTTGATTAGAGATTATTATCTTATGTGTTAGGCGGAGGCTAGTTTGAGATTTGTGTACGAGATTATTACTTACCTGATTACGAGGTGAGTCTTCTCACTATACTTACCATGAGTGGTATCGATGTGTGGCCGGAGGGTCTTATGTGTTATATTAAGTATTTTGATATATCTTGCATTATGTCTTTATGATTTATGTTGAGTATTATTATTATGAGCTTATTCAGTTAGGACCGGAGGGTCCACCCGAGTTGTGGGACCGGAGGGTATCCACAGAGACACATTGACCGGGGGGTCGTATTGAGTTAGCCTCGAGTGGCTAATGATATGTGTGTGGTATTTTGGGGAACCCACTAACCTTCGTGCTTACCGTGTTATGTGTTATGTGTTTCAGGTACCTTTCACGATCACGGGAAGGCACTGGCTTGATTGTACACACACTTAAGTTGGAGATATGTTTTCGGAGGATCCTGGATTCGTGTCATAAGTAGTTTTGGAACATGTGTTTTGATAACTTGATGTTTGTGAAATTTGTGGTTTCGAAATGAGATAATTGGGTTTTTAAATGAAAATTTTTGTTTAAAATTTACGGTGTTACATCAACTCTTCACCTCCTTCACCGCTTCCTTGCTTTCCCGATACACTACTACATCCATTATCTTTTTTATACCTAATAACGTAATATACCGTTGGAGACACAACCTCCCATTGATTTTTCACGTATAGCCACCGCTCATCTCTAATGGATCAATTGATAGATTTCGTTGCAGATAAGAAGGATAAATGTTATTCCACATTGATGCCCTGCTAACTCCATACCATCTACTCTATCGTCGCTTATGGCGATTTTCTAGGAACTGTTTGCTCCCTGCATTCTTCTTTAGGTTTCGATAACCGATAATCCATTTGGCTCTATCTTTGGATTAACAAGCAACCCTGAAAGAGATTATATCATTCTCTTTCATTCAACCAGGTGACTTTTTCGATCAATCTTTATTTTGATGGTTGTGTAATTTTTTGTTTTTGATTCTAAGGTCCTGAAGTCATAAGGTTTTCAAAATTTCCTGTGGCGATTTCATTTATTCAACTTAATAAAATTTCCATCATTCCCAGTTTTCGTTTTTAATGAGAAATCATTTGCTTATAAGCAGTTTCTATTTTTTTTTTCAGGAAAGAGATGTATAATCTGAAACGTCTCTATTTTATTGATTCCCCCTCTGTATATTCATCATCAACAAAGATCATATTGGTTTGTTTTCTAATCTCCTTTTTTTTTGTTTTCGCTCAAAATAAACATTGTTAATGTTTCCAAATATTAACTTCATTTTCTTGCATTCCATAAAAAGATAAAAAAAGAGAGAAAATATACGTGTTGTTTGAATTTTTGTGTTGCTGCATCTTCTTAAACCCACTTAGGTCTTCAGTTTTAGCCTTTTTCTTGCTTAAAATTTTTATATGGGGGACCGTCTGTTTTTTGGGTAGAAAACTAGCCCTTGTAGATTCAACTGTTAGATGTGGAGCTAAGAAGCATAAGACCATAATTATGCTCAACTCAGAACAAGAAGTATTGAGTATTAAAACTGAAACTAATAATATTTTTTTAGTAGATGTATACTATCGGAAGTAATATATTAGAGAAGCTACTATAAGATAGAGGGAAAAAGAGAGGTAAATGTCCCATGATGTGTTCTGATTTTGTTGACAAGAGGCAATATAAGAGAGATGCTATTATAAGATGGAACTTAAAGAGAAATAGATGGTGTGATTTCATATATGGGGTTAGTCTATGTAATGCCCATAGATTTGGGCTAAACAAATAAGATATAATAAGCAATAAAAACAAATTTTTAATAGAATATTATCTAGGATAAATAATCTTAAATGGAGTTATGGTATACGGGACAAGGATTTCGTATATATAAATGTAATGTCCCGAAAATCATGACATAAAACTTTTGCTTTTAGATTAATAAATTGTTAATATATATCGTTCCCATAAAATCGAGGTAGCCAAAATTTAACAAAACATCATCAAATCAGAGTAATTCATAGAATATGGAAACTTGTGGGGTGTGCTCTACAATCATCCCAAGCTCTTCCATTTGAAAACCGGAGTACCTGTAACATAAACTGAAAACCGTAAGCACAAAGCTTAGTGAGTTCCCTAAAAATACCACATAATATACAACCACAAAATATCATGCAAGATACATATAGTTGCGATGGGTTCCTCCATGGTCTTTACCTAGAATGCCATGGGCTCCCCTATGGTCTAATATCGAAGTGCCATGGGCTCCCCCCATGGTCTTTACATGGAATGCCATGGGCTCCCCCATTGTCTGATATCTAAGTTCGAAGGGCTACCCAGATGGTCTTTCATGCAAGTATCACAGAGACAACTGGCATTCCACATAACACGTAATGGGCCGACATTGGTGCCTTCGACCCATGTGACATAGTGAGAAGACTCACCTCGCACTGCTGGATCCTGTGGAAAATCTTTGGCTGGTAGCTAACCGAACCTTGAACTATCAATATCAAAACAACACCCAATTAACAATTGGGTTCCAATCCATAACCATAAATTCATAATTGGGCTAAAAAGACCATTTTACCCCTAACCTAGTTTGGTCCAACACTTAGGCCTAAACTTACAATCTGCAAGACTCAAAGGCCAAATAATCAACCAAGGCCCAAATATGGCCCAATTTTTCAAATTGGGCCTAAACCCCTTAGATGGGCCTTACCTAAAGTCCAACCATTCTTCCTAGTCCAAAACACTTGTACTCAGATGTCGCATTAATAATTTAAACACCCAAGCCCAAAAGAAAGCCCAAACTTGAGGCCCAAAATGCAAAACCTCATCTGACTGAGTATGCCCCAGGTACTCAGTGGGTACGCTAAGCGTACACCCAAGAAACCTAGTACACCCCGTATATTGACCCTGCCCACATCCAACCTAGAAACGTTTTAATCCCTTAATCCAAGACGTCCAAAACCTCAGAATAGCTTAATATAAGTGACTTGATCTATAAAGTTGAAGGCTTTAAACCTTTGGATGGCTTAATGAAGCCCAACACCAAAGATGAACTCCAAATGTCAAAATCACTCCAAAATTTCTTAAAAACTTCTTAATACGTTAAGACCTTAGTCCAAACTTCCAGATCTGATTCAAAGGGACTTCTTAAGTGATAAAGTTCCTGAATTTATGACTTAGCGTGACTTAATAGGACCCAAATCAAAACCCTAAGTCACAAACTTCACCAAAAGACTTCCAAATCGTGCATGGAAGGTTTATATTCATCAAGATCCAAACTTTATGACTCCATAACCCAAACAAGGGCAAAAAATGAAGGTAAAAGGTTTTGGAGTAACTTCTTCTCACAAGAACCACCACAAAGGGACCAAAATCATAGCAAAGTGCAACCTAGCTAGATCTACAAGAAAGAGTTGTCAAGGTTGAGACTTTGTATCCCCCGAAGTTAGATCTAGGTGAACAAAGCCTAGATCCAAAAGCTCCATATCAAGCAATGACTCTTCAGGAAGTTCTTTCTTCCTCCTCAAGCACCAAAACACACATAAATCACCTTGAAGCTCACGAATCACTCAGACAGGGGATAAGGGTCGATTTATAGGTTTTTAAGGGATGGAGGCTGAATATATTAGGGTTAGGTTATGAGATAAGGAGCTTAAATAGGGTCCAAGACAGTAAAATAGGGTTTGGGTCTAACGGGAGTACGCCCAGCGTACTCCGTTGAGCACGCGCGACCATCTTGATCAGTACACCCAACATACACCAAGATACGCCCCACGTACTTCCCTTTTCACTAGTATGCTACGCGTACACCTATGTACTCCCCACGTACCCTGTTAAGCCCTAAAACCACCAAACTTCTGAAGGCCATAACTTCTTCGTTATAAGTCCATTTCCAACAAACTTTATATCTACGAAAATTGACGATAACCCCTACACTTCTATCAACTCACCTCTGCCTAAGAAATTTCTAAACAAAAACCCAAAATTCATAAAGAACCGAGATATCAAATTACGATTAACCCTTGGGCTCCAAAACCCAAACGAACACCCGTATCACTTAGACTATAATACCCACATACAAAAAGGGCCAAATCCTTTCTTCCCTATGGCCCAAATCCTTATGATGACTGATGAAAGGGCCACGACCCCAAACAATGAAACGATTCGAAACCGAGTGTTACGACTCTCCCCCACTTAAGTTCGATTTTGTCCTCGAAATCAATCCTTACCATTCCTGACATTGCCCGCCAGCCCGAGGGACACAATCACAACCTTGTGCATACAACAGCTTTCCCAATGCAACCGATCCCAACCCAAGAAGAACATTCTAACCCAAAGAAGGCGAATCCAAAGCCCCACGCAAAAACCAACCCTACTTTTCCTGAAATCTGAAATCTTGAATTGGTCTGACTCCCCGACATACCTCCCATACTGAACCATTGCTAAATCCATTCCACTATCCCTCAACTGACTAATCATCTTTTGATAACTTGAGGTCCCCATAAGAGAACAAAATTATCATCCAATTATTGATGCATAACACTTTTACTTCACAGAAGGATTAGATAATCCTTTGAGTAGAGGACTCATCCCTGCAATGGTTAAACTCAAACAAGAGTTGCGCAACAGGGTCAAATCTTTTACGCTGAGATCATTTAACCCAAACCGCAAGTGATCTAACATATTCTCCAAATAACAAGCGACTCCGCCCATGTGATCCAAATCAATAATACCGCCTTGACTTATCTTGATACCCTTTACGAATAAAATCAATCCAAGACACACTCATAAGAGCTTGATCTATCATCAAAATTGAACCCTTGAACCCTGCGATTGATGCCCCTGGCATACATATACCCCAATTCTTATTCCACTGAAACAAAAATCCTGCACAAAACACTTGTGATACCTGACTCGAGATCTTACCCAAAAACCAATTCGATACTCAACTCATAACGCGAGATCCACAAATCCGCACTTGCATTTCACACCAAAACCTTTTGATTCCTGACGACCCCTCACTTGACCGATATATAAATATTCCCAAACGATCTCTTAGACTACCAGTCTCGCACCTGGTTAGTTCACCAGGTTCTCAAGAGTCCAAACTATAAGGCTACCCAACCTGTAAACCCCTTTGCGTTACACACCGACCACTCACTTGATCTTTCAACTCAAGATCCAAAACCTTGACCCAACAGTCTCTACCAAGTCCAACTTGTATTTCCATAATGACATGGGCTTCGCCCAGGGGCCCCACCCATCTAGAGCTATTCAGGTCCGACTCCGCCTCGGAACCCAATGGTCCTCAACCTAAAACAGAGAAAACTCCTCGACAATCCTGGCCGACGTGCCCAAGGCACAAACTGATCCCCCCTCCACGCTTGTGACCATCTCTAGATTTACTAGAGCAGGAGAAGTCATATCACTGAATCAAGATGCCACTAACCTTATTCCTTACGCTAACAATAGTCTACCTCAAACTGGTGAATGCTACGATTCCATCGCAGTCTTACAACACATCAAACAACCATGGTTACCACCCATGGACTCACCAGACCCTAATCATCACAACTCCACGCATCATGAGCCGAAACCTGCATCCAACTGCATCACGACATATGTTCAGGACATACTTTGAATTCCAAAGCCCTCAAAATGGACTCATCCACAAGACTACTATGAATAATAAAGGAGACGCCAACCAGCATTTGGAAGTTTCCTGAACTCCCACCAACACAACTTTAATCTGAAAAGCCACATGTGTCGTCCCTCTCTCCCTGGCCAGGATGTGAAACTTGACCTAGCTCCACACCCTTCCTAACTTCCAGATATCCGAATCGATCCCCCCGCTTGGATTCGACGAAGTACTCTCTCACCTCTAAATTCTAATGGATCTCCGACCCGTCTACCACAAATAGCATGAACCACCTATAACCTTTGCTAATCAATACTAGTGTTCCATTGCTAGCCAAACTCAAGGATCGCCTAACTCCTGAAACACTAAAGAGTGCTCCTAAAATCTTAGCAAATATTATAATCCAAATCACCTCCACGATACCATACCAATTCCCCAAGTTCTTATGTTGGTGATTAAAATCCTTAACCCTTTCCCTGAACTGAAGAATCTTCACCCCAATTTTCATTCTCAAACTACCGAACTCTAGTCGTCTACAATCCACGAGAATCTACAATTCCCCCGGCACATCCAATGACTAAACAACTCATGCAACTGATACCACTATCTTCTTGCTACCGCTCCTCTCAAAGAAACAATAGTGTTTGATGTTGGGTTTTGAGAATTCTAACACTCCTAAGTGTACATGCAACCCTAAATACCTTGGATCTATGTTTTCTCTATTATACATGCAAATACAAATATTCCAAGGTATTACCCTATCTAGCATACAATCTTTTGATACTTGGATAATATAACAAGTTAGAATACATACCTCTTGATGTAGCTTGACTCCATGAAACTCGAGAGCCTAGTGCCCCAAGTGTGACATCTCAAATGGTTCACACAACATCACCAACACATGGAATAATCATGAGAAGAAGACACTTCATGCTTAAATCGGCTAGCCCTCATATATGTGTTTCTAGTGCCAATTTCATGAGCTAAAGGGGTCCTTATATAGTGTGCACATTAGGGTTACACCATGTAACCCATGACTTTACCCATTCCTTATGCTCCATGGGTCACCACATGGGTTAAACCTAACATAAGGAATCATGGATCATAAGCACACATATATAAGAATGAATGATTTACACAATGAATCCCCATATATTTAATTTGTCTCTTTTTATCACTAAATTAAGTCCAAATTAATTCTTGATCAATACTAATTAAATAACATGATTTCATATTAATATATTAGAACTTATAAATATATTAATATGTCACAAATGTCCTCTTCTCACAAACGGTCTATCCAAATGTTCCAACGCCATGCAACCCAAATGGACCATGCCGAGTTGGGTCAAGTACATACCAAATATAGTTATGGACTTAGAAACTAATCCAACAGTCTCCCACTTGGATAAGTCTAAAACTATTATTAAGTATGACTTCAAAACCTAACTGGCAATCGTAGCTCTCAAAAGCCGCTGTCGAACTCTAACCTTGTCGATGAACTTTGACCTTTGTCAATGATTTTTCCATTAGATAAGGGATCATATATTCCTCCATTCTAGATATCATATGGACTGAGACATAGATTATAAATCATTCTCTTTGTTCATTTGTTGTTTCCTGATTTCCGATTTATGACGACCAACTAATTGAACAAATCACATTAGTCCTGGCTTGGCGAAGCACTTCGGGGTGTCATCACTAAATCGTCGAGGGGCCCATAGATGTTGCTTTTATCCCGAAGGTAATAGGAATGGATAAACATCGACTCATATGGCTTGTTCTACCACTTGTTGAATCATACACAAAGGCACGTTTTATAACATCGAGTTACCAATGCGGTTTCGTGCAATCAATGTATGAACAACTCATAGTAACAACTCATATCTCTAGGTTTGAAGAATATAAGATATTATCGTCTCATGATCACTCGTGATAAAATCCATGAAGTGATTCCAATGAGCGTGGGTTGAATCCAATACTCAAAACTGATGAGCACTCATGAGTGTTGTAGCACCACTTTGTCCAACATCTTAGACCTCTACAAGCCAACCCATGACACTCTTGATTCATATCTACTTCCAACATATGAACGACTGTGGACGGTTTGAATAACTTAGTCAATCAAGAAGAACGACCTAGTTATTCAGGAATTTAAAACATGCAAAGTGAAACACAAGAATAATCGAATCCAATATGGTCTCAGAACTTATGAATATAAATAAAACATCTTTTATTTATCACCATATTGATTACCCATCATTCATTGCATACTATTTCAAACTATCAACTTTATGCTTGAATTAAAACAATAGTTGTCCCATGCTCCAAGCAAGTAGACTATGTTTTCTAAACACTTGTCATGCCATACTCCAAGTATGCACACTATGTTTGTTTAAAAATTAGTTATGACATACACCAAGTATGCATACTAAGTTTTCTATGATCTTTACTTTGTGAAATAGATCAATTGAACATAATTCCAATGATCCTCGTTTCACAGTCCCAAATCCTAACTGCAAATGCAATAATTCCAAATTCCTACCATTTACCTAAATCTGTTAGATCCTAAACTTATATGCATTGATCCTCTTGTAATGATTATGCACAAAGTCACAAAGACTTGTCAACAGACATTACAAAGTATTCCAATGGAGATCAACTCCATGGAAACGAAGTCTCATATTCAAAGTTCATTGCTTTGAACATTCTTCTTGCATTAAGTTTCCTAATCTTACACAGATTTAATGAATGACTTCCACCTATTGGATCATTTCCATATTCCCCTTTTGACTATTACTCCTGAACAAGAGTTGAGTCTTTTCAGAATATGTCAGTATGGTCCTTCCAAAATTAACACTATACTTCCAACTGTCCCTGAGCAACCAATCTTTGGTAAACCTTAGATTTTCCTTGACAATTGCTTAATCCTTTTAGTCGTATCCAATTCTAGACCTTTTCCCTTCTTAATGCCCCATGCATTTGGAAAATTTTAGAAATGATGAATATTATAGCACGTGCAATCGATCCTATATCTGAAACATATGGGACACGATTCATGAAGACATGATACTAGACCAGTCCTTTTGCTACAAAATTTCTATTTGCCAAGTTCTCATAATTCAGATTATGAAAAGGGATGTCGTAATCATAATCGAATTTTAGAACGCAAATAATGTACCCATATATAGAATTTCCTTATGTTGAGCCATTCCAGCACGAAATTCATATATAACATTGACAAAAGATGATTAAAACCTCAATCTAAGCTTTTAGAATTGAAATGAAGTATAATTTCCTCTCCCTTAATTATAGCAAAACAACTTTTCAACCCCTGCAACTCCATGAATTGAAACTTTTGTTTTCTATAATTAACAGTGCTAACTTGCAACCTTTATCATAATTATCATGCTCCCACTAACATGATGATTATTAGAAATACACTCATGCTCCCACTAGCTTTGAGATGTACTCAGAAATCAGCTGGACTTCTAGAAATCAATACTTTATTGAATTTCTTAGCAAAGTTCAGACTTCTGATACGAGATGCTTTGATAAAACTTTATCAATATCACACACCTTTCCTTAGACAGCTCACATGTATGTCTAAACAATTTCAGAACTATGAAAAGGGATGCCGTAATCATAGTCTCAATTGCTTAGACATTTTCCATTTCTCACAAGTCCATGTTAGTGTGCCGGTTAACCACACATGCTCCACTAACGACTTTGAGAATGCAAATATCACAACTGTTATCTACTTAACATCTACTTAGTGAAAGTGTATCCTCACCATGATTTTTGTGAATCAGAGAAAATCTTATGACACTTAGATTTTATGGTGTATGTGTTCTTATCCATGTGAATTTGTCATAACCATAATCACAAGACAAGGATAATGACAAATCCAAAATCATATGGACTGAACTCAATCTTAATTTCTTGCCACCTGGCAGCTCAAGGGCCTGCCATTGCTTCCAAGTTGTTATGCAACCAATTAAAAACTCTCAGAACTCACATGCAATGCCAACTTTAACTGGAATGGGCACATAAATGTCAACACGATAGGTTATGAACCTCAAGTCATGTGCTAGTAATAAACTACATGTTTTTTTATTCCTGATTAGATCTTGAAACTTTTAGAATATTTAAGACTCCCACTGTCTTCTTGAGATATAAGACTATCTTGTCAAATATTCAAGAGATAGTTCGGATTTTTTATCAAGACAAACACTTCACACAATTGGCCTAAGTTGGTCTTTGTTTTATCCAAAACATCACAACTTATGAATTTCAAATGTACAAGAGTAGGACACTTTTACTCTTACATTTGACAAGTGTTACAAAACTTTCTTTAAGGTATGTCACTCAACTTACAGTCTTGGAGTATGACTCTAAGACTTGTTTTGATCTGAAGTATGACTCATCTTCTTGATTTAACCATTTCAACAATTCATGACTCCTCTTCTTAGCCATAGGAATGCACTAAGATGTCCTTAGAGGACTAATTGTGATATGGTTTCTTAATCATTAAGATGATCACAAAACATGATACTAAAGTACTCTCCCATCTTTTCAGATTTGAGAAACTTTTATCTTTCTACCTAATTTGATTCTTCTCATTCGTTCTGCCATACATCGAAACGTTTCCGATGCTTCAGAATTATACTTAAACTTGTAAGTATAACCATATTTACTAAACTTTTGTAAATCATGACGAGTAGTCTTATCGATCTTTTGTGGTGGACTTGATCAGTGCACAAGAATGTGTACTTTATCTCTTAGTCCTTCACTTGACTCACATATACATGTGAATAAGGAATTAGTCTTAATCTTCCAAAGATGAAAATTCTCATTCATCATACTATACAACTTGCATGATTTCCAAGTTTCTATCCAACTGAAACCTTGGGTGATGAGAATCTTTCCTTATTTGGTAAACTTAGACATTACCACAAATGATAGGAACAAATCCATTTTCCAATACTGTTATCAATGGAATCATATAAGCAACAATTTTCCACAAATGCCATTGTAAAGATACTTAGAATAAATGAAATAAAAAAATTTCCTTTTATTTTAAAAACTTTACGGAAAAACTTATCCTTACAGTGCAAAAGTATATGGAAATCTGTTGTTATCTATTCCTAAGCAATATATCATAACTCTTAAGTAACAACTCAAAATTCTGATAACCGAACTATGCGATGGAAATCCATCTTTGCGATAAGAATCAACATATACTTCCTTTAAGTTTATTCACTTTTCTTTGATTTTTAAAACATCAACATCTGACCCAGTCACATCATGTAACAAGATTCTTAGAATAGAAACTTAACAGAGTTAGATAGTGGTCTTTACCTGAAGTAGAGTCAAACTTCTTGACTTGATCAACCTTAGGCAGGTTTGCAATCAATGTCCCTTCCTTTGGCAAAACATATGGACTCTTTAGGAATGGTGCACTGGACTATCTCAGGCTTGCCTTTCTCTTTACCATTTGGTCAACCGAGTTGACTATGGTCAATCCCTTTCCTTGGGAAGAGAAAGTTGTTCTAGATATCCTATGTTACCATTTTAATGTCCATGGAGGTCTGGGAAGTTGATCTTCTTAATCAAATTTGCTCTGCCAGTGCTCCAAATTATTGCTGATTCAGCAGCACCAAGGAAATAGATTAGATCATTAAGGGTCATGTCATAGTCTGTTTCATAGTAGTTCCAGAGGTAACTCACTATGTGACTTAGAAAGTGATTGAACAACCAACTCTCTTAAGACTTTGACACCCAACTCTCCCGACTTGTCAGTATGTGACTTCATCTCCAAGATGTGAGCACACATAGACCTTGCTTGCCATTAGGGCTTGAGTGACCTTGAACTTGTGGGTAAGGGAGAATAATTGGAGGAGGTGGAGGAAGTGAAGTTCCAAGACTTGAGGGATTAACATGGAAGTAAAGTATTCATAAGGGAAAACTTTTCAAATTCCAAAACTTGAGGGCAAGTTTTGAAACCATTCAAAACTATTCAATTCTATAACTTATGTGTTTAAAGTAGTTTTAATCCAAAAACTCTTCAAGTTCCATAACTTGAGGACAAGTTATGGAAGACTTTAAACTATTAAAAGAATGTGAATTTTCTTTATTCATAACCTATGGAAATATTTATGAGTTTTATGAATCTTAAATGTGACTTTTCATATAACTTAAGGACAAGTAACAAAAACACTCTTTAGAATCAACTCTTAAATTAATTTGGATTGAAAACAACAATTTCATATAACTTTTCTATTAATCTAAGCAACTCATAAGAACAAGATAATTCAAATCAAACTTTTTCATGTAATTAGCCTAATCCTTAAAATAATGCAAAACATGAATCTATTGATAATTATCTTTGAAATTGGATTAGAATGAACATTACCACATCAAAAACAGGTTTATAGGTTCAAAAACAGCTTAGGGTAATGATTCTAGTCCAATTCCAACCTTAAAAGTCAAAAATATGCTGTCTGGGGGTCCTACTAGTCGAGTGCATGAACCTACTAGATGAGAAGGAAGAGTTTCTTCATGGACTCGGCGAGTCCGGTGCCCAGATAGCCCGAAAATCGATTTTTCAGCATTTTTCAGCACTTTGCATCAAGTATAATTGAAAACAAGCCTAGTCTCTAATACCAATGTTGGTTTTTGAGCATTCTAACACTCCTAATTGTACATGTAATCCTAAATACATTGGATCTATGTTTTCTCTATTATACATGCAAATATGAATATTCCAGGGTATTACGCTATCTAGCATACAATCTTTTGATACTTAGATTATATAACAAGTTAGAATACACACCTCTTGATGTAGCTTGACTGCATGAAGCTCGAGATCCTAGTGCCCCAAGTGTGACACCTCAAATTGTTCACACAACATCACCAACACATGGAATAACCATGAGAAGAAGACACTTCATGGTTAAATCAGCTAGACCTCATATATGTGTTCCTAGTGCCAATTTCTTGAGCTAAAGGGGTCCTTATATAGTGTGCACATTAGGGTTACACCATGTAAACCATGAGTTTACCCATTCATTATGCTCCATGGTTTTTAATCTCCATGGAGTATCCATGGGTCCCTACATAGGTTAAACCCAACAAAAGGAATCATGGATCATAAGCCCACATATATAAGAATGAATGATTTACACAATCAATCCCCATATATTTAATTAGTCTCTTTTGATCACTAAATTAAGTCCAAATTAATTCTTGATTAATACTAGTTAAATAACATGATTTCATATTAATATATTAGAACTTATAATATATTGATATGCCACAAATGTCCTCTTCTCACAAACGGTCTATCCAAACGTTCCGATGCCATGCAACCTAAATGGACCATGCCGAGTCGGGTCAAGTACATACCAAATATAATTATGGACTTAGACACTAATCCAACATTTAAAACCAATAGTTCTTCCAAAGATGACAACCACTCCTACCGGAACAATTACTAAAACCACTGAACCTTGACGATTACTGGAGAACTAACCCACTGAATCCTGACCGAAAACCTTCCACATAATACCCCTTAACTGATCTTGACCAAAACCAGAATAACAACTGAACACAATGGAACCCACTACACGGGATACAACCCTTCAATAACCCACTAACGATCACGGCATGCAAAAGGCATATAACAATTCTTCAAATATATAACCTAAGAATAGTAGAGAACCAAACCAAAGATAACGCTTACCCAAACCATTATAAAACTCCAAGCGGCATCAATACTGATAACAACCAAAGAGAACGCAAAAGATAACATACCCGCAAAATCACTTGCTGAAGCATGAGCCATTCCTGACTGACACTGAAATGACTTGCTCCTCTATGCTAGGGCTCATGCCCTACCCTCACAACTATCAGAGATCCGCAAAATAGCCGGAGCTGGTGCACTCACTGCTCCTCTCCTTCTCATCGGACATACGACCCTCTTGTGGCCCACTTGGTCACAGAGAAAACATAACGGGCTTGCCCCCTGAGGACAATACCTATTGACATGATCAATCATGCTACACTTGTAGCAACCCATACTCCTAGAATGACAAGCTCCATTATGCAATTTCCCACATGTGCCAGACAGACCTTGACCCTGCTGGCCTCACAATCGTTGATCCGATGTCTTGGGTGTTTTCCTGGGACCTTCCCTTGCCTGCACCTGATCTGGCCCCCTCTTCCCCATGTGCTCATAGTCGGCCTCTCGCTCACGGAATGATAGAGTGCGAGCTACAACGATAGCCATAACTTTAGCATGGATTGCGCCCAAGCGCTCATCCAATGTCTCCAGATTCTCTTCCTTAACTAAACCAAAGATAATAGGAGTCTGCTCCAGAATACCCCGGGTAATCTTCGATGAGATGAATTCCCCCATCTGATCGCTAATCGACTCAATACCTACACATGAGTTGGAACCAAAACTGGAACCTACTTCCTGGGTGCTCCTCACCAAACTGAAATACAACATGCAAATGATTAAAATATACTCAAGGATCCTCTTCCCACAAATTATTAGATTCTACAAGACTTTCCCCGATTTGAGTATGGATCCTGTGTTTCATTAGGACGAGCCAAATACTACCTTCCACACCTATCCATACTTTCCTCAAGAATCATCATGAATCCTCTAAGTCACCTTCTCAAACCGATGCACCCAAAGCTCACTAAACAGCGCAACAAAACCCGCAAAAACACTTGCTAGGCTCTCTTAGGTTCCCGACCTCACCCTGCCATCAGTTGCTAAAGAACTCTCCATAATGCCAGTCACCCACCTCATGAATACATTCATATTCACTTAGTATCTTACTCCCATTACCTAATAGTTCTACAAAGCACAAAGCAAGCAACATTCGTGTAGTAACAATCCAATCCATAAAACGATCATAAGACATTCAACCCACATACCACAACTCATGCTAGAAATTTCCATCCTTACATCCGGTTGCCTTATGCATGCAAATTATACACAGAACAGGATCAAATAGACTGTCGAAAAATTAACTCTACCTTAGGACCACAACTAAACAAGGAACAGAAAATAAGGCCAAATCAGTTATTCTAGGGCTATAAGATCCTAACCGTATACAATTTTTAAAGCATACACTTAGCAGTTACTGATACCAATATATAGTTCCATTACAAGATAGCATCCAATACTCCCAAGACTACAAAGCATCATACATATCAAGCCAATCTGTCTTGGACTGATCAACTCTAGCATGCAAGTGTACTAGCTCAAACAATAGACATACCAAGGCATCTCTCCTATCCTAATATCACGCAAAAACTAAGCAGATCCTTAGCCCTAACTAGCATGCAATTCATAGATTCGTAAATCAAATCATATCAGATAACACATATGGATATTTTTGGAAAACTTACTAGAGCTTGGCTGATTGCATGCACCACACCTTTTTTATCTTATAAAACTCTTTTCTTAAAATACTTTTCTTTTGAAAACTTTCCAAAATCCTTAGTTTGAGTTCAGACACACCTAAGAGTATGTCCGGATCCCTCAAACCAAGGCTCGGATACCAGCTTGTAACGTCCAGAAAATCATGACATATATATTTTTTGTTTTTAGATTAATAAATCGTTAATACATATCCTTCCCATAAAACTGAGGTAGCCAAGATTTAACAAAACATCATCAAATCATAGTAATACATAGAATGCGGAAACTTGTGGTGTGTGCTCTGCAATCATCCCGAACTCTTCCATTTGAAAACCGGAGTACTTGAAACTTAAACAGAAAATGTAAAGCACAAAGCTTAGTGAGTTCCCCAAGAGTACCACATAACATACAACCATGAAATATCATGCAACATACATATAATTGCCATGAGCACCTCTCATGGTGTTTACCTGGAATTCCATGGGCTCCCCCCATGGTTTAATATCCAAGAGACATGGGCTCCCACCATGGTCTTTGCCTAGAATACCATGCCCCCCCATGGTTTGATATCCAAGTGCAATTGGCTACCTCATGCTCTTTCATGCAAGTATCACAAAGACAACTAGCATTCCACATAACACGTAATGGGTCGTCATTGGTGCCTTCAACCCATGTGATATAGTGAGAAGACTCACCTCGTACTGTTGGATCCCGCGGATAAATCTCTGGATGCTGGCTAACCGATCCCTGAACTATCAATATCAAAACAACACCCAATTAAAAATTTGTTCTAATCTTTAACCATACCACCATACTTGGCATAAAAAGACCATTTTACCCCTAACCTAGCTTGGTCCAAGACTATGACATCCCCAAAATCACGGCCCGAAAAGACTGGTTTCATTTATGCTTTTAAAATAATTTCAAAGTAAATCCATTGATTTAAAAGAGTTGCGGAATTTGTTTCCCAACAAAATATGATAAAATAATATGTATCAAAGCATTTCGTAAAAAAATGTATTTTCATTAGATCATCAAAACTCGGGATGTCATGTTCCAATACAAACACAAAAGCATAAACGACATATTATAAGCCTTACAACAGTTATATACAACTATAGGCCTATAAACAAAACAACTTGACGATTCATCCTTCTTTTGGCCTCGCGCCACTACATGTAATGCAAATAAGACTGAGTGGCTCAGGCTAGGGAGCTTGGAGAGCATATAGGGTTTTCAAACCACAATAAATAAATATATTTAATTTTACCAACCAACAATAACCCGATTACCCATTCCCGTTATCCTCACTTTACGTCCCTAAAACAACATCTATTACCAGGGACCTAATCTAGGATTTTCATCGGGACGGACATTACTGCAAAGGGGTTTCCTCAACAATAGATGTCCTAAAGGCAACCATGAGGGGGATAGAGTACACCGGTGAACACATTGTTCACAACACCTAGAGGTTATGAAACTGCTAGCGTTCCACTGGACAGTCTAGAAAGAGTCTGTGGTTGTCATCCATACTCCGCTAGATGACTAGATTAACAACATCAACATCGAGGGCTCTCATCATTTTATTTCATCACACTTCCACTATCTACCCATGTTCTACCCAACATCTTTGTATATATATATATATATATATATATATATATATATATATATATATGTATGTATACAACATAAACCATGTATAAAACATTCAATCAATACTCATTTCAAATAACACATAACATATAAACACACAACAAGTATTTTATAGAGAATACTTCGTATTTATGTGTTAGAAGATGTCACACCCCCAAACCAAGGATGGTGGAAACGTCCGGGGGTGGAGGATCTCATGTACAGTATCACAACAACGTGTATAATAGTGCTCAAAGTAAATACAACCATCATAAATATAATTGAAAAAGATACACCAAAGTATATGTTTACATGTTCCAAAATCAATTACATTATGATGAAAAAAATAAATTGTTGACGGTTTAACGTCCCATCCTCAAAGCGCTGAAGTTTTCCTGTTTCACTGATTTCCTGAGAATACAAGTAGTTTTGAAAAAGTGTCAACAATTAAGTTGGTGAGTTCATAAGAGTTTTGTTTGAAATAGAAACCGTTTTCCTTGTAAAATCGATAGAGTTTGAATTCCAGAAAATCCAATATTTTCTTAGTTAAGTGTGAACAGAATATTCCTATATGATGCATTAATGAACCCTAGAATGACCCGTAGATTTCCCCTATAATTGTCCGGCGTATATAAGTTATATAAGATTTAAGTTAGATAAAACGTTGAATATAGTGGGTCTGCCCTTGGTCCACAACCCAACGAGGAACAGGAGATGAGGCGGGCCCCACCAATTCTAAGCCAATCAAGACTATATTCTTATATGACTCAAGCATATACGCTCAGTGATTATGGTTGAAGTCTAACAATTCTAGATGAAATATAGTTTTAATACCAAAATAACTATTCTATGTGAACTCGGTACTTTGGAATGTACGCCATTCATGTGAAAACCCGGTACTTTTCCTCAAAATGTGAAATGTAAGTTTTTATGTTATGAAATAGTGCACCCTAGAATTCCCTATATATTCCTTATATAATTTCCTTGTGTATATAAGTTATATAAAATTAAATTTAGATAAAACGTCGAAAGTAATGGGTCTACCCTAGGCCCACAACCAAACGAGGAACAGGAAATAAGGCGGAACCACCAATTCTAAGCCAATCACGACTATGTTCTATATAACTCTAGCATATACACTTAGAAATTATAGCTGTAAACTAACAATGCGAAATTTAATGTGGACTTAAATCCAAAAACCAGAACCAAACCCTAGTGTAGTGTATGAAATAGTAATAGTGATAGTGACTAGTGAACATGTACTATGCATATTATAGTTTACCAAAAGTGGTGGTGATGGTGAATATAACCTATACATATCGTAGTTCATCAAATAGTGATGGTGGTAGTGAACATGAAATATGCATATTATAGTTTACCAAAAGTGGTGGTGATGGTGAATATAACCTATACATATCATAGTTCATCAAATAGTGATAATGGTAGTGAACATGAACTATGCATATTATAGCTTATCAAAAGTGGTGGTGATGGTGAATCCCTCTCTTGTAATTAAGTTCGTAGTGTAGATTAAACATAAACTATACCTATTATAGTTTATCACTTTGTTTGTACTATATATGTGCCATAACTATACCGATTATAACTAGCGTGTTCGTTTGTGGGGGTATAATGGCTTAACTATACTTATTATAGTTTATCACAATTATTCATAGTGGTAATAACTCTTTTGTATGTGTAACACCTTTAATAATGTGTTTGTTATGTAAAAGAACCCTAAACTATAGTGTTTTTCTATTAATAACATTTTCTGTAACTGTTATTGGAAAATTTGTAGAAAAATCATAAAATGTCTAAATCAAGTTCTGTAACTTCTGAGAGTTTGGAAAGTGAGTCTAGTTTGTTCATAATTTTTATTATAAATTTTAATGACCTCTTACTTGTGTGAAGAAGTCTATAATCACAAACTGGTCCGGATTGATGTTTGAAATGATAGGCGGTTTTGTAAAAATCACCATAAATTTTAGAAAACTCGTATGGAGATGTGCAAGTAGTCATTTTGAAGCTAAGAAGTGGAACTACTTGCACCTAAAACAGTTTTGAAAACTAGAATGTTTAAATTGTCCAAAACAGTCCGTGAATGGAGTTGAACTTTTCTGATGAAGGCTGTAAGAAAAGTTTAGTTATGTTCTTGGTGTTTTAACTTGTATTCCCCCCCTAAAAACTTGAGAAAACATGAAAATGTAGGGGTATGAACTCACCTTGAGTGATTTCAGTAGATGGAGGATGGAGAAAAGAAGTGTTCAACTCAAGAACATTTGAAGAATCGCTTGAAGGTTCGAAGATCTAACAAGAATGTGATGATGTTTGTGTAAGAAATCAATGATTTGAGTAAAAAGAAGTGTAATAATCACAAGGAGGATGAATTATACTTACCAAGGGAAGAATATATCTTTAAAAATCAGCCTTGGAGTCTTGAAATAGAGAGAAAAAGTTTGAGAGAAAAGTTGTGTTGTATTTTTGGTGAAATGAGAGAGAGTGATAGAAAATGAGGAGAGAGGATGAATGTCCAGCTCTCAAAATGTCGGAATGACTTGTGAGAGAGGTAAAAAGGACAAGGAAGTGACAAGGTATGGTGGGGAGGAGTGTGGGTTAGGCATGGAGTGGGTATGGGGTTGCTTGTGTCATAAAATAAAGGAAAGTCAGCACTCCACCTTTGTACTTCACTCACTCTCTTTTGGATAAAGTTTTATCCTTAAAAACGTGATAAATCATTAATTAAAGGGTCTTATATGTTAAAATAAAGTTTTGGGTGAAAATCCCGTGTTAAAACAATTAAAAACGAAGCTAAAATGAAGTCGTAGTCGAAAACCGGAAAGAAAATGGCTAACAGCAAAGCTTCTCGGAAGGGGGCCGAAGGTTCGGTCCCTTCTGATGCCGGGTCCGAAGCGAAGGCGAGGCAGTAGGAAGCGAACCAGCAAGAGGCGAAATAGACCGAAGTGAACAGTACCTTCGGGTTCGGGTGGTGTGCGAGGTTCGGTTCCAAGAGCCTTCGGGTTCGGTTCTTTGAGTGAGGTTCGGGCCCGAGAGCACCCCTTCGGGTTCGGTCCTCTTGGTTTCGGTCCCAAAGAGGACTTTCGGGTCCTAAGAGGCTTCGACCCTAATAAGAGGGTTTCGGGTCCTTAAGCCCTTTTTGCCCGTTCTTGCCCCGTTTTAAGCGGTTTTTGACACGGTTGAGGGTCGGAATGACCCGTATGACTTCAAAAAGTTATGGGAACTTTTGAGAGAGATTTGGGAGAGATTTCACATACTTAGAGAGATTTGGGAGAGATTTGACATTCTTGGAGAGCTTTCGCATACAAAGAGATATTTGGGAGAAATTTCACATACTTAGAGAGATTTGGGAGAGATTTGACATTCTTGGAGAGATTTCGCATACAAAGAGATATTTTGGAGAGATTTCACATACTTAGATAGATTTGGGAGAGATTTGACATTCTTGGAGAGATTCTCGATAAAGAGAGATAGATTAAAAACGATTGAGAGAGGTTTCATGTGTGACAATGGTGAGTGTTTGGCTTCGCAATGCAAGGTCCGTAAACCCCGTTAAGCCTTGTTTAAGGATCTTACACACTCCCGATGAGTATGCAACATTGTTTTATCGGTTTGGTTCATCACTTACCAAAGTTTTAGGTTATGGAGATCTAGATGTACGTGCTTTTCGATTGATGATTTCTCATTAGAATAGCGAGTTGTTTAGTAAATACATAACATAAGCCCTAGTACACAAGGGTTAGTTGAGTTGACCGGTTTGACTTGTTATGGTTGTCACATCATCCCCCCGTTAGAGGGAATTTCGTCCCGAAATTTGCACTTTGAATGGAGATCCAAGAATTCGGAGGAAAGATGGGGGAAACTTGTAGCAGTACAAGAGATTGATTATGGTGAGCAATAACCCGCCTGATGTCACATGTTGGCCTTGGAATTTCTTATTGTTTATGCTCTCAGTTTAATCCTTGGCATTACTACTATGCATGCTTTAAATGATGCTAGATTTAACATACAAAGAAGTTTAGAATTTAAACGTCGATGTTAGAAATACGTACTAATATTTGCGGGTTCCGGGGTGGTCTCTCCTTCGGTGATCCCAAGCACCCTTCCACCACCACTGGCATCTCTTGCACTTGGGCAGTTCCTTTTAAAGTGTCCTGTTTCTCCACACTTGTAACAGGCTGGGCTTACTCCAAAGCCGGGGAACAGGTTGATGGGTCGTACTGGTGACCTACAGAAATGGGTAGTGTGCCCCTTCTTATTGTAGTTAATGCAATGCAATTCTCTAGAAGCCCCAGTGTGATGGAAGCTACACTTGTTACATTTCGGAAGGGTTCCAACGTATTGTTTCATGGGAGTTGGCGTGGCGAGGGTTGTGGCAGCATGAACAACAAAAATTGGCGTGGTTGTCGTAGTGTCATGGCTGGCACGATGGTCGTTGAGTTGTTGTGCCAACTCCTTGGCGTTGTCGAAGGTAGTTGGTCTTGAGGCCAATACACTATCATGAATTTGGGATGATAGCCCCCAAAGGTATCGTTCTACCTTTTTCTCCTCTGGGGTGACCACTGCAGGACAGAGGAGTGCTAGGACATTGAATCGGGCATTATAAGCTTCGAGATCTGTCCCCGACATTTTGAGGTTCCAGAGTTCCTCTTCCAGTTTTTGCGCTTCGCCTCTTGGGCAATATTCCTTCAGCATCAAAGCTTTTAAATCCTCACAGCTTATAGAGTTAGCCACTATAGGAGTAAGCGACTTAACTCTGCCGTTCCACCAAGTAAGAGCTTTTCTTGTGAAGGTGAATGTCGCATACTTGACCTTGCTCGCTTCGGGACAAGCACAGATTTCGAAGACTGCTTCAGTCCTTCCGAACCATTGCATCAGCGCGATGACGCCCCCGCTTCCGTCGAAAGGATTGGGTTTGCCATTCGTGAAGTCTTTGTAAGAACACTCCTTAGTACGCCCCGTGCTGTCCCCCTGATTCGAGTTAGTATTCCCGGATCCGAAACTGCCGGAACCATTTGTACCCGTTTGCGACATTGCTGCCGCCACGACTGCTGTTACTGCAGCCTGAAACATCACAGGATCAAACTCCGGAGGTGGTGGCGGAGGGGGCGGTGCTGTGCTGCCGGAGGGTCTGGACTTTTTCTTCTGCGGCATAGTCCTGTCATAAGTTGGTACAGATGAACAGACGATAAGTTTCTAATAGTAGTGACAAGTCAGATGTTATCAAGCCAGACTTGTTTGTATTATGTTCTGACTTAAAAGTATTTTGTATGTAATTCATAACAAAGCCCCTATGAATGAATTTAGTGGTAGTGACTCAAATGCAACTTGTGATTTGTTTCGTGCCTGATTCCCTCCTAAAATCACTTTGTATATATTAAGAATTTCTTGGAGTTACCATATGTAAATTGTTTGTAATATAGGGTTCGAGGAAAATAGGTCTACATCTCATTAACGTAAGGAAAATCTTGGACAATGCTATGGTTCCCTTGAATAGTGTAGTCTCCGGATTCTGAAGGATTCGAATGTCTCCATTAAACAGCCTAGGTTGGTCGTGTTCTTCGCTCCAGGTTTCCAAGAACTCTACCCAAAGAGGCGTCGGGCCTTGAAAAACCGGACAAGGGTTAGGATTCGGAACAAGGGTCATCGGGGGTAGGTTCTCCACTTCAGGTTCGGAGTTGGAACCGTCAGCAAAGCCTTCAGCTTGGTGACCATCCACAGGGATTGGGTAATCATTCTCTGGCTCCTCTCCCGACCATCCAACTTTGTCGTGGTTGGGGTAGTACGGGTCGTCATGGGGATGGAATCCAGCCATGATATCTTGTTTAGTGCATACTAGTCATATGTATTTGGGACATGATAGACCTTCGAATAAGCGATCCTAACTCTAAATCCCCAATCCAATGAGAACAGGAAGTAAAGCAAAGATCCACAGATTCTAAGTCTATGACGTCCTGGATACAAATAATTTTAATGTATCCACTACGCAATTATTGACCTATTGATAAAAATCTATTTAGTTCTCAGATAAGTAATTATAATAACACCAAATACCCCTATGGTATTTCATTGTGGTAGTGTTGGTAAGTTTTTAGACTTGTTGCAACACCTACGACCATTCCTGGGCATATGCTAATCACTTCTGGGTGAGACATAGTTGATCAGGCTATGTCATTCTCAGACCTGACTATACATCCCCAAGCCTACTCGTATTGTTCAACAATCACCACTTTTGTCCCATCCCACCATGATACTAACCCTAGTGTGTGTGCACATGCTCCTACTTTTATCGAGAAATTATTTGTTTCTAAAAGTATAGTTGCTTTGAAAACTTTAAATCAAAGACTTTCAGTCCCTATGTATTTATACTTTGTATATCTTATGTGGTTCGATATACTGAGTTCACTTTAAACAATGCTCTGATACCAATCTGTCACACCCCCAAACGAAGGATGGCGGAAACGTCCGGGGGTGGAGGACTTCATGTACAGTATCACAACAACGTGTATAATAGTGCTCAAAGTAAATACAACCATCATAAATATAATTGAAAAAGATACACCAAAGTATATGTTTACATGTTCCAAAATCAATTACATTATGATGAAAAAAATAAATTGTTGACGGTTTAACGTCCCATCCTCAAAGCGCTGAAGTTTTCCTGTTTCACTGATTTCCTGAGAATACAAGTAGTTTTGAAAAAGTGTCAACAATTAAGTTGGTGAGTTCATAAGAGTTTTGTTTGAAATAGAAACCGTTTTCCTTGTAAAATCGATAGAGTTTGATTTCCAGAAAATCCAATATTTTCTTAGTTAAGTGTGAACAGAATATTCCTATATGATGCATTAATGAACCCTAGAATGACCCGTAGATTTCCCCTATAATTGTCCGGCGTATATAAGTTATATAAGATTTAAGTTAGATAAAACGTTGAATATAGTGGGTCTGCCCTAGGTCCACAACCCAAAGAGGAACAGGAGATGAGGCGGGCCCCACCAATTCTAAGCCAATCAAGACTATATTCTTATATGACTCAAGCATATATGCTCAGTGATTATGGTTGAAGTCTAACAATTCTAGATGAAATATAGTTTTAATACCAAAATAACTATTCTATGTGAACCCGGTACTTTGGAATGTACGCCATTCATGTGAATACCCGGTACTTTTCTTCAAAATGTGAAATGTAAGTTTTTATGTTATGAAATAGTGCACCCTAGAATTCCCTATAGATTCCTTCTATAATTTCCTTGTGTATATAAGTTATATAAAATTAAAGTTAGATAAAACGTCGAATGTAATGGGTCTGCCCTAGGACCACAACCAAACGAGGAACTAGAAATAAGGCAGAACCACCAATTCTAAGCCAATCACGACTAGGTTCTATATAACTCTAGCATATACACTTAGAAATTATAGCTGTAAACTAACAATGTGAAATTTAATGTGGACTTAAATCCAAAAACCAGAACCAAACCCTAGTGTAGTGTACGAAATAGTAATAGTGACTGTGAACATATACTATACATATCATAGTTCATCGGATAGTGATAGTGACTAGTGAACATGTACTATGCATATTATAGTTTACCAAAAGTGGTGGTGATGGTGAATATCATTTATATATTTACCATACTTATGGAGGTAAGAATACATTTGTTAACTGGTGTATCTAGATACGAATACAAAAATGTCATATATTGCAACAACACATAATCACATAATGATGTATACCTTGCTCAACATGTTACAAGGTGAAATGAAATTTATAGTGTTTTTCTGTTAATAACATTTTCTGTAACTGTTATTGGAAAATTTGTAGAAAAATCTTAAAATGTCTAAATCAAGTTCTGTAACTTCTGAGAGTTTGGAAAGTGAGTCTAGTTTGTTCATAATTTTTATTATAAATTTTAATGACCTCTTACTTGTGTGAAAAAGTCCATAATCACAAACTGGTCCGGATTGATGTTTGAAATGATAGGCAGTTTTGTAAAAATCACCATAAATTGTAGAAAACTCGTATGGAGATGTGCAAGTAGTCATTTTGAAGCTAAGAAGTGGAACTACTTGCACATAAAACAGTTTTGAAAACTAGAATGCTTAAATTGTCCAAAACAGTCCGTGAATGGAGTTGAACTTTTCTGATGAAGGCTGTAAGAAAAGTTTAGTTATGTTCTTGGTGTTTTAACTTGTATCCCCCCCCCCCCCCCCCTAAAAACTTGAGAAAACATGAAAATGTAGGGGTATGAACTCACCTTGAGTGATTTCAGTAGATGGAGGATGGAGAAAAGAAGTGTTCAACTCAAGAACATTTGAAGAATCGCTTGAAGGTTCGAAGATCTAACAAGAATGTGATGATGTTTGTGTAAGAAATCAATGATTTGAGTAGAAAGAAGTGTAATAATCACAAGGAGGATGAATTATACTTACCAAGGGAAGAATATATCTTGAAAATCAGCCTTGGAGTCTTGAAATAGAGAGAAAAAGTTTGAGAGAAAAGTTGTGTTGTATTTTTGGTGAAATGAGAGAGAGTGAGAGAAAATGAGGAGATAGGATGAATGTCCAGCTCTCAAAACATCGGAATGAGTTGTGAGAGAGGTAAAAAGGACAAGGAAGTGACAAGGTATGCTGGGGAGGAGTGTGGGTTAGGCATGGAGTGGGTATGGGGTTGCTTGTGTCATAAAATAAAGGAAAGTCAACACTCCACCTTTGTACTTCACCCACTCTCTTTTGGATAAGGTTTTATCCTTAAAAACATGATAAATCATTAATTAAAGGGTCTTATATGTTAAAATAAAGGTTTGGGTGAAAATCCCGTGTTAAAACAATTAAAAACGAAGCTAAAATGAAATCATAGTCGAAAACCGGAAAGAAAATGGCTAACAGCGAAGCTTCTCGGAAGGGGGCCGAAGGTTTGGTCCCTTCTGATGCCGGGTTCGAAGCGAAGGCGAGGCAGTAGGAAGCGAACCAGCAAGAGGCGAAATAGACCGAAGTGAACAGTACCTTCGGGTTCGGGTGGTGTGCGAGGTTCGGTTCTAGGAGCCTTCGGGTTCGGTTCTTTGACTGAGGTTCGGGCCCGAGAGCACCCCTTCGGGTTCAGTCCTCTTGGTTTCGGTCCCTAAGAGGACTTTCGGGTCCTAAGAGGCTTCGGCCCTAATAAGAGGGTTTCGGGTCCTTAAGCCCTTTTTGCCCGTTCTTGCCCCGTTTTAAGCGGGTTTTGACCCGGTTGAGGGTCGGAATGACCCGTATGACTTCAAAAAGTTACGGGAACTTTTGAGAGAAATTTGGGAGAGATTTCACATATTTAGAGAGATTTGGGAGAGATTTGACCTTCTTGGAGAGATTTCGCATACGAAGAGATATTTGGGAGAGATTTCACATACTTAGAGAGATTTGGGAGAGATTTGACATTCTTGGAGAGATTTCGCATATAAAGAGATATTTGGGAGAGATTTCACATACTTAGAGAGATTTGGGAGAGATTTGACATTCTTGGAGAGATTTCGCATACAAAGAGATATTTGGGAGAGATTTTACATACTTAGAGAGATTTTGGAGAGATTTTACATTCTTGGAGAGATTCTCGATAAAGAGAGATAGAGTAAAAACGATTAAGAGAGGTTTCATGTGTGACAATGGTGAGTGTTTGGCTTCGGAATGCAAGGTCCGTAAACCCCGTTAAGCCTTGTTTAAGGATCTTACACACTCCCGATGAGTATGCAACATTGTTTTATCGGTTTGGTTCGTCACTTACTAAAGTTTTAGGTTAAGGAGATCTAGATGTACGTGCTTTTCGATTTATGATCTCTCATTAGAATAGCGAGTTGTTTAGTAAATACATAACGTAAGCCCTAGTACACAAGGGTTAGTTGAGTTGACCGGTTTGACTTGTTGACTTTATTTGACTTTGAGTTGACCAGCATTTGACGGTTGTCACATTAGAAAGTAACGACACACTTACTTGATCAGAAGATGGTCAGACAGCACCACGGCTCTAAGAGTAGTATTTCTTCGGTGAAACCGGAAGATCTTCACAAAAACTGGGCTTCTCGCGGGTAGAGTTGCGTCTCAGAAACTTTACTTCTCAAGATCTTCGGGGCTTCGGGACTCGCTTCGGTCTCGGGATGATACCGGGGCTGCAAAGGTATAATTTGCACGTAAAACGAGGTAATACGGAGGAGAGCAAAGGAATTGAGCAACAAAACCCAAAGCCTTGCTTTCCTTTTATAGGGCTGGGAAGAGGCCCGAACGCAGGCCGTTCCCACATACGCCATGGCTTACAATCTTTGGACTCAACAGGTGATGGAACAGGGTCTGGTGCTCCGAACGCGGTGCATTCCTTGAAGGAACACATGACGTTCCCCTCCAGCTCAGCCTGGAAGTTTGTGCCCCAATCTTTGAACTTCCATAACTTTCGCGTACAAGCTCCGTTTTCGATGTTCTTTATATCCACACGTGGGTGAGATTATGCTTTACAACTTTCGTTTAGAATCCGTCGGCTAATTTTGATTTTATTTTTATTATATTATTTTTAGTAGGCCGGGACAGGAAAACTCCGTTTGAAACTCCTATCTTCTTTATCGGACATCCGTTTTCGTCTGTCTTTCTTCCGTTGGACTACTATCGACGAGATATTCGATTCTAGTTTAGATTGTTTCGGCTAGAAGTCCCTCGATCTCAAATCCGAACTTCGGGCTGCATACCGCTAAGTCGAAACTTAGAAAAATCATAACTTCCTCATACGAAGTCAGATTTAGACGTTCTCTTTATGTACGTTCTCGTTTTAACGTATTCTACGACTTTCGTTTAGATCATTAAGGCTTGATATCTCTATATCTTAAATTCGTATTTTACGTCATACAGTGTCGTGCCAGTTCTGTCACGAAACTTCGACGGGTCATAACTTCTTCGTTATAACTCGGATTTCGGCATTCTTTATATATTCGAAAACCTTGCCACGACCACTAAAACTTCATGTATCAATATCGATTTTATCTAATATTTTTGCTTTATCGTTTATTGTATCCTTAATTCAATTAAGTCACAACAATTAAGCATAAATCACATAATACTCAAATAATACATTCTTATTATTTCAAATTGGGTTACAAAGGCTAACCTAGACTATTACGTCGTCATAAATGCCTAGCCTGGAAACACGGGCACTACAATTCTCTCCACCTTAGAATGATTCCTTCTCCGGAATCACACATCAACAAACAAATGCGGATAGCGACTCGTCATGTCACTCTCCGTCTTCCAGGTGAGATTTGGCCCATTCTTATGTTTCCATCGGACAAGCACTAACTCGACCATCTTACGTCGCAACTTCTTAGTCTTTAGGTCAATGATTGCCTCTGGTTGTTCCATTAACCTCTTGTTCTCTTCAATTCTCAACTCCGAAAGTGGAATCATGTCGGGAACTTTTCCCATGAACTTCCTCAAATAACACAACTAGAAAGTGTTATGGATTCCATTTAGTTCTTCGGGTAATTCGAGCTTGTAAGGTTGGTTCCCAACCCTCTGAAGAACTTTAAATGGTCCAATAAACCTTGGACTTAACTTTCCCCTTTTAACAAACCATATAAGTCCCTTCCACGGCGAGACTTTAAGCAAAACCGAATCTCCAACTTCAAAAGTCGTCGGTCTTTGCTTGTTATTAGCATAGCTCTTTTGACGATCCTGAGCTACTAACATTCTCTCCCTAATTATTTTCAACTTTACAGTAGTTTGATGGACTATCTCCGGTCCCATAAATTGCTTTTCCCCAGCCTCAAGCCAACAAGACGGCGTACGACATTATTGTCCGTACATAGCTTGATAAGGTGCCATCTTTATGCTAGAGTGGAAACTATTATTGTAGGAAAATTCTACCAAAGGTAAATGTTCATCCCAGTTACATTGGAAATACAGGGTACATGCTCTGAGCATATCTTCAAGTGTTTGTATCGTTCGATCGCTCTAACCATCAGTCTATGGATGGTAAGCTGTACTCAAACACAACTTGGTACCCAATTCCTCTTGTAGACTTCTCCAAAATCGCGAGGTGAAACGACTGTCACGATCTCACATAATCGTTAACGGAACACTGTGAAGCCTCAAAATTTCCTTCACATAAGAATTCGCAAGCTTATCTATAGGCCATTTCTCATTGGCTGCTATGAAATGCGCACTCTTAGTGAAGCGGTTAATGACTACCCAAATCATGTCGTGACCATTCTTTTTTCTGGGTAGTTTAGTGACAAAATCCATAGCAATGTCTTCCTTTTTACCCATAGGCACAGGTAAAGGTTTTAAACTCCCGTATGGTTTCTGATGTTGTGCCTTGACCCATGCACATGTCACACACTCGGCCACATACTTTGCAATATCAAGCTTCATCATCGGCCACCAGTAGTAAGGTTTTAGGTCCATATACATTTTAGTGCTACCGGGATGAATTGAGTACATGGTTTTGTGAGCTTCTTCCATCAGAAGATCTCTTACTCCTCCTAACTTCGACACCTAAATTCGATCTTGGAATACCTTCAGTCCGTGACTATTTACACCGAACACTAACGTTTTGCCCAAACGTTCTCCATTTCGGCCATTCTTCTCAAAAGCTTCTTCCTGAGCTTTCTTTATACTCTCCACAATTGTCGAGACAACTTCTATTCTTAACGCTCTTGGCCTTTTTCTTTCAAGATCGACTTTCCGACTGAGAGCATCAGCGACAACATTTGCTTTACCGGGGTGGTAAAGTATCTCACAGTCGTAGTCTTTAAGTAACTCTAGCTAGCGTCATTGCCTCATATTCAATTCTTTCTGAACAAAGAGATATTGGAGGCTCTTATGATCAGTGAAAAGTTTGCACTTCAAGCCATAGATGTAGTGCCTCCATATCTTCTGAGCGAAAAATACCGCTGCTAACTCCAAATCATGAGTAGGGTAGTTCTTCTCATGCTCTTTCAGCTGTCGAGACACATACGCTATCACCTTTTCTCTTTGGGTCAAAACACAACCCAACCTAACACCAGATGCATCGCTATAAACAGTGAAGTCTTCAACTCCATCGGGTAGAGAAAGAATCGGTGCCTTACATAACTTCTTCTTTAGTAACTCGAATGCTTCTTTGTGCTTAGCACTCCAAGTATAAGTAGCTCCTTTGTGAGTTAAAGTTGTTAATGGACTAGCGATCGAAGAAAAGCCTTGGATAAACCTTTAGTAATATCCAACTAATCCTAAAAAGCTTCAAATCTCCGTGGGACTCTTCGGCTGTTCCCACTTCATCACCGCTTCAATCTTCGCTGGATCAACCATTATCCCTTCTTGGTTGAACACGTGACCCAAGAATTGGAATCCTCGAATCCAAAAATCACATTTGGAGAGCTCAGCATACAACTTCTCCTTCTTCAAGACTTCCAACACTTCTCACAAGTATCTGCCATGATCCTCTTGGATTTTCGAGTAAATCAGAATGTCATCTATGAACACTATCACAGATTTATCAAGGAACGAATTACAAACTCTGCTCATTAAATCCATGAATGCTACTGGAGCATTGGTTAGTCCAAACGACATAAGTAAAAACTCATAGCGTCCATATCGTGTTCTGAATGTAGTCTTCTCAATATCTTGCTCTTTCACCTTCAGCTGATGATATCCTGACCTCAGGTCGATCTTTGAAAAATAACTTCAGCCTTGTAGTTGATCGAACAGTTCATCAATCCTCGGCAACGGATATCTATTCATTATTGTTGTCGTGTTCAGCTCTCTGTAATCGATGCACATTCTCATACTCCCGTCTTTCGTTTTCAAGAATAACACCGGAGCTCCCCAGGGTGATGAACTAGGTCTTATGAAACCTTTGTCCAATAACTCCTGAAGTTGCATCATCAACTCCTTCATCTCCGTCGGTGTTAGTCTGTCTGTAAGGTGCTTTTGCTAATGGTATCGTCCCTGGTAACAAGTCTATTCTGAACTCCACTTGTCTATCAGGCGGTAATCTAGGAAGATCTTCGGGAAATACTTCCGGATAATCACACATGACAGGAATGCTCTGCATCTCCTTTTTCTCCTTCTTAGCATCGATCACGAATGCCAAATATGATATACATCCTTTGGCCAAACACTTTCTGGCTTTCATTAGCGAAATGATTCCCAAATTTACTCTGCGTTTGTCCCCATACACCATAAATGACCCTTTCCCTGGTGGCTTTACTTTTACTATCTTCTTCTTGCATTAAATCTCGGCATCGTTGGCCCTAAGCCAATCCGTCCCCAGCACGATGTTGAAACCGTTTAGCTCAATAGGCAATAATTCCTCGTGGAACTTATTCCCATTCAATTCATATAAGATGTTTTTCATACGATGGCTAAAAGGTACAAACTTGCCACTATCAACTTCGACTAATAAAGCATTATTTAGTCTATCTACTGGCGAAGCTAGTTTTCTACCAAACTCATGTGATATAAAGGAGTAATTGGCTCCAGAATCAAACAAAATTTGGGCAAGCAATTCGTTTACGAGAAAGGTACCTGAAGCGACATCAACTTCATCTTTAGCAGCTTCCAGTGTCATCTGGAAGGCTCTCGCCTTTGGCTTTGGCGGAATGTTGGGTTTTGCTGCCTCCTTCTTTTTCAGACGATTTCTCGAGATGTGCCCCTCCTCACCACACCCATAGCAGACTTTCTTGGTATGGGTGCATTCATTGGCGTAGTGCCCTGGCTTTCCACTTTTGAAGCATGTAGTTTCCCCACCACATTTACCATGATGCTTCTTCTTGCATTTGTCGCACCATTTCGCTTTGCCTCCTCCACCTCCTCTCGAACCAGATTTCAAGAATTTGCCCTTCTTGCTGGACCTTGAGGGTCCGCCGAAATTCCTCTTCTCACAAACCTCTGACCTCTCCAGACCCTTCTCCCTGATCTGGGTCTCAACATTTCTAGCAGCCCAGATGGCGACTTTGAATGTGGTTGCTTGCTTAACCATTAGACCATAGTCCGTTGGTAGTCCGAGGGCAAACTTGTTGACCTTAGAGAGTTCAGTTGGAACTAAATATAGGATAAGATTCATCTTTTCTGTGAAACTTGCAGCGTATTCAGTAACACTCAATTTTCCCTTCTTCACATTATGAAACTCATTATTGATTTCCAGAAGGTCCTGCTCGGAGCAGTATTGCAATTTGAGTTGCACCACAAAGTCTTCCCAAGACATTTTGCTCGCTTCTCCCTTGGGCATAGAGTCAGCTAACAGCTTCCACCAACTCAACATGCCATATTTTAACAGAGGGATCTCAAGAGCGGTCTTCTGTCTGTTTGTTGCATTCGTAACTCTCGAACATTGTCTCCATTTCGGAGCTCCAGTGTATAACTTCTACCGGCGTCAGGCTTTCGGATAGACATGGTGGCTTGGATGCCATGACATCCTTGTACTTGCACCCACACCCATCATTTCCTCCATCCTAGTTGATTTGCCTAACCATCGGTGGGTTGTCTTGTCCAACAGTCCCACTGAAGTTTCCTCCTTCCGAATGCCCTTCATTCAATTCGAGCTGTTCAATTGGCATTGAAGGTTCTTCGCGATTCTGCTGAAGCAAACGTCTAGTTTCTTCCAATTGACGATACAACATCATTTGGATCATCGCTTGTACCCTAGCCATTATCATTGGCTCAGGTGCTTCTACTACAACAGGTACTCGCTCAATCATAGGTGGTTGATTCCTGTTTTCATCTGCGTTTCCAACGCCACTTCTAATTCTTACCATTTTTGATCTACACACCGAATAAGGTGAATTTAGATCCTCAATCATGATAGATAAGTAAATCATCCTTATCACTCCGTAACGTTTACATGCTAGTTCTAATACCCTAATCGTACGTTTAGAATCCTAAATACATAAGGTTTCCAGATCCGGTCGGCAACAGACCATAGATCCGAACTAATAATATCGTATATGGCAAACATATAACATTTACCACATATAAGAATTTTAGGCAACTTTCCTAAAATAAAATAGTGCTCATGTCTAAAATATGACAGACACTCATGTCACAATCTTCACTTAGCATTCTAAGTTTAAGTGTAGAAATCCTACAAATGCCTAATCCGCTTAAACTATTGCTCTGATACCAATTGTGACATCCCCAAAATCACGGCCATAAAAGACCGGTTTCATTTATGCTTTTAAAATAATTTCAGACTAAATCCATTGACTTAAAAGAGTTGCAGAATTTGTTCCCAAACAAAATATGATAAAATAATATATATCAAAGCATTTCATAAAAAAATGTATTTTCATTAGATAATCAAAACTTGGGATCTCATGTTCCGATACAGACACAAAGGCATAAACGACATATTATAATCCTTACAACAGTTATATACAACTACAAGCCTATAAACAAAACAACTTGATTCATCCATCTTATGCCCTCGCGCCACTACCTGTAATGCAAATAAGACTGAGTGGCTCAGACTAGAAAGCCTGGTGAGCATATTGGTTTTTCAACCCACAATAAATAAATATATTTAATTTCACCAACCAACAATAACCCGATTACCCGTTCCTGTTATCCTCACTTTACGTCCCTAAAACAACATCTATTACCAGGGACCTAATATAGGATTTTCATCGGGACGGACATTACTGCAAAGGGGTTTCCTCAACAATAGATGTCCTAAAGGAAACCATGAGGGGGATAGAGTATATCGGTGAACACATCGTTCACAACACCTACAGGTTATGAACCTGCCAACGTTCCACTGGACAATCTAGGAAGAGTCTGTGGTCGTCATCCATACACCGCTGGATGACTAGATTAACAACATCAACATCGAGACCACTCATCATTTTATTTCATCACACATCCACTATCTACCCATGTTCTACCCAACATCTTTGTAGGTAATATATATATATATATATATATATATATATATATATATATATATATACACACACACACACAACATAAAACATGTATAAAAGATTCAATCAATACTCATTTCAAATAACACATAACATTTAAACACACAACACGTACTTTATAGAGAATACTTCGTGTGTGTGTGTTAGAAGAAAGTAACTACACACTCACTTGATCAGAAGATAATCAGACAACACTACGGCTCTAAGAGTAGTATTTCTTTGGTGAAACCGGGAGATCTTCACAAAAATCGAGCTTCTCGTGGGTAGAGTTTCGGCTCGGAAACTTTACTTCTCGGGATCTTTGGGGCTTCGGGACTCGCTTCCGGTCTCGGGATGATACCGGGGCTTCGGGCGTATAATTTGCATGTAAACGAGGTAATACGGAGGAGAGAAAAATGAATTGAGCAACAAAACCCAAAGGCCTTGCTTTCCTTTTATAGGGATGGGAAGAGGCCCGAACGCTGGGCATTCCCTAGGGGAACGCAGGGCGTTCCCACATACGTCATGGCTTACGATCTTTGGACTCGATAGCTAATGGGACAGGGTCTGGTGCTCCGAACGCGGTGCGTTCCCTGAAGGAACACATGGCGTTCCCCTCCAGCTCAACCTCGAAGTTTGTGCCCCAATCTTTGAACTTCCGTAACTTTCGCGTACGAGCTCTGTTTTCGATGTTCTTTATATCCACGCGTAGGTGAGATTATGCTCTACAACTTTCATTTAGACTCTGTCGGCTAATTTTTGACTTTATTTGTATTATATTATTTTTAGTAGAAGCCGGGATAGGTAAACTCCGTTAGAAATTCATATCTTCTTCATTGGACATCTGTTTTTGCCTGTCTTTCTTCCGTTGGAATACTATCACCGAGATCTTCGATTCTCGTTTAGATTGTTTCGGCTAGAAATCCCTCGATCTCAAATCTGAACTTCGGGCTGTATAACATTAATTCGAAACTTAGGAAAATCATAACTTCCTCATACTAGGTCAGATTTAGGCATTCTCTTTATGTACGCTCTCGGTTTAACGTATTCTACGACTTTTGTTTGAATCACTAAGGCTAGATATCGGTCTATCTTATATTCGTATTTTATGTCATACCGTGTCGTGCCGGTTCTGTCGCGAAACTTCGACATGTCATAACTTCTTCGTTATAACTCGGATTTCGGCATTCCTTATATATTCGGAAAACTTGCCATGACCACTACAAATTCATGTATCGATATCAGGTTTTTCTAATATTTTTACTTTATCGCTTGTTTTATCCTTAATTTAATTAAGCCACAACAATTAAGCATAAATCACATAATACTGAAATAATACATTCTTATTATTTCACATTGGGTTACAAAGGCTAACCTAGACTATTACATTGTCAGAAATGCCTAGCCTGGAAACATGGGCATTACAAAGACTTAGGCCCAATAATAAACCACAGCACAAATATGGCCCAATTTTCCAAATTGGGCCTAAACCCCTTACATGGACCTTACTCTGAAGCCCAACTATTCTTCCTAGTCCAAAACACGTGTGGCCAGATGGGCCATTAATGACTTAAACACCCAAGCCCAAAAGGAATCCCAAACTTGAGACCCAAAATTTAAAACCTCATCTGACTGAGTATGCCCCGTGTACTCAGTGGGTACGCTAAGCATGCCCTCAAGAAACCCAGTACGCCCCACATACGAGGAGGTACGCCCCTCGTACTGACCCTGCCCACATCCATCCTAGAAAAGTCTTAATCCCTTAAGCCAAGACCTCCAAAACCTCAGAATAGCTAAATATAAGTGACTTGATCCATAAAGTTGAAATCTTTAAACCTTTGCATGGCTTAATGAAGCCCAACACCAAAGATGAACTTCAAAGGTCAAAATCACTCCAAAATGTCTTAAAAACTTCTTAATACCTTAAGAGCTTAGTCCAAACTTCCAGATTTGATTCAAAGGGACTTCTTATGTCATAAAGTTCCTGACTTTATGACTTAGCATGACTTAATGGGAACCAAATCAAAACCCTAAGTCCCAAAATTCACCAAAAGGCTTCCAAATCATGTATGGAAGGTTTATACTCATCAAGATCCAAACTTTATGACTCCATAACCCCAACAAGGGCAAAAAATGAAGCTCAAAGGTTCTGGAGTAACTTCTACTCACAAGAACCACCATAAAGGGATTAAAATCATAACAAAGTGCCTCCTAGCTAGATCTACAAGAAAATGTTGTCAAGGTTGAGACTTTGTACCTCCAGCAAGTAGATCTAGGTGAACAAAGCCTGTATGCAAGAGCTCTAAATCAAGCAATGACTCTTCAAGAAGTTCCTTCTTCCTCCTCAAGCACCAAAACACACATAAATCACCTTGAAGCTAAAGAATCACTCAAATGGGGGCTAAGGGTCGAATTCTAGGGTTTAGAGGTATGGAGGCTAAAGATATTAGGGTTAGGTTATGATATAAGGAGCTTAAATAGGGTCGAAGACCATAAAATATGGTTTGGGTCTGACAAGAGTACGCCCAGTGTACATATGGTACGCCCAACATACTCCATAGAGCACTCGCGACCATCCTGATCAGTATGCCTAACATACGCCGAGGTACGACCTGCGTACTACCCTTTTAACCAGTACGCTACGCGTACACCTGTGTACGCCCTGCATACCCGCCTAAGCCTAAAAACCACCAAACTTCCAAAGGCCATAACTTCTTCGTTATAAGTGCATTTCCAACGAGCTTTATATCCACAGAAAGGTGACGAGAAGCCCTAAACTTCTATAAACTCACCTCCGCCTAAGAACTTTTCGAATAAAAACACAAAATTCATAAAGGACCGAGATATCAAATTACAATTATACCCTTGGGCTCCGAAAAACAAACGAACACCCAGATCAGTTAGACTATAATACCCACATCCAAAAAGGGCAAAATCCTTACTTCCCTAAGGCCCAAAGCCTTCTGATGACTGATAACTGTGCTATGTACCGCACGATGAAATTATTTGAAACCGAGTGTTACAATAATTAACGCTGAAATCCGACATCATATGAAGAAGTTATGCTTCTTCGAAGTTCTGCGATTAAACCGACACAACTCTATGTATCCTTAAAAGTTAATTTTTGATAGCTTTCTTATTAGCCTAAGTGATATAAATGAAAATTGTAGTAGTCGGAAAAAATTGAACGGTAATATAGAGTACGTCCAAATCTGACTTTGTGAGAGGAAGTTATGAATTTTTAAAGTTCCAGCATAGCGATATACAACTTAGAAACCGAAATTGAAATCGGTCGATTGTTAGGAAAAACAATCTAAATGAAAGTTGAAGATCTCTTTAATAGGAATCCGTCGATATAAATACAGTCGAGAACAGGCACCTGACGAGAGAGTTATGAATTTTTAATGGACTTTAACCATCTATGCCTGTTAAAAATATAACTTTAAAAATAGAGCAAAAATTATCTCCTGACTCTATAACAATGTTCACAAACACAAAGTCATTATATTCTAAATCATAGAATCTATAAGCTTTCGAATGCTCAACATATCAAATAAAGTTACAATTTATACCTCTTTCACCCAATGTTTTCCTTTTGGGTTCAGTGAGGCTCACAACTGCTCGACAACCCCAAACATTGAGATAACTCAATTTTGGTATCTTTTTACACCAAAGTTCATAAGGAGTATTTTTACTCCTTTTGTTTGGAGTTATATTCAAAATATAACATGCAATTAACATAGCCTCATCGTAGAAACCTTCACTTAAACCTGAATAGGACAACATGGAATTAATCGTTTCTTTGAAAGTCCTATTTTTTCTTTTAGATACACCATTTTTTGTGGTGTATAATGAGCCGTGGTTTCATGTATTATTCTAGTTGATTCAAAATAAATCGGATCATAATTCTCACCACCTCTATTAGTATGTAAAACTTTTATTAATTCATTTTTATGAAGTTTAACCTCATGTTTATAAATTTTAAATTTATCAAGAGCTTCATCTTTGAAATGTAGCAAATAGACATAACAATATCTAGATGTATCATCAATATAATTAACAACATACTTTTTGTTTCCAAGGGAAGGTATTGCATAGAAATCACATAAATCACTATGTATATGTTCCAACATCTTGCTTTCGTTGACAACATCTTTGAAAGGTTCTATTTTGATTTTTGTTAACATGCATGTTTTACATTTTTCATTGTTTATATCAAAAGCAGGAATTAAACTCATTTTTGAAATGTATTTTCATATTTTGTAATGAATGTGTTGTGTCATCCAAATCCATGTATTTCATTTTAAGCCCTTGACGTATTTAAAGTTGGAAAAAGAGGACCCTCCGTGCCCTGGGCATACATATATGTATGCTTAGCGTACATATATGTGTGCAACGGGTAGTCGAGGCTTGTACGCGGGGTGTACAAGGCCAAAGTCTAAAACCCTAATTCTCAAACATGATCTATCATTAGCTCATTTATGGCCTTGGACCCTCTTCCTTACCAGCCTCCACTATCTTTAAACGTCCCTAAAACCCTAGTTATCATTAAGAGTGATGCTTGAGCTTGAAGGTGCCAAATGTAACCCTTTTTGGTGTGCTTGCAAGAAGAAGGAAGAGGTGAGCAAGTCTTGGACGTGGGAGAGCTTCTAGATCCTGCATCTAGAACATCTAGAGGAGCTTTTGGAGGTAAAAAGCTCTTATCTAGGTAATCCTTTTTCTAGTTTGAATTTGGGTTTGGTAATAAGTCCATTTTTGGTCCATGGATCCTCTCTTGTGAGTTTGAGCAAGTCCAGAGGTTAGAAATGTTAGATTTGAGCTCCTATGGCATGTTAACAACATAAAAATGCTAACTTGATGGTTTTTATGTCACCATGCATGAGTTTAAGATCTAAAAGGGAGTCTTAATTGATTAAATGAGGTGTTGGGTTCCCATATGGCATGAAAAGGCATAAAGTTGCCAACTTTATGCCCTAGGATCTTTAAAATGACCAAGATATGGAATTGCACGAAGTGGCTACATGAATTAAGAACTTAATGGCTATTTGTGAAAAACAACTTGTACGATGGGCATACTAGTTTGTACGCTACGCATACCACCAAAGGACCAAGTACGCTAAGCGTACTAATGATGTACGATGGGCGTACGCTTCCAGTGAGTTTCGGGCTTACGTTGGCCTTTTGAGCTATTTGGGCCCTATTTAAGCTTGGGCCTGGATCTATTAGAGTAATTGGGCCTTTAAACTTGTTATTAGACCATAGGTGGCAGGGTTGGGCATTTTAGGCCTTGTGGCCCATTATTGTTTCGGACCCTGGATGTTAGGCCCATTAAAGTAGAAAGACTTTTGGGCGTTATTATAGGCGTTTGGACTTAGGGTATTGGCCTATGCCTTAAGTTTGTGACTTAATTATAATTAGGTTAACTTGTGTATATTCAGTGCGAGATTTCCAGACCGGTAGCCGAGTAGTATTTTTATCAACGGTTTGAGGTGAGTCTTCTCACTATATCAATGAGTCGAAGGCAGTAATGTCGGCCCATTATTTGACACATGGATTGGAGATTGTTATGTATATAATTGTATGAAGACCCCATGGGGGTAGCCCGTGTTACTTGTATGAAGACCACGGGGGTAGCCCATGACACTTGGATATCATACCATCGGGGTAGCCCATGGCATTCTAGGTGAAGACCATGGGGTAACCCATAGAACTTAGATGTCAGACCATGGGGGGAGCCCATGGCATTCCAGGAAAACGCCATGGGGGTAGCCCATGACAACTATATGTATGTTGCATGGTATTATGTGGCTTTATGTTATGTGATATTTTGGGAATTCACTAAGCTTTGCTTATAGTTTATTTAGGTGTATTCAGGTACTTCTGGTACTAATGGGATGGACCCGGCTTGATGGCATAACATTCACTCTCCAATATTTTTTGCATCTATTGATATTGATACTCTCATGTTTTGACATGATAGGATGTAATGGATTTTTGGAAACAAATTATGATTGTAATTCCTATTTTTAAAACGAAATTTTTTATCTTGTTGTTGGGTTGTTATACGTTGGTATCAAATCCTTGGTTTCAGGGATTCAGCTATACCCTCGGGTGTGTTAGTACTCAAACTGAGGAAACAGTAACCCTTTTCAAAAGAACAAAAGTCAAGTTTTTCTGAAAATGGTTTTCTTAAGTAAAAAAAGGGAGAGTGCAATGCGTGTGATCGGCCGATCTCAAGTAAGTATTTCCCAAAAATTCAACCATGCTTATGAATTGCAACTAGTATGATAATATGTGAAATTCATGCTAGAGTAGGGCTAAGGATACGTTCAGGAGTTATGTGATAAAATTGCCTGATTTGTGTGATGCCTTGTAGCCTAGGAAAATTTGATGCGCTATATTTCTTGAAATTAATGTTGACTCTATTATTTTGTAAGTGTATGCTTTCAACGTTATATATGCTTAGGATTACATAGACCTAAAATGATGGATTTTGCCCCATTTACTATTCCTCTTTTAATTTTGGACTTAGGGTAGAAACTTTATATGACAATCTATGTGATTCTATTTATGTATAACTTGCATGCATAAGTTAACATGTAGTGTTGATTGAGGTTTCTAGTTCTGTAAGGATAGAGAAATGCTAGGAGAGTCTAGGATATGCGTATGTGCTGTGTTTTGGTGGGTCATGTTTTGAGTATGGTTGGGTGAATTAAGGTACTAGGTATGACCATGGGGAAGGTATAGGTAGGTGTGGAAGGTAGAATTGGGCCTTAACTACTGGAAGCACAAGACTTGTACCCGAGACAAGGACATATCTGGAAACTCTAACGAGTCTGGTAAGGAGGATTCCCTTATCGATTGTTTTCTATGCTGCATTTTCAGTTAGAGGATAGTTATGGCTACACAAGGAGGTTCAGGTTCTAGTGCAGAGCCGATTGATGAGAGGTTGCACGAGCTTATTATAGTCGAGGTTACTTGCAACATCCTTGAAGCTACCTTGGTGATTTTCGATACCGTCAAGGAGGGGATCATGGAGATTATGGATGAGTGGCTCATTTCTTCCCAAACCGAGATCGTTACGGGTCAGATTGGGACTCAGAATCCCTCATTCTGGGATTTCAAGGCGGTGCGGAGCGCCGAAGTTCTTTGGGGCTAAAGACCCCATCTCTAGTCGCCGCTGGATCGCTGACATGGAGAATGCTCAGTGCATGAGCTTTTGCCTCGAGGCAGAAAAGTTGGGATTCACGTCCTGTATGTTGAGGGACCGAGCACGGGAATGGTGGGAGGAGGTTACCCATGAGGTAGGATTGGCAGGTGTGCAAGTGATGACATGGGAGGATTTTTTGCAGAAGTTTGATCAGGAGTTTGCACTAGCCATTAAGGTGCAACAGCTGGTGAGGGAGTTCCAGGACCTTCGCCAGACTACGGAGACTGTGGTGGAGATTACCACCAAGTTCAAGGAGAGGGCATTGTTGGTTCTGCAGTACACTACAGACGAGGAGATGAGGAAGACGATGTATCATGCCATGCCGAGGGATGATATCCGTGAGTTCATGAGCTTTTCAGGGTGTAAGATCATGAATGACATGATTGAGCATGCCCGTGAGCAGGAAATTGAGTTAGAGCTTCGGAAAAAGCGGGAGCCGGAGTAGGTTTAGACAGAAGTGGAGGAGGCTAAGAAGCCCAAGATTTCCGGTAGCTCTAGCAGAGGCCAGCAGAGTCGGGGCCGTTGTGCCAAGTGAGGAAAGTCACACGGTGGGGCCTGTCGGGTAGCAGGCCCGGTATGTTATGGTTGTGTCCAATTGGTCCAATAAGGGCTTGATTTGTTTCCACTGCAGTTAGACCAGCCATAAAAAGGCCGATTGTCCAAGTTTTTCTGGTAGAGAAGTGTTGCCGCTTGCGCCAACCACCTTGAGGATTACCAATGGCTGTCAGGGCAAGGCGGAGGCTCTTGCGGTGAAGAGCAGAGCATTTCATTTGAACACTAATGAGGCCCGAGCAGTGACGGGTGTCGTTACAGGTACGTATCTTATCTCTGTCTTTATTGTTATTCTTGTTATGCTTATGTTTGTTATAATCTTTTATAAGGACCTTTTTGGCCAACGGGTTGTCGGCTCATGTTTTATTTGATTCGGGGGCTACCCGATCCTTTGTATCTCTTGCACTCACAAGAAGTTTCGAGACGCTCCAAGGACTCTGGATTCCCCTCTAGAGGTGGAGATTGCGAATGATCGTACCGCGAGTGCTGCGAGGGTATTCCGAGGATCTGTTCTAAGCATGTTCAGTGAGAGGTTTTCGATCGACGTGGTACTGATTCCCTTAAGGGGATTGAAGGTAATTATCGGGATGGACTCGTTAGGATCCAATGGAGTCGTGATTGATTATGAGTGGTAGTTAGTGAGAGTTTGAATCCGTGGTGATGCCATTCAGGCTCAATAATGCACCAACAGTGTTCCTGGATCTTATGAACCGGGTCTGCAAGCCGATGATGGATCGGTCTTTGATTGTTTTCATTGATGTTATTTTGGTCTAATCCAAGATGAATGAGCAACATAAGAATCATCTACAAGAGGTGTTGGAGACTCTGAGGAGGGAGAGGCTTTATGCCAAATTCTCTACATGCGAGTTTTGGTTGCATGAGGTGTAGTTTTTGGGGCACATCATCGATCAGGGTGATATATTTGTAGACCCGAACAAAATCGAGGCTATGATGCATTAGGAGGTCCCGAAAAAAGCATCCGAGATCGAGTTTCTCGGGTCTTGCAGGGTATTATCGGAGATTTATTTAGGATTTCTCGAAGATTGCAGTACCTTTGACACGCATGACCAAGAAGAGTGTGGCCTTTCGGTGGGGTTCAAATTAGCAGTTCTATTTCGATACTTTGAGATTGAAATTGTGGGAGGCCCCGATTATTAATTTATCCGAGGGATTGGATGATTTTGTGGTCTATTGTGAAGCTTCTATTTCAGGTCTGGGAGTTGTCCTTATAAAGAGAGAGCATGTTATTGCTTACTCCTTAAGGCAACTAAAGCCTCATGTGGAGAATTACCCCATACATGATTTGGAATTGGGGGCAGTGGTGTTTTCCCTCAAAATCTGGAGGCACTACTTGTATGGGGTCCGATGCACCATCTACACCGATCCAAAAAGATTGAAGTATTTGATGGATCAACCGAATTTGAATATACAACAGTGGAGGTGGTTAGATGTGGTGAAAGACTACAACTGTGAGATTTTGTATTATCTCAGGAAGGCCAATGTGGTGGTCGATGTTGTGAGCCGTAAGGTGGTCTGTTCACCGATCCAAGATACTTGTTTGAGAATGACTGTTACTTCACCGAACATCAAAGACATCACGATAAGGTGCATTCGTTACCCATTCCTATATGGCAATGGGAGGAGATCACTATGTATTTCATCACCAAGTTACCCAGGACGACGAAGGGTGTTGATTCTATATTGCTCGAGGATGTGCTTAGACCTTGTGTGTTGGATTTTGGAAGGAGTTGGGATACTTACCTTCCATTGGAAGATTTCTCCTACAATTACACTTATCATGCTAGTATTGATCGACCTGCATTCGAGATGTTGTATGGAAGGAGGTGTGGTACCCCGGTTTGGTAGGGAGATTTTAGGCATGGGGTCATGGAAACCATGGAGGTAGTGCTTAAGACCACTGAGTTGATTGAAAAAGTGTGAGATAGGCTGTGGGTTATATAGAGTCGCCAAAAGAGTTATGCTGACCGACATTGTTCGGACCTCGAGTTCCAAGTAGGAGACCTGATGTTGCTAAAGGTGTCACCTTGGAAAGGTGTCTTCCAATTTCGGAAGAGGGACAAGTTGGGCCCCTGATTCATTGGTCCATTCCGGATATCAGCCTGGGTTGGCAGGGTTGCATATCGGCTGGATATTCCGGATGAGCTCAGTCATATCCATAACACCTTCCATGTTTCTGTTGGATATAGTGTCTAAGTCCATAACTATATTTGGTAAGTACTTGACCCGACCCGTCATGGTCCATTTGGGTTGCACTTCACCCGAATAATTTATGGATAATCTTTTGAGAATAGCACACGTTATGATTTATTAATATATTATAAGTTCTAATATATTAATATAAGATCATATTATTTAATTAGTATTGATCTATAATTAATCGTTAGAGATCAAAGGTATTACTAATTAAATATGGGCTTCTATATTTATATAGTGTGGGCTAATGCTTATTTGGAATGGGCTAGGCTTGCATGGAAAGTCCATGGATACTCCATGGATCTTTAACTAATGGATCTCATGGAAATGAAGAGACATGGGTATTAGGGTTTACATGGATGTAACCCTAATCCACCACACTATATAAAGGAGGCTTTAGTTCTTGAAATTAGGCTAGTTGAGGTGAGTAAAGCAAGAGGGCCGATTTCAAGATAGTAGTGACTATTCTCTCAAAGTTCCAAGTTTTTGGTGATTTGTGATTTCCATTTGAGGCATCCACACTATTGGTGCTAGGCTCTAAAACTCCAAGGAATCAACTCCGACTACAAGGTATGTATTTCTACTAGCTTTATTTGAATCATGTTCGCCATGCCATGCTAGTTAGGACATGAACCTTGAAAAAACAATTATTTGCATGTATCTTAGACAAACATAGATCCAAGGTTTATTAGGGTTGCATGTACACTTAGGAAGTGTTAGAATGCTCAAAACCCATCAGTGGTATCAGAGACTAGGCTTGTTTGTTTGATACTTGATGCAAAATATTGGAAAAAGTCGAAAAACTTGCTGTCTTCCAGATGAACTGATGGGTTTTAGCCATAAGAACTTTCCTATGTGTGCATGCAAAACCCTAATGCTTGGATCTAGGCTTTCTAATTAAACATGCTTTGAATCCAAGACTTCTAATGACTAATTAGGTATAAGAACAATACTAAATCAGATCTAGAATCATACCTTTGAATCTCTTATTTGATCTTGTTGTCTTGGAGCTCTAAAGTCACAATCGTCACTCCTCTAATGGCTTACAAACACCAAATAGCAAGGAGGATGATTTGCAATCGTAGCTCTCAAAGACGCTGTCAAACTCTGATCTAATCAATCTTCTCCTTTAGATAAGAGATCGTACAGTCCTCTGTTAGATATCATGCTGACAATCCTATGGAATGGTTAGTCAAGCATTTAGGTTTCTCGATCTCTGATTTATTTGACATAGAACTTAATCGAACACATCAATTTAGTTCTGACCGGGCCCGACACATAAGTCAAATCAAATCATCGAGCCGCCGAGATATCGCTATTACCTTCTTAGATAAAAGTTACAGATAAACTTCGACTTCTATGCATTTACTTATTCATTAACCAATTATACACAACAATGCGTTTTATGACACCGAGTTACTGATGCGTTTTCGCATTATCAATGTACAACCAATTAACAAATAATAAACCATATATCTAGGTTTTAAGACTATATGATATTATCGTCATACGATCACCCTTTTATATCATATTCCATAAGGTGATTCCAGCAAGCACGAGTTTGTTCCAATGCTCAAAACTAGTTCATAAGCACTCATGAACGTTACAGCAACCCTTTGCTATGTCTAACACCATTTAGACAATCTACACACCAATTCATGACAATCTTCATTCATATCTACTTCCAACATATGAACGATTATGGACAATTTGAACAATTCGATTATTCTTAATAAACTCAATTATTCTGGAAGTCAAAACATGGAAAGTGAAACAATAGTTAAATAATTAACATAAGACAATAACATTACTCATAAATAAAACACCTTTATTTAATCATCAAATGTTAATTACGTTTATCTATTAAACGTTTCTAATACTATCTAATCTATGCTAATATCATCCTTCAGCCCAATACTCCTAGCAAGCTGCAAGTGCTTAACCCTACTCAGTCCCTTCGTAAGCGGATCTACTGGGTTAGCCTCTGATGATATCCTCTTCACTACGAGTTGTCCTTCTTCTACACGATGTCTAATAAAGTGATATTTTCTGTCGATATGTCGTGATCTACCATGATCCCTCGGTTCCTTGGTCAAGGCAACCGCTCCTTCATTATCACAGAAAATCTCCATGGGCTCCTTTATGGTAGGTATAACTCCAAGATCATCGATGAAGTTCTTCAGCCATATTGCCTCCTTCGACGCTTCGCTCGCTGCAATGTACTCTGATTCGCACATTGAAACAACTACGGTTTCCTGTTTGGAACTCTTCCACGTCACTGCTCCTCCATTCAGGGTAAAGACCCAACCCGACTGCGAACGGTGGTTGTCCATGTCGGTCTGAAAACTGGCGTCACTATACCCTCGCACCTTCAAGTCATCACTCCCTCCGAGGACTAAGAACCATTCCTTCGTCCTCCGAAGGTACTTAAGGATATTCTTCACCGCAATCCAATGGGCTCTGTCAGGGTTCCCTTGATATCTGCTAACCATGCTCAAAGCGAAGGCTACATCAGGGCGAGTACAAGTCATAGCGTACATGATTGAGCCAACTGCGGAAGCGTATGGTAGTCGGCTCATTTATGCTATTTCAGCTTCGGTACTCGGACTTTGAGTCTTACTCAACTTGGCATTACTTTGTATCGGTAATTCTCCCTTCTTTGAGTTTTCCATACTAAAATGTTTTAGTACCTTCTCTAAGTAAGTGTTCTGCTAAGTCCAATTAATCTCTTACTTCTTTCTCTTACTATCCTTATTCGCAAAATGTAAGAAGCCTCTCCGAGGTCCTTCATAGCGAAGCACTTCCCGAGCCAGGACTTAATCTCCTGCAGAGTCGGGATGTCGTTTCCTATGAGCAATATGTCATCGACATATAGAACGAGGAAGTTAACTATACTCCCACTAGCTTTGACATATACACATGACTCATCTTCGCTTCGTACAAATCCAAACTCTTTGACTTTCTCATCGAAGCAAAGATTCCATCTGCGAGACGCTTGCTTAAGTCCAAAAATTGACTTCTCAAGCTTACACACTCTATTTGGATGCTTCGAATCCACAAACCCCTCTGGCTGAGCCATGTAAACATCCTCAACCAACTTTCCGTTAAGGAAAGCGGTCTTGACATCCATTTGCCAAATCTCATAATCATGAAATGCGGCAATCGCTAGCATTACTCTAATAGATTTTATCTTCGCAACCGGTGAGATGGTGTCATCATAGTCAACTTCGGGAGTTTGAGTAAAGCCCTTCGCGACCAATCGCGCTTTATATGTGTGTACGTTTCCATCCACGTCGGTCTTCTTCTTGAAGATCCATTTGCACCCAACGGTCTTACGTCCAGGCACATTATCAACCAATTCCAAACTTGGTTATCATGCATGGATTGAATCTCGCTATCCATTGCCTCTTTCCATTTTGCAGACTCCCGGCCTGCCATGGCTTCCTTATAGCTATTAGGTTCATCAAGGTTTATTAGTGTACCGTCACTAATATACGTTTCCCCTTCGGTAGTAATATGAAAACCATAAAACTGGGGTAGAACTCTAACTCTATCGGAACGTCTAAGAGGTAAGGATTCGTCAATCAGTTCAACCGGAGTTTCCTCCTCGGGTTGAGTGCCAGCGGTAGAGGTTCCTTCATCTATCAACTCTTGAATCTCTTCAAGTTCGATTTGCCTCCCACTATCTCCTTGGCTGATGAGTTCTCACTCTCGGAAAACTCCTCTTCTCGCAACGAAGACAACATTGTCCTTCGGTCTATAGAAGAGATATCCAAAGGATTTCTGCGGATAGCCGATGAAAATACATCGCTCACTACGAGGTTCGAGCTTGTCATGAGTATCTCGTCTTACAAAAGCCTCCAACCCCAAACCTTGATATGTGCTAACGAGGGGCTTTCCCTGTCCACATCTCGTGAGGTGTTTTGGCAACCTTCTTAGTAGGGACTCGGTTAAGGATATGGGTGGCAGTCTCTAAGGCATACCCCCATAAAGAGATTGATAGTGAAGCACGACTCATCATAGAGCGAACCATATCCAATAAGGTTCGATTACGCCTTACTACCACACCATTCAACTGCGGTGTCCTAGGAGGCGTCAATTGTGAAACTATTCCACACTCCTTGAGATAATCGTGGAATTCAAGACTTAGGTACTCTCCTCCTCAATCGGATCGAAGCATCTTGATTTTCCTGCCCAATTGATTCTCCACTTCATTCTTGAACTCTTTGAACTTTTCAAAGGTTTCTGACTTTTGCTTGATTAAATAGATATACCCATATCTACTATAATCATTGGTAAAAGTCACGTAGAAGCGGTTCCCATCCTTCGTGGTTGATCTAAATGGTCCACATACATCGGTATGTATTAGGTCCAATAGACCCTCACCCCTTTCACACGTACTCGTGAAGGGTGATTTAGTCATCTTTCCAAGCAAACAAGACTCGCACGTGTCATCTTCCTTAAGGTCGAATGACTCCAACACTCCATCCTTTTGGAGTTGGGCTATGCGTTTCTTGTTGACATGTCCAAGACGACAATGCCACAAGGATGCTTTATCCATACTATTGGAAGAATCTATGTTCAAAACATCATTTCCTAAGTTATCAACAATCATAACAGTTTCATAAATTCCATTACATGGTATAGCTTCAGAATAAAAGACACCATTTAGATAAGCTAAAATAGAACCATTCTCATTATTAAAAGAAAATCTAAAACCTTGTCTAAACAAACCATGAAATGAAATGATGTTTCTAGCCATTTCTGGTGAATAGAAACAATTGTTCATATCTAAACATAAATTATTCCTAAGCACTAAAGAATACACTCCAATATTGGTCACAAGTGACGATCTTCTGTTCCCCATGATTAGATTGATCCTTCCTTGCTCTACATCCCTACTTCTTCTTAGTCCCTGCACATTAGAACAAATGTGGTAACCACAACCGGTATCAAGAACCCAAGAAATAGCATGATTAGAATTGTTAGATTTAATTGTGTATATACCTACGAAAGATGGCTTGATCTTTCCTTCCTTGATGGCTTGCAGGTACTCTAGGCAGCTTCTCTTCCAATGTCCTATCTTGTGGCAGTGGTGGCATTCTGGTTCCTTAGGGTTAGGGCAGGGCTTAGCGGGATCAACTTTGGTCCCACTAGAAGAGGCTCCATCTCGGGCTTTAACCTTACGATAGTTCTTAGACGAAGCCTTCCTCTTCTTTCCCTTTTCCTTGACCAATAGCCAAGACAGGAGCAGCGGGTGGATTGGGAGTTGGTGCAACAGACTTGTCTTTGAAGTTGCTCTTAGCGACCCTCAAGAGACCTTGGAGTTTGCTTAGGGTGATCTCCTATTTGTTCATGTGGTAGGTAATCCTAAATTGATTGTACATTGGAGGCAAAGAGTGAAGCACCATGTCGATCGCCAAGTCTTCCCCAAAGTCAGCATTTAACTTGCGAAGGCGGTCGACATACCTTTGCATCTTTTGCAGGTGCACGGTAAGAGACTCTCCATGACCCATCTTAGCGGAAATCATGTTAGTGAAAATCTCATAATGTCACACCCCAAAACCGATAACGGCGGAATACATTTCGGGGTGGAGGACGTCATGTACAGTATCATCACAATTGCATAATAGTAAAAACAAGAAACATACAATCATTGCATTACATAGTGAGTTTAATTACAAGTGTGTTTTGTAATGTTTAGCGAACACCAAAAATAATAAAAAAAATAAGATATGGATCTTGTATGCTCCACCTTCTCCAAAATGTTGCACCTGTACCTGTCTATCTTTGACCTGAGGATACAAGTTATTTTGAAAACGAATATCAGCATAAAGCTGGTGAGTTCATACAGGTTTAGTGTGAGATTTTGTATAAAAAGCATTAGAACCAATAGTATGAAAAGCTGCAATTTACATTCTTAAGTAGTAGAAAAACCTAGAAAATCCTATATTTTCCAGAAATACATTGTGAATGAAAACCTTTAAGAAACATGAAATTTTCATCTTTGAAATCCATTTATTGTAAAAGTATAATATTAAATCTCCAATAAGTAATGCAATATGATAGTTTATGCCTGAAGTCAATAATAGTGGTGCAACTTCCTTTAGTGTTAGATTCTTGATTACTTCGGGATATTAACTTAACTTTTAGTTTAGTATTTTAGTGTGGTTATAGTGTATTTCTTGTATGTTACCGATAGTGTGAGAATTAGAGGACCCCATGACCTTCCTGGTCATGCAAAGTGTAGTGAATTAGTGGCATCCCTGGATTTGTGCGGCTTGGACTGAAGTTAACAGTCGAGATGTAATAGCTTATGCCCCGTATAGATCTATGCATATAGCGTCGTCTTCCTGTCAGAAGACTCTGGGCGTAGTGCGTAGCGAATAGAGTATCTCGTAGTGGGTTAGTGTGTTATCTCTTGATTAGTGCTTTCTCTTGTATTATAGTGTAGTAGTCTTTTGTATAACTAGTATTGTGTTCTCTTATTAGTGTATAGTATCATAATAGAGTGTATTATAGTGTGTAGAGTAGTAGCTATAGCGAGTAATAGTGGTCTTAACTATACCTATTATAGTTAACTTAGTGTGTATGATTCTTGTCAGTTTAGTGGTTTAAACATCGAATGAAATGAAAATACTCGTATCCAACACTAATATATATGATATATAACTAAGAAATCAACGACAGTCGGACGGATAACAACTACCCTAAGCCCACAATCAAACAAGAACAGGAAATAAGGCGAGCTATCGGTCCTAAGTCCTTCAAGTCTTACTTATATAAATATATTGGTCTGGTTACATTTTATAAGAAATTTATTTAATAAAAATCTTGTCAAAAGGGAACATTTAGAGAATTGTTGATTTATCCAAAATAGTTTTGAAAACGAAAATCCTTTTTATAAAACATAGTGGTAAATCACATGTGATTTGAACTACGGATAGTGAATCACATGTGATTAATTTCCATAAACATGAATAATTGACTTGTATCCCCCCCCTAAAACATATAAAACATTTGAAAGGTTCATTAAAGGGGTATGAACTCACCTGAAACCGAGTAAATCGGGTAAATCGGGTGAAAGTGTCGGTTGAGCGTTTTGTACCAAATAAGGACTTGTACACCTTTTAGGACCCTATTAACATGTGGAATATCTGTTTTGTAAAGAATTAATCATTTTATGCCTTTTATGAAAACATTTAGACATTCTAGCATTGATTCGGGGTCTTAGGGCTTAGAAGGGGTTCCATGGAATCGTATAAGGCCAAGAGGGGTTAACGGGGGAGTCCAAGAGTTTACTCCCTTGGAGTTTACGGCCCGAAGGCCACTCCATTGGGGGTTTACGGCCGTAAGCCCCTAGGCTTGGCCGTAAACTCTTGTTTTCCTCCAAAAGTGAAAGTTAAGGCCTCAAATCAACTCCATATTTTTCTAGTAAATGCCTAGGACCAATTTGGAGGGTTAAAACCTTCATTTGGTGTCATTTGGAGGAGTTTACGGTCCTAGCTTGTGCTTGGGCCGTAAACTCCATTTTGTCCCTCAAAATGGATTGTTAAATGGTCCTAAGCACTCCCTTAAATCATAACTAAATTCTAGAAGGCCTTAGGTGAGTTTTTGGGACATTTTGGCATGGAAATTGGTGTTTACGGACCAAGCATAGTCTTGGACGTAAACTCCCCTTTTAGGCTCTAAAATGTGTTGCTTAATGGCCTTAAGCATTTCCTAAGATCATATCTAAATTCTAACATGCCTTGGATGAGTTTTTGGGGAAATCTAACATGGAAATTGGGTGTTTACGGCCTAAGCACAAGCTTGGGTCGTAAACCCTCTTTTAGGCTTGAAAAACTTGTGTTTTCATGACCAAACTCATCTAGGCTATTTCCTTAATTAATATCCAAGCTTAAAGGAAGGGAAAATGGGACTTTTGGCCAAGTTTTGGGTGTTTACGGCCTAAGAGGCTTCCTAAGCCGTAAACTCCATGTTTTCCTCTAAATCATAAGATTTTTGTGTCCTAAATACAATGAAGTACGTTTAGAACAATCTAGGGAAGAAACCCTTACGTTTGGAAGCCGAAAATCGCGGTTTTGGAGTCGGAATCGGTTCTAGAGAGAGAAAGTAGTGAGAGAGTGTATGTTTGGGGTGGTAAAAGGGTGTAGAGTGGCATTCAATTTCCTTGAGTATGCCTCGGGTATTACACCCGGTACACGGCTACCCGATGCTAAAGTTTAACGGGGTTAATATAACTTTATTTGGTTAAACAGGGTTAACACTTACCAGTTATATTTACTTATACTAAAATGATAATGTCAAGAAAATATAAATAACTAGATATTTATTTATTGACGACTTCAAATATTTCGGAAATTAATACATAATGACGAATTCCGTTAGTGAAAACGGGAGTATGTAACGAAAATGAGTTTGGGTTGTCACATCATCCCCCCGTTAGGGGAATTTCGTCCCGAAATTTAGAATTCATCTAGATAAGTATTACAATACTACTAAGCAAAGAGATGGGGATATTTGAGTTTCATTTGATCTTCGCGCTCCCAAGTGAATTCCGGTCCCCGCTTGGCGTTCCACCGAACTTTCACAATTGGGATGCGACTTTGCTTCATTCTTTTTACTTCCCAATCCATAATCTCCGCAGGCTCTTCCATGAAGTTGAGGCTCTCAATGACCTCGATCTCGTCGAGAGGAATCACGAGAGTCTCGTCGGACAGGCATTTCTTCAGGTTTGAAACGTGGAAGGTAGGATGTATGTTACTTAGCTCGTGGGGTAGGTTGAGTTTGTAAGCTACATGGACGATTCTAGCGAGAATCTCGAATGGCCCTATGTACCTCGGGTTCAGCTTTCCACGCTTTCCGAAGTGTATCGTGCCTTTCCAGGGCGAGACCTTCAAAAGGACTCGGTCTCCCACCTGGAATTCCAAGGGTTTTCTCCGTTTGTCTGCGTAGCTTTTCTGTTGATCCCTAGCGGCTTTTAATCGTTCGCGAATCTGTACAATCTTTTCGGTCGTTTCTCGAATAATCTCCGAACCAGTGAGAGCGCTATCAGGAACTCGTCCTTTAGCTAACTGAGTGTCACCCACCTCAGCCCAGCACATAGGGGATCTGCACTTCCGGCCGTAGAGGGCTTCGAATGGAGCTGTCTTGATGCTCGTATGATAACTGTTGTTGTAGGAGAACTCCACAAGAGGTAAGTGTGTATCCCACGATTTACCGAAGTCGATCACACAAGCTCGCAGCATATCTTCTAGAGTTTGGATCGTCCTCTCACTTTGTCCGTCAGTCTGCGGATGGTAGGCTGTACTCATGTCCAGCCTTGTCCGTAGCGCCTTTTGTAGTGATTGCCAAAATCTAGAGGTAAATCTACTGTCTCTGTCCGAGATAATAGATATAGGGACGCCATGCAGCTGCACTATTTCCTTTATGTATGTTCTTGTGAGTTTCTCCATCTTGTCCGTTTCCTTGATGGGTAGGCAGTGCGCAGACTTGGTCAATCTGTCGACGATGACCCAAATGGTATCCAACCCACCCGCTGTCTTGGGTAGCTTGATTATAAAGTCCATTGTAATCCACTCCCACTTCCATTCCGGTATCTCTGGTTGTTGGAGGAGTCCTGATGGCTTCTGATATTCGGCCTTGACCTTCGTGCAAGTAAGGCACTTGCTCACGAAGGTAGCGATCTCAGCTTTCATGTTAGGCCACCAGTATAGCTTTTTGTGATCCAGATACATCTTATCCGAACCTGGGTGGACGGAGTAGCGAGTGTTGTGTGCTTCCCTCATAACCAAGTCTCTGAAACCTCCATGGCGCGGGGTCCAGATTCAGTCCATGAAGTAGTAGGCTCCATCACCCGTGACCTCCAAACTTTTATCCATTCCGCGCAGGGATTCTCCCGTCACATTCTCAGGCTTTAAGGCTTCCAGCTGAGCCTCCCTGATTTGCGCGGATAGATGCGAATGGATAGTCATTGTCAATGACTTGGTTCTTCGTCCAAAATACTCCTTCATACTCAGGGCGTCTGCTACTACGTTGGCTTTCCTCGGGTGGTATCGGATTTCGCAATCGTAATCGTTGAGTAGTTCGACCCATCGACGTTGCCTCATGTTGAGTTCTTTCTAGTTCAGTATGTGTTGGAGGCTTTTGTGATCAGTGTACACCATGCTCTTCGTCCCATACAAGTAGTGTCTCCAGATTTTTTGTGCGAAGACGACCGCTCCTAACTCGAGGTCGTGAGTAGTGTAGTTCACCTCATGTGTCTTTAGCTGTCTGGAGGCATAGGCGATGACCTTACCTCATTGCATCAAGACACAACCGAGCCCCTGATTTGACGCATCGCAGTATACAACGAAATCCTCTGTCCCTTCGGGAAGGGATAATACCGGTGCGGTGCATAAAGCTCGCTTCAGGGTCTAGAATGCCTTCTCCTGTTTCTCTTCCCAGTCAAATGATACACCCTTCTGTGTCAACATGGTGAGAGGCTTTGCAATCCGAGAGAAGTTTTGGATAAATCTGCGGTAGTAGCCAGCGAGGCCTAGAAATTGGTGAATTTATGTAGGCGTCTTCGATGCTGACCAGTTCTCAATAGCTTTAACTTTGGAGGGATCCACGTCGATTCCTTCTTCACTAACCACGTGTCCTAAGAATTCAACTCTTCGGATCCAAAACTCGCACTTAGAGAACTTCGCATATAACTTCTCTGATCGCAGCATTTCCAGGACTTGTCGCAGGTGATCCTTGTGTTCTTCCTCGCTTCGAGAGTAGATGAGTATATCGTCAATGAAGACGATGACAAACTGATCTAGATATGGACGACACACCCTATTCATCAAGTCCATGAATACTGCGGGGGCGTTAGTCAGTCCAAAGGGCATCACTACGAACTCAAAATGCCCGTAACGGGTTCGGAAGGCTGTCTTCGAGACATCTTCCTCAAGCACCCGTAACTGGTGATACCCGGATCTAAGATCAATCTTGGAGAAGTAACTTGCTCCTTGCAGTTAGTCGAATAGATCGTCGATACGAGGGAGAGGATAATGATTTTTGACTGTGAGTTTGTTGAGTTCCCTATAATCGATGCACATCCGAAATGATCCATCCTCCTTCTTCACGAACAAGACCGGAGCTCCCCAAGGTGAGAAGCTCGGTCTTATAAAACCCTTGTTGAGCAGTTCGTTGAGTTGACCGGATAGTTCTTGCGTTTCGGCAGGCGCTAGACGATAGGGCGACATAGCTACGGGAGTAGCTCCTGGGACTAGGTCGATTCTGAACTCAACTTGATGTTTGGGAGGTATACCTGGAAGATCCTCTAGGAAAACATCAGGGAATTCGCATACAACGGGAATGTCCTTTGGATCTTTCGATTTCTGGCTAGTGTCGACGACGTGAGCAAGAAAGGCGCGATATTCCTTGCGCAAGTATTTCTGAGCTTGAACACTGGAGATGATACGAAGGCTCGTACCGAGTTTATCTCCATAGATCAATAGGGTTTCGTGATTTGGAAAATTCAGGCGGATGGCTTTGTCGGAGCATAGGATATCGGCGCGATGAAGACTCAGCCAGTCCATTCGAACAATGACATCGAAATTTTTGATCGAGGCTGGTATAAGGTCGATTGAAAATGGGTGATCATCTAACGTGAGGGTACAACTTTTGTTGATTTCGTTAGAGCTTTCTGTCTTCCCGTTAGTCATTTCTACGACGAATGTTTCTTTTAGTGGTTGAGGGGATTGTTTGAGTAAGTGTTTAAAGTTTTGATTTATGAAGCTTCTTTCTGCACCACTATCGAATAAGACACAAGCATAAGAGTTGTTGAGAAGAAACGTACCCGTGACTACTGTGGGATCCGCTACCGCTTCATTGTGACCGATAGCGAGTAACCTTCCAGTTCCCCTAGCATTTGTAGCCTTCAGACAGTTCTTCTTAAAATGACCAGCTTCACCGCAGCCATAACACGTCGGGGTCACTCCCGAACCGGGAACTTGCGAGATAGGTTTGGGAGGGGCCTTGTAGAATCGCACCGTATGGCCCTTCCGACCGCAGTTGGAACACTGCAATTCACGGCAGGGGCCGTGGTGGTGGAAAGGACATTTGGGACATTTAGGTAGATTCCCACTATAAGCTTTTGGTGGTGCAGGAGTGGCTGAAGTAGTGGCAGCATGGACCGCCACGATTTGCTGGTCCTTGGAGGAGGTTTGAGTTTTCTTGCCTTTCTTCTTATCCCATCGCTTCCTCTTTTTGTCAGATGAATCGGGTGGTGCAGTGGTAGTTGTGGTTGTTGTTGCTGGTGTGGAAGAGACTTCATGGTTGATCAGACTCTGGGCCAATTCCATGGCGCTGTCGAAAGTGGTAGGGCGTGAGGCCAGAACGTTTCTTCGATACGGGGGCACTAAACCCCAGATGTATTGTTCAATCTTCTTGCTTTCGGATGGGATCATGTTGGGACACATAGTCGCCAAGTCGCAGAACCTGGCCGTGTAGGCTGCTATGTCAGTCCCTTTCATCTTGAGGTTCCAGAGTTCCTCCTCAAGTTTCTGGATTTCGCCCCTAGGGCAATATTCCTTCCTCATAAGATCCTTTAAAGTGTCACAGCCCATGGAATTGGCTGAAACCAAGGAGAGTGCACTGACATGGCCGTTCCACCATGTCAAGGCCCTGTTAGTGAGGGTAGCAGCTGCGAACTTGATTTTGCTCTCTTCGGGGCAAGAGTACATTTCAAACACAGCTTCAGTTCTTTCGAACCATTGGGATAGTGCCAGAATTCCTCCAGTACTGTCGAAGAAGGTAGGTTTATAGTTCATGAAGTCCTTATAAGTGCATCCCTGCACTCTTTTATGGACTTCACCGAATCTAGAATTTCCACCGCTCGCGTTCCCAGAGTTCATTTGGGCCATGGCTGCAGTCACAGCCGCGGTCACCGCTGTTTGGAACAGCACTGGATCGAACTGCGGAGGAGGAGGTGGTGGAGGAGGGGTTTGAGTTGCTGGTCTTCCTCTATTTAGACGCTTTCGTGGAGGCATCTTGCACTGGAAGGTCATAGAAATGATAGCAACAGTAAGAGTCTAGTGCAAATGTGAATAGAGTGTTTCGTGGATTAAATCAACATAACCCAAGATTTGAATGAGAGTCATAGCAATAGAGTAATCAACTGCCAATATATTGGTATTAATGATGTAACACAAGTTCATGAAAATTGACCTAACAGCAGGTCTTACATCAAACCATAAAGAAAACGTTGGCAGTTTAGAGGTATAGTTAGAGTATTTTTAAGCTAGGAATGTTTACAGACAAGAGATCTACGGAACATAGAGGGGAAAGGCTAGTCCTTTAAACAAAAGAGTGAGGTAACTAGACGTCTTCTACTGGCGACGGTTACTGGCTGGGCGAATCCTTAGATCCGCTAGCTGACGCATAACTTCTTGAAGGTGTCGATCATGAATCCTTTGGCGTGCGCGGAGTTCCCTAACTTCGGCTCGGGATGCAGCCAGCTGATGTTGCAGAGCCTCGTTGGTCCTCCTTGTCCTGTCCACAGCTTCTTCAGGTTGGCGGATGCGAACCATGTTGAGATTTGAGTTGGCATCCACTTCTACAACTCGACCAATAGCAACTTGACCCTGGTCTACATTCCTGGCAATCCTTCGGATCATGATGGGCAGAACCCGGTCTGCTGATCCCCCTTCGCTTATGTTGTAGAAGCTTCGGTCTCCATTGTAACGTAACGGCTGGCCCTGCTCCTCGCTCCATCGGTGCAAGGATATGGCCCACATAAGAGTGGGACCCTGAAATGCCGGACGGGGGTTGGGGTTCGGAGCTTCAGGAGGTTGGTTGTTAACTTCTGGCTCGGAGCTGGAGCTATCCGAGAAACCTTCAGCATGATGATCATCCAAAGGGATCGGGTGTTCATCATCTTACTCCTCATCGAGCCATCCTCCATTGCCCTGATTTGGATAGTACGGGTCGCCGGGATGGTTGAATCCAGCCATGCTATCTATGCGAGAAAGGGGGATAGAAAGGTTAATATACGTACTACTCTAAGATACTTATAAGATGAATCGTTGCTAGTCGACCCAATACTTGCATAGTGCATACCGATTACATGTAACCGAAGCAAGATAGTCCTTCGAATAAGCAACCCTAACTTCAGATCCCCAATCAAACAAGAACAGGGAATGAAACAAAGGCTATAGATTCTGAGTCTATAGCGCCCTAGTCACATGTAACCGTGGTGTATCCACTTAGCAACTATTGTCCTACCAGTAACGACCCTTTTTGTTATCACATACGCGTGTTCTAGAGATACAGAATACTCCTATAGTATTCTTATGGTAACGTTATTGTGGTAGTGTTGGTAAGTTTTAAGACTTGTTGCAACCACACAACCAAGCTTAGGCACATGCTAGTCACTCCCAGGAAAACGTAGTTGATCAGGCTACATCCCCCCAAATGTGACTATATGTCTCTAAACCCAACTGTGTTGTCCAACAATCTTAATACTTTTGTTCTGTTCTAGCGTGATACTGACTTCTGTGTTTTATAGAGATGTGTGTGTATGTATACTTAGTTAAATCTTTTAGACACTTAACAATATATATTCTTGGTCAGAGTGTTTTACTCCCGAAGTGTTTATAGTTTGTATATCTTTTATAGGTTGATATACTTGACTCACTATAAACAATGCTCTGATACCAATCTGTCACACCCCAAAACCGATAACGGCAGAATACGTTTCGGGGTGGAGGACGTCATGTATAGTATCATCACAATTGCATAATAGTAAAAACAAGAAACATACAACCATTGCATTACATAGTGAGTTTAATTACAAGTGTGTTTTGTAATGTTTAGCAAACACCAAAAATAATACAAAAATAAGAGATGGATCTTGTATGCTCCACCTTCTCCAAAATGCTGCACCTGTACCTATCTATCTTTGACCTAAGGATACAAGTTATTTTGAAAACGAATATCAGCATAAAGCTGGTGAGTTCATAAGAGTTTAGTGTGAGATTTTGTATAAAAAGCATTAGAACCAATAGTATGAAAAGCTGCAATTTACATTCTTAAGTAGTAGAAAAACCTAGAAAATCCTATATTTTCCAGGAATACATTGTGAACGAAAACCTTTCAGAAACATGAAATTTTCATCTTTGTAATCCATTTATTGTAAAAGTATAATATTAAATCTCCAATAAGTAATGCAATATGATAGTTTATGCCTGAAGTCAATAATAGTGGTGCAACTTCCTTTAGTGTTAGATTCTTGATTACTTCGGGATATTAACTTAACTTTTAGTTTAGTATTTTAGTGTGGTTATAGTGTATTTCTTGTATGTTACCGATAGTGTGAGAATTAGAGGACCCCATGACCTTCCTGGTCATGCACAGTGTAGTGAAGTAGTGGCATCCCTGGACCTGTGTGGCTCGGACTGAAGTTAACAGTCGGGATGTAATAGCGTCTACCCCGTATAGATCTATAGATATAGCGTCGTCTTCCTGTCAGAAGACTCTGGGCGTAGTGCATAGCGAATAGAGTATCTCGTAGTGGGTTAGTGTGTTATCTCTTGATTAGTGCTTTCTCTTGTATTATAGTGTAGTAGTCTTTTGTATAACTCGTATTGTGTTCTCTTATTAGTGTATAGTATCATAATAGAGTGTATTATAGTGTGTAGAGTAGTAGCTATAGCGAGTAATAGTGGTCTTAACTATACCTATTATAGCTAACTTAGTGTGTATGATTCTTGTCAGTTTAGTGGTTTAAACATCGAATGAAATGAAAATACTCGTATCCAACATTAATATATATGATATATAACTAAGAAATCAACGACAGTCGGACGGATAACAACTACCCTAAGCCCACAATCAAACAAGAACAGGAAATAAGGCGAGCTATCTGTCCTAAGTCCTTCAAGTCTTACTTATATAAATATATTGGTGTGGTTATATTTTATAAGGAATTTATTTAATAAAAATCTTGTCAAAAGGGAACATTTAGAAAATTGTTTATTTATCCAAAATAGTTTTGAAAACGAAAATCCTTTTTATAAAACATAGTGGTAAATCACATGTGATTTGAACTACGGATAGTGAATCACATGTGATTAATTTCCATAAACATGAATAATTGACTTGTATCCCCCCCCCCCTAAAACAAATAAAACATTTGAAAGGTTCATTAAAGGGGTATGAACTCACCTGAAACCGAGTAAATCGGGTAAATCGGGTGAAAGTGTCGGTTGAGCGTTTTGTACCAAATAAGGACTTGTACACCTTTTAGGACCCTATTAACATGTGGAATATGTGTTTTGCAAAGAATTAATCATTTTATGCCTTTTATGAAAACATTTAGACATTCTAGCATTGATTCGGGGTCTTAGGGCTTAGAAGGGGTTCCCGGGAATCGTATAAGGCCAAGAGGGGTTAACGGGGGAGTCCAAGAGTTTACTTCCTTGGAGTTTACGACCCAAAGGCCACTCCTTGGGAGTTTACGGCCGTAAGCCCCTAGGCTTGGCTGTAAACTGTTGTTTTCCTCCAAAAGTGAAAGTTAAGGCCTCAAATCAACTCCATATTTTTCTAGTAAATGCCTAGCACCAATTTGGAGGGTTAAAACCTTCATTTGGTGTCATTTGGGGCAGTTTACGGTCCTAGCTTGTGCTTGGGCCGCAAATTCCATTTTGTCCCTCAAAATGGATTGTTAAATGGTCCTAAGCACTCCCTTAAATCATAACTAAATTCTAAAAGGCCTTAGGTGAGTTTTTGGGACATTTTGGTATGGAAATTGGGTGTTTACGGCCCAAGCATAGTCTCGGCCGTAAACTCCCCTTTTAGGCTCTAAAATGTGTTGCTTAATGGCCTTAAGCATTTCCTAAGATCATATCTAAATTCTAACATGCCTTGGATGAGTTTTGGGGCAATCTAACATGGAAATTGGGTGTTTACGGCCTAAGCACAAAGTTGGGCTGTAAACCCTCTGTTAGGCTTTAAAAACTTGTGTTTTCATGTCCAAACTCATCTGGGCTATTTCCTTAATTAATATCCAAGCTTAAAGGAAGGGAAAATGGGACTTTTGGCCAGGTTTTGGGTGTTTACGGCCTAAGAGGCTTCCTAGGCCGTAAACTCCATGTTTTCCTCTAAATCATAAGATTTTCGTGTCCTAAATACAATGAAGTACGTTTAGAACAAGCTAGGGAAGAAACCCTTGTAAGGGCTAGAATGTTGTAATAGTCGAAGGGTCAGTTTGATTGTTACGAAGTATCTGTTGTCTTCGTATATATAGGTCTTCGGATGTATTGTTATTTTACTAAGGCATTATAAAGTCAAGTCTTAACTCTTAGTCCTTAGTTTTGTTATGCTTTTGATTTTCCTATAAATAGGGGTCTGTAATTGTATTCATCAGAGTCTAGAACGGAGATTTACAGTTTAGTCTTTGTATTCTATAAACTCAAAAGCATAATACGAGCTGATCAAATATTTTATTTACTTCTCTGTTCTTCTTTTGAAATCATTTACTCAAGTCATACTCGAATTACATTCAAACTCGATTCTAAATCTCATCAATTGGTATCAGAGCGGGAATCCTTTCTGTGATCTGATTTTCATACGTTCAAAAAGATTTTTGAATCTATTGTTTGATTCAAAAAGTTTCCGTTCTTTTATATGTGAAAATTCTTCTTGATCTAGATCTAGGATCTGATTCTGCGAATATTTTTGTGAATCGATTGTTTGTTGTGTGATTCTAATCTGAAATACACAATTTGATTTCAAATTCTCAAAGTTTTCATATTATTGTTGAAGTTTTATTCCGTACAACAATGGCGTCATTCAATCTTAACTCAATGACATCATTTTCTCATTTACTTGGATCATCCACAAAGATTCCGATGCTAATTCTAGAATATTACGATCAGTGGGCAGATCGTATGCAAGACTACTTGAACGGACTGGATGAGGATTTATGGAATTGCATTTCAGGAGAAATAAATCCACCTGCAACAGTTCCGTCAATCGGTGCATCTTCAAGCAGTTCAGAGGTTGAAAATCAATCTAATCATTTAAAACAACTAGAGAAGAAATGCATGAGGGAATTAAGAGGTGCTTTGCCTCCTGTTGTGTACAATTATGTCAGGACATGTACAACAGCTAAAGAAATCTGGAACAATCTCAAAGACAAATTTCAAGGCAGTGAAAAGACAAAGATCACATCTGTGAAACAATGTCTAGTGGAACTCAAGGATTTCAAACAGAAGGAATCTGAATCCATTGAAGTTTACTATGATCGATTCAACGAGTTAATCTACCGTTGTAATCGTTATGGTATCATAAGTTCATCAATGGAGTTCAACTTGATTTTTGTTATGGGACTTCGAAAGGAATGGAGAAGTGTAAGTATGATGGTGAAAAATCAGCAAAGTTTTGACACTTCGACATTAAATGACTAGTACAATCAGTTGAAATCTCATGAAAATGAGGTTAACGAAATAGCTGAGGAAACAATGGCAAGTCTTGGTGGACCATTGGCACTCATTTCGAAGGGTTCAGAAAGAGAGAATAAAAAAATAAAGTCTGATGAAGAAGAAGGTTTTCTGATGAATTCTAAAGATGAGGCTATTGCATTTTACTCAAACAATCGAGTAAAGAAATTTTTTAAGAAACCTTTTAATACAAAGAACAAGTCATCGGATTCGAAGAGTAATTTTGAAAACAAAAACAGAGTGGATGAAAAGCTAAAAGAAGTAAAGAAGGATTCGAAGAGCGAAATGGAGAAAATGGAAAACATATTAAAAGGTGATACGGGGACTAATTGCCATTATTGCAATGGTGCTAATCACTTGGCAGTAGATTGCTTGTTAAGAAAGAAGGAAGAAAAGAAAAATAAAACAAATGATGAAGCTTATTATACAGAGAAACTGGAGGAAGTGAAGTCAAAGACAAAGAATTTATCTCTGGTAGCTCATGGAGAAATTGAATCGGATGGTACATATCAAATATGGTCTTCGGGTTCTGATGATGAAGAGATGAAAAATCCATCACATGGAGCCATGTTTGCAAAGATGGAAGAGGATTCAGACGAAGAATAGACTTATGAAGTGCATGGGCAATGCTTCGTATCGAAGTCTACTGACAAGTCACCGATGACAACAAAGGTACGTAATATTCTTGAATCCTTTAATATTCTTGTTTCTGCATATAATTCTGAATTAATATCTTTTGATGAAACTGTTACTTACTTTGATTCAATTGTTGTATCTGCTAGCAATGAAGCGAAAAAGTTAAGTGATCAATTACTAGAGACAAGAAAGAAGTTAGATTCAAAAGTCACTAGGATTGATTACTTAGAATTGCAAGTATCGAATATTATGGCAGATAGGGAGAATTTGTCAAAAGAAATAAATTTGTTGTTAGCTCAAAGAAATATTTTTTGTAATTCTGCAAAAAGACTATATGGAAAATTAACTGAATTACACCATTTAAGTGAGATAAGTAAGGAACAACATAGAAAATTGCTACCATTTTTAGCTTATGACAGAGCTAAGGTAGATAGTATTTCATATGATTGTGAAAAAGAAATTTATGATTTTAACAAAGTTCCAGATGATAGGTTTAGATATGGAATTGCTAAAGTCGAAGATTGTCTTGATGCTAATGATTTAGTAAACATTGTGAATGAAACCTTAACTAAATCTGAACAGATTCGAATTTTGAAAAAGACTGAGAATTCTACATCTAATTCAGAATCTAATTTCGTTGATATTGAAGATAATTCTGATAATATTAGTGAAATTAGTGATTTAGAGGATGTAGATTGTTCTCAATTGTCTGTAATAAATGTAGCAAATTCTTTTAAAGGGAAAGATAAATGTGAAGATTTATTGGTAAAAATTGACACTGATTAACCTTCAACTTCGAAAGTTTGTGATATAGAATTTGTGTAAATACATGATAGTCAGACAGATGATAGTGATAATGAGGAAGAAAGTACAAATTCGAAGACAAATAAAAGTTTGAAAGAAGTTGAAATTCCTCGAGTGGTTGTTGATCAAGTTTATATGGATTCACAAGAGTTTAAGCAAATTCTTAGTGAAAAAGGTGCTCATTATCTTAAAACGAATACTGTGGTTTATCCAATCTTCAAATGCACTGATGATATTGTATTCCCAAACCAAATCTTCGTAACAACAGGTAATGTTGAAAATAGTAAGCCTGAATTCAAAAATTTGGTAGAGGAAGACAATAAGAAAGCTTCTGATGAGGGTTTCTTTTCGAATCAAAGCACAGTTGAAAACAATCTAACAAAGAATTCATATATCTTTCAAAGTCAAAAACCAAAACGAATATGGGTTGAAAAGTCGAAGCTTGAAAAGAAGATAGTTAACACAACTGAAAATGTGTTGACAAAGCACGACAATGTTAAACGAGAAATTAAAGAAGTCAATAAAGCTATAAAATTAAATTCAAAAGAGTTTAAAGCACAACTTGAAAAATTCTCAAAAGAAAATAATATTTCTAAACGTCAAGCAAGAACAACAATTTTTTGGCAAACTATTGAGTCATTAAATAAGAAATCATTAAATTTTTCAAAAGGAGGAAAAGATTTCAGAGGAAAATCAAAGATTCGAAACTTTGAAAAGAAAAATACTTCATTTTCAAATATTCAAACAAACTTTTCTAAAGAAACAAAAACAATAATTCCAAGAAAAAGTTTTCATGAAAAGGTTGAAAAACAGATTTCAAAATCACAATTCAATACGTCTTATCATGAATCATATCTTTTAAAACTAAAAGTGGATTATGTTCCAAGTTCAGAAAAATGTTATAATCCTTCAAAGAAACAAGCTGACAAAGTATCATATGCGAAGGGTATAACAACTAAAAGAAATATTGATCATTGGTTGGAAGGAAAGGCAAAAACGTATCAATCAAGTAAGTTTTCAAAAGAACAGATACATGAGGCGTATGATAAGTATGCAAATCCTTCAACAAATGGCAGTTCATCATCCAAGGAGTCCAACATTACAGTTAAAGCGTGGAAACCAGACTCAAAAGTGAAAAGCAACATATCACAAACTCAACGTGCGAAGGGGTATATCAGTGAAAATTTGAAAACATTAAAAACTCATATATCTGACCCTTTGAATGAAAATGTTAAATTTGTTGACAGTTTCAAAACAAGAGTTTGTGATTGGGTTAATGGTTGTACTTTACAATTGAAAAAGACATCTAATATGAATGGACCCAACAAGTTTTGGGTACCTAAATTTTTTCAATAATTGCAGGTACTTTGTGACGAGCAATATGATAACAAGTGGTATATTGATAGTGGTTGCTCACGTCACATGACTGGGAAGAAGGAAAACTTAAGAGATTTTCGAAGTCTAGAGAATGGTGGAGTGGTTAAGTTTGGCAATAATCACAAGTGCAAAGTCAAAGGTTATGGAAAGATAATGAATGGAACATTCATTTTCAATCGAGTTGCATTTTTCGAAGGCTTACAACATAATTTGATAAGTGTTTCACAACTTGTTGTGGGCACTGGAAATCAAGTTCTTTTTAATGAAGAAGGCAGTGTTATTTCGAATGTTGAGACAAATGAAGTTTTACTCAAGTCAAAACGAAAAGGTGATATGTTTACATTGGATATAGTTCCCATTGTTGGCAAACCTGCTGTGTGTTTACTTTCGAAGGCTGCTGCCGATGTTAGCTGGTTATGGCACATGAGGTTATCACATCTCAATTTTCGAAACATCAACAAACTTGTCGTACAAGATCTGGTAAGAGGTTTACCCATTCTTAAATATGACAATGACAGTTTGTGTGCAGCCTGTGAAGTAGGAAAACAACACAAACAAGGTCATCCAATAACAATAGATTCGAAGATTGTTGAACCCCTCGAACTTTTGCATATTGATTTATGTGGTCCTTCAACAATTGCTACTCTTAACAAGAAAAGATACGTTTTAGTAATTGTAGATGATTTTTCAAGATTTACGTGGGTTTATTTTCTCAGGTTAAAATCCGAAGTTTCACAAATGATGATTGATTTTATCAAGAAAATGGAAATTTCGTTGAAAAAGCCAGTTCGAAAAATTAAAAGTGATCATGGAACTGAATTCAAAAATCGGGTTTTAGATTCATTTTTGGTGAAAAAAGGTATTTCGCATAATTTTTCATCTCCATATACGCCACAACAAAATGGTGTAGTTGAACGAAGAAATCGATCATTATGCGAAGCTGCAACAACATTGTTGGCATATTCAAATTTACCTCAATATCTTTGGGCCGAAGTTGTTTCAACTGCTTGTTTTACTCAGAATAGATCATTCATTCATAGAAGGTTTAATGCTACTCCTTATGAAATCATCAATAATCGGAAACCTAATGTCAAATTTTTTCATGTTTTTGGATGCAGGTGTTTCATAATGAATCTTAAGGATAATCTTTCGAAGTTTCAAACAAAAGCTGATGAAGGAATTTTCTTGGGATATTCACATAATTCTATTGCTTATAGAGTATTAAATAAGCGAACTCGCAAAGTGGAAGAAACATTCAATTTGACATTTGATGATAATTACATTAAAAAGTCTAATCATCAATTTGCAAATTATCCTATTTTGCAAAATTCTTTGAATGAAAATGAACCAATTGAAATGGATGATGCTAATTATGAATCGATTTTTGGTATTTCAGATCAAGCAATTGATGCAGAGAGAAATGCGAAAGATAATAAACAATCAGAAAATTCGAAGCTTGATAATGACTCAATTTCGTGTTCGAATCAAAACACAAATGCAATATATGGTGCTCCAATGGAGGGGGAGCACTTGGATTCGAATAGTTTTGTTGAAGGGGAACATTCTTACGAAACAGAAGTAATGTGAACCAATGTTAATGTTGAGGGGGAGCCAATCATCGAAGCAGAGCCAATAATTGAGGGGGAGTCAATCATCGAGGGGGAGCCCATACTTGAGAAGGATCCAATTCTTGAAGAAGAACATTTTGATGATGCTGAGGATGCGTGTTCAATAAATGGATCGGAAAATGATGCTATGTTTGAAGATGCACCTTTGGATTTTGATCATGATTATCCACCATTAGATAAATGGACAAGAAATCATCCAAAAGAACAAATTCTTGGAGATCCACAAGCGGGAGTATTGACAAGGGCTCAACTTCATGCAAGAAATGAGGTATTAAATACTCACCAAGAGTTGTGCATGTTTAATGTTTTCATTTCCAAAATAGAACCAAAGACAGTTAAGGTTGCAATGGAACACTCCGATTGGGTTGTTGCAATGCAAGCTGAATTGTCTGAATTTGAAAGAAACAAAGTTTGGAGATTAATTCCTAAACCTGTTGATGTTTCAATTGTTGGACTTAAATGGATTTTTAAAAACAAAACTGACAAAGATGGAAACATTATTCGAAATAAGGCCAAACTTGTTTTTAAAGGATATTCTCAACAAGAAGGAATTGATTATGAAGAAACATTTGCCCCTGTCGCGAGACTCGAGGCTGTTCGTATTTTTCTAGCTTATGCAGCTCATAAAGATTTCGACGTTTATCAAATGGATGTCAAATGTGCCTTCTTAAACGGTGAACTTGAAGAAACGGTTTATGTTGAACAACCACCAAGTTTTATAAATAACGAACATCCTGATCATGTTTATATTTTAAATAAAGTTGTGTATGGGTTGAAACAAGCACCACGAGCATGGTATGCAACATTAACATCATTTTTGAAACAATCTAAATTTAAACAAGGATCAGTTGATCCTACTTTATTTAGAAAGAAAGTTGGGATTCATCTAATGCTTGTTCAAATTTATGTTGATGATATAATTTTTGGCTCTACTGACCCTGCTTTATCTAAAGAATTTGAAGACTTGATGAAAAGCAAATGCGAAATGAGTATGATGGGCAAAATCAATAATTTTTTGGGTTTGAATATACGTCAAAACAGAGAAGGCATCTTCATTAATCAGTAGAAATATACGAAGAATTTGTTAGAAAAGTTTGGAATGACGAATAGCACACGGTTACGAATACCAATGGCAACGGGCATAAAGCTAACTCCTTCGTTAGATAAATCTGCTGTTGATATCACTCTGTATCGAAACATGATAGGGTCTTTATTGTACTTAACTGCAAGTCGACCTGATATTATGTTTTCTGTTTGTAATTGTGCAAGGTATCAATCGAATCCACGTGAACCACATCTAACAGCAGTGAAGAATATTTTTTGATATTTGAAAGGCACTACTTCATTAGGTTTGTGGTATCCTTCGAAAACAGGGTTCTTTGTACAAGCTTACTCAGATGCGGATCTTGGAGAATGCAGTCTTGATCGAAAAAACACAACTGGTGGATGTCAATTACTAGATGGAAAATTGGTCAGTTGGCAATCGAAGAAGCAAACATGTGTTTCGATATCTTCGGCAGAGGCTAAATATGTTGTTGCAGCTGCGTGTACATCACAAATCATTTGGATTCAAAGTCAATTACGTGATTATGCTATAAATATGAAAAAGATTCCTTTATATTATGATTCACAAAGTGCAATAAGAATTTGTCATAATCCTGTGCAGCATTCGAAGACTAAACATATTGATCTCAGATATCATTTCATAAAAGATCATATGGAAGAAGGGAATATTGAAGTTCATTTTGTGAAAACAACGGAACAATTGGCAGATATTTTTACAAAGGCATTGGATGAAAAATCATTTCTTCGTATCTTAGAAGGATTGGGTATGATTGATGGAAATTCAATTACATGTGATAAAAGCGAAGAGTGATGGGTCTGAATGATTTGGTGAACTGATGGATAGGGTGATTAAGTGTTCAGAGGTTACTATTCATGGTCAACGCTTCGAATGGTTCGCATTCGTATGATTTATTCAATGTTGTTGTTCATATTCAGAGACTACTGTTCCAAGTCAACGGTTTGGATGCATCGTGTTCGTATGTTTAGAAGATAATACATATTTCAACTAAGGTTAGAATTCTTATTTTTTTTATTTTTTTTCTTTCGAAAAACCTGAAAAATCAAAAATATTTTTTATTAATTTTTTTTTGAAAAATTAAAAATCCAAAAAGATTTTATTTTGTTATGTTCTTAATTTTGAAAAAAAAATTAAAAATCCAAAAAGATTTTATTTTGTTATATTTTTCATTTTGAAAAATTCAAAAATCACAAAAAACCTTTGTGTGCTGAGAATTTAGTACAGGACTAAAATGCGAAGAGCTCATATTTGTGTCTTCTATGGGAAGGTATGATTTCAATAAATTGTGTACTAGTTAGGATGTCCCTAGAAGCATGTTGTTGCATGTTGCCTCAAGCCTCATATGATTCTATGTGTGGGAAATGAAAGCCTTGATGAAATTATCTCATGAAAATTTCTTCCCAACAAGGCTTGTATTCGCATAAGTCAACAAGAGCTACCTTACTCTTCTCAAATGAGTTAAGAGTTTTTTGTTTTGTCCATTATAACAGAGGTACATTTCGATTCTTATCCAATCTTTTTATACCAAACAATTCTTTTAATCCAAATTTTTGAAGAGATTTGTCCTTGAGGTTTTTGATAAAACCAATCAAAACTTAGACAAATCACAAGTCTGTGTTTATGATCTAACATCATGAGTCCGTGATGGAGGTGAAACCCAAATATCACAAACCTTAAGGAATTGACGGGGAACTATGTTCCAGAACTTACGAAACATTTGTTTCAGTACCTTCTATACTCAAAATCATAGTCATTTCTTTTGAGTGATCTTAATCAAACATTCGAAACCTACGATGTTTGTTCCCGAGAAGATCCAACATAAATTTTTTTTGTATGAATATGATTTCTGTGTGAGTATATTTCAAAAATCCTAGTTACCTTGAATATCATTCAAAACCAATTTGTCACTGACTACATTGGTCACACAAATAATTTCGGTTACAATTTATCACCTTATGCTAAGATTGATATGTAACGAAATTTTCGAAGCCACCCTTTTGCCTTATAAAAGAAACCCTTCGAAACTTCTCTACAAGTTATCGATTGTAATTCACGGGAAACCAAGCAAGCTGTTAATTATCTCTCTTGATAATTTTCGAAGAAATCTTTGCCCGGGATTCAATTGCTTTGTGTCAAATTAAAAATTTTGACATCACAGGGTTCAAAATTTTTCTTATTTGGTTCTTCTGTATTTTTTTGGAACACAGCACACACGAAATCCTTGAGGTTTGAGTATTACCAACTAAATCTGATGATTTCAAATCTCTGGCATATGACTTCGTTTTTTCAACCCAAAAGCGAAAGAGCCTTACCTTTATTCAAAGGAATCCGACGGTTACACTTCTTTTGGGGAATATCAATCAGTCTTGTCTCTTGGTGACGTATGGTATACAATACGAGTTTTAGGCGTGCTGACAGTTACGATTGTTACTTTTTGATGAGTACGACCCGTCTTTCAAGGCGCCATGTCAGCAAGAATTTAATGAATCCCGCTTGAAATTCAAAATTCTAGGGTTACATATAAAAAGGGAACTCAGTGGTCTATAACACTTTACGCGATCAAACATTCTCAGTCATACAAATTCTCTTTACAATTCATGTCTCAAACACTTATCTTCTTTAATCATCTTGATCATACTCATCAATGGCGACTGAAAAACAAGACAGTGTTACATCATCACCAACAACTGAAGAAGTCGTGAGTATTCCAATCTTGAAGATCCAAGGTTCAAATTACCAGGTGGAGTCGGATTTAACCAAATATCCGGATGAACTCAAAATGTTGGTGGTTGCTTTACAGAATTCAGTTCTGTCCAAAGCCATGTTTGATTTCTTTGTTGTTCCTATGTCGTGGTTATCAAAGGCTGCTTCCACTGCATCGTACAACAAGGAGACTGGTTGCGTGGAATTTACAATGGTGAATGATACTCGTATTAGAGTATCTAAGCGGTTATTTTGCAAAATTTTGGGGATTCCGAATACTGGTACGTATGATGAAATTTCATCTTCTCAAGTAGTGTTCATGTTCAACGAAATGGGACATCAACCTCCATTGACGCGTATCAGTGACTTTAAGAAGTCTGGATTACATACGATATGGAATTTCTTGTTCGGAATTTTTCTTCGATGTCTTACTGGAAGAACTGTAGGTCTCGATTACTTTGAACAGCTGGAAGTTTATGCAATGGTGGCAGGGATTTATTATGATCTGAATGTTGATTACTTTGAACAACTGTGGACAGAGTTTTTAACAAGTATTTCTAAGACAAGTGCCAAGCAGGGAATCTCATGTGCTCGATATTGGAGTTTGATTATCCAGTATGTTTACAACAAGGAGAAAATCGAAGTTCCCGATTTTGAAGAAAAAGCAGTGTTTCACATGCATGGCAGTCCGAAGGAAGTTGCTGATGATCCTGAGGTTTTTACATCCATAGCTCGTATTCCGGATGCGATGCTCAAGAAGGTGGATCCAACAAATGAAGTTTTGGTGTCATATTTACAATCAATTGACACAACAGTTGTGACAGGAATGTTGTATGAAGAAGAGAAGAGAAGAGAAAAGCCAAGAAATCGAAGAAGACAGATGTTTGGTCTTCGGAAAAAGTGGTGAAGGATGAGAAGAAGAAAAAATCTCCACAAACTAAATCTGCTACAAGTGAAGATGTTTCTCTCATTTTAACAACAGTTGCTGATACACCTGTGATTGAAGCATCCCCTTCGAAAGAAACTATTCCATCGAAGACAGGAGTTTTTCGTAGAGTAAAAATAAAGCGAAAGTCTTCGTCTCAGCTTGTTAAGAAAACACAAGTTACACATCAGGGTGTAACTGTTAGGGAAATTCCTGCTCCGGTGTCTCCATCATCCAAAAAGCGAAGGGCTGAAGATCTTGCAAAGTTTCTAAAGAAAAATCAAAGAATCGAAGATGTAGAACAAGTTCCTGAAACACCGGAGATTCGAATTCATGAAGACGCAAAGACCAGTGTGTTTGTTGGTCTTTCGAAGCCTATTGAACAAAGTCCTGTTGTTTCATTACCTCATGTTACATCGACTACTGATTCTCCTACTTTTCAATCTATCATGGATCAACCATTCACTACCATATTTTCAACACAATCAACTGATCCACCAAATCAATCATCCCCAATTGATGAAACTATGGCTGCTGATGATGAAACTGATACTGAAGGCTTTGGAGGTACATTCGAAGCTCTTCATTTTGATCATGCTGAAGAAGATTTTCCAGACCACATGTTGATGACAATGAAGCAATTCAAGATCTTAAATTCAAAATTGAATTCAATCTTGCAATCACAAGCTGATGTGGGTAGTAGTGGGGTTACAAGTTTGGAAGTTGATTCCTTAATCAAGATGATGGAGGGCCGTGTGATTTCGAAGGAATCTGGGCGCATTTGTGATTCAGAGAGTCGTATTCTTGAAAAAGTTGATCAGCATGATGTTTCAAATGAGAATCGTATTAATTCTCAGAGATCTGATTTTGTACGAGAGTTGGAAGATCTTAAAATGGTTACGAAGGAGCATCATGTGCTCTTCGTATAGGAAGTAAAGAAATTACGAGAAGATGTCAACTTACAAATCAGAGAACTTCGCGAAGACATGCAGAAGGAAGTTCAGACTGCTCAGCAAGATTATGCTTTAGCAAATAAGAAAATTGACATCATTTGTGATGCTGTTGTCAAACGTGTCAAAATGTTTAAGCAGATAAATCCATAACTGAAAACTATTTCTGCCAAAGAAGAACAAAGTTTTGGAGAATTGATCAAGTTATTGAAAGAATTACAAGACTTGTCTTTGAAGAATGTCTCTTCGATTATTTCTCAAGAATTTCTGTGTCAAAAATTTTCTCAATTCGAAGCCATCTTACACAAGAATTTGGCTCCACTACTTTGCATTTCGAGCCTTTTACCAAATGTATCGGATGCCCCACCTGCTTTCACAGGGGTGCAAGGGGGAGAAAAGATTGATCATACAAAGGCTGGGGAACAAATAAAGACAACCGAAGATACGAAGGTAGTCGGAAAAGTATATCCTTCCAAAGTGGTAGTAAAGCCAACTGTTGTTTCAGCTGATCCAATCATTTCGACTGTGATTACAACACTTCCAATTTCAAAACCTATTTCAAAAGGTATTGTAATTGAGAAACAAATTGATGTCTCTTCTTCAAAGAATATGGCTTCGTCAAACATTAAAGACAGGGGAAAAGGAGTTATGATTGAGAAGTCAAATAAAGAGAAGAAAGCTGAGGTGGCAGCTGAGGTTGGAAGAATGAGACATGTTCAAAGTATAATGAGACAAAGAGCTTTGGATAATTCGAAAGTTGAAAAGGGTGATCCTTCGAAAGTTTTCAACTACGAAACAATAGAATCCAGGGTGATGTTTGATCACATGTATTCTTTTGAGAAGGTCCCTAAAAAGAGCTATGTGGTTACAAACACAGATTTTGGTCAACTTGATTTTCCTGTCAATGAAATGATGTTTGTTATGCCACAATTCAAAGCTGAAATGAAATCATTGGAAATCGAAGAGGGAAAGAAGATGAAAATAAGATTTCATGCAGTGTTGGCTAAAGCTCAGGAAGAAGTGTGGTTTTTGGAGAAGATTAAAAAGGTGATATCCATAAAAAGGGATGTTGTCTTCGAAAGGAAGTTTGAAAATCTCAAGTATACTGTGGCAAGAGCAAGTGGAAAGATACAAGAATTTACAGTGGCAGACTTTCCTTTGATGAATACGTATGATCTAATCAATATCGCCTTGATGCTCAAAGACAAATCGTTTTCTTTTGAGCCAAATGTTTTTAGTCTTGGGTGCAAACACATCAAAATATTTTTGGAGAATTACTTTGAGTGTTTGGCTCAAACAGATGTCGAACTTGCTACCGTCAAAGGCTTCGACATAACTGCACCAATGGCACCAACGAAGAAACAGAATGAGCTGAACAAATACGAAGATGGTGAAATTTGTTTAAAGCCACTGGGGATTGTTTTTGCAGGAAAAGATAAAGTTGGAAGAGCTAAAAGATTTTTATTTCAAACTTGTGAATTGGAGAGATACTCAAATTCACAATATACGAATTTAATTGTTCGTATGAACCACTTCAAGAAAAACAATGAAGGAGACAAGAAAGAGATAAAGAAAGTTCTCTCGTGGTATATGGAAATCCGAAGAGTGCTGATGTATGTTGTCCAATCACTGACGTCTTGAAGACTTCGACCTTGATTCCAAAGGGGGAGATTGTAAGGGCTAGAATGTTGTAATAGTCGAAGGGTCAGTTTGATTGTTACGAAGTATCTATTGTCTTCGTATATATAGGTCTTCGGATGTATTGTTATTTTACTAAGGCATTATAAACTCAAGTCTTAACTCTTAGTCCTTAGTTTTGTTATGCTTTTGATTTTCCTATAAATAGGGGTCTGTAATAGTATTCATCAGAGTCTAGAACGGAGATTTACAGTTTAGTCTTTGTATTCTGTAAACTCAAAAGCATAATACGAGCTGATCAAATATTCTACTTACTTCTCTGTTCTTCTTTTGAAATCATTTACTCAATTCATACTCGAATTATATTCAAACTCGATTCTAAATCTCATCAACCCTTACGTTTGGAAGCCGGAAATCGTGGTTTTGGAGACGGAATCGGTTCTAGAGAGAGAAAGTAGTGAGAGAGTGTATGTTTGGGGTGGTAAAAGAGTGTAGAGTGGCATTCAATTTCCTTAAGTATGCCTCAGGTATTGCACCCAGTACACGGCTACCCGATGCTAAAGTTTAACGGGGTTAAAACTTTTTACCCGGGTGAAGTGGTTGAAAGGTAATATAACTTTATTTGGTTAAACAGGGTTACACTTACCAATTATATTTACTTATACTAAAATGATAATGTCAAGAAAATATAAATAACTAGATATTTATTTATTGACGACTTCAAATATTTCGGAAATTAATACATAACGACGAATTCCAATAGTGAAAACGGGATTATGTAACGACAATGAGTTTGGGTTGTCACACATAACGCTCTTGTCTCGTGTTTTGGTGGTATCTCTCCAATAAGTCTTGATGCATTTCGTACGGGTACATGTCCTCATAGGAATTTTGGAATCCGGAGTTCATGGTGGCTATCATGATGCAATGTACACTCGTTGCATCGCGCTCATGGGTTTCAAAAGCGGTAATTTCAGCCGGAGTAGCGATTTCAGGGTTGATCTTCTCGAGCTTCTAATCAAGGACATACTCCTTATCCTCATATCCATTCGCTAAAGTTCGTTCCATCGAAGGTGACCTTTTGACAAAAGCTCATCAACGTGAAAGAACTAGCAGCAGCATTGTTAGCGTTCGACATCTACAAATAGAAAGGACAAAGATAGATTAGAATATGAATCCCTAATTATCACCCATAAGAAAAATTAGGGCTAGGATCCAACAACAACATTTACATATTAGAAAAGGGATGCCGTAATCTAACATGCAAATAAATTGAAGGTAAGTGAATGATGATTCACTAATTTTCCACCATAAAACCTAACTATTAGTCCTAAATGTATTGAGAATTCCTAGGTACGGATGAGATTCATTGAAACTATTCAATGGCATGTTTAAATCTCGATATGCCCCTCTAGTTTGTGACTGGGATACCGAGGATCACAAAGCGGGTGTGAATTACCATGCAAATTCACATGGCGCCTTCATTGTAACGATCACATATTCGATGTGCCGGTAAACTACACACGCTCCATCGAACTATGATAAACAATGAATCACCCTTTGCCACCTTTGCTTAGAACCAATTAGTGTTCCGGTAAACCACACACGCTCCACTAACTTCTTAGCAAGGGTGCAAAGTGTAATTTCATGGGATTGCATCAATTCACTTTTCCTAAAATAACTATGATTGGGAAATTTTAAAATATGTGTAGTTACTTTGTATTACTTATTATACTTTTAATGAGAGGATGAGGTTGCCCTATCCTACCCATTCGGCTAACGACCCTCCACCGATCAAGCAAGCGGTGGGTGTGAGTGTACACCCATTAAGCGCCATTTTATAGGCCGCAACCTTATACCCACCTTATAGATCGGCTTCGTGTATGGGGCCTACTAACAGTAAGACTAGCATTTTAGTTATACATATATATATACATATTATTCTTGTAATATTATATTAGTATAGGGTTGTATTTTAAACTTTTTAAAATCTAGGGTTTGAAATTTAAATTGTCTAAATTAAAACTTTTAGTCACAAAATATAAATTTCAAAACTTTGAGGACAAGTTTTAAACATTTAAAACATGGAGGATCAAATAACAAATAATTTTAATTAACAATTAATTTCCTAATTATCTATATTTGATTTATTCAAGATTTCTTGTAAGATAATTACCAAATAAATCAAAATAATTAATTAATTATCATATAAGGACATTAAATATTTTATTAGTTGATAAATATCTTTAATTAGATCAAGATTATAGTCATATATATCAAAAAAAAATCGGATTAGGGTTGATCTAATATGATTAAGGTAAGTTTCCATAAGATAATCATGAAGAAATCCTGAATCTGACCATTCCTGACGCTTGGACTCGCCGAGTGCACCAAGTGACTCGCCGAGTCAGGCCAACTCGCTGAGTCCACTATGGAACTCGTCGATTCCATGACTCAGAAACACAAAAATCGAATTTTCCAGTTAAGTTTCAAACAAATAAGCATCAATTTAATGAAAACCAAGCTAGGCTCTGATACTACTGATGGGTTTTAGCCATAAGAACTTTCCTATGTGCGCATGCAAAACCCTAATGCTTGGATCTAGGCTTTCTAATTAAACATGCTTTGAATCCAAGACTTCTAATGACTAATTAGGTATAAGAACAATACTAAATCAGATCTAGAATCATACCTTTGAATCTCTTGTTTGATCTTGTTGTCTTGGAGCTCTAGAGTCACATTTGTCACTCCTCTAATGGCTTACAAACACCAAATAGCAAGGAGGATGATTTGGGAGAGAGGAGAGGGGAGGGAATTCGGCCAGGGGTTCTCTACTTTAGATCAAGTGTCGATTTCCCTTTGCCATAGGGTCTATTTATACTTGTAGACTCCTTAAGGGTTACAGCTTAAACCCTAATTGGATAATCTTCTCTTAAAGCAATCCAAATCCATTCCTTAGATAACCTTGGACGATTTGAAGCTATCCATAGCTTCTTGAATCCGTCCACTATCTATCCAATATGGATTTACAGTCTAAAGTTTAACTATCAAACAATTGACAGTTTATACCCTCTTATTTAATTAATCTCTTTAAGTCACCAAATTAATTAATTAATTCTATGACTTATATTAATCAAATAACAATATTATTATTCTTTATATTACTCCCATAATATATCAATAATATTTATTCTCTCTTAAATAATCATCCTATCAAGTTGCTATGGTGAAGGAAACCCAAAAGGACTATGCACAACCAGGTCAAATACTTGCCTAATATAGTTGCAGCCTTAGACACTATTCCAGGCTCTTGTGAGAGGGGTGAAGGTTTGTTGGACCTCGTACAAATGGATGTGTGTGGACCATTCAAACATGCCACAAGGGATGCTAATCGTTATTATTTGACTTTTACTGATGATTACAATAGATATGGATATGTCTACTTAATCAAGCATAAGTCAGAGACTTTCGAAAGGTTTAAGGAATTTAAACAGGAAGTCAAGAATCAATTGGGCAGGAACATTAAGATGCTTCGATCCGATCGAGGTGGTGAGTATCTTAGTTCAGAGTTCCTCGACTATCTTAGGGAATGTGGGATTGCCTCACAATTGACACCTCCCAGGACACCGCAGTTGAATGGTGTAGTTGAGAGGCGTAATCGAACCTTTTTGGATATGGTTCGTTCCATGATGAGTCGAGCTTCACTACCAATCTCATTTTGGGGGTATGCCTTAGAGACTGCCGCCCATATCCTTAATCTAGTCCCTACAAAGAAAGTTACCAAAACTCCTCACGAGATGTGGACTGGTAAAGTACCTAAACTAGATCACATCAAGATTTGGGGTTGCGAGGCTTTTGTGAGGCGCGAGACTCATGATAAGCTAGAACCCCGAAGCGAGAGGTGTATTTTGATCAGCTACCCACAAAGATCCTTTGGTTACCTCTTCTACAGACCTAGTGATAATGTGGTCTTTGTAGCAAGATGAGGAGTCTTTCGAGAGAGAGAGAGAGAGAGAGAGTTTATAAGCCAAGGAGACAGTGGGAGGCAAATTGATCTTGAAGAACTTAAAGAGTCAAGTGGTGAAGGAACTTCAAACCCTAGCCCTCAACCTGAGGAGGAAACTCCTGTTGAGCCAACTGAAGAATCTATACCTCTGAGGCGTTCCACCAGAGTTAGGAATGCACCTGAGCATTATTATGGTTTTCATATTACTGCGGAAAGTGAGACACTTATTAGTGATGAGACACTAGTAGGTCTGGATGAACCTAACAGTTATGCGGAAGCCATGGCAGGCCCCAAGTCTGCAAAATGGAAAGAGGCTATGGATAGCGAGATACAATCCATGTATGACAATCAAGTTTGGAACTTGGTTGAGAATGTACCAGGTCGCAAGACTGTAGGGTGCAAATGGATCTTCAAGAAGAAGACCGACATGGATGGTAATGTACACACTTATAAGGCACGACTGGTTGCAAAGGGTTATTCTCAAACTCGGGGAGTTGATTATGATGAGACCTTTTCACCAGTAGCCAAGATAAAGTCTATTAGGGTTCTGTTAGCCATTGCTGCATTTCATGACTATGAAATATGGCAAATCGATGTCAAAACCACCTTCCTTAATGGAAAGTTGGCTGAAGATGTTTACATGGTTCAGCCAGAGGGTTTTGTCAGTACAGAGTACCCCAATAGAGTGTGTAAACTCGAGAAATCCATTTATGGATTGAAACAGGCACCTCGCTGATGGAATCTTTGCTTTGATGAGAAAGTCAGGGAATTTGGCTTTTCAAGGAGTGAAGATGAATCGTGTGTCTATATCAAGGCTAGTGGGAGCATAGTCAGCTTTTTGGTACTGTATGTGGATGACATACTACTCATAGGAAATGACATCCCAACCCTGCAGGAAGTAAAGTCCTGGCTTGGGAAGTGTTTCGCTATGAAGGACCTTGGTGAAGCTGCCTATATCCTAGGGATAAGGATTTTGAGAAACAGGAGTAAAAGACTAATTGGACTTAGTCAAAGCACCTATGTGGAAAAATGTTGAAAAGATTCAACATGCATAACTCCAAGAAAGGTGAGTTACCTATCCAAAGTAACGCTAGACTGAGTAAAGCTCAGAGCCCAAGTACTGAGGCTGAGATAGCATAAATGAGTCGAGTGCCTTATGCTTCGGCAGTAGGCTCGATCATGTATGCTATGACTTGTACTCGACCTGATGTAGCCTTCGCTATGAGCATGGTTAGCAGGTATCAGGGGAACCCTGGCAAGGCTCACTGGACTGCGGTAAAGAATATCCTCAAGTACCTACGGAGGACTAAAGACTGGGTCCTTACCCTCGGTGGGAGTGATGACTTGAGCGTTGTAGGGTATAGTGATGCTAGCTTCCAGACTGATAAGGATAATTTCCGCTCTCAGTCGAGCTGGGTCTTTACCTTAAACGGAGGAGTAATCACTTGGAAGAGTTCCAAGCAGGAGAGAGTGGCTGATTCCACTTGTGAATCAGAGTATATAGCAACAAGCGAGGCAGCAAAGGAGGCTATATGGCTAAAGAACTTCATCGAAGACCTTGGAGTTGTACCAGCTATAAAGGAGCCAATTGAGATTTTATGTGACAGCAATAGTGCGGTTGCCTTAGCCAAGTAACCAAGGGATCACGGGAGATCCAGGCACATCGACAGAAAATACCATTTTATCAGACATCGCATAGAAGAAGGAATCCTCGTGGCAAAGAGGGTATCATCGGATGAGAACCCAGCAGATCCCCTCACGAAGGGACTGAGTAGGGTTAAGCATCTTCAGCATGCTCGGAGCATAGGCTGAAGGATGATATAAGTTTTAGTATTTAGATAAATTATGAAATTTTTAAAGTGTAATTGACATTAGATGATGAATAAAAGGTTTTTTATTTATGAGTAAAGTGTTGCTATCTCTTGTCGATCGTTTACTATATTTCTTATGCATGTTTTGACTTCCAGAATAATTATGTTTGGTATATCATATTATTCGAATCTCCACAGTCGGTCAAACGTCAGAAGTAGGTATGAATCAAGACTGTCATGATTGGTTGCAGAGGTCTAAGGTGTTGGACATGGCTACAACAATCATGAGTGCTCATAAGTTCTGAGCATTGGACTCAACCCACGCTCACTGGAATCACTTGATGGAATTTATCTCGAGTGATCGTGAGACAGTAATATCACATAAGTCTTCAAACCTAGAGATATGATTTGTTACTTACGAGTTGGTTATGCATTGATTGTATGAAAACGCATTGGTAACTTGATGTTATAAAACATGCTTTTGTGTATAATTCAATGAGTGGTAGAACAAACATATGAGTCAAAGTTTATCTGTTCCTTCTTGGATTAGAAGCGATACCTGGGCCCCTCGATGATTTTGTTTTGACCTATGTACTGGGCCCGATCAGAACTAAATTGATGTGTTCAGTTAAGTTCTATGTCAAACAAATCGGAATTCGGGAAACAAATGCTGGACAATAAGTAAGACCATGTTCCATGTATTTGTCCGGCTGATATCTTGAACAGAGGATTATATGATCACTTATCTAAAATGGCGCATTCTAGTTCAACAGAGTTTAAAGAGCTACGATTGTTGATCGGTTCCTGAACTCATACTTGCAACTATAGTTATTAGACTTATCCAAGTGGGAGACTGTTGGATATACTATCTAAGTCCATAACTATATTTGGTATGTACTTGACCCGACCCGGCATGGTCCATTTGGGTTGCACTTCACCCGAACAATTTATGGATAATCTTTTGAGAATAGCACAAGTTATGATTTATTAATATATTATAAGTTCTAATATATTAATATAAGATCATATTATTTAATTAGTATTGATCTATAATTAATCTAGGATTAATTTAGAGATCAAAGGTATTACTAATTAAATATGGGCTTCTATATTTATATAGTGTGGTCTAATGCTTATTTGGAATGGGCTAGGCTTGCATCGAAAGTCCATGGATACTCCATGGAGCTTTAACCCACGGATCTCATGGAAATGAAGAGACATGGGTATTAGGTTTTACATGGATGTAACCCTAATCCACCACACTATATAAAGGAGGCGTTGGTTCTTGAAATTAGGCTAGTTGAGGTGAGTAAAGCAAGAGGGCCGATTTCAAGATAGTAGTGACTATTCTCTCAAAGTTCCAAGTTTGTGGTGATTTGTGATTTCCATTTGAGGCATCCACACTATTGGTGCTAGGCTCTAAAACTCCAAGGAATCAACTAAAACTACAAGGTAAGTATTTCTACTAGCTTTATTTTGAATCATGTTCCCCATGCCATGCTAGTTAGGACATGAACCTTGGAAAAACAATTATTTACATGTATCTTAGACAAACATAGATCCAAGGTTTATTAGGGTTGCATGTAAACTTAGGAAGTGTTAGAATGCTCAAAACCCATCAGTTTCTCCGTTGCAGAAGTATGTAGCAGATGAGGCTGCAGTTATCTTGTTAGATGATATTCAGGTGGATAAGAGCCCAAAATGTGTTGAGAAGCCCATTGCAGTTCTAGACAGGAACACTAAAGCTCTTCGTAACAAAGTAGTGAAGCGAGTGAAGGTGCAATGGCAGCACCGAAGAGGCTCTAAATGGACCTGGAAACCGGAGGACGAGATGAGAGAGCATTAACCAGATTCATTTGTGTTAGTAGACTTCGAGGACAAAGTCGAATTCAAGTGGGGAAGAGTTGTAACATCTATTTCAATGTATTTCATTTTAAGCCCTTGATGCATTTCAAGTTGGCAAAAGAGGACCCTCCATACGCTGGGCGTACATGTATGTACGCTTAGCGTACACAAGTGTGTGCATCAGGTAGTCGGGGATCGTACGCGGGGCGCACGAGGTCAAAGCCTAAAACTCTAATTCTTGGAATTTATCCCTATTTAAGCTCATTTATGACCTTGGAGCCTCTTCCTTACCAACCTCCACCGCATTTAAACGTCCCAAAAACCCTAGTTACCATTAAGAGTGATCCTTGAGCTAGAAGGTTTCAAAACTAGCCCTTTTGGTGTGTTGGCAAGAAGAAAGAGGAGGTGAGCAAGTCTTGGATGTGGGAGAGCTTCTAAATCTTGCATGATAGAACATCTTGAGAAGCTTTTATAGGTGAAAAGCTCTTATCTTGCTAAACCTTTTACTAGTTTGAGTTAGGGTTTGGTAATAAGTCCATTTTTGGTCCACGGATCATCCAGTACAAGAAAAACACGATTTTGCTAGGGAATGTCGCTATAGAACGTTCTTTTTTTGTTAATCTGCAATGGATTGTGATATGGAATGTCATTCCATAGCAATATTCCTACCACATTGTCTACGAATTTTATTTATGGTAGCGAGAATGGGACTTGCTAGGGAAAATTCAATCGACTCCATATTCGTTGGTATTATGCTACCGATAGTTCTATGGAATAAAAATTTGTAACAATTTTCCAACGACATTTGTTATGAAATTACTTTCCGTTCTATTGCTGCTATGGAATTAATTATCGTGGTTACTATGCAACGAATTTTGTGATGAAAACCAACTCCATAGTTGATTTGCTATGTAAGTTTCATTCGTAGGTATTTTTCTAGGAAATTCTGCTATGGAATATGATTTCGTTTGCTTGTTTTGCTATGGAACAAAACGTGTAGCTAATTTGTGACGACATTTTGTTATTCTATGGATGAATTATTATTATGATCAATGGAACTTGTAAGATATGGTTTGAATGAAATGTTTTTAAATTGGTAATATGTGGCATAACGCTTTAGCGTGCAAAAAGACCAAAGTGCCCTTAAAATCATTCCAAATATGTGAATACTAAGAATATTTGTGTCAAAACACATTATTTAAATACTATAAACTTTTATAGGTAATAGTGGAATTTTAATTATTGAAGTGGAATTGGAATTTTGATTATTGAAATGGATAAGTCAAAAATAACATATGTAACATATGTATAATAATCTATAGTGTAATACATTAGTGTGTGTGTGTGTGTGTATATATATATATATATATATATATATATATATATATATATATATATATATAAGTACAAAAGAGTTAGCAATAGGAACCTTTTGGACATTAAGATTTTTTCCACATTTTTTGGTAACTTTGACACTTTTGGCCCTTGTAAACAAAACTTTTACATTTTGGTAAAAAAAACACAAAAAAAGTCTAGATTTTTGCCACAATGTTTTAGCCACTTTGACACTTTTAGTCCCCATTGTAAAAAAAATATACATTTGGCACAATATACACAAAAATCATTTTGGTTTTTTCCACAATTCTTTAGCCACTTTGACACTCTTGGGCCTTACAGTCAATACTTTTACATTTTGACATAAAAACACAAAAAAACATCCCGGGGCGGAGCCCCGACTTTCTTCCTAGTTTACATTTATGTATTGAAATTAAACCAAATTACAAATTAGCTTCATCTGAAAAAAAAAACATTAAACATAAAAAGATCTAGTCATTATGTTCTTCCTCCTCTTCTTCTTCATCATCTTCTTCTTCATTGATCGATGTACTATAATCATAACTACCCTCGCTGTCAGGAATACCATCATTTTCGTCCTCATGAATTTCACCTTCTTCATCAATATTATTTTCATTATCTGAACCACTGCTTGACATTTCGTGATCATCATAATTGTATGTATTGGCTGCACTTGGTATAACGATTTCATTTGATTCAACTTTATCTTCTTGGAAAGCAACATCTCTATGAGGATGATTTTCATCGTTCCAACCAAGAGGTTTAACTCTAAATACATCCCACCAGTCCGAGTTGTTTGTTTTCAAACTTGGGTAAGGAATGTAACAAACTTGAGTGGCTTGCATGGCTAAAATAAATGGCTCAAACTTGTTGTATTTTCTTTTGACGTTTATCTCGACCAAGTTATATTGTTTGTGAACCTTAACTCCTATGTTAGGTGTTGGATCGTACCAATGACATTTAAACAAAACTGTGGTTTTAATTAGGTAACCAGGGTACTCGACTTCTAAAATGTCCTCTACCTCACCATAATAATCACCTCCTTGGCTACTAGCACACAATCCGCTATTAGTTGTTGTTTTGTTCGGACTATGAGCTTCTGTGTGAAACTTGTAACCATTGACAAAGTATACAGTATATAATTTCACTTTTTTGAAAGGCATTTTGGAAAGATTAGATATATACTTGTTGTTTATCGGGATCTTACGTGCCTATATCAAAAATGGTAAAACACTTAATTAGAGTTAATTATAACCATAATAAAAAATAATAATTTAAAAAAATAAAAAAATAACACCTACATAGTTTTGAAACCATACTGCAAAGTTCTTCTCAACTTCAGCTGCAAGGACATGTTCATCCATATCCCCCATAAGTTCATTCAAATCTTCTTCAAATATTCTATATCACCATTTGAATAACATTTTAAAGTTGCTATGAATGTAATAAACAAAATCATGCATGTAAATGTTATTCATAACAATTACACAACAAATGATTAATATAATTAAAAGTGATGTATATGTTACGTACCTGATGTAATGCTTGATCTTATCTTCGTTAAAGAGTATGTAAGTTTAGGCAGCATGCACTTCATCATCATACATCATTCTATTCGTGAATCTTCCATAATGACGCCCAAGATATGAAAATATATCTAACATGTCTTTGTTAGCATCCCCTTGCTTATCTCCTCCATCATCATTTCGAGGGAACTTTCTATTATGTTTGGGGACACCGGTCTCGAAATAATGAGAGCAAAATATTGTTGTTTCACCTAGCAAGTACGCGTTAACAATGGACCCTTCCACTCAAGCTTTATTTTTCACATCTTTTTTCAACTGATTTAGATTCCTATAGTGAACATTATTTCAATTAGCTTACAAAAATTGCAACATACATTATGATGTATCATACAAACCTTTCAAATGGATACATCCACCGATCTTGGATAGGACTGACTATCTTCGCTTCGTATGGCAAATGTACTGGTAAATATTCCATGGAGTTAAAAATACCAGGGACAAAGATGGTCTCTAATTTACATGTATTATTGGTATCCTGGTTTTCAATCCTTTCCATGTGTTTTGTTGTGATTGATGTTGCTGTTAATGTTTTGAAGAAAATACTCAACTCTGTTAATGCTTCCCACACTTTTTTTGGCAACATCTAATTAAATGCAATTGGCATCAATCTTTGCATAAAAACATGAAAATTGTGGCTTGTCATTCCGAATAGTCTACATCCTGTTAAATCAACACACCTCCCCAAATTAGAAACATAACCATCGGGGAAGCGCAATTTCTCCACCCATTGGCATATGACTTTCTTTTGATTCTTGTCCAGAGTTTAGTATGCTCTTTCATTATCTTTGAATCCTTTTCTCTTCCTACAATAGAGCTTCAGATCTCTTCTGGCTGCTACATTATCCTTTTTCTTCCCTTTGACATCAATTACAGTGTAAAAAAAGTTTTCAAATACATTTTTCACAATATGCATAACATCAAAATTATGTCTAATGAGGTTTGTTTTCCAATATGGTAAATCCCAAAATATGCTTTTCTTTTTCCAACCATGATCGCCACATCTTTTGTTTACATCATCAACATTTAGTTCTGTCACTTTTACCAAACCTAATTGTTCAATCTCCCTTAAAGTTTGTTCACCATTCTTACTTGGAGGAGGACCTTCTGTCACTTCACGATTGTTCTCAAACTTATTTTTATCATTTCTATATGGGTGATTTACCTATAGAAATCTTCTATGGCAGTCAAACCATGACATCTTATTACCATTCTTTAGTCTGAATGCTCGTGTATGTTTCCCATAATGTGGACATGCTAGCTTACCTGCTGTAGACCATCCGGACAACATTGCATACGCTGGAAAATCGCTTATTGTCCACACCAATGTTGCTCTAAGAAGGAAATTTTGTTTTAAAGATATATCATATGTTACTACGCCTTCTTCCCATAATTGCTCCAACTCTACAACAATTGGTTGCAAAAATACATCTATTTTATGCTTAGGGTTTGACGGTCCTGGCACAAGTGCGGTAAAAAACATGTAAGGCTCTTTCATGCACATAGAAGGTGGAAAATTATAAGGTATTATAATAATAGGCCAAGATGAATATTGTTTCCAAATGCTCGATGTGGTGCAAACCCATATATACTTACGCCTAACCTTACATTACGTACTTCTGCTGCAAATGAAGGATGACTTTTGTCAAAGTGCTTCCAAGCTTCTGAAATGGATGGATGACAAATTACTCCAGCATCATGTCCATGATTCTCGGAGTGGCATCACATGGAAGCGGTTGTGGCTTATGAAGCATACAGTCTCTTCAACATTGGAGTCAAAGGAAAGTAATGCATTTTATTAAAGGATACGCGAGTACATCTGGCCAAATTTTTTGACCGTTTATGCCTATCCACATTGCAGAATTTGCACCAATAAAGATCTTTGTCTTGCCTCCAATATATCATACATCCAGACCTGCAACGGTCAATCATCAACATAGGCAAACCTAGTTACCATATTATTCTCCTCTGGTAACACATCATTTATCAACTGGCAGATAGCATCATAAATGTGCTCAGGTATGCGATACTCTGATTTTATATTCAATAGTCTAGCTACAGCAGATAGTTGTGTCACTTTTTTACATCCAGGTCACAATTCTTTATCGGCTGCATCTAGCATATCAAAGACTTTTTTATCTAGTGCACTTGGCTCCTCTTTAGGATCACTATTATTTAAATCAGGAGCCAGTGCATCTATGACCATTTCTCTATAAGAACATGCACCTTCACTAAAATTTGTGTTTGAATCATGCACCCCTAAAAACGTATTGTCATCATCAATTGACGTTTCACCATGTTTATCCCAAAACCAATATTCCTCAACAAAACCAAACTTGTACCAGTGATGCTTAACAATATCAACTTCTCTATATGGTACGTTACGGCATTTGATGAATGGGCATTTGATTTTATCTTCGTCCATGAACCTATGTTGACTGGTAGCAAAATCTATAAAAAAATTCACTCCTTGTACGAAAACAATGGATACACAACTACAATTATCATTTCTTTCATACATCCACTTTCTACTAGGATTGTTCATTGTCTTTAGTCTGTAAAGTAATGTATATATTTAAATAACAAAATATCGTGTGTTCATTAACCTTGATTTTAATTCATATATAACATTTGAAGTAAATATATAGTTACCATACAAACATCGCAAAGGTACCTTAACAACGAATCATTTCACAAAGCTAATGACCGAATATTGAACAAATCAACAAAGTTTTCTAATTTAAATGGTTGAATAACTTTTATAATTGGACAATGGTTTAAAATATTAGTAGAATGGTTTAATTGAGATCAATTTCAGAACACATATTCAAACAAAGTGTGTATCGTTTAGGGAACCTTCGACAACCCTTGATTTCAATGTGTTGGATGGATACTAGGTCAAATTATTGGGTTGCTTTTATTCAATACCAGGTTAAAACCTATGTAGTATATATGTAATTCTAAATTTAAATAACATTCATAATAAATATAGATATAGAGCTGCTTAAAATATAAATTCTATATATATATATATATATATATATATATATATATATATATATATATATATATATATATATAGTATTTTCATGAATAACGAATTGATTAAACACTTTTTTTTTATTTCCGTAGCAAAAATGGCGTCCTCACTTTAGAGATTGCAAATAGATCACAGTGCCCTTGAAGTCTATCCAAATAGGTCACAATGAACGTTTGGTTAGTAAAATGAAAAAGACAAAAATAACATACATATCAAAAATAACATATATATATATATATATATATATATATATATATATATATATATATATATATATATATATATATATATATATATTAACATTTAATAAATTTAAAAGTATGTATTCCCATTACACCAAAATACACATACAATATGCATCATTAATTGTGTGAATCAAACAACAATCATATATATAACTACTCCAAAATAATGTCAAACATCCTAGCAAACTTAACAAAACATGCATCCCACAAACAAATTTCAAAATTCAACAACCAACTGTATTGATACATAAAATTTGTTCCATAACTGCTCACAGAAGGATGCTTTGCACAATTTCTATGTAATCCATGGAATTTTATCTGCTTTGATCTCCTTACCAAGTGGTTTTGATTGTATTGAAAACTCCTAGATCTTTTGAGATTCATTGAACTTTTCAATGGAATGTTTAAATCTCGATATGGCCCTCAAGTTTGTAATTGGGATGCCGAGGATCATAAAGCGTGTATGAATAATCATGCAAATGTACATGGTGCCCTCATTGTTACAGTCACCTATTCGATGTGCCGATTAACCACACACACTCCATCGAACTATGACAAACATTGAGTCACCCTTTGCCACCTTTGCTTAGAGCCCAATTAGTGTGCTGATTAACCACACACGCTCTACTAACGTCTTTGTAATGGTACAAAGTGTATGGAATTGCATCAATTCACTTTTGCCTAAAGTAACTAAGATTGAGAATTTTGTAAATCATTTAGTTACTTTTATGAATTCATTATACTTTTAATGAGGAAAAGGTTGCTCTATCCTACCCACTCGGCTAACGACCCTCCACCAATCAAGGAAACAGTGGGTGAGAGAGAACACCCATGGAAAGACCATTTTATAGGCCATAACCTTATACCCCCTTATAGATCAGCTTCGTGAATGAGACCTACTAACGGTAAGACTAGCATTTAAGTTATATATATATATATATATATATATATATATATATATATATATATATATATATATATATATATATATATATATTAATCTTATAATAAATAACGTATAAGGTTGAATTTTAAACTTGTAAAATTCTATGGTTTGAAATTTAAATAGTTCAAATTAAACTTTTAATCAAAAATTTAAATTTCAAAACTTGAGGACAAGTTTTGAACTTTTTAAAACACATAGGATCAAATAGAAAATAATTTAATATTAAACATTTAATTTAATGATTATCTAAATTTGACCTATTCCATTTTATTCACAAGATAATTCAACAAATAAATCAAATAATCAAATTTTATCATATAATTAATTTATTATTCAATTAAATGATAATTATCTTTTGTTTTGGTAAGGACAATCATATATTAACAACAAGAAATCTCGGTTTTCCCTCTGTCTGACTCCCCGACTCGCCGAGTCACTAACTGGAGTCGCCGAGTTGGGCCGACTCGCCAAGTCAGGTCGGGCAGACGGCAGAAAAACGATTTTTAGAGAGGAAGAACATACAAGGCATCAATACAATTGAAACCAAACAAAGCTCTGATACCACGAATGGGTTTGATCCAAAAGAACATCCTATGTGCTCATGCAAACCTTAATGCTTGGATCTAGGTTTCTCTATTGTAAATGCAATTCATCCAAGAGTTATAAACCCTAGATCTAGTACATATATTTCGAAATTAACATATGAAATCAAATCTAGATAATTACCTCTTCAACAATGGCTTGATTCTTCTTGTCTAGGAGCTTAGAGTCACAAGTGTCACTCCTCTAATGGCTTACAAACACCACAAGCAAGAGGATATTAATTGGGAGAGAGGGGATGGAACAGTTTTGGCTGTGAAGACTTCTAGGGTTTCCAGTGGCCGAAATCTAATGCCCTAGGGGTCTATTTATACTTGTGCTGCTAGGGTTTCAGTCAAAACCTTAATGGACAGCTTAGGCCTTAAGCAATCCAATGAAGCTTCTGGAATAGGTCCCTTATGGCCAAAATTAGGATGTACACATCCCTAATTTCGTCCATGCCTAGTCCATAAGCCTTCTCAGCCCAATATTCAACTATCACACATTTGACACTTTAAGTCCCCGTTATTTAATTAAAGTCTTTTAGCTACAAAATTAATTCTTAATTAATTCTTGTCTAATATTAATTAAACTATATGATTTCTCCTTTAATATATTATTCATATAATATATTAATAAACCATAATAACCTCTCTCTTCATAAATCATCATGTCAAATTGCTCTAGTGAAGGCAACCTAAAAGGACCATGCACAACTAGGTCAAGTACATACCAAATATAGCTACAGGCTTAGACACTAATCCAACAATAACTACCACGGACTGTGCGATGGAATCCTACTACAGAATACAAGACGGAATACCACCTACCATGGATTTCATTATGTTGTCACATTTGTGACATAATTATTGTTTCCGTTGCAAACCTTCGCTATGACTTTTTTAGGGATGGAAATAGGTCGTTGCAAATTCTGTCGCTAATTGTCATTTGCAACGTAAATTCAGCTTTTCGCAATGGATTCGTTTGTGACAACCCGAAACTTCTAACCTATGTAATTGATCCGTGTAACAGCACTAAAACTTGAATTCATTATCTTTTGTGGTTCCATATGGGTGCTCTATACTTAGTATAATCTAGATATGAGTCTTAAGTAGGGTTGGAGAGTGTTTAGTATCTCAAAATCGGGCCAAACTCATCAAATAAGGTGTGTGCGGCCACACACCTGCATGTGCGGCCACACACCTGTGTGTATGGCCACACATCCATGTGTGCGGCCACACACCGAACCACAAACACCCTCAACCTCACGTCCAATTGAATATATGGATGGATACCCCCTTCATTCATTCATTTAGATGTTTCTCTTCCCTCTCTCTACTTTCTCTCTCTAAATCATCAACCAAGAACACCTTGAAGGCTTCATAATCGTGATGTACTCCATCTTCAAATTGATTATAGTGGTAAACACTTGATCCCAAGCTTAAAACACATCATGTTCATCATATGCATCATCCCTTGAAGGTGTACAGCCGCACACCTTCATATGGGGGCATCACACCTTCAAAACTCCCAAGTATGAAGAGCTAACACTTCAAAAATCATCATATCGACTCAAATGAGGAGTGTACGGCCGCACACTCCTGTGTACGGCCGCACACACCCTTTGTACAGCTGCACACTCTTGTGTGCAGTCTCACACACACTCCTGGCCACACTACCCAGCCGCACACTCATTTTCAAGACCACACACCCAATCTAATGCCCATATTTGGCCCTAAACTTGCATAAATCATTAAGTTTGGATCATAAGACACTTGTTCTTAGTAATTCCAAGCCCTAAGGATGTTTTACCATCATGTTTAGACATGAAACACCTTAGTTCTAACTTATTTATGTGTCGTCACATGAATAATAGGGGCCATTGGCGTTCAGGGCATCCGTTGACACTCGAACCCTACATTAAGCGATGAGTTCATACCCCTACTCTTTTCAATGCTTTTCACTATTTTCAGGGGGAGGAATACAAGCAAAGTACAAGGAATACTTGTACTTAAAACTTGTTTTACATGTGTTGCGTTCCATATTACAGATGTTTTTAACACTGATAATCATAACAGAAAACAGTTTGAACTTGCAGAACACATTATTGTATTATTTGTGAAAAACATTATAAAATGTTGTATTGTATATTTTCACAAATGGTTTTCCACATTATATCAGTTAAAAGCACAACCTTTGAACTTTGAACATGAAACCTAGTACATTGTTTTGTCCTCGGTAACACTCCACAGAGATACGCGAGTGGAGGACCATCGTTTGTAACAGTATCTTTTTGTATTATTACTAGTAAATTTGTTATTCCTATAAATTGGGGACACGTCCTCGGTAACAATCCACATATATACGCGAGTGGAGGACCGCCCCCGTAACCCGAATCTCCTGGAGGGAGAGCGTGACTTGAGTGTATAGATCTATACGGGGCTGACTACCCCACACCTGGCTGCTAGCTACAGCCAAACCGAAAGGTTCATGGGTGACGAAAGTCATAAGGAGATGTGGACTACTTATTGCCATATCTAGTCTATCGTATGGTTATGGAACTCGCAATTTGGATAACAGAGATTTACTTGTTAGTTATAATGGGTTAGTAACCAGTTTACTATATACTTATTAGTTTTATGTACACGATAAAACTAATACATTTTACAAGGATAACCAGGTTTTCAGTATACATCTTTTACATTACATCTTAGCTCAGTAACGAACTTTTAGGAAAATATGGGATTTTCCTGGGATATCAGTTGTACATAACCATAATCGTGAAACAAACCAGATGATCAAACTTTACAATTAAGAAAATATGGGATTTTCTTGGGTGTGTAACTTTTTCAGAAAACAAAAGGAAACTTGTACATTTTAAGAAAACAAAACCACTTATGAACTCACCAGCTTTATGCTGATTTTCAAACTGCTTGTATTCTCAGATCCACATTAGACAAGTATCCTGTGATCCATTTTTGGTGAAGACGGAGTGCGTAGAAGATGTGTCTTTACTTTTGTTCCTATATACATATGTATAACAACTTAAACACTTGGTTTTCAAACAAATGTAAATCTATATATGTAATGTAATGGTTGTTTACTTTGCTTACTATGTACATTGGATTCGATACTCAACGTGGAGTCCGCCCCAGAAACGTTTCCGCCCTGAGATTTCGGGGGGTGACATCATTCCATAGCAAAAACGCGTTTTTCTTGTAGTGATCTCTTGTGAGTTCACTACTATGAAAACACCCTTTTACGACCCACAATGCGTTTCGTAAAACACTCAGACGAAACGCAAAAGTGTGTCACGGAAGACCATATCATAACGAAAGACAACACGCTTTTACGCGTCGTGTATTTCCAATATGCATTTACGACGCGTAGTTACGACACACATTTATGACGCTTATTTACGACACACATTGCATATCAAGTAAGGCCATGTCATAAAGGAAGACGAAACACATTTGCGTGTCGTAACCTTATGACACGCGTTTAGGACATGCATTGCGTATCATTAAAGCCCCTGTCATAAATGAAAATGACATGCATTTGCGTGTCATAAACTTCAGCAACCATTTACGATATGCATTTATTGTTGGGTTATGAGCATTCTAACACTCCTACGTGTACATGCAACCCTATATACCTTGGATCTATGTTTTCTCTATTATACATGCAAATAAGAACTTCCAAGGATTATCCTAATCTAGCATACAAAACAATGAGTGTAACAAGATAGAATACATACCTCTTTGATGTAGAAAGTCTTCATGAAGCTTGAGTACCAAGTGCCCCAAGTGTGACACCTCAAATGGTTCACACAACACCAAATACACTTGGAATAACTTGAGAGAATTCTACACTTCATGAAAATCGGCTAGCCCTCTCTAGAATCATACTAGTGGCCGATTTTGTCAAGAATAAGATCTTTATATAGTGTTACAATTAGGGTAAACCCTAATTGTCATGACTTTCCATTTCCTTGGATCCATGGGTTCAAATACACCATGGAGCATCCATGGACCATCCTATGGGTTTTAGCCCAACTTGATTATCCATGGAGCATTAGCCCACTATACAAGTATGGATGATTTACACAATCAACCCATATATTTAATTAGTATTCTTTTGATCACTTAATTAATCCTAGATTAATTCTTGATCAATACTAATTAAATAATCTTATTATTCTTATTATTAATATACTAGAACTTATAATATATTAATAACCATAAGTGTGTTATTTCTCTCATTATAGTCTATCCATGTGTATGATGTCATGCAACCCAAATGGACCATGTCGGGTCGGGTCAAGTCTTACCAATTATAGTTATGAATTTAGACATTAATCCAATAGTCTCCCACTTGGATAAGTCTAAAACTAATATTGCGTATGACTTCAGGAACCGACTCGCAATCGTAGCTCTCAAAAGCTTCTGTCAAACTCTGACCTTGTAGATGAACTCTGACCTTTGTCAGTGACTTGTCCATTAGATAAGGGATCATATATTCCTCCATTCTAGATATCATATGGACTGAGACATGGATTATAATCATTCTCTCTGTCCATTTGTTGTTTCCTGATTTCCAATTTATGATGACTGACTAATTGAACAAATCAAATCAGTCTTGGCCAGGCCGAGCACTTCCATTTGCCATCATCAAATCATCGAGTGGCCCACAGATATCGCTTTTATCCCGAAGGTAAAAGGAATGGATAAACTTCGACTCATATGGCTTGTTCTACTACTTGTTAAATCATACACAAAGGCACGTTTTATAGCACCGAGTTACCAAATGCATTTTCGTGCAATCAATGTACAACCAACTCATAGTAACAACTCATATCTCTAGGTTTGAAGAATATAAGATATTATCGTCTCATGATCACTCGTGATAAAATCCATGAAGTGATTCCAATGAGCGCGGGTTGAATCCAATACTCAGAACTTATGAGCACTCATGAGTGTTGTAGCCTTTTGTCCAACACCTTAGACCTCTACAAGCCAACCCATGACAGTCTTCATTCATATCTACTTCCAACATATGACCGACTGTGGATGGTTTGAATAACTTAGTCATTCTGGAAGAATAACCTAGTTTATTCTGGAAGTCAAAACATGCAAAATGAAACACAATAATAATTGAATCCAATCTGGTATCAAAACCTATGAACATAAATAAAACACCTTTTATTTATCACTATATGATTACACATTATTCATTGTATACTGTTTCAGCTATCAACTTTATTCTTGAATTTAAAACAATAGTTGTCCCATGCTCTAAGCATGTACACTATGTTTTCTAAACACTAGTCATGCCACACACCAAGTATGCATACTATGTTTGTCTATGATCTTCACTTTTTGAACTAGATCAATTGAACATAACTCCAATGATCCTCTTTTCACAGTCCCAAATCCTTACTGCAAATGCAAAAATTCCAAATTCATGGCATTTACTGAAATCTGTTAGATTCTAAACTTATATGCATTGATCTTCTTGTAATGATTATGCACAAAATCAGAAAGACATGACAACAATCATTGCAGAGTATTCCAAAGGAGATCAGCTCCTTGGAAACATCCTTCTTGCATTAAGTTTCCGAATCTTACACAGATTGAAAAATCTAACTTTGAAACATTTCCAGATTCCATTTTGACTATCACTTCTGAACAAGAGTTGCCTCCTTACAGATTATGTCAATATGGTCCTTCCAGAATTAATACTATACTTCCAACTGTCCTTGAGCAACCAATCTTTGGTAAACCTTAGATTGTCCTCAAAAATTGTTTAATCCTTTTAGTCATATCCAGTTCTAAATCTTTTCCCTTCTTAATGCCCCAGGCATTTGGAAAATTTTAGAAATGATGAATATAGCACATGTAATCGATCCTATATCTGAAGCATATGGGAATCGATTCATGATGTCTCACATAAAGACTAAACCAGTCTTTTGCTATAACATTTCCATTTCAATTTGCCAAGTTCTCATAATTCAAATTATGAAAAGGGATGCCGTAATCATAATCGAATTTTAGAACGCAAATAATGGACTCATATACAAAATTTCCTTATGTTGAGCCATTCCAACATGAAATTCATATATCCTTGACTAAATGATTAAAACCTCACGATCTAAGCTTATATGTTTGAGATGAAGTATAATTTCCTCTCCCTTAATTATAGCAAAACAACTCTTTCCCAATTGAAACATTTGCTTTCTATAATTAACATTGCTAACTTGCAATACTTATCATAATTATCATGCTCCCACTAACATGATGATTATTAGCATAACACTTATGCTCCCACTAGCTTTGACATGTACTCAGAAATCAGCTGGACTTCTAGAAATCAATACTTCATTGAATTTCTTACCAAAGTTCACATTTCTGATACTAGATTGTTTTGATAAGACTTTATCAAAATCATACACCTTCCCTTAGATAGCACACTTGTGTATCTAAACAATTATGAAGAGGGATGCCGTAATCATAATGGTTAGACCTTTTTGCCACTTCTCACAAGTCCAGGTTAGTGTGCCGGTTAACCACACACGCTCCACTAACGACTTTAAGAATGCAAATATCACAATTGCTATCTAGCTAAAATCTACTTAGTGAAAGTGTTTCCTCACCATCATTTTCATGAATCGGAGAGAAACCTTATGACACTTAGATTTAATGGTGTATGTGTTCTTATCCATATGAATTGTCAAAACCATAGACACAAGACAAGGATAATGACAAATCCACACTCATATGGATTGAACTCAATCTTAATTTCCTGCCACCTGGCAGCTCAAGGGCCTGCCATTGCTTCCAAGTTGTTGTGCAACTAATTGAGAACTCTAAGAACTCATATGCAAAGCCAACTTTAACTGGAATGGGCATAGAATATGTCAACACGATAGGTTATAAACCTCAAGTCGTGTGCTAGTAAAGAACTTCAGGTTTTATTCTTGATTAGTTCTTGAGACTTTCAAGACCTTTAAGACTCCCACTGTCCTCTTGACATATAAGACTTTCTTGTCAGTTATTCAAGAGATAGTGTGGATTCTAATCAAGACAAACACTTCACACAATTGGCCTAAGTTGGACTTTGTTTTATCCAAAACATCACAACTTACCAATTTCAAATGTACAAGAGTAGAAAACTTTTACTCTTACATTTGACAAGTGTTTTAAACCTTCATTAAGACATGTCACTCAAGTTACAATCTTGGAGTATGACTCTAAGACTTGCATTGGAACGAAGTATGACTCATCTTCTTGATTTAACCACTTCAACAATTCAAGTTCCTCTTCTTAGCTATAAGAAGACTCTTAGAGGATGAATTGTGATAAGGTCTCTAAATCATTAAGATGATCATAAAACTGATACTAAAGTACTCTCTCCCATCTTTTCATATTTGAGAAACTTTTATCCTTCTGCCTAATTTGATTCTTCTTATTCGCTCTGCCTTACATTGGAACGTTTTCCAATGTCTCAGAATTACACTTAAGCTTGTAAGTATAACCATATTTACTGAACTTAAGTAAATCATGACGAATAGTCTTATCAATCTTTTGTGGTGGACTTAATCAGTGCACAAGAATGTGTACTCGATCCCTTAGTCCTTCACTTGACTCACACATCCATGTGAACAAGTAATTAGTCTTAATTTTCCAATACTTGAAAGTTCTCATTCATCATGCTATACAACTTGCATGATTCCAAGTTTCGGTCCAATTGCAACTTGGGTGATGAGAATCTTTCCTTATTTGGTAAATTTAGACATTACCACAAATGAAAGAATCAATTTCATATTTCCACTGTTGCTATTAATGGAATCATATAAGCAACAATTTTTCCTCAAATGCCATTGTAAGGATATTTTAAAGTAAATAAAATCAAAAATTTTCTTTTATTTTAAAACTTTGCGGAAAAACTTATCCTTACAATCCATATGAAAACTTGTTGTTATCTATTCCTAAGCAATATCTCATAACTCCTAAGAAGTGGCTCAAGAATCCGATCTTCAAGCTACGCGATAGAAATCCATCTACGCGATTAGATTCAACATATTCTTTCTTTAACTTTCTTTACTTTTCTTTGATTCTTAACACATCACCATGTGACCCAGTCACATCATGTATCAAGAATCTCATAATAGAAACTTAACAGAGTTAGATAGTGGACTTTACCTGAAGTAGAGTCAAACTCATTGACTTTAACATCCTTAGGTAAATTTGGCATCTTCGCAACCAATGCCCCTTTCTTTGGCAATATAAACATATGGACCCTTTGATAATGGTACACGGGACTATCACAGACTTAGCTTTTCTCTTTACCATTTGGTCAACCGAGTTGACTATGGCCAATCCCTTTCCATTGGGAAGAGAATGCTTTCTTGGATTTCCTGTGTCACTATTGTCAATTTCCATCAAGTTTTAAGGAAGTTGATCTTAACAAATAGATAAGATCATCAAGGGTTTTGTCATAGTCTGTTTCATAGGTGTCCCAAAGGAACTCACTATGTGACTTAGAATGTGATTGAACCACCAACTTTCTCAAGACTTTGACACCCAACTCTCCCGGCTTGTCAATATGTGACTACATCTCCAAGATGTGACCACACCTAGACCTTGCCTTGCCAATAGGGCTTGAGTGACCTTAAACTTTTCAAGAACATGTGGGTTAGGGAGAATAATTGGACGAGGTGAATGAAGTATGATTTCCATGGGACATCATCTTCATTTAGGAAAGCTTGTTTCAAGAGATTTGGGAAGATCATAAATGTCTAAACCAGACATCTTTTGGGAGATATTCAAGATAGTTGATCTAAAGTCCTTAATATAACACTCAATATGAAATATTAAGGCTAGAACCCAACAAACTATTTTATAACTTAGAAGAGGGATCCCGTAATCCAAGCTATAAAATATTTGAAGGTAGGTGAATGACGATTCACCAATTTCCACCAAGATAAACGAAGTGTATTATTAGGTTTTAATTGGTTTTGAAACTCCTAGATCTTTGAGATTCTTTGAACTCTTCAATGGCATGTTTCAATCTCGAGTGCGCCCTTCAGGTTTTGTGACTGGGATGCCGAGGATCACAAAACAGGGTATGAAGTAACCATGCAAATTACTTGGTACCCTTAAGTGTTTATCCCTCAATCGATGTGCCAGTTAACCACACACGCTCCATTGATACTAAGATAAACATTAAGTTACCCTTTACCTACCTTGTTAAATACGAGTTAGTGTGCCGGTTAACCACACACGCTCCACTAACCGACTTAAACAAAGTGCAAAGTGTAATTTCATGGATTAGCACCTTATTCACATTTTCTTAAGTAACTAAGATTGGGTATTATTAAGAGTTTAGTTACTTAGTATTTATCATTAATACTTTTAATGAAGGGAGAATTCTAGTCCTGTCAAACCCGTTCGGCTAACGACCCTCCACCAGTCAAGCAAGCGGTGGGTGAGAGTGGACACCCATTAAGTTGCCATTTTATAGGCAACAACCTTATACCCACCTTATAGACCGGCTTCGTGAATGAGGCGTACTAGCGGTAAGACTGACTTTACTCTTATACATATATATATATTATTAACTTATAATATTATAAAGTATAAGGATTGAATTTTAACTTTTAAAATTCTAAGGGCTAACTTGGAATTAAAGTATTCATAAGAGAAAACTTTACAAATTCCAAAACTTGAGGGCAAGTTTTGAAACTATTCAAAACTAATTAATTCCATAACTTATGTGTTTAAAGTAGTTTTAATCCAAAAACTCTTCAAGTTCCATAACTTGAGGACAAGTTATGGAAGACTTTAAACTAATAAAAGAATTAACTTTTCTTTATTTTATAACTAATGGAATTAATTAAGGTTACATATTTTATTACTTAATGAAGTGACTCTTGAACCTCCATCACTTAAGGACAAGACTCTTCATCTTTGTAACCATCGCCAATTTTTATGAGTTTTATGAAACTTAAATGTGACTTTTCATATAACTTGAGGACAAGTTACAAAAACACATTTTAGAATCAACTCTTAGATTAAAATGGATTGAAAACACATAATCAATTAACTTTTCTATTAATCTAAGCAACTCATAAGAACAAGATAATTCAAATCAAACTTTTTCATGTAATTAGCCTAATCACTAAACTAATTCAAAACATGAATCTATTGAAAATTATCTTTGAAATTGGATTAGCATGAACATTACCACATCAAAACAAGATTATAAGTTCAAAAACAACTTAGGGTAATGTTCCTAGTCCATTTCTAGCCAAAAACCTCGAAAATATGCTGTCTGGGGCTCCTACTCGTCGAGTGCATGAACCTACTCGGCGAGTAGGATGACTTTACTCATGGACTCGGCGAGTTCATCAGTGGACTTGGCGAGTCCAGTGCCCAGAAAGCCAGAAAATCGAGTTTTTTCAGCAATTTGCATCAAGTATAATTGAAAACAAGCCTAGGCTCTGATACCATTGTTGGGTTATGAGCATTCTAACACTCCTACGTGTACATGCAACCCTAAATACCTTGGATCTATGTTTTCTCTATTATACATGGAAATAAGAACTTCCAAGGTATTATCCTAATCTAGCATACAAAACAATGAGTGTAACAAGATAGAATACATACCTCTTTGATGTAGAAAGTCTTCATGAAGCTTGAGTGCCTAGTGCCCCAAGTGTGACACCTCAAATGGTTCACACAACACCAAATACACTTGGAATAATTGAGAGAATTCTACACTTCATGAAAATCGGCTAGCCCTCTCTAGAATCATACTAGTGGCCGATTTTGTCAAGAATAAGATCTTTATATTGAGTTATAATTAGGGTAAACCCTAATTGTCATGACTTTCCATTTCCTTGGATCCATGGGTTCAAATACACCATGGAGCATCCATGGACCATCCTATGGTTTTAGTCCAACTTGATTATCCATGGAGCATTAGCCCACTATACAAGTATGGATGATTTACACAATCAACCCATATATTTAATTAGTCTTCTTTTGATCACTTAATTAATTCTAGATTAATTCTTGATCAATACTAATTAAATAATCTTATTAATCTTATTATTAATATACTAGAACTTATAATATATTAATAACCATAAGTGTCTTATTTCTCTCATTATAGTCTATCCAAGTGCATGATGCCATGCAACCCAAATGGACCATGCCGGGTCGGGTCAAGTCTTACCAATTATAGTTATGGACTTAGACATTAATCCAACATTTATGACGTATCTTTATGATACTCATTTATGCATAATACAAAAATATGGAAACAAATATATACCAAAACAATTAATTTCATCCAATAACATCCTATCAAAAATTTTTACTACATTCGTATTAAGGGGATCTGATTGTACATTGTTATTAAGATGTTTTCCCTAACTATATAACCTAAGATTACATTGCTATTAAGGGACACCTTGTTTCAGATATTGTTGAATCATGGAAGTGACCCTATTGAACTTAGCTACCGCAACCATTTCACTACCGCAACCGCATCAGCACCCGGAGTCGGCTACCGCAGTCATTAGCTAGATTACTTTATTTATCTTTTATGTAATACACTTTATTATCCTGTATGCCTTGCACGGCTGCTTATAGAGTTGTAATCTAGTGTAGTTCTATGTCTCTATAAATAGAGACTTATTCTTCTATATTGAATACCTCTCCTGATCACTGATAACTTATGCATTTCATCTAAATACAAATTCTAAAGTTATCATTCTATCACTCTTGGGTCTCGCCAACTATTATTGGAGATTCATCCAGAACTTTTCCAGAATCGCCAAACCCTTAACCACTCTGACACAGAAAGGTGTACCCTTTTGTTGGAGTGAAAAGCAAGAAACAGCGTTCAAGACATTAAAGCAAGCCTTGTGCAGCGCACCTGTTCTGTCCCTACCCGAAGGGACAGAGGACTTCGTTGTCTACTGCTATGCATCTAGTCAAGGCTTAGGTTGTGTGCTTATGCAAAGAGGAAAAGTAAATGCTTATGCCTCGAGACAGCTGAAAACACACGAGGTCAACTATACTACGCACGACTTGGAGTTGGGAGCCGTAGTCTTTGCATTGAAGATTTCGAGACATTATCTTTACGGAACCAAGTGTACGATCTTCACTGACCATAAGAGCCTGCAGCACATTCTTGATCAGAAAGACTTAAACATGAGGCAACGACGATGGGTAGAACTACTCAGCGATTACGAGTGTGAAATCCGTTAGCATCCCGACAAGGACAATGTGGTAGCAGATGCCCTTAGCCGAAAGGAGAGTTCAAGCCAAAAAGTGAAGACCCTGACGATGACTATCCATTCTCACTTATCCATGCAAATCCAAGAAGCCCAGTTAGAAGCCCTCAAGCCCGAGAACGTGTCAATTGAGGCCTTGAGGGGAATGGATAAGAAACATGATATTAGAGGTGACAGAGTCTACTGTTTCATGGATAGAATCTGGATTCCAAAGTCATGAGGATTCAGAGAGATTGTCCTAGAAGAAAAACACAAGTCCAGATACTCTGTTCACCCAGGTTCGGATAAGATGTACCTGGATCTCAAGAAGCAATATTGGTGGCCAAACATTTGTGGGCAAGTGCCTGACTTGCGCCAAAGTGAAATTCGAGTACCAGAAACCCTCGGGTCTGCTACAGCAACCCGAAATACCCGAGTGGAAATGGGAGATGATTATCATGGATTTCATCACCAAGTTACCCAAGTGTCCGAGTGGGTACGACACTATTTGGGTAATTGTCTACCGTTTGACAAAATCCGCTCACTTCATTCCAATCAGAGAGTCATTCAAGATGGAAAGACTCACGCGAATCTACATCCAAGAGGTAATCCGACTGTACGGTGTACCTGCGTCCATTATCTCTGATCGAGATAGCAGGTTTACCTCCAGATTCTGGCAGTCTCTCCAGAAGGTTCTTGGAACCAAACTAGACATGAGCACGACTTATCATCCTTAGACCCATGGACAGAGTGAGAGAACTATCAAAACCATGGAAGACATGCTTAGAGCATGTTTCATCAATTTCGGAAAGTCGTGGGACATACATCTGCCTTTGATCGAGTTCTCGTACAACAACAGTTACCATACCAGCATCAAAGCTGCACCGTTTGAAGCCCTCTACGGTCGCAAGTCCAGATCCCATCTATGATGGGCCGAGGTAGGGGACACGCAGCTAGCCAAGATTCGAGTCCTCGACAATGCTCTCACTGGTCCTGAAATCATTCGCGAAACCACTGAAAAGGTCATCCAAATCTGGGAACAATTGAAAGCTTCACAAGATCGCCAAAAGAGTTACACTGATAACCGACGGAAACCTCTGGAGTTCCAGGTTGGAGACCGTGTCCTGTTGAAGGTCTTGCCCTGGAAAGGGATGGTATGCTTCGGAAAGCGTGGGAAACTTAATCCGAGGTACATTGGACCCTTCGAGATCCTCGCCAGGATTGGTCCTGTAGCCTATAAACTTCGATTACCCCTCGAGCTCAGTAACATCCATCCCGTCTTCCATGTCTCAAATCTCAAGAAGTGCCTATCCGATGAAACCCTAGTGATTCCCTTAGACGAGATCGAAATCAACGAAAACCTGAACTTCGTGGAGGAACCAACCGAAATCATGGATCGAGAGGTCAAACGTACAAAGCAAAGCCGCATCCCGATAGTGAAGGTTTGCTGGAATGCCAAGCGGGGACCGGAATTCATTTGGGAGCGTGAAGACTCAATGAAATAGAAGTATCCGCATCTCTTTCCAGATCCATGATTTGTATCTTAATTCTAAATTTCGGGACGAAATTCCCTCTAACGGGGGGATAATGTGACAACCCGAAGTTCGTACCATTATTTGTAATCCTTTTCGTAAATCCATTTGTCGATTCCAAATTCGTTTACGTTTACGCTATTAAGTTAAGTTATTAAATTGAGATTGCTATTATGACTTAATGGGTTTCCCAACGCATTTAGAACTCATATTAACACCCCATACTTGTAATCGGTAAAATTTTAGAATCGACCATATCGGGTTACGACAACTTGATCGGGTGCGACCAAAAGCCACGTCTAACGTTGGTATCGAGTAGAATTCCACTGTGTCCCGAACTTGAGCCTTGTTTAAAGTGGTTTAAGCTTCCATTTGAAGCTTTTTCTCTCTCTCACTACTCTCTCTAACCTTTCTCCTCAAACCAAAGAATTAGGTCCAAAAACATCAATTTAAGGCTCAAATTCATCAAGGTAACTTCCTTAACTCCTAGTATAACATCCTTAGCCTTCAATTTCGAGTTCTAATCATGATTTAGGACCTCATTCATGAGTTTATGGCCCTGGAGCATGCTTGGGCCGTAAACACATATTAAGAGGGTTTTTGAGCTTTAAAACCCCTTCAAATCACCTTTGGGACTTAGATATGACTTTATGGCTTACCAATTCGGACTTGGAACACCTTGAACATCAATTTTGAGGAGTAAACATGAGTTTACTACCCAAGAACATGCTTGGGCCGTAAACTCATCTTCATGGGGAGTAAACTCAAAATCAAGTGTTTAAAAGCCACTGAAACACACCAATAGCCTTGGAATAAATTCTAGAACCAACCACAATAGATTTAGGGGCCTTAAACTTGATGAAAATCATTCCTTTGAGTGTTCACGGCCGTAAACCCCCCAAGAATGGGTTCCTGGGCCGTGAACTCACATATACAAATCAAATGGTGCCCTACATTCATTCTAAGGCTTGTATAATTTGTCTAAATCACATGCGATTGATCTAAGGCCATTAAATCATCAATTTAAGAAAGGTATAGGAGCCTACGGCTGTAAACTCCTAGTTTAGGGCCATAAACTTCCTTTGATGGTGTCCTTGGTGGTTTAATTCATTCCCAAGCCTTAGATTAAATCATACCAACCTTCCTCAAGTGTTATTGGACCATTTAGCACCTTAAAACCAATCAACCATGTGTTCACGGCCGTGAACTCATGTGGTCATGGTCTTAGGGCCGTAAACTCTTCTATGAGTTTACTCTTGAAGAGTAAACTCCATTCCTAAGCCATAGATGTCCGTAGATGTCACCCGGGTCACTCCAACCACTTGATTTCAAGTGTTTTCGTTCATTGGAGTGTATTATCATATCTAATTAGTGGTTTAAAGTCTAATTAGATACATTTGTATATCATTTCATATTACATAGGAACCTCACGCGTTATCAAGCCCCGAACCGACACTTAGCATTCAAACCGTCGTGTTTTCTCGTCTGGTGAGTTCATACCCATAAACTTTTTCAATGTTTTTCACTGTTTTTAGAGGGGGGGTGAATTCAAGCAAAGTACAAGGGATACATGTACTCAAAACTTGTTTTACATGTGTTGTGTTACATATTACATATGCTTTTAACACTGATAGTCATAACAGATAAACGTTTGAAGATGCAGAACACGTAAACATATTATTTGTGAAATACGTTATCAAATGTTGTATTTTATATTTTCACAGATGGTTTTCCACATTATATCAGTTAAAAGCATGACATATGAACTTTGAACATGAAAATTAGTACACTGTTTTGTCCTTGGGAACACTCCACAGAGATATGCGAGTGGAGGATCATTGTTGTAACGGGATCTTTTTGTATTATTACTAGTAAATTTGTTATTCCTATAAATTGGAGAGACGTCCTCGGTGAACACTCCACAGAGATACGCGAGTGGAGGACCGCACCTGTAACCAGAATCTCTTAGATAGGGAGCGTGACTTGAGTGTATAGATCTATACGGGGCTGACTACCCCACACCTGGCTGCTAGCTACAGCCGAACCGAAAGGTTCAAGGGTGACAAAAGTAATAAGGTGATGTGGACTACTTATTTCCATATCTAGTCTATCGTATGGTTACGGAAATCGCAATTTGGATAACAGAGATTTACTTGTTAGTAATAATGGATTTAGTAACTAGTTTACTTTGTACATATTAGTTTTATATACGTGTTAAAACTAATACTTTTCACAAGGACAACCAGGTTTTCACTATACATCTTTCACATTTGGTAACCAACATTCAGGAAAATATGGGATTTTCCTGGGGTAACATTTGTACATAACCAGAATCGTGTAACAATTCAGATAACTAAACTTTACAGTTCACAAGGGTAAACATGTTTTCAGTGTACATCTTTTACATTACATTTTGGATTCGATAACCAACTTTTAAGAAAATATGGGATTTTCTTGGTGTGTAACTTTTTCAGATAACAGAAAGGAACTTGTACATTTTCAGTAAACAAAACCGCTTATGAACTCACCACTGTTATGCTGATTTTCAAACCGCTTGTATTCTCAAGTCCGCATTAGACAGGTACCCGATGATTCCTTTTGGTGAAGACGGAGTGCGTAGAAGACACGTCTTATTTTTGTTCATATATACTATGTATCACACTTGTACAACTTAACATTTAAACAAATGTAAACTTTTATATGTAATGTTATGGTTGTTTACTTTACTTACTATGTGAATTGGATTTGATACTCAACGTGGAGTCCGCCCCGGAAATGTTTCCGCCTTCGGTTTTCGGGGTGTGACAGATTGGTATCAGAGACCTTTTTTATAGTGAATAAAGTATACCAAACTTTACATGGTATAAGACTATAAACACTAAGGGGCCTAAGTGCTCTGAACTAAAAGTATACTTCAAAATATAAGTATTTTCAAAAATATACAAGTATACCGAACCGTCGAGATCCGTAACTACAAGTAGAACAAAACATAAGTAATTTGGTGTTGTGTACTGTAGTTAAACCTAGGCAATTATGTAGTCGTGAATAGGATCAATATAGCCTGGCCAACTATATTCATTCGAGACACGGCCAACATATGCTTGGGAGTGACTGCGGTATGCGGCATGCCTAAAACTTACCTTAATACCACAAACATCGAGCCAGTGTCGTTGCGAATCATGAAATACTATGGGAGTATTTCTCGAGCCAATCCTTTGTAGAAATCCTCGTTCACGCATTGTTCCTTGATCATTCCTTTAGCGATAATTTATCTGCTTCAATAACTCTTTCCTGCTTTATCGCTTATATATATATATATATATATATATATATATATATATATATATATATATATATATATATATATATATATATATATATATATGTCATATCTCTTGATTCGATTAAGAGGACTTATCATCCTCTCTTTCTTGATATTATTAGATCAAGATGCCTCCAAGAAAGAGACCCAGCTCAAAGACCAACAACCCTCCGCCACCACCTCCTCCTGAAATTGACCCTGTGGTGTTTCAGGAAGCTGTTACTGCTGCGGTGGCAGCTTCTATGTCTCAATTGAACACTAGTGGTTCCGGTGGTTCGGGAGGTGGTACCCAAACCGAAAACCAAGAAGGCAGTCAGGGACACCGAAAGGAGGGTTCCTATAGAGACTTTATGAACGCGAAACCTACATCCTTCGATGACACTGGAGGTGTCATTTCTCTTTCCCGATGGTTCGAGAAGATCGAATCAATCTTTGAAATCTTTGCATGTTCGGAATCCGATAAGGTGAAATTCGCGGTCTGTACCTTTATTGATAAAGCTTTGACTTGGTGGAACGGCCGAGTCAGATCCCTAACCCTACCTGTAGCCAATGCCATGGGCTGGGAAGCTATGAAAGAACTCCTTCTGGCTGAGTACTGCCCTCAGGGCGAAATACAGAAGTTAGAGCACGAGCTCTGGAACCTGAAGATGACGGGTTCCGATATTGCTGCGTACACTTCGAGATTTGATGATCTAGCGTTGCTTTGCCTGTGATTGGTTACCCCGAAGAGCAAGAAGATAGAGAGGTTCATCTGGGGATTGACCCAACCAACCAAAGGAAATGTTTTATCTGCGAGGCTGGATACATATGACAGTGCCAAAAGTTTAGCCCAAACCCTAATTGACCACAGTGATGATGTTGAGGAAACAACCACCACTCTTGAATCGAACAAGAGGAGTGGTGAGAAAAGGAAATTTTGGAAGAAGAAGAAGGGCCAATCTTCTCAGGGATCTTCAAAGAAACAACAGACTATAGCAGTCCATGCTGCTACTACCCCCGTTGCTGCTGCTTCTGTTGTGGGATCTTCAGCTCAAACACCTACTAGTAGGTATGTTGGTAATCTTCCCCAGTGTGATAAGTGCAAATATCACCATAACCCCGACCCCTGCCGTGAGCTATCATGCACCAATTGTGGTAAAAAGGGGCACACAATCTGATTCTGCAAGCCACCAACCCAATCTGCAAATCAATCTTCTCGAGCAGGTGTTGGTCAAGTATGCTATAATTGTGGAGAGTTCGGGCATTTCAAAAGGAACTGCCCCAAGAAGGCGACAATTGATAACACTGGAAGAGTCCTAGCCATGGGACGGGAGGAGGCAGTCGCCGATCCCACCGTTGTTTCGGGTACGTTCCTTCTCGACAACTATTATGCTAGTATTCTTTTCGATTCGGCTGCTGAAAGAAGCTTTGTTAGTCATGCGTTCAAACATAATCTTAAACCTAATCCCCAACCATTAACTGAAATGTTTATCGTCGAGATGGCTAACGGTGAGAATGAAAGCGCTAACGAGGTGTTCGTAGGTTGTACCCTTACCCTGAACGACCATTCATTTTCCATCGATCTTATGCCAGTTTCCATAAAGAACTTTGATGTCATCATTGGCATGGATTGGTTGAGTCCCAATCATGCTGATATTCTCTGTTTCGAAAAAGCCATCCGTCTCAACCTTCCTACGGGTCAGACTCTCATAATCTATGGCGATAAACTCAGCTCCAATCTTCGCATCATTTCCTACATCAAAGCTCAAAAACTCCTACGTAAGTAGTGTCATGCATTTCTAGCTCATGCAATCAATGAGAAACAGGAAGTTAAAGACCTCGCAAGCGTCCCCGAAGTCTTTAACTTTCCTGATGTGTTTCCCGAAGAGCTTCCAAGAATTCCTCCCGAGCGTCGGGTCGAATTCCGCATTGACCTAATTCCTGGAGCTACCCCCGTAGCGAAATCTCCGTATCGCTTAGCTCCAGCAGAAATGCAGGAGTTATCCAGCCAAATCAATAAGTTACTTAGTAAAGGATTCATTAGACCAAGTTCCTCACCCTGGGGAGCTCCGGTATTGTTTGTAAAGAAGAAAGATGGATCCTTTCGGATGTGTATTGACTACCGTGATCTGAACAAGTTGACCGTCAAAAACCGATATCCCCTTCCGCGAATAGATGATCTCTTCGATCAACTCCAGGGAGCCAGCTACTTCTCAAAGATAGACCTTCGGTCAAGGTACCATCAGTTACGAGTTCATGAGAGTGATGTTTCCAAGACACCTTTCAGGAGTAGGTATAGACACTACAAGTTTGTAGTGATGCCCTTCAGTCTAACCAACGCACCGGAAGTGTTCATGGATCTGATGAACCGGGTGTGTTGCCCTTTTCTGGACAAGTTCGTCATTGTGTTCATTGATGACATACTTGTGTACTCCAAAAGCGAAGAAAATCACAAACAGTACTTGAGGCTAGTGTTAGAAACCCTTAGATCCGAGAAGTTGGATGCAAAATTCTCCAAGTATGAATTCTAGATTCAGAAGGTGACTTTCCTCGGTCACGTGGTAAGCGAGGAGGGTATTCACGTGGATCCTTCCAAGATTAAAGCGATAGAGAATTGGTCGGCACCGAAGACACCCACAAAAATCCGCTAATTCTTGGGTCTCGCCGGCTATTATTGGAGATTCATCCAGAACTTTTCCAGAATCGCCAAACCCTTAACCACTCTGACACAGAAAGGTGTACCCTTTTGTTGGAGTGAAAAGCAAGAAACAACGTTCCAGACATTAAAGCAAGCCTTGTGCAGCGCACCTGTTCTGTCCCTACCCGAAGGGACAGAGGACTTCGTTGTCTGCTGTGATGCATCTAATCAAGGCTTAGGCTGTGTGCTTATGCAAAGAGGAAAAGTAATTGCTTATGCCTCGAGACAGCTAAAAATGCACGAGCTCAACTATACTACGCACGACTTGGAGTTGGGACCCGTAGTCTTTGCATTGAAGATTTGGAGACATTATCTTTACGGAACCAAGTGTACGATCTTCACTGACTATAAGAGCTTGCAACACATTCTTGATCAGAAAGACTTAAATATGAGGCAACGGCGATGGGTAGAACTACTCAGCGATTACGAGTGTGAAATCCGTTACCAGCCCTTAGCCGAAAGGAGAGTTCAAGCCGAAAAGTGAAGACCCTGACGATGACTATCCATTCTCACTTATCCATGCAAATCCAAGAAGCCCAGTTAGAATCCCTCAAACCCAAGAACGTGTCAATTGAAGCCTTAAGGGGAATGGATAAGAAACTTGAGATTAGAGGTGACGGAGTCTACTATTTCATGGATCAAATCTGGATTCCAAAGTCCGGAGGATTCTGGGAGATTTTCCTGGAAGAAGCACACAAGACCAGATACTCTGTTCACCCAGGTTCGGATAATATGTACCTGGATATCAAGAAGCAATACTACTGGCCAAACATGAAGGCCGATATCGCTACATTTGTGGGCAAATGCCTGACTTGCGCCAAAGTGAAAGTCGAGTACCAGAAACCCTCGGGTCTACTCCAGCAACCCAAAATACCCGAGTGGAAATGGGAGATGATTACCATGGATTTCATCACCAATTTACCCAAGTGTCTGAGTGGGTACGACACTATTTGGGTAATTGTTGATCGTTTGACAAAATCCGCTCACTTCATTCCGATCAAAGAGTCATTCAAGATGGAAAGACTCACGCGAAACTACATCCAAGAGGTAATCTGACTGCATGGTGTACCTGCATCCATTATCTCTTATCGAGATAGCAGGTTTACCTCCAGATTCTGGCAGTCTCTCCAGAAGGTTCTTGGAACCAAACTACACATGAGCACGGCTTATCATCCTCAGACCGATGGACAGAGTGAGAGAACTATCCAAACCCTGGAAGACATGCTTAGAGCATGTGCCATCGATTTTGGAAAGTCATGGGACGTACATCTGCCTTTGATCGAGTTCTCGTACAACAACAGTTACCATACCAGCATCAAAGCTGCTTCGTTTGAAGCCCTCTACGGTCACAAAGTGCAGATCCCATCTATGATGGGCCGAGGTAGGGGACACGCAGCTAGCCAAGAGTCGAGTCCCCGACAGTGCTCTCACTGGTCCTGAAATCATTCGCGAAACCACCGAAAAGACCATCCAAATCCGGGAACAATTGAAAGCTTCACAAGATCGTCAAAAGAGTTACGCTGATAAACGACGGAAACCTCTGGAGTTCCAGGTTGGAGACCATGACCTGTTGAAGTTCTTGCTCTGGAAAGGGATGGTATGCTTCGGAAAGCATGGGAAACTTAATCCGAGGTACATTGGACCCTTCGAGATCCTCGCCAGGATCGGTCCTATAGCCTATAAACTTCGATTACCCATCGAGCTCAGTAACATCCATCCCGTCTTCCATGTCTCAAATCTCAAGAAGTGCCTATCCGATGAAACCCTAGTGATTCCCTTAGACGAGATCGAAATCAACGAAAACCAGATCTTCGTGGAGGAACCAACCGAAATCACTCCAAACACTTGATTTGAAGTGTTTTCGTTCATTGGAGTGTATTATCATATCTAATTAGTGGTAGATACATTTGTTTATCATTTCATATTACATAGGAACCTCGCGCGTTATCAAGCCCCGAACCGACACTTAGCATTCAAACGGTCGCGTTTTCTCGTCTGGTGAGTTCATACCCCTACCCTTTTCCAATGTTTTTCACTGTTTTCAGGGGGGATACAAGCAAAGTACAAGGGATACTTGTACTCAAAACTTGTTTTACATGTGTTGTGTTTCATATTACATATGCTTTTAACACTGATAGTCATAACAGATAACCGTTTGAACATGCAGAACACGTAAACATATTATTTGTGAAATACGTTATACAATGTTGTATTTTATATTTTCACAAATGGTTTTTGACATTATATCAGTTAAAAGCATGACATTTGAACTTTGAACATGAAAATTAGTACACTGTTTTTTCCTCGGTAACACTCCAAGAGATACGTGAGTGGAGGATCATTGTTGTAACAGGATCTTTTTGTATTATTACTAGTAAATTTGTTATTCCTATAAATTGGAGACACGTCCTCGGTGAACACTCCACAGAGATACGTGAGTGGAGGGTCGCAGCTGTAACCATAATCTCTTAGATAGGGAGCGTGAGTTGAGTGTATAGATCTATACGGGGCTGACTACCCCACACCTGGCTGCTAGCTACAGCCGAACCGAAAGGTTCAAGGGTGACAAAAGTCATAAGGTGATGTGGACTACTTATTTCCATATCTAGTCTATCGTATGGTTACGGAAATCGCAATTTGGATAACAGAGATTTACTTGTTAGTAATAATGGATTTAGTAACTAGTTTACTTTGTACATATTAGTTTTATATACGTGTTAAAACTAATACTTTTCACAAGGACAACCAGGTTTTCACTATACATCTTTCACATTTGGTAACCAACATTCAGGAAAATATGGGATTTTCCTGGGGTAACATTTGTACATAACCAGAATCGTGTAACAATTCAGATAACTAAACTTTATAGTTCACAAGGGTAAACATGTTTTCAGTGTACATCTTTTACATTACATTTTGGATTCGATAACCAACTTTTAAGAAAATATGGGATTTTCTTGGTGTGTAACTTTTTCAGAAAACAAAATCGCTTATGAACTCTCCAGCATTATGCTGATTTTCAAACCGCTTGTATTCTCAGGTCCGCATTAGACAGGTACCCGATGATTCCTTTTGGTGAAGACGGAGTGCGTAGAAGACACGTCTTATTTTTGTTCATATATACTATGTATCACACTTGTACAACTTAACTTTTAAACAAATGTAAACTTTCATATGTAATGTAATGGTTTTTTACTTTACTTACTATGTGCATTGATTTGATACTCAACGTGGAGTCCGCCCCGGAAATGTTTCCGCCGTCGGTTTTCGGGGTGTGACAATATTCATTCGAGACACGGCCAACATGTGCTTGGAAGTGACTGTAGTATGCGGCATACCTAAAACTTACCCAATACCAAAACAATGAGCCGTCGTCGTAGCGAATCATGAAATACTATGGGAGTATTTCTAGAGCCAGCTTCGTTGTAGAAATCCTCATTCAAGCGTTGCTCCTCGATCATTCTTTTAGCGATAATTTATCTGCTTTGATAATTCATTCGTGCTTTATCACTTATTCGGAAAATATATATCTGTCATATCTCTTGATTCAATTCAGAGGACTTACCATCCTCTCTTTCCTGATCTTTATAGATCAAGACGCCTCCAAGAAAGAGACCCAGCTCAAAGAACAACAATCCTCCTCCTCCACCACCTCCTCCTCAATTTGCCCCTGTGATGTTCTAGGTAGCTGTTACTGTCGCAGTAGCAGCCGCCATGTCTCAAATGAACCCCGGTGGTTCAGGAGGTGGTCCCCAGCCCCAAAATCAAGAACATAGCCAGGGACACCGAAAAGAGGGTTCCTATAAAGATTTCATGAACGCGAAAGCTACGTCCTTTGATGGCACTAGAAGTGTCATTTCCCTCACCCGATGGTTCGAGAAAATCGAATCTATCTTCGAGATCTGTGCCTGTTGGGAATCTGACAAGGTGAAGTTCGCAGCCTGTACCTTTATCGATAAAGCCCTAACTTGGTGGAACGGCCGAGTCAAATCCCTAACTCTACCTGTAGCCAATGCTATGGGTTGGGGAGCCATGAAAGAACTTCTTCTAGCTGAATACTGACCTCGGGGCGAAATTCAGAAATTAGAGCACGAGCTCTAGAACCTGAAGATGAAGGGTTCCGATATTGTCGCATACACTTCTAGATTCAATGACCTGGCGCTACTCTGTCTGGGATTGGTTACCCCGGAGAGTAAGAAGATAAAGAGATTTATTTGGGGGCGACCCAACCAACAAAAGGAAATGTCTTAGCTGCGAGGCCGAATACATATGATAGCGCCAAAAGTTTAGCCCAGACCCTGATTGACCACAATGATGATGTTGAGGAAACAACCACCACCCCCCGAACCGACCAAGAGTAGTGGTGAGAAAAGGAATTTTTGGAAGAAGAAGAAGGGCCAATCTTCTCAAGGGTCCTCAAAGAAACAACAAACAGTAGCAGTCCATGCTGCTACTACCCATATTGTTGCTGCTTCTGTTGTGGGATCCACAGCCCAAACACCTACTAGTAGGTATACTGGTAACCTTCCCCATTGCGAAAAGTGTAAATACCACCATAACCGCGGCCCCTGCCGTGAAATTTCATGCACCAGTTGTGGTAAAAAGGGGCACATGATCCGATCCTGCAAAGCACCAGCCCAATCAGCTAATCAATCTTCTGGAGCAGGTGTTGGTCAAGCCTGCTACAATTGTGGAGAAGTCAGGAATTTCAAGAGAAACTGCCCCAAGAAGGCCACAACTGATAACACCGGGAGAGTCCTAGCCATGGGATGAGAGGAGGCAGTCGTCGATCCCCCCGTTGTCTCGGGTACGTTCCTTCTTGATAAATCTTATGCTAGTATTCTTTTCGATTCGGGTGCCGAAAGAATATTTGTTAGTCATTCGTTCAAGCATAACCTTAAACATAATCCCCAACCATTAACTGAAACATTTACCGTCGAGATGGCTAACGGTGAGAAAGAAAACGCTAGCGATATCTTCATAGGTTGTACCCTTACCCTGAACAACCATTCTTTTCCCATCGATCTTATGATAGTTTCCATAAAGAGCTTTGATGTTATCATTGGCATGGATTGGTTGAGCCCCAATCATGCTGATATCCTCTGTTATGAAAAATCCATTCGTCTCAACTTTCCCTCTGATCAGACTCTCATGATCTATGGAGATAAGCTTAGCTCCAATCTTCGTATCATTTCCTGCATCAAAGCTCAAAAGCTTCTGCGGAAGGAGTGCCAAGCATTCCTAGCCCATGTCATTAATGAGAAACAGGAAGTTACAGACCTCCCGAGCATCCCCGAAGTCTGTAACTTTCCTGATGTCTTTCCCGCAGAGCTTCGAGGAATTCCTCCTGAACGTGAAGTTGAGTTTCGCATTAACCTAATTCCTGGAGCTTCCCCCTTAGCCAAGTCTCCATATCTCTTAGCTCCAGCAGAAATGCAGGAGTTATCAAGCAACAAGTTACTCAGCAAAGGATTTATCAGACCGAGTTCCTCATCCTGGGGAACTCCGGTTTTGTTTGTGAAGAAGTAAGAAGGTGCATCGACTACCGCGAACTTAATAAGTTGACCGTCAAGAACCGATATCCTCTTCCTTGAATTGATGACCTCTTCGACCAATTTCAGGGAACTAGCTACTTCTCAAAGATTAACCTTAGATCAGGGTACCATCAGCTACGAGTTCATGAAAGTGATGTTTCCAAAACAGCTTTCAGGACTCAATATGGACACTACGAGTTCGTAGTGATGCCTTTCGGTCTAACCAATGCACCGGCTGTATTCATGAACCTGATGAACCGGGTGTGTCGTCCCTTTTTAGACAAGTTCATCATCGTGTTCATTGACAACATACTTGTCTACTCCAAAAGTGAAGAAGATCACAAGCAACACTTGAGGTCAGTATTGGAAACCCTTAGATCCGAAAAGCTGTACGCGAAATTTTCCAAGTGTGAATTCTGGATTCGGAAGGTAAGTTTCCTCGGTCACGTGGTAAGCAAAGAGGGTATTCACGTGGATCCATCCAAGATCAAAGCGATAGAGAATTGGTTGGCACCGAAGACACCCACAGAAATTCGTCAATTCTTGGGTCTCGCCGGCTATTATCGGAGATTTATCCAAAAATTTTCCAGAATCGCCAAACCTCTAACCACTCTGACACAGAAAAGTGTACCCTTTTGTTGGAGTAAAAAGAAAGAAAATGCATTCCAAACGTTAAAGTGAGCCTTGTGTAGTGCACCGGTCCTGTCCCTGCTCGAAGGAACAGAGGAGTTCGTTGTTTATTGTGATGCGTCTAACCAGGGCTTAGGTTGTGTATTTATGCAAAGGGGAAAAGTGATTGCATATGCCTCGAGACAGTTGAAGGAACACGAAGTCAACTATACCACTCATGTTCTGGAGTTAGGAGTCGTAGTGTTTGCACTGAAGATTTGGAGACATTATCTTTATGGAACTAAGTGTACGATCTTCACTGACCATAAGAGCCTGTAGGATATCTTCAATCAGAAGGACTTAAACATGAGGTAATGATGATGGGTAGAGCTACTCAGTGACTATGAGTGCGAGATTCGCTACCATCCTGGCAAGGCCAATGTGGTGGCAGATGCCCTTAGCCGAAAGGAAAGTTCAAATCGTAAGGCAAAGACGCTGACGATGACTATCCATTCCCAATTATCCATGCAAATCCGAGAAGCCCAGTTAGAAGCCCTTAAACCTGAGAGGTGATGGAGTCTACTGTTTCATGGACCGAATCTGGACTCTAAAATTCGGAGGATTCAAGGATGTCGTCATGGAGGAAGCACACAAGACCAGATACTCTGTTCACCCGGGTTTGGATAAGATGTACCAGGATCTCAAGAGACAATACTGGTGGCCAAACATGAAATCCGATATCGCTACTTTTGTGCGGAAGTGCTTGACTTGTGCCAAGGTAAAAGTTGAGTACCAGAAATCCTCAGGTTTGCTCCAGCAGCTCGAAATACCCAAGTGGAAATGGGAGATGATTACCATGGATTTCATCACCAAGTTACCCAAATCTCCGAGTGGGTACGATACCATTTAGGTAATTGTTGATCGTTTGACAAAATCCGCTCACTTCATTCCGATCAAAGAATCATTCAAGATGGAAAGACTTACACGAATCTACATCCAGGAGGTAATTCGATTGCACGGTGTACATGCATCCATTATCTCCGATCGAGATAGCAGGTTTACATCGAGATTTTGGCAATCGCTCCAGAAGGCTCTTGGAACTAAACTGGACATGAGTACAGCTTATCATCCTCAGACAGATGGACAAAGTGAGAGAACTATCCAAACTCTGGAAGACATGCTGACAGCGTGTGTCATTGATTTCGGAAAGTCGTGGGACACTCATCTACCCTTAATCGAGTTCTCGTATAATAACAGTTACCGCACCAACATCAAGGTTGCTCCATTCGAAGCCCTCTACGGTCGCAAGTGCAGATCCCCTCTGTGCTGGGCTGAGGTAGGGGACACGCAGCTAGCCAAGAGTCGATTCCCCGACAGTGCTCTCACTGGTCCTGAAATCATTCGTGAAACCAACGAAAAGATCATCCAAATCCGGGAACGATTGAAAACTTCACGAGATCGCCAAAAGAGTTACGCTGATAACCGACGGAAACCTTTGGAGTTCCAGGTTGGAGACTGTGTCCTGTTGAAGGTCTCGCCCTGGAAAGGCATGGTACGCTTTGGAAAGCGTGGGAAACTTAATCCGAGGTACATTGGACCCTTTGAGATCCTTGCCATGATCGGTCCAGTAGCCTATAAACTCCGATTATCCCGTGAGCTTAGTAACAGCCATCCTATTTTCCACGTCTCTAATCTTAAGAAGTGTTTATCCGATGAAACCCTTGTGATCCCTCTTGATGAAATCGAGATCAACGAGAACCTGAACTTCGTGGAAGAACCAATCGAAATCATGGATCGAGAGATCAAACGTACGAAACAAACTCGCATTCCAATAGTGAAGGTTCGCTTGAATGCCAAGCGGAGACCAGAATTCACTTGGGAGCGCGAAGACTCGATGAGACAGAAGTATCCGCATCTCTTTCCAAATCCATGATTTGTATCTTAATTCTGAATTTCGGGATGAAATTCCCTCTAACGGGGGGATAATGTGACAACCCGCAACTTCTAACCTATGTAATTGATCCGCGTAACAGCACTAAAACTTGAATTCATTATCTTTTGTGGTTCCATATGGGTGCTCTAGACTTAGTATAATCTAGATATGAGTCTTAAGTAGGGTTGAAGAGTGTTTAGTATCACAAAATCGGGCCAAACTCATCAAATAAGGTGTGTGCGGCCACACACCTGTGTGTATGGCCACACATCCATGTGTGCGGCCACACACCCAACCGCAAACACCCTCAACCTCACACCCAATTCAATATATGGATGGATACCCCCTTCATTCATTCATTTAGATGTTTCTCTTCCCTCTCTCTACTTTCTCTCTCTAAATCATCAACCAAGAACACCTTGAAGGCTTCATAATCGTGATCTACTCCATCTTCAAGCTGAGTATAGTGGTAAACACTTGAATCCCAAGCTTAAAACTCATCATGTTCATCATATGCATCATCCCTTGAAGGTGTACAGCCGCACACCTTCATATAGGGGCATCACACATTCAAAACTCCCAAGTATGAAGAGCTAACACTTCAAAAATCATCATATGGACTCAAATGAGGAGTGTACGGCCGCACACTCCTGTGTACGGCCGCACACACCCTCTGTACGGCCGTACACTCTTGTGTGCAGCCTCACACACACTCCTGGCCACACTACCCAGCCGCACATTCATTTTCAAGACCATACACCCACTCTAATGCCCATATTTGGCCCTAAACTTGCATAAATCATTAGGTTTGGATCATAAGACACTTGTTCTTAGTAATTCCAAGCCCTAAGGATGTTTTACCATCATGTTTAGACATGAAACACCTTAGTTCTAACTTATTTATGTGCCATCACATGAATAATAGGGGCCATTGGCATTCCGGGAATCCGTTGACACTCGAACCCTAAATTAAATGATGTGTTCATACCCCTACTCTTTTCAATGCTTTTCACTATTTTTAGGGGGAGGAATACAAGCAAAGTACAAAGAATACTTGTACTCAAAACTTGTTTTACATGTGTTGCGTTCCATATTACATATGTTTTTAACACTGATAATCACAACAGAAAATAGTTTGAACTTGCAGAACACATTATCGTATTATTTGTGAAAAACATTATAAAATGTTGTATTTTATATTTTCACAAATGGTTTTCCACATTATATCAGTTAAAAGCATAACCTTTGAAATTTGAACATGAAACCTAGTACATTGTTTTGTCCTCAGTAACACTCCACAGAGATACGCGAGTGGAGGACCATCGTTTGTAACAGTATCTTTCTGTATTATTACTAGTAAATTTGTTATCCCTATAAATTGGAGACACGTCCTCGGTAATACTCCACAGAGATACGCGAGTGGAGGACCGCCTCTGTAACCAGAATCTCCTGGAGGGAGAGCGTGAATTGAGTGTATAGATCTATACGGGGATGACTACCCCACACATGGCTGCTAGCTACAGCCGAACCGAAAGGTTCAAGGGTGACGAAAGTCATAAGGTGATGTGAACTACTTATTGCCATATCTAGTCTATCGTATGGTTATGGAACTCACAATTTGGATAACAGAGATTTACTTGTTAGTAATAACGGGTTAGTAACCAGTTTATTTTATACTTATTAGTTTTATGTACATGATAAAACTAATACATTTTACAAGGATAACCAGGTTTTCAGTATACATCTTTTACATTACATCTCAGCTCAGTAACTAACTTTTAGGAAAATATGGGATTTTCTTGGGATATCAGTTGTACATAACCAGAATCGTGAAACAAACCAGATGATTAAACTTTACAATTAAGAAAATATGGGATTTTCTTGGGTGTGTAACTTTTTCAGAAAACAAAAGGAAACTTGTACATATTCAGAAAACAAAACCACTTATGAACTCACCAGCTTTATGCTGATTTTCAAACTGCCTGTATTCTCAGATCCACATTAGACAGGTACCCTGTGATCCATTTTTGGTGAAGACGGAGTGCGTAGAAGATGCGTCTTTACTTTTGTTCCTATATACATATGTACAACAACTTAAACACTTGGTTTTCAAACAAATGTAAATATATATATGTAATGTAATGGTTGTTTACTTTGCTTACTATGTACATTGGATTCGATGCCCAACGTGGAGTCCGCCCCGAAAATGTTTCCGCCCTGGGTTTTCGGGGTGTGACATCGTTCCGTAGCAAAAACTCGTTTTTCTTGTAGTGATATCTTGTGAGTTGACTACAATAAAAACACCCTTTTACGACACACAATGCGTTTCGTAAAACACTTAGACAAAACACAAATGTGTGTCAAGGAAGTCCCTATCATAACGAAAGACAACACGCTTTTACGCGTCGTGTATTTACAACATGCATTTACGACGCGTAGTTACGACACACATTTACGGCGCTCATTTACGACACACATTGCATATCAAGGAAGGCCATGTCATAAAGGAAGACGAAATGCATTTGCGTGTCGTAACCTTATGAGACGCATTTAGGACATGCATTGCGTATCATTAAAGCCCCTGTCATAAATGAAAATGACACGCATTTGCATGTCATAAACTTCAGCAACCATTTATGATATGCATTTATGACGTATCTTTATGATACTCATTTACGGATAACACAAAAATATGGAAATAAATATATACTGAAACAATTAATTTTATCCAATAACATCCTATCAAATTTTGTTACTACATTTGTATTAAGGGGATCTGATTGTACATTGTTATTAAGATGTTTTCCCTAACTATATAACCTAAGATTACATTGCTATTAAGGGACACCTTGTTTCAGATATTGTTGAATCATGGAAGTGACCCTCTTGAACTTAGCTACTGCAACCATTTCACTACCGGAACCGCATCAGCACCTGGAGTCAGCTACCGCAGTCATTAGCTAGATTACTTTATTTGTCTTTTATGTAATACACTCTATTATCCTGTATGCCTTGCACGGATGCTTATAGAGTTGTAATCTAGTGTAGTTCTATGTCTCTATAAATAGAGACTTATTCTTCTGTATTGAATACCTCTCCTGATCACTGATGACTTACGCATTTCATCTGAATACAAATTCTAAAGTTATGATTCTATCACTCTTGACTCTCCACTTCTTACTTAAACATATCTGAGTATAATCACTCTTCGGAGCAAGTCCTTGTGACTTATTCACTAAGTTTGATCTCACTTACTAACATTGGTTTGAATGCATTTCAAGTTATGAATCAACTTACGTGTATTTTGATATAACAATTATTGTCATTTACATTACTTTACTTTCCGCATCTAACTCGCTAAATTCTAACTCTTAATATTTTTGTTGAGCTAACGGATCCTTAGAGATTAACTATTCCGCTATATACTTGTTCTAACTATATTGTTCAAGTGTGTCTCAAAGTTTTTCTCTCAACAATTGGTATCAGAGCCATAGTGGTTGCTTTTTGAAAATCGGAAATCTGATTTTTCAAATGGCACAATCATTATCACTGAATGTTTCTAACAATGTTGGTGGTTCCAATCGAGCCCCAATACTGGTTGAAATGAGTATCATCATTGGTGTCAACGGATGGAAAGATATCTTACACGACTTGGTAGAGATGTCTGGAGATCTATAGAAGAAGGACCCTATGTTCCAGTCCTTACCCCTGTCCAAACTAATGGAGCCACAGCAAGGCTTGGAGGAGGTCAACCAGCTTTGAATCGTCCCATAAAAGATGATCTAGACAAGATGGAAAGTGATGCTATTGCCTTTTATGAAATCTCTTGTGGAGTTGCTCCTGACAACTTCGACATCATCATAAATTGCAAATCAGCAAAGGAAATTTGGGATGTTCTCAAAAACTTGTACGAAGGTTCAGAGCAGGCTCAAGACAAAAAGCTCACTACAACACTCAACGAATTCAATAACTTCAAAGCCCACTCTGGTGAAAGTTTGGAAGACTCATTTAAAAGGTTCAACCTGATTGTCACAAAACCGTCCAATGTGGGTACCATCCGCATCAATCATGAGACAAATATGCAGTTTCTTAATGGCTTAGGAAGACACCGGACAATAGCCAAAATGACTGTACAAGGTGACAGGAAGATTCACTCTTTATCTCTCTATAAACTTTATGGACAATTGCAAGCTCAAGAGTCCACCGTACTCAAGGACTGTTCAGACTTTGGAGGACCACTCGCATTAGTAGCCCAATCACCTCACACTCAAACCTATCCCACCTCGTATGACTCTCCACCGCAGTCATATGAAGCTGACTTCGAATATGACGATGAAGAAGAGTTTCATAATGCCATTGGTCTTATCAGTCAGAAATTCAATCACTTACCACCTTCATTTCGCAAAAACCAACAATTCAATTGACCACCTTTCAACTGCAACTTTAAAAACAATCACTTCCGTTACACCAAAAAACCTCTCCCTCCACCGTAGTCTCAACAAACTCAGTCCAAAGAAGTATCATCGCAGTCCCAATCAACTGACTCCGGTACCTCTATAGACGACAAGAGTGACGTCATCATATGTCACAAATGCAACAAGGAAAACCATTTTACCAAAGATTGTAAGGCAAACGTAGTGAAAGATAGAGCCTTCTATCTCCGAATCGCTCAAGAACTGGAAGATAAAGAAAAGGGAAAGGCCTACGTTGCTCAAGTGAAGAGGAATCATCAAGTGTGGTCATCAGGAGATGAAGATGAAGATGTTCTTAGCAAAGGGAAAGGCAAGATCTGTATGGTAGCAACTGCTGATGAAGACGGCTCAACCAATCTAAAGAAGAACCATTCCTATATGGCTAAAGATGGAACTCTCAGCATTGTGGAACAGGTAAAACTAATGATTCAAACTTTAAATTACAACATGCATGATTGTCAACCTTTCATAGACACACTCAATGACACTTGTGCTGCCGTCCTTACAGACTACAATAAAGCCCTAGATGAGAAGAACATCGCTTCGCAAGAGATTTTCCATGTTAGAGGACGTTTGGACAATAAGAGACTCGAAATGGAAATGTTAGAGAAGGAATTAATGCTAGAAAAAGATGCTAGAATTCTTAGTGAAACCTAATTAGAGATAGCCTTAAATTAGAGAGATCTAGCACAGAATGAAATTGTACGTTTAAATCTGTTAAATGAAAAGTTGTTTAATGAAACTGAGGCCATTGAGAATCTTGTTAATAATGGGAATGTTGATAACACTTTTAACTGGGGTTAGTCCGATGGTTACCCAACCGCAACGGACTCATCACGTCGGTTCACACCGGAACGTCCGTATGTCCCACCAGACCGCAACTTCTTGTTTCCAGTCAATGACAAAACATTCCCTGAGGATATCCAAGCCCACTTTGGAAAACTTCATGATATGAGTAATAATTGTGTTATAGAAGAAATTCTCCTTGAATCTTCTACTCATGTTAACAACACAGATTCTCAGACATCATCCGTAGTCGATGAGGAAATGGTTATTGAAAGTCCTGAAGTCTCTTTAGACTTCCCATCCCTACAGTCTGACTGTAGTGTCTCTGACCGCAGTCACATACTGCAATCTGTCCCATTGCCTAATATCAATTGTCCCAAAGATGTATCCACCAAGACTTACTCTGCGGTAGTCCAAAGCACTACACCACTGATCGAAGTCAAAAGTTCTGTGACCATTGAGCCAATTAATCATGAATTACCAATTGAAATTTTTGAATTTGGTCAATGTTCTCAAAGTCCTGATTTCTTAAGTTCGGATGAATCGAGTCACTATTTTTCAAAATTCTCAAAAGATTCTAGGAAACCGCAATTAAATATCACCGACTGCGGTTCTCCTAAGACCGAAGCAAAAAGAGTTTTTAAAGAAGAATTTCGCTGTCGTTGCAAGCAACGAGAAATTTGCTCAAAAGTTAAGAAGTCTGTGAAATGTCCTAAGTCAAAAAGTCCAGAGAAGTTTATTTTTTCAAATTATCATTTCAAGAAAACTGTTTCCAAGAAAACAAAAAGAAAGGAGTTCACTGTTTCTGAGAATACTTAAAAAATATCCAAACACGAGGATAAGGCTTTTTGATCAAATGGATTTCAAATCTAATCTATCAATGATCAAAAATGGAAAGCTATCTTACCTACTCCAACCTTTCCAGTGTCAATCTCAAAATCTCAAACGTGGAAAGGAATTTTGCCAACTCCCACACTCAAAAGGTCATCTCAAATGCTTAAGAAATCACATCACAAAAGCTTTGCACGTGCCTTCACACCTGCCATACCTGGACAAAACCCCTTATCAAAACACACAAACAAAAGGGTCAAATCTCACAATCCTTGGAATGGACAAAAACATACATTTTCTTCAAAACCACAGACCAGGTCAAATGTCAGGGAAAATGACAAAAAGTTCTCTTGTCAATGTCAATGTAAAAGAATTCAAAGAAATTCAAACACCCAGGATTTCTGGATCAATTCTAATCTCTCCAAAAGTACTCGTAATTACTCACACTCTCACAAAACTCCAAAGAACTTCAAACACCCAGGACTAGGCTTGAAAGTTGACTTAAAACTTGTCCCTGCCACCTCGCATCATGCATCGATTAACACATCGTTTGTGACCCCGAGCTCCAAACTCGCTTGGGTGCCCAAATTAACCACTTAGTTTTTGTAGACTTTGTGTAAGGAGGATCAAGAAGAAGAATGGTTGATCGACAGTGCCTGCTCCTTGCACATGACCGGAAGGTTAGAGTACCTTCGGGATTTCAGGCCTATATGCAATGGTGGAAATGTCACTTTTGGAAACAATGCAAATGGTATCATACGAGGCTACGGTGTTCTCACCACGAGGAACTTTTCCATTCAGAAGGTTGCTTATGTAGAAAGCTTTAAACACAATCTCATCAGTTTTGGCCAACTATGTAAAGCAGGCCATCGAATGGAGTTTGATGATCAATTATGTTACATAATGACAAGTGACCGAAGCACTTGCTTAATCAAGTCATGATCCGAAGGCACAATGTATCCTCTGGATATCTCTCTCACCATTGGTAAACCACAGCCGTGTTTTCTCTCTAAAGTTGTATCCAAAGTCAGCTGGCTATGGCACCGCAAGCTAGCTCATCTCAACTTCAGATACATCAACAATTTGGTCACTAAAGAACTAGTCCGCGGTCTCCCTATTTTCAACTTTAGTAATGATACTCTCTGTCCAGCTTGTGAATGTGGAAAACAAGTCAAAACAAGTTACCCTCTAATAATGCATTCGTCTATTACAGAACCACTGGAATTATTGCACATTGACCTCTGTGGTTCTTCAACGGTAGCTAGTCTCCACCACAAGAAATACATACTAGTTGTTGTCGATGACTTCACTCGCTTCACATGGGTCTTCTTCATCAGACTCAAATTTGAAACACCGCAAATTCTCATAAGCTTCATCAAAGAAATAGAACTTCAGATCAAGCTTCCAGTCAAACGCATCCACAGTGATAATGGAACCGAGTTCACTAATCATCTTCTCAACAGTTTCTTGGTGTCCAAGGGTATTTCTCACAACTTCTCAGCACCCTACACTCCGCAACAAAATGGTGTCGTAGAAAGAAGAAACCGCACATTAGTAGAAGCAGCCAGATCCATGCTTAACATTGCCCACCTTCCTCTCTACTTCTGGGCTGAATCTGTAGCAACCGCATGCTTTGTCCAAAACCGAAGCATTGTGTGCAAACGTCTCAACAAAACACCATACGAGGGTCTTAACAACCGCAAGCCGAATGTTCGTTTCTTTCATATTTTTGGGTGTAGATGCTTTGTGATCAACAACAAAGACCAGCTTAACAAGTTTGCACCTAAGTCTGATGAAGGCATCTTCATTGGTTATTCCACTAACAAGGTTGCTTATCGAGTGCTTATCAGGTGTACAAGGCTGATCATTGAAAGTTTCGATGTGAAATTCGATGATTCTCACATCCGCGATGCCCCTTCATCCACTAAAACCACCGCAATCATGGAATGTGACATTCCTGCCTCTTCTGGTCCTTTAAATCTAGTAGAAGTCAATTATGATGATCTCTTCGAACCTGTTGAAACGGAAAAACTATCTGAAGTTCTTGTGTCTTCAGCAGCTGCCACACCCCAAAACCATGAACGACGGAAACGTTCTGGGGCGGAGGACGTCATGTATAGTATCACAATAATGAATAATAGTAAACAAGCAACAACATTATCCATTTCATTAATAATATAATTTCATACAAGTGTGTTCTGTTGAGTTTTATAGACACCAAAAATACATATCAAAATAAAAGACGAGTCTTGAACGTACTCCATCTTCTTAAAAGTCTGGCACCTGTACCTGTCTACTGTTGACCTGAGAATACAAGTTATTTTGAAAGCGAGTATCAGCTTTAAAGTTGGTGAGATCATAAGAATATTAATGTCTTAATTTGTATGAAAGTATTTGTAAGATGTTTTGGTAAGATGTTTTGTACTCTCCTAGAAACCCTATGTTTCCTACTACTTGTAGCCTTCTACCAAGGCATCTAGTATCTATGTGTGTGTCTCTTGTAAAAGTGTGTATTTTCCCAAGTCCGACTATCATTAACCAAAAAATAAAGTTTTTACATTACCGTGCATCGTGTGAATATTCACGAAGTGAATGTAATGGGAAAATATCATACAACTGCAGTATCTGTAATAAGTGACTATTGCTGTACTAACTACCTTAAACCAAATGATATTTAAAGTAACATGCGATGGACCTTTATCCTACTACCGACCCTAGTAAAACGACGATGTAAGACACCGTAAGAAATGACATTTGGCACCCGTAGACTTGCAAGTCCCACTGTAGCGAGCAGCAAGGTGTAGGATAGTCAATCCATTATAGATCTATATGCAAAATCATACGCTCCCCAATTAAGGAGATTCTGGATACAAAAACGGTCATGGAAGGAAGTGCCATGACCCGTTTAATGGTTCACATAACTGCATGAATGTATATGTAATGAATGTGCTAGCTGTATTGTGTGTTCTTTCTCTCTCTAGCCTGTATGTACTGTAATGTTCTGCGTATGCTAGTTGTAATGTGTGTTCTCTCTCTCTATCTAGCATGTATAGTAATGTACTGTGTGTACTAGTTGTATTGTGTGCTCTATCTCTCTCTCTCTCTCTCTCTATGTATCTAGCAAGTATTGACTCATGGATGAACTGACTCATTGTATGTTTCATTGTTATACTAATAGTTTTAGTATCTTCCTACACTACCCCTATGGGAGCTTACTAGTAATGTATGATCAAGTTTGAAAGCCCTTGCTACCCAAAGGTATGGAACTGGTTGAAAGAACTTTTATGTCTATATATTTATACATAATATATAACTAATAGATAGACGACCTTCAGACGGATAACCGATGCCCTACATCCACATCCCAACGAGGAAAAGGAGATAAAGCGAGCTAGCCTTCCTAAGCCCTTTAAACATTACTTATATAACTATACATACATAGGCATGCATTTGACAATAAGTATAAAAGAGTTTAAGTGAAAGTATTTGATAAGTAAAAGAGTTTGTAAAACAGTTTGAAGTAAAGCAGTTTGGTAACACAGTTCGAAAAGTAATAAAACTACTAGTTTGGTAGTTATTAATCACATGTGATTGATATAATAACTATAAGTATTCAAATGGTATCCCCCCCCTATAAAAGCATTTAAAAACATTTAAAACATTGATTAAGGGGTATGAACTCACCTGTAGTGAGTGGTATGGATGAACTGATGAAACTGGATTGCTAGGTGTCAAGTGAAGTCTGGAACACACATAAGGATCCTAGTTGTCATATAATATCTCATATATGCATCCAATTAGTCTCTAAATAAGTAATAAACAAAGTTAAGACATCCTAGGACATGCTAAACACCTTATATAAGTGTTATAAGTCCCAAGGATTGCATCTAAGTTGTTGTAGGACAAAGCTATTGGGTTTAGGGTTCCAAAGGACCCCTTTCTTGAGTTTACGGTCGTAATCTCCTAAGCTTTTGATCATTTTATGGTTTGAAGCCTTACATGTCCCTTAGAAATATTTCTACTTGATGGTTTAGTCCTTGGAAGAGATTAGGGCACCATTTCCCTCCTTTGAGGAGTTCACGGCCCTAAGACCAATTTCCTTTGTGTTTGCGGCCGTAATCTCATATGGACCATGGTATTTTTGGGGTTTTCAAGTCCTTTGCTCAACAAGGAAAGGATTTAGACATTTTTCTAAGGCTTGTGAAGGACTAGAGCACACTTTGGCACACTTATTTGGGGTTTACGGTCCAAGAACATTCTTGAACGGTGAACACCTTGATCTTGGTGTTCTTGGAGGATTTCTTGATGTTAAGAAGTATAACAAGCTGTATGATACCTAGGATAGAAGTACTTACAATATAGAAGCTTGAAATGAGCTAAAAGTCCAAGGACACTAGTGTGTGTTCTTGGTGTTCTTGGTGGATATTGAAGAATCAACCTTTTGGAATGATTTCACGGTTAGAAGTGTGTTAAAACACTAGATTAAGGCTTATAATCACTTAAGAATGCTAGAATCACTTACTAGATTAAAGATCTTGAAAAACTTTTGGATGATACTTGAGAGAGAAATGGGTTTGGATCTTGAGATTTTGGAAAAAGTGTAAATAATGAAAAATTGTCATATATATACTCCCAGATTTAGGGTTTTTGGCTGTAAATATTTTATTCAGGAAGAAAACTCTAATTTCTTGGAGTTTTGGAATAACAGTGTTGCACAATAAACCCTAGTGCATCCTCTCTCCTGATATCTCTAAAAGTGTAAATCTTAAAATACTCAAACTTATTCTAAAAAGTCTTAAAATTAACAGCAACTGTTCTGACTTCTATTGACTTGATATGTTTGTACATAATAGAAATTTCGGGTTGTCACAGCAGCTCAACAGCAACATGCTGATATTTCTGGACCATCTCCATCCGAAGTAGTATCTCTCAATACTTCCACCTCTCCAGTTGAGGGGGGAAAGCTCTACTCCAGATCTACCCGCAACCATTGAGGTTCCAGTACTTAATGATATTCAAATTCCTGCTCACAGAGAATCATTACCATCAAACGTATCTTCGGATTCGGATGATGAACTCATAGAAAATATTGCCACTACAACCGATCCAAGAATTGTCACTCTCCCATCCGCAGTCCAGGGGGAACCCTCTCAGGTTCCAGATAGAATCCCTTAAATAATCCAAGGGGAACCTATCAAAGAAAACGTCTCTCTTGCTCCAACAAGTCAGGATGACTCAACAGGCTGTTCTCAAATCCAGGGGGAACTTCCTCCACACTTCGATGGAACCTCTGATATTGAGAACACTCCTTCAACCGCAGCTGCTGATTATCTGATGCCTCGTCTACATGTATGGACGAAGGATCATCCACCAGGCCAAGTTATTGGCAACCCGTCCGCAAGTATCCAAACTCGATCTGCCAAAGATTTATCTGATCATTGTCACTATGCAACATTTATGTCCGTAGTCGAGCCTCGATCTATCAAAGAAGCTTTATTGGAACCAGATTGAATTTCTGCAATGCAAGAAGAACTGGAAGAATTTGAAAGAAATAAAGTGTGGCAACTTGTTCCCATTCCACAAGGTCATACTATTGTTGGTACAAGATGGGTTTTCAAGAACAAGCTAGATGAATCTGGTGCGGTTATCAGAAATAAGGCAAGGCTAGTTGCTAAAGTTTATAGTCAACTGGAAGGTGTTGACTACGATGAGACATACGCTCCGGTAGCTAGAATGGAAACAATCAGAATTTTCTTAGCATATGCTTCTCACAAAAACATCAAAGTACACCAAATGGATGTTAATAGTGCTTTTCTCAATGGGGAATTAAAAGAAGAGGTTTATCTTCAACAACCTCCCAAATTGGAAAGTATCGAGTTCCCTTATCACTGCTACAAGCTTCAGAAAGCAGTTTACGGTCTGAAACAAGCCCCTAGAGCTTGGTATGAAACTCTTTCTGAATTTTTTGTCTCTTCAGGATACAAAAGAGAAGTGATTTACCCCACACTATTTAGAAAAGCAAATGGGACTCACCTTATGCTTGTACAAATATATGTGGATGATATCATCTTCGGGTCATCTGATCAAGGAATGGTGGATGAATTTTCTAAGCTCATGACTAACAAGTTTCAAATGAGCATGAATAGAGAGATTAACTTCTTTCTAGGTCTTCAAGTCAAACAAATTAAGCAAGGGATATTCATTCATCAAGAGAAATACACCACTGAACTTCTGAAGAAATACTCTATGGACAACTGCTCTTCGGCTAAGGTCCCTATGGGCTTCGGATATAAGATCTCTGCTGATCCCTCTGGTGAATCTGTAGATCACAAGACTTATAGAGGTATCATTGGTTCGCTAATGTATGTGCAAGGTACTAGGCTGAACCAAAAGTGTCACACATGACCGCAGCCAAACAAATTCTTCGGTACCTAAAAGGAAGCAAATATCTTGGTATGTGGTACTCCACAGGCAATGACTTCAGTCTTCAAGCATTTACTGATGTGGATCTTGTCGGATGCAAACTTGATCGAAAAAGTACATCTGGTGGATGTCAATTTTCAGGGGGAAGACTTGTCAGCTAGTCAATTTTCAGGGGGAAGATACGTCGCCGCAGCCAGCTGTTGTTCTCAAGTCCTTTGGATGAAGACACAACTGTTAGACTCCGGATACATGATGCTGTAGATACCAATTTACTGTGGCTCTAAAAGTGCCATAGTGATCTCTCATAATCCTATTCAACACTCCAAGACGAAACATATTGAGCTACGATATCACTTCATCAAAGACCATATTCTGAAAGGTAATATTGAACTGATCTTTGTTCGTACTCATGAGAAGCTTGCTGATGTTTTTACAAAAGCACTTGACTCTTCAAAACTCAATGTGTTCCTACAAATGTTGGGAATGATGAATCCAGATCCTAAATTCTTCTTGAATTAACTCATACTGTAGACCTTCCTGGTCCCCATTGCGGTCCTTACTGAAAATTATTTATAATAGATGGTTTTGGAACATCCCCTGTTCTACATTCAATGTACCGCAACCATATATTATATCTATCTTTCATGGGTCTCTCTTGTTTGTGTTTACTAATTTTTTTTTTGTATAAGTTCTTCTCTTAGCTTCTCACTGTAGTCTTTACTTTGATCATCCGCGATGACATTTCCAACCGCAATGGAGTTTTCATCCGCAATCGTCGTGATAATTTCTCAACTGTTTTATCAACATGTGAATCTTTGTGTGCTATTTAATGATCCTTCATTAAATAAAATAAAACATTCTCCTTAGAAACTGTCACCTTCCCTTTCTAAATAATCCTTTTATCAGACCTATTTTAGGGATGATGACAAAAGGAACGTATTTCCAATAAACTCATCCTTAATTTGTCCTTTCCTCTCCCCAACACGTCCCATCCGTTATCTCTTCCTCTCCCATCACCGCCACGATTACCTGACGTATAAACATGCGTCTGACTTTATATTAAATGCAAACCCTTTTTGGAAATCTCCTAAAATCTTTTGCAACCCGTTTTAATTATATATGGTTGATATTTAATCTAAAATTCATCGATTCCCCCTAAAAACCCCAATCGATGTTTTACCCTATTCTACCATTTACCTAGGGTTAAACATTTTTTTTCATCCCTTTTGTAAACTCATGTCCTTCACTAAATTTACTTTACGCTTCCTGAATATCGATCATTCTCTCTCAAAACCATCAAGAACTCTGTGTTCTACTTTTCTTCAAACACCTTCCTACTTCAACAATGGTGAAATCAGGAGTTTCAAAGAAGCAATCCAAGGCTTCTGGTTCGATGAATCCAACAGGCTCAGACTCTCCTTCAATCGCATCAAGCAATTTCAAGGCAGTGTTTGAAGATCATCCTTCATACAATGCTCCCATCAAGCTCATGATCAAGTTTCTCAAGAACCACCCTCTGTTTGGTCCGTTTGATGCGTTTACAGACGTTGTTCCAGTTTCTACTCTCTTCAAGAGCGCTTTTCTGCTTATCGCCCACTGGAAAACCCTCAAGAAGTTCATCTCAATCTCATTAATGGTTCTTTGGTCATCTTGTCCAAAGAAAAGTTCCTCATAGCCATTAACCTTCTGGTTCATCCATCCATCAAATTCTTCTCACCATCAATGGCTAACATCACATCCGCACTCTACCAGATGGGGTATCAAAAACCAATTCTATTTGGACCTATCCACAGGCTTCCCACTCATATCCTCTCTTCTCTTGGTCTTGAGACTGCTGATGTCTCAGACCACATTGAGGCTACGGAGGGTATTGCCCCATACCCTTCTACCCCGCCTCTTCCATCCGCAGCCGTTAACCCTAAGGGTACCGCAGTCCCCTCTGCCACTACATTATCCAACCTTTCTCAAAGAAGAAAGTAGTTAGCGTCCAAGAAGAAACAAAGAACACCTAAGAAGGATGCTCCCAAACAAACCGCACCCACTAAGAAACGCAAAACCAAACCAACCACTCTATCTAGCAGTGATTCAGAAGAGGACAGACAACCGATATCTGTCCTCAAGAAAAGAAAAACCACCACTAACTATAGCCATATGTGTGACCGGACCGATGCTGAAGCCTCTCGAAAGGCTCCAGTAGTTCTTGGGCTGGACGCATACCCATTCATCACCACCATCATTTTTCAGTCAGACTCAGAAAGTGAGTCTGATTCTGATTCTAATCATCGTGGAGATACCCCTCCGGTATCATCCCAAAGGGATGATACTGGTTCTCACCCTAAGGTCTCCAGGGCTTCCCGACTGCATTTGTTTTCTCCAGAGGAGTTGAACTCCATCCTTATTTCTGTCACCCAAACATTGCAAATACATTCCCATCTGTAGGGCAATTTTTCAGGCCATGCCAGAACTGAGTTGAGGCCAGACTTGACCACGGGTCAAGGAGACCAAGGACACTCAGGAAATCCTACTCTGCTTTCATCTTTTATAGGTGGTTTAGGCATTGTGAGCACTAATGTGCTAGGATCCGTGAACCCAAGGGACACCTTGGTGCGAAATCAAGGAATTGACGGTAGTAACTCTAGCGATTCTTTGGAGTTGTTATCAACCAATGACCGCAACTGAAATCAAGAAGTATGAAGCCTTCTGAAGGGCTTTCCAAGCCTACAAGGAGCAACAAATCAAGCAGCAGCAGCAGAAAGAACAGGAGATCCAGTCCGTTGCTAGGTATTGGGCAAATGCAATAAGTAATGCCCATACTGTAGCAACCATTCAAAAGGTTCAACACTAGACGGATGAAATGGTAGAAACACTTCTCAAAGCACAAGCTTCAGGAACACCCGCAGCTCCCTCCAAAGTTCCTCCTACTCCAACTTCCATCCCAGTCAATCCATCACAAGATGAAGAACCCGCAATCTCAATCAGCCCTGCCCCTACTTTTGTTCTGGATGACGACGACATTCAGGAGGTGAATAGACCCTCTCCTTCAGATGATGACTTCATGATGTTTGATGAAGGTGAAGAATCAAGTGGTTCCCGTCACTCCACCTCCAAACCCAAGAAGAAGAAGAAGAAGAATGCAGTGACCAAAAAAGAATTCTTATCCCTTCAAGCCAAAGTCGATCAGATCTTGGCTGCGGTTAAGCCAACTCAACCGCAACCTCAAGACACTTCAGGACCTTAGTCTCTGATTGAAAGAATAGAGTGTCTGAAAACAAGGGAACGCATGGCTGCTGAACGCATCTCTCTTAAAGTAGAGACGGGGATCTGATCCCTTGACAACAACCGCAAGGCTGACCATAAAGAATTCTTGGCTGCAGCAGAACGTCTCATCACGGAGGTGACCGCAATCAAAATGGATCTCTAGGCCGCCATCGCGGATCAAGCTTCTCAGTCTCAGAGAGTGATAGATGAGACTCATAATGCTTATGAGTCCACTATCTCTGTTCTTCAAACGACAATCAACAAACTGCAAAAATCTCTTTCCTCCAGCTTCCATGGCCCTGAGATCCTCCAACTTACCAAAGAAATCCACAACTTGCTCTTTAGCTCCTCCACTCCAAACAATTCCCAATTGGCAAAACTCCTAAAAGCTCAATTCCAAGAAGTTTTTGCCAAAGTGTATGGACTTCGGCAATAGCTTGAGGAAGCACCTGCGTTGCATTCCTCAAGAGGGGGAAGTGAAGAAGAAGATGAAGTCCATCACTCTAATACTTCCCTTCATTAGTGTCCCTCCATCATCACTAACAAAATTCCCACACCGCAATAATCTCAGCATATTCCCAAAAAGCCTGAAACTCCTCCTCACTTCAAAAATCTTGAGGAGAACATGTCATCACCAAGCCCAACTGATTCCCCTACCACAGCCCAAAAGAAAAGAGACTGGAGGTCAGCTAAACTTGTTGAAGAAATTTGGAGGCTAAATGGTTTTGACACTGTCATAGATGAAACCCTTATCAACTTTTGGGTCAATCCTCACCGAAGGCTGCTAGATGAAGATTATATTCCGCACCTCAGTTATGCAGAACCTCCTTCGGATGGCCACTGGGATGTTCCCATTTCACCCAATGCCAAATACTTCACAGTATTTGAGAAGTTTGACCAAAGCTTTCTTGATGCCAAGAGACTACCTATGGAGTTTGAAAGACTTGCTCAATTCTTTACTAAACATTCCTCCCCCATAGAGCACATATGGTCCAATGACAGGCCATCCGCAGTTGTGAACTACAAGACTCGGAGATTCATGAAAGAATAATTCTTCCAGTACACCCTCACCCGAAGGCGACATGACTATGTCCGCACCCAAGCAAACTTTCCCCACATGAATCCGAAAGAAGTGTTTCTCATAGCCAAAGTATTTCAGAACAAGGCTGAGAAGCATCAAAAAATGAAGACTGCACTTGATTGGGTCAACAACTTCTTGAGAGAAATTGTGTGTGACTTTGCCAAAATTGATGCGAACATCTATCCCATCATCTCCAATAAATTTGATCTACCACCTCTCAACCCCACACCTATGCCCACCGAAGACTTTGCTGACAAATCACTAGGTGCAACTAACTTCCTAGAGCTTGGCATCATTTTCAAAAGGAAAATCGACACTGTCAAATACTTTATTCCCATAAGTGCCATGAACCGCCTGCCTAAGAAACAACTTGACATCTGCCGGAGCGCAGTTGAAAGATCGAAGCATACTACCAAAGAAGTCAAGTTCGAGATTACAAGAAGAATCACATGGCTGGAAAACGTCAGGAAGTTCTGGTGGATTTTGATCATGTTCCTCAAACTTGATGGCTGAACCAAAGTTAAAGAGGTCACTTAGGGGAAATTGTTGAATCATGGAAGTGACCCTCTTGAACTTAGCTACCACAACCATTTCACTACCACAACCGCATCAGCACCCGGAGTCAACTACCACAGTCATTAGCTAGATTACTTTATTTGTCTTTTATGTAATACACTCTATTATCCTATATGCCTTGCACGACTGCTTACAGAGTTGTAATCTAGTGTAGTTCTATGTCTCTATAAATAGAGACTTATTCTTTTGTATTGAATACCTCTCCTGATCACTGATAACTTATGCATTTCATCTGAATACAAATTCTAAAGTTATGATTCTATCACTCTTCACTCTCCACTTCTTACTCAAACATATCTGAGTATAATCACTCTTCGGAGCAAGTCCTTGTGACTTATTCACAAATTTGATCTCACTTACAAACATTGGTTTGAATGCATTTCAAGTTATGAATCAACTTACGTGTATTCTTGATATAACAATTGTTGTCATTTACATTACTTTACTTTCCGCATCTAACTCGCTAACTTCTAACTATTAATATTTTTGTTGAGCTAACGGATCCATAGAGATTAACTATTCTGCTATATACTTGTTCTAACCATTTTGTTCAAGTGTGTCTCAATGTTTTTCTCTCAACAGATATCATGTCAAAAAAATCCTCCATGTCAAAAAATTAGCTTCTGTTGACTGGGTGTAGATGACAAGTAATGACTTGAACATTAGCTGAAACAAGAAAGTTTTTGTTAATCACACAATCAACAACCTTTAGAAGTACATTCGAATGCGTATAAATATACTAAAAGATGTGATAATATGTACGATCCTGTATAAAGAAGAATAGCAAAACAACAATTTAAGGTATGTATTGCCAATGATAATGAATAGTAAAGAAATGCCTCTTACCAGATGATTCATGAGCTTCTCCAGCTTATCATTGAGTGAAGGCAATTCACTCATACGAAATTTACTCCAAAACTTTTGCTATTGAATGGTAGTTTCTATTTCAGTAATAAAGTAAAAGAAAAAAATGAAATAGATCTTCTAACTACTTGTAAGTATAAATTTGTAGTAGAATTGATATGTGCATATTTATACACATATTTATACGACATACATTAATATTTTGATTAATTTTATGCCCTTCTTTGAACAAAAGATACTTAATTTAATATTAATTGTGTTGCAGGGACCAAAAGACAATCTTGGAGCAAAAAGGCTTGTTGGAAGTTGGATTAAGGAAGCTGGAAGATGGAAGTTTGAACCAAAGCTCTAAAATGAAGAAAAATATGCCCAAAACGTCGTGGTGATCTTACCACAGCGTGGTGACTTGAAGAATCCTGATCAACTTCGAAGACTTATAGATCACGAGATAAATACGATGACCACGATGTGGTGGACCCACCACGACGTGGCGCCCTGATTTCGAGAAAAGTATAAATAGATCACTCAAACCTTCGAATTGAGACTTTTGGCTCTGGAGAAATCGAAACTTTTGGAGACAAAACATTGGAATTGAGCATTGGAAGCAAGCATTTCATTCACAGCCATTGGAAGGAAGAACATTAAAGCAATTGAACTTACACTTCGATTTTTCTTAGAATTAGCCATTTCCTACACTTTGAATTTCATTTTTGTGACTTTATTTTCTGAAATCATGAGGTAAATACTCATGACTTTTGTTTAGTCTAGGATGAGTTGAATATTTAGTGTTGATTTTATGGTTTGGATTTAGATATTTTGTTACTTGTTGATTTAGCTTATTAAAGAACCTCAAGTACTTTTGATAATTACTTTTCTCTACTTATTGCTGAATTTGATTAAGTTAGTATGAACATCTCTCTTAGTTAGATTTGAATCTTATGATCTTGTGATTTGCAAATTTGTAGGACTAGAGTTTTGAATAAAACCTAGGGTTAAGTAGAAAATGGGTAAAAGAGTATAGGAGCTAATATATGAAGAAAATCATATATCAAAATTGAATCAATAAACTAAAATGGTCAATTAATTATTAGTCGAATCAATTCGAACTAAACACTAGTGAGCTGGTAAGTTTGTCCGCCTGATCTCCGAATAAATAAGCTAGTTTGTTAAAGGATTTAATTAGTGAATACTAATTTGGTCATCTTAGGAATCGGTAACAAAAGAAACTAAATCCATTGCACCTCAATAAATGAACCATAATTACAACAAATCCGAAGCTGAACGAAAGTCGCTTTCTCACCTTGGTTAATTCATACTTGTTTGCTTGCTTAGTTTAGTGTTAGTTTAATTAAGTGAATTTTGAGTTAATTTGGTAATTTAAGTATCTAGTCTTGCAAAACTAGGAAAACAAAACCTTTTCTTAGATGATTATTAATTAGTTAAATAGTAAATTAAAGTAATTTAAACACCGTTCCTTGTGTTCGACACTCGTTCTTACCATTGCTATACTATTGCACGATTAGGTAAACTGCCTAGTGTGTTTAATAGTCTAGCGAGGGGAATAAATTTATAAATTAAACTTGGATAAACATATAAGCACATTAAATTCACATCAAGAATCATGATGTATGGCTTACATATTATCTTGGTCGTCATCAATAAGGCCAAATAATATTTCCTTAAGTTTAATGAAATAAGCAAGGGAATGAGTCTTCCGCAGTTTCCTTCAATTGGATAGCATTCACCTGTACATGGAATAGAATCGAATAATAAAATAAGCAAGGGAATGGAATGACTCATTCCATTTCAATTTCATATGAACTTCACATTATATATTTGTATAAAAAATAATTGATCTCACCTTAATACGATAAAGAGGAGCAACAAATACATCACTAAACATGAATGAATCATTGTCATACTCTTCCTTCCTTTTGGAGTCTAAGAAAAACATCAACAATATCAGTTGGTAGGCTGTGGAAAAGACATAAATGCAACAGTACATACGCTTTTGCCCTAATTTTATGAAGAATCTGAAAAACGGAAAAAAAAAATTCAGTAAATCAATGAAAGTACAGTGCGATTTCTTACAAATGTCTTTTCGTTTGTTGTGAAAGAAATTGGGTGGGGTTCACCTCTCGACTACCAGCATCACCAATGTATACAGGAAGGTCAAGTGAAAGTATATAACTATTTCTCATAGTTAACCCAAAAATTTATAAAAAGAAGTTCATATCCTTAATAACTTTAAATGTTACTTCAGTGTCCTTATAAACTTTGAAATTACATATATATATATCATTCTAAAACTATAAAATTCTCATATATATATATATATATATATATATATATATATATATATATATATATATATATATATATATATATATATATATATATATATATATATATATATATATATATATATATATATCCAAACTTAAATTTTAATTTGGATTATATCAATTTAAAACTAAGAAGCTTATCTAAAATTTAAATTTCCATATGAGTTTCCCAAAGTACCCTCTACAAATGAAATCCCAACTTAGGCATGATATGTATCTTTTTTCATAAAGATGAACACAGTAACATCTGATTCTTTTAGTGAAATCAATCCTGTTTTGCAAGGTTTAATAAGCTGCCACCATGGGCAATTAAGCCTGTCCTACATAAATCTTTGATGTTGGTTAAATCACGTTCACTGACTTCTGTTCCCATGGATAGTACAACTGATTCTTTTAGTTCTGTTTCAATCTCTTCTGAAAGTATCTGTTATGATAATAGTTTAGTGTCTAAATCAATACAACTTTGTATAAAAAAGATAATATTTAGGTACCTCATAGAAATCAAGTTTTGCATCATTTGTTCAATAACCCATGAGCTTAACAGCTTTGGCATAAAAAATGTTGTCTTAAACAATCGTTGCAAGCTTTGGAAAATGCCAACCATACCATTCTCTAAGTCTCATTGCACAGGTTTTAAGTTCTTTATCAACATCATCTAGAAGACCAATAGCTTGAATGATCATTGTATCCACCTGTAAAAGAATCATGTTTTACTAGAACCATTAAATCCAATTAGAATAATGAAGTAATAATGTTAGAGAAGAAAGTCAGAAAATAAGCTCATCGGGGTTGAATTTTAGTTTGTATCTTGACATAATCCTTTGTTTTAAGAACCTACAAAATCATTCCCATCTTTATAACAAAATTTGATAAAAATATTTAACAAAAAAAATAAAAATAAAATATAAAGTTTACCCAAGTTTCGAAAAACATTCTTGATGCCTCATTGCAAGTTTTCCCATTTAAAAGGTTGTTCATACGAAGAGCCTTTCTTTTATTCTCTTATTCCTTATTAAACATATTTTGGAGATATTTTCCAACAGCCCTACAAAAAAAGATTTTATTTATTTTCTTTTTAAAGTAATGTAAAAGAATAAGTAAATATGATTACTTGGAGATACTTAAACATATTCGTTAAATACACATTCTGCATATAAATGAGTCAAAGCTGTATTATTTTGAACAGGAGAATATTCCAACTCCTACACAAAAACAAGCTAAAGAATTAATATATATATATATATATATATATATATATATATATATATATATATATATATATATATATATATATATATATATATATATATATATATATATATATATATATATATTTAATTTCAAAGTGACAAAAGTTACAGTTTTGTCATATGCAAAGAAAGTTAGTGCAAAAGTTAACTTACACATATTACAGCCCACCCAGTGGCAACCAAAGCAAGCATGCTGGCAAACAAGTCGGCCACTGTTAGCCTAGTGAAGATCGTAACAAGGAAAAGGGCTGCAATCAGGCTCAGCGCTCCAACTCCTAGAACGAATCTGAAGAATCGCTGGAAGTTTGACTTGTTTAAGCTGAATGTGAAGATTTATATACATATACATATAAAATAAATACACAGTTTAATAATTATATTAAATTTTCAAAAGTAATTTGTAATAGGATACAAACATTGAATATCATCACAATTTCAATTAACACCACCCATGAGAATCCGAATACCAGAGGCTGAACTTGATGTTGATGATTCACCTTTTCTCATGCTGGTAGTTTTCACAGCCTTCATTGCATTTGGAAAAGAATTCTTTCTAATAATAGGTTCAGAACCAAATAATAAGTTTTAAGATTTTCATATTCAAACAAGCTAGGATCACCTAGTTTTTGCTGTACAAACATGTTGACCAAATAATAAGTTTTAAGTTTTTCCACATTCAAGAAAAGGAAAATCAGATTCTTCATAGATTCATTTGAAGTTACCCAACAGTTGATGAAGGTTTGTCACTCTTTTCATATAAAGCCACAAGAACTACATATGATAGAAAGCTCAAGAAGACAGGTTATTTTGTGAAAGAAGTAATGTATCTAAACACCATTATCATTATGTGGTCAAGTGAGCCGCACCTTTAGTCAAAGTATCTAGAACGCCACTAGACACTAAATACTTTCTAAAAGCTTGTTTCTTTGCTTCTTTCTCTTGTAAACAAGCATACAAGAAATAGGATTCAACAGTTAGCAATATGTACAGTGGATGTGGATGTGCTTCTGAATCAAATGAAACCACATTCTTGTAATGATTGGGTAATCACATTCTTTTGTAAATCAAAATTATTAAATGTCTATCTTATGTTTTAAATATGGTACTTGCAGCCATTTCCAAAGGTCTATTTGGTTCCCTAATGGGATGAAATGCAAAGAGTAAGTCAGATATATGAAAACCAGAAATCAAATAATAGTTTTTATATTTTTTTGGTGAGAGATGGCCTAATAGATCTAAACTAAAAAAAAGATGCATTGATTCTCATTTGATTGCATACAAAATACTAAAAAGAATCAGTTTGTGCAGGTGTAACTAAAACAGTAGATACCCTAATCATGATTTTCGGTGTCAAACCTACAATTTTCAAGAACAAAACAACGATTTTATTAAAATTTCATAAAAAACTTAATTTCTATAGTACTGCAATGAAAGCTGTAAAAACTATATTCCTCATTGTTTTGAATCAGCTTCAACATTCTTTTGATCATTAGATTCCTCATTGTTGCAAAGGGACAAAATGGCCTCTACCAGAACCGAAAATAAAGGCAAACAAAATTAACTCCATCAATGAGAAATATACAGCAAGAGAAGAGAAACATACAATCTCAATGGTGGAGGTGCACAAGCTAGGGAAGAGAAGAGTCAGAACACGGCGGAGCAGCAGTGTAGAGCGCAAACCTCAGATGAAGCGTGATTCTCTCTCCCAATGGGATTTGTAAGTTTTGGAATGAATCGTAGTTTGAATCACAGATTTGGACTTAGTTGACCTTGGAGAACAAACACAAGTTGAAGAAACTCGAGAAATTTTCAATCCTTTCCTGATGGTGTTAAATGATATATGTGGTGACCAACGTATTTGATGAGCAAATGGGAGATGAATCGGTAAGGGCGATAATGAGATGGAAACCAGAGAGAATATGGGAAATCTAGGGATTGACTGTGTGGAATGATTTCTGAGGTCTCTGGTCAAAAAAACCCTAATTAGTTGATTTTGTAATGAGACTGATAGACGTATGGGAGACAAACAGAGAATGCGCCTTCTTAAAAAAATATAAAACGCCAACTTTACATGACACACTTTTTATGATAGGTGTCCTCCGTGTTGTTTTTTGTTGGACACTAATTTTAGAGCACACAAAAATGCATGTACTCTATTCTTCTAATTTTAGAAAATTGACATTATTTTTAGGACGCACACAAAATGCAAATCATAAATCAGTGTGTGTCATTGTTTGCGTGTCATTAAAGGGTTGTTTTCTAGTACTGTTTGAGCAAGTCTAGAGGTTAGAAATGTTAGATCTGAGTTCCTTTGGCATGTTAAAAGCAGAAAAATGCTATCTTGATGGTTGTTATGGAACCATGCATGAGTTTAAGATCTTAAAGGGAGACTTAATGTATTAAATGAGGTGTTGGGTTCCCATATGGCGTGCAAAAGCATAAAGTTACCAAATTTATGCCCGTAGGACATTTAAATGACCAAGATATGGAATTGGACAAAGTGGCTACATTAATTAAGCACTTAATGGCTATTTGTGCAAAACAGCTTATACGCTGGGCATACTAGTTTGTATGCTGCACATAACGCTAAAGGACCTTACTAATGATTTACGTTGGGCGTACGCTTCTAATGAGTTTTTGGCTTACATTGGGATTTTGAGCCATGTGGGCCCTATTTAACCTTGGGTTTGGATCTATTAGAGTAATTGGGCCTTTGTACTTGTTATTGGACCATAGGTGGCATGGTAGGGCCTTTTGGGCCTTGTGGGATACTATTCGTTTTAGACCTTGGATGTTAGGCCAATTAAACAAGAAAGACTTTTGGGCCTTATTAGAGGAGTTTGGACTTACTTCCGGTACTAAGGGGAAGGACCCAGCTTGATGGCGCAACATTCACTCTCCAACATTTTCCACATCTATTAATATTAATACTCTGATGTTTTAACACGATAGGATGTAATGGAATTTTGGAAACAATCTACGATCGTAATTCCTATTTTTAAAACAAAAAATTTTATTTGGTTTTTGTGTTGTTACACGTGTCCTAGTCTAGCATGCCATAAATCATATTTATTAAAGTTATTGCTAGTACAAGAAGAATCCATGCAAATAGAATTATCATTACTAGGATAATTAATATTAAGCCTAATGATTCCATTACATACATATCTGAAATCCATAAAGAACCATTTCTTGACAATATATACTTTTCACTTTCAAATACTGTTTTGTAACCACAATTATTTAAAACAATTTCAGACACAAGATTCTTTCAAATCCTTGGTACATATAAAACAATGTTCAGACAAAAACACTTTCCAGAAGTAAAGTAAAATAGATCCTAAATGCTTGATTGGAACAGTTGTAACATTTCCCATTTTCACCATAGATGCATTTCAATTGGTTGGCATTCCTTGAATCAACGAAGATCTTTACATATATGGTATGTTGCTCCCGAATCAACCCACCATGCAACATCATCATCCATGTTGCTTTTCTGGATCCTTGGATCCACTTGGTCCAACACCATCCTTGTTAAATCTACGAAGATGACATTCTTTCTTGAAGTGACCCGGTTTGTTACAATTCCAACAAGCCAACTTAGCTTTTTTGTTGGAAGACTTGTCATCCTTTCCTTTTAACTTCCTTTTTCCATAACACTTCTTCGGATTTTTTGAACTTTCTCCTTCTACAATGTTCACAGAAGAGGAATGTAACATCCCAATATAAGGTATTTTTATTATTGCTCTTTATTTTATGAGAAAGTGCACACTTGGTCCCTTGAGAAGAAAATCTTGCACTTTGGTCGTACGCTGGGCGACTCGATGGTATTGATGGGTTTTTAACACTACATCATTCCTATGGTGTACATGCAACCCTAATGCTTTGGATCTAGGTTTTTCTCAAGTTATACATGCAAATCAAATCATCCAAAGCATGAACCATAACTAACATACAATTTTCAAGATTTTCAACATGAAACAAGATTAGAAGAATACGTTTTCCTTGTAGCTTGTAGATATTGACCTTCAAGAGCTCAATGCCTCAATTGTTGCACATCTAGTGAGTCAAAAACACCAAGTAGCAATGGAGGATTATGAGAGAGAAAGGTGAGAGGCTCCTAATATCAGCTAGGGTATTCTCTTGAATGCAAGTGGCCAATTTCAAGGTGTCATGCGGTCTTTATATAATTGTGCAATTAGGGTATTTTACTGAAACCCTAATTCTCTGCTTAGGCCTTAAGCAATCTAGTAGATCCTTCTAGAAGGCCTCTGATGGACAAAATCTATGTGGGCTATGCATATGATTTCGTCCATCCCTTCTTAGGGATCCACAAGCCCTACTTTGCAACTATCATATAGTTGCAATATCAGTCCCCATAATTTAATCAGTCTCTTTTGATCACTAAATTAATTTATGATCAATACTAATTAAATAATATGATTCTCAGTTAATATATTATTCTTATAATATATTAATAAATCATAATTAACCTATTTGTTCATAATTCACCCTATCAAATTGCTATGGTGAAGGCAACCCAAAAGGAGCATGCTATTATCGGGTCAAGTACATACCAATTATAGTTATGGGCTTAGACACCTAATCCAACAGTCTTCCACTTGGATCAGTCTAATACCTAATACTGCAAGTATGACTTCAAAATCCGATTAGAAATCGTAGCTCACAAAAGACACTGTAAAACTCTGACCTAGTCAATAATGCGTCATTTAGATAAGGGATCATGTAGTCCTCCGTTGTCAAGATATCGTGTAGACAAAGACATGGAATAATGTCATACTCATTGTCCAACAGTTTGTTTCCTGATTTCTGATTTCTTTGACATAGAAATTAATTGAACACATCAATTCAGTCATGACCGGGCCCGACACATAAGTCAACACAAAATTATTGAGTGGCCTAAGATATCGCTTTTAATCCTCTTAGGATAGAAGGAACAAATGAACTTTGACTTATATGGTTGTACTATTTACTTATTAAATCATACACAACAATATGTTTTATAACATCAAGTTACTGATGTGTTTACACACTATCATTGCACAACCAACTTGTAAACAACAACTCATATATCTTGGTTTAAAGACTATACGGTATTATCATATCACAATCACTCGTGATAAATTCCATGAAGTGGTTCATATGAGCGTAGGTTTAATCCAATACTCAAATCTTATTTCAGGAGTACTTATGAACGTTGCAACAAACTTTTGCTATGTCTAAACGCTTAGAAAATCTACAAACCAATTCACGATAGTCTAACCTCATAGCCTACTTCCAAAGTATGATCGATTATGGATAATTCAAATAATCCTATTATTCTGGAAGTGAAAACATGCAAAAGTGAAACAATAGTAAACAATTGACACAAGATAGTAACTTTACTCATAAATAAAACTCCTTTATTCGATCATCAAATGCCAATTACATTTTATCTATTACAAGTTTCTAAATAACTATCTAATCACTAAAACTAATATAGTCCTCCAAACCAATGCTCCTCGCATGCTGTAAGGGTTTAACCCTGCTCAGACGCTTTGTGAGGGGATCTGCTGGGTTCTCCTTTAACGACACCCTCTTTACTACGAGGAGTCCTTCTTCTACCCGATGTCTGATGAAGTGGTATTTTCTGTCGATGTGCCTAGATCTCCCATGATCCCTCGGTTCCTTAGTCAAGGCAACCGCTCCTTCGTTATCGCATAACATCTCCATAGGCTCCTTTATGGCTGGTACAACACCAAGGTCTCCGATGACATTCTTCAACCATATGGCGTCCTTCGATGCTTTGCTCCATGCTATGTACTCTGATTCTCACACTAAATCAGCTACAGTCTCTTGTTTGGAACTTTTCCAAGTCACTGCTCCTCGATTCAGGGTAAATATCCAGCCCAACGGAGAGTGGAAGTTATCTCTGTCGGTCTGAAAGGTAGCATCACTATACCCTGTCACTTTCAAGTCTTCATTTCCACCAAGTACAAGGACCCAGTCCTTCGTCCTTCGTAGATACTTAAGAATGTTCTTTACTGCTATCCAGTGAGCTCTACCAGGGTTCCCTTGATATCGGCTGACCATGCTTAACGCAAAAGCCACATCAGGGCGAATACACGTCATAGCATACATGATCGAGCCAACGACGGAAGCATATGGTACTCGACTCATTTATGCTATCTCAGCATCGATACTCAGGCTTTGAGTCTTACTCAATTTGGTATTGCTCTGGATTGGTAACTCCCCTTTTTTGGAATTCTCCATGCTAAAACATTTCAACACTTTATCCGAGTAAGAACTTTGACTAAGTCTTATTAGTCTCTTACTCCTCTATCTCAATATCCTTATACCTAGAATATAAGCATCCTCTCCGAGGTCCTTCACACCGAAACACTTCCCAAGGCACAACTTAACCTCCTACAAGGTTGGGACGTCATTTCCTATGAGTAGTATGTCATCCACATACAATACTAAGAAGCTAACTATATGTAACTGATGGGTTTTGAGCATTCTAACACTCCTATGGTGTACATGCAACCCTATAAACCTTGGATCTAAGTTTTCTCTATAATACATGCAAATAAGAACTTTCCAAGGCTTTAATCCTAACTAGCATATTATGAAGTTCTTATACTACAAAGTACTAGCTAGATAACATACCTTTTGATGTAGCTTGATGTCTTCAAGCTTTAAGAGCTTAGCCCCAATAGTGTGGAAGCCTCAAATGGAATCACAAATCACCAAAACACCTTGGAAGACTTTAGAGAATATGGATACTTGGTTCTCTCTAGTGAAATTGGCTATCCCTTCTTAGTGTACCACACTCGCGCCAATTTCACCAACCAAGGACATCTTTATATAGTGTGGAGGATTAGGGTTAAACCCTAATACCCATGACCTTTCATTTCCTAGGATCCATGGGTTAAACACTCCATGGACTATCCATGAAAGCTTAGCCCAACCTAAATGAACTTGGCCCATTCCATATATATATATATATAAGAGTCCATATTTAATTAGTTCCTTTTGATCACTTAATTAATTATAAATTAATTCTTGATCAATACTAATTAAATAATATGATTCCATATTAATATATTAGAACTTATAATATATTAATATTAATCATAAACATACTATTCTCAAAAGATTATCCATATAAATTGTGTCGGTGAAGTGCAACCCAAATGGACCATGCCGGGTCGGGTCAAGTACATACCAAATATAGTTATGGACTTAGACATTAATCCAATAGTCTCACACTTGCATAAGTCTAAAACTATTATTGCGTATGACTTCAAACCTAACTGGCAATCGTAGCTCTTAAAGCCGCTGTCGAACTCTGATCTTGTCAACGAACTTGTCCATTAGATAAGGGATCATATATTCCTCCATTCTAGATATCATATGGACTGAGACATGGATTATAATCATTCTCTCTGTCCATTTGTTGTTTCCCGATTTCCGATTTATGACGACTGAGTAATTGAACAAATCAAATCAGTCCTGGCCCGGCCGAGCACTTCCATTTGTCATCATCAAATCATCGAGGACCCCACATATATCGCTTTTATCCCGAAGGTAAAAGGAATGGATAAACTTCGACTCATATGGCTTGTTCTACTATTTGTTGAATCATACACAAAGGCACATTTTATAACACCGAGTTACCGAATGTGTTTTCGTGCAATCAATGTACAACCAGCTCATAGTAACAACTCATATCTCTAGGTTTGAAGAATATAAGATATTATTGTCTCATGATCACTCGTGATAAAATCCATGAAGTGATTCCAATGAGCGCGGGTTGAATCCAATACTCAGAACTTATGAGCACTCATGAGTGTTGTAGCCCTTTGTCCAACACCTTAGACTTCTACAAGCCAACCCATGACAGTCTTAATTCATATCTACGTCCAACATATGACCGACTGTGGATGGTTTGAATAACTTAGTCATTCCGGAAGAATAACCAAGTTTATTCGGGAAGTCAAAACATGCAAAGCGAAACACAATAATAATTGAATCCAATATGGTATCAAAACCTGTGAACATAAATAAAACACCTTTTATTTATCACCATATGATTACACATTATTCATTGTATACTGTTTCATCTATCAACTTTATTCTTGAATTTAAAACAATAGTTGTCACATGCTCCAAGCATGTACACTATGTTTTCTAAACACTAGTCATGACATACACCAAGTATGCATACTATGTTTTTCTATGATCTTTACTTTGTAAACTAGAGCCATTGAACATAACTTCAATGATTCTCTTTTCACACTCCCAAATCCTTACTGCAAATACAAGAATTCCAAATTCATGTCATTTACTGAAATCTATTGGATTCTAAACTTATATGCATTGATCCTCTTGTAATGATTATGCACAAAGTCAGAAAGACTTGACAACAATCATTACAGAGTATTCCAAAGGAGATAAGCTCCTTGGAAACATCCTTCTTGCATTAAGTTTCCTAATCTTAAATAGATTGAAAATTCTAACTTTGAAACATTCCCAGATTCCATTTTGACTATTACTTCTGAACAAGAGTTGCCTCCTTCCAGATTATGTCAATATGGTCCTTCCAGAATTATCACTATACTTCCAACTGTCCTTGAGCAACCAATCTTTGGTAAACCTTAGATTGTCCTCGACAATTTTTTAATCCTTTTAGTCATATCCAGTTCTAAACCTTTTCCCTTCTTAATGCCCTAGGCATTTGGAAAATTTTAGAAAGGATGAATATAGCACATGTAATCGATCTTATATCCGAAGCATATGGGAATCGATTCATGATGTCTCACATAAAGACTAAACCAGTCTTTTGCTATAACATTTCCATTTCAATTTGCCAAGTTCTCATAATTCGATTATGAAAAGGGATGCGAATTTTAGAACGCAAATAATGGACTCATATACAAAATTTCCTTATGTTGAGCCATTCCAACATGAAATTCATATATATGCTTGACTAAATGATTAAAACCTCACGATCTAAGCTTATAGATTTGAGATGAAGTATAATTTCCTCTCCCTTAATTATAGCAAAACAACTTTTCCCAATTGAAACCTTTTGTTTTCTATAATTAACATTGCTAGCTTGCAATACTTATCATAATTATCATCCTCCCACTAACATGATGATTATTAGCATAACACTTATGCTCCCACTAGCTTTGACATGTACTCAGAAATCAGCTGGACTTCTAGAAATCAATACTTCATTAACTTTCTTACCAAAGTTCAGATTTCTGATACTAGATTGTTTTGATAAGACTTTATCAAAATCATACACCTTCCTTTAGATAGCACAGTTGTGTATCTAAACAATTATGAAGAGGGATGCTGTAATCATAATGGTTAGACCTTTTTGCCACTTCTCACAAGTCCAGGTTAGTGTGCCGGTTAACCACACATGCTCCACTAACGACTTTGAGAATGCAAATATCACAATTGCTATCTAGCTAAAATCTACTTAGTGAAAGTGTTTCCTCACCATCATTTTCATGAATCGAAGAGAAACCTTATGACACTTAGATTTAATGGTGTATGTGTTCTTATCCATGTGAATTGTCAAAACCATAGACACAAGACAAGGATAATGACAAATCCACACTCATATGGATTGAACTCAATCTTAATTTCTTGCCACCTGGCAGCTCAAGGGCCTGCCATTGCTTCCAAGTTGTTGTGCAACTAATTGAGAACTCTAAGAACTCATATGCAAAGCCAACTTTAACTGGAATGGGCACAGAATATGTCAACACGATAGGTTATAAACCTCAAGTCGTGTGCTAGTGAAGAACTTCAGGTTTTATTCTTGATTAGTTCTTGAGACTTTCAAGACCTTTAAGACTCCCACTTTCCTCTTGACCTATAACACTCCCTTTTCAAACATCCAAGAGATAGTGCAGATTCTAATCAAGACAAACACTTCACACAATTGGCCTAAGTTGGTCTTTGTTTTATCCAAAACATCACAACTTACCAATTTCAAATGTACAAGAGTAGAAAATTTTTACTCTTACATTTGACACGTGTTTTTAAACCTTCTTTACGACATGTCACTCAAGTTACAATCTTGGAGTATGACTCTAAGACTTGTATTGGAACAAAGTATGACTCATCTTCTTGATTTAACCATTTCAACAATTCAAGTTCCTCTTCTTAGTCATAAGAATACACTAAGATTTCCTTAGAGAACTAACTTTGATATGGTTTCTTAATCATTAAGATGATCACAAAAACTTATACTAAAGTAATCTCCCATCTTTTCAGATTTGAGAAACTTTTATCCTTCTGCCTAAGTTGATTCTTCTTATTCGCTCTACCTTACATTGAAACTTTTCCAATGTCTCAGAATTATACTTTAGCTTGTAAGTATAACCATATTTACTAAGCTTTAGTAAATTATGACGAATAGTCTTATCAATCTTTTGTGGTGGACTTAATCAGTGCACAAGAATGTGTACTCGATCCCTTAGTCCTTTACTTGACTCACACATCCATGTGACCAAGTAATTAGTCTTAATTTTTCCATTACTTGAAAGTTCTCATTCATCATGCTATACAACTTGCATGATTCCAAGTTCCGGTCCAATTGAAACTTGGGTGATGAGAATCTTTCCTTATTTGGTAAATTTAGACATTACCACAAATGAAAGAATCAATTTCATATTTCCACTCTTGCTATTAATGGAA